>NC_136107.1:5503825-6130980 GCF_965212315.1 Lampetra planeri | reverse complement strand
GTA
This sequence comes from Lampetra planeri, assembly GCF_965212315.1. NCBI lineage: Eukaryota > Metazoa > Chordata > Hyperoartia > Petromyzontiformes > Petromyzontidae > Lampetra > Lampetra planeri. Next base: position 6,130,977 of record NC_136107.1, on the reverse strand, counting down.
CATGGTGCAGTGTGTCAACATCACCACTAGGGAGACAAAGGCTGCCGAGCGTGGTGCTGCCTCCACCCCCCCCCCTTCGTTGGTGCTCGCTAACAGCACCTTCCCCAACAATCTGTTAATGCGATACGGAGGATCTTTGTCTTTGTCCTTTTGGTATAGCACGCGTACCAATAATGCCCTCGAAATATAAAAAAAAAAATTCTCAATATGTTTTTGGCGAAATTGATATAAAATGTGAGATTTTCCTTAAAATGGGAATATTATGAACATTTAGCCGAGTACGTATCAACCGGACGTCAGCATCCTATCCTGTGCACTTGCACACAAACATCCATCACACAGGAAGCGAAGATTTATCCGCGTTGTGAAATCATTTGTGAACAGCGCTCTACAAGCCGCGTCATTTACATTTTTTTTTGCCTAAATGGACTTCCTACAAAGGGCCTGAAAAGCTTGAACTGAGCGTGCCACATCGGGGCTGCATGGAAGACGGAGCAGCAGAGTCCATCCACACTCTGCAATGCCCTCTGATGTACTCAAGCTGGCATTGTCGTAGAAATTGTGTCACGTACAAAAAAGTCCGGACACAGCGGAACACATTGTAAGTACGTCGTTAAATGCTGTCGGGGGGAAATGACAAAAGGCATACTTGCTGGGGTACCCGTTGCAATAATCCTTGCTCGTTTAACTCCCAGGTGAGGCTCCCCTCCTGGCTGCAGCCGACCGAGTGATTGTCGAGCACTCGGAATGGGAAGGAGCTTGCCGCTTCGGGGGCAACGAGCCAGCAGGTAGCGCCTTGTGTTGGCGGCGGATGGTGGATGGCTGCCATGCAGAGCATCGGCTTTGCGTGCGTGCGTGTGTGCGCTCCCACACTCGATCGGTCGAGGGGTGGGCTCGGTTCATTTTCATCCAGGGTCGATGAAATGACGACCACTCTGTTGAATATTCACGAGATATGATCTTGCATTGTCATCATTTGTTTCAGTCATTGCGTTTGTTCACAGAGCCACCCGACGTTAAGAAACCCCCATTCAAAAGGAAAGTGCACTAAATAAATAAAACGCATACAATAGTCAAAGTATCTCATTGCCAGTGCTCATCTTTATTGGCCACCATGTGCCAGTTGGTGGAGATTTCATAGTTCAATGTTGGGGACAAGTCTATAAAAAACACCAACGCCGACCAGTAACAATGTCACTTGGCCAGTTATAATATTGAAACAAAACGACAGTGACTCAAATCCAACAGCATACGATTCTACATCTGCTTGCCACATACAAAAAAAATTTGAAAACAGTTACAGCTGTAACTAAATAAACAGAATAAAAAAATATTACACTGTGTCCATCAGCCTCTAGGCCTCTTGGACTAATGTTCTCCAGGATCGTGTGATTGATCTGGAAAAAAACCTTTAAATCAGTTTAAACTTTTTGGTTTGCAACAACAGAGTCAGGCCTGTTAAATAAATATCACTGGGTGACAGATGTTATTGGAAAGAGCATTTGATGACAACTGTGGGGCCCATTTAGCACAACACAGCAATACTTTACAAAAACTCACCATGCCTTGTCGTGGACGGTTATGAGAAACAGAATATTTTTTTTGTGCGACGGAGATCGACTTTTATCTGTTTATTTTATGAAGTTATATCTGCCAATCATAGCGTAGCAGAACACTGTCCTCACAGACTTAGGTCACTCACAATGACCTTGGTCTTGGCAAGGTTCACACGACTGGCACAATGTGTCTGGATGCTGTTCCTAGCAGGCATCAGCGATCCACGGCGTCGATGCTGCGGGGTCCACAATCCCTCTACACATTAATTGTCCCGCCCAGCATGGCTACTTTTAACATTTTCATTTCTGGCAGCAGCAGCATCAACAGCAACCGGTTCCATTTGGCAGCTTTACGCTCTTCGCGTGGTGGCGCACGGCTGTAATCCGGCGATGTGGAGGCGTTGGTGGAGGGGTGGTGGGGTTGGGGGAAATCACTCAAGAAATGTAAAGCCACCACTTTTTCACGAGGCACCCACCTGCAAGAGGGCAACGAGTTGCCACCAAGAGGCAGTACAGCAAGTCGGTGTATGTTCTACGTGTGCAGTGTGTTCTCTACTGATGTGTAAAGTTCTCCTGACGCTCGCGTTTCCTATCCCACACAATATACTTTAAAGGAATATCAAATGGCCAACATTCTCACAAAATAAAAAAAAACACGAATTGGCCAAAATTCCAATTAAAACAGGGCTCCCGAAAACAGTGATTCTTGGGGTCGAGTGAGGGCCTTCAGTGTAAACATTGTTGTTATCAATCTTTACGTTGCCCTCCAGGTACGGCCACGTGAAATTCTCCACTTTAACAGCCACATAAAAAAGTTGATGTACAGAGAGTATAATATTAGGATGATTTTGTTTTCTGTAAACAGTGCAGAGGGCTCACTTTGAGGCTGCCTTTCCCTCCTTCTGCAGTATCAGATTGCCGACAGATTCAGTAGCAGCTGTTTGCATCGTTCACACACACGCCCAAAAACACGCACAGCGGATCCCCCCATGTTATTTAGCCTCACAGAACGTACTTGAGATGCAAGTTTCTGTTCGCGAGCACCCATTCAAAGGCCATCATTGCACGCAAAGGATGCGGTGTAGCCAAATCCCCCCGGTCCCTGATGTTCACACCGCACCAGTCCCTCGGTTATGGTCAAGTCAACCTAGGCGAGGTGCAATACAGATTTAGACATCACTTGCCACTGGCGCTATGAAATCACGGCCGGGAACAGAACTCAGGTAGCTGGGCTATTTACGCTCTTTCAACATTGATTCTCCCAGCGTGTGAACAGTTATGAAAACACCCCTCGCATACACGCTCTTGTAGGTGCTGGGGTGAGAGAGCACACACACACACAAAGTACACCGCCGTGAAAGCCTTAAAAGCCTTAACAGACTGTTGCGGAAAATGTTGTTAACAAGCACCTATAAAGAAATGCCGGCACAACACACAAGAGGGTGGGTGGCCAATACCACGCCTGACCGCATTTGTCTCCCCAGTCCTACACACCGCACCAGGTAGTAATTTAAGGCTAAGTCGACCTAGGACAGGTCCAGGTTGGGTTCAGATATTTGCCACTGTTGTTGGTCGTGATTGGGAGTCGAACAGGGGTGGCCGGGTTCGTTACGCAGTGCGCTAACCGCTACCGTTCTCCCATACAAAAGACCCTTTAACAGACTGTTAGGGAAAGCGCTGTTAGCGAGCACCTATAAAGGCCGGCACGGCACACAAGGGGGTGGGTGGCCAGCACCACGCCCGGCCGTCTTTGTCTCCCTCGTGGCGGTGTTTACACATCGCACCAGGTACTAATTTGAGGCTGAGTCGACCTGCTGGAGGCCCAGGACCGGTTCAGATAATCGTCACTGGTGTTGGCCATAAGCGGGAATCGAACTCGGGTCGCCAGGTTCGTAGCGGAGCGCGCTAACCACTACACTGCTGCTCCCCACACTCACACACGCTCACGCACGCTCACGCACGCTCTCACACGTACGCTCACACACGCACGCTCACACACGCACGCTCACACACGCACGCACGCTCACACGCTCACACACATACACACACGCTCACACACACGCACGATCACACGCACTCACACACACGCTCACACACATTCACACATATACACACACGCACGCTCACACACACACTCACGCACGCTCATACACGCACGCTCACACACACTCTCACACACGCACACACATACGCACGCTCACACACGCTCACACACACACAATCTCACACATACACGCACGCACGCTCACACACACACTCACGCACTCTCACACACACATACGCTCACACACGCACGCTCTCACACACACACACGTCACACACACGCTCACTCACACAAACACTGACAGGCGATTTGTTTTGCTTGGACGAGTGCCAGTGCCGGATAAACACGCTGCTTTGCTAACTCTGCTCTGCACTTGTGGTTTCCTTTTAATTGGTGATACTGGCTACTTATCGATATCTCAATGCGATTGCGAACACTGTGTTCTGGCGGGCGGTGTCAGCCACGCAGCCGCGACAAACCCATCTGGGTGTGTGAAGAGCAGGGGCGGTTTCTTCATTAGGGCGATTGGGCGACGCACCACCAATCTCATTCAACCACAGAATCATGCTAGCCGTTACTGTGCCTCTAGATATAGTCCAATCAGCGTCATGTCACGTTCTGTGGAGTACCGCCTCTTTTTGGGCGATTTCACTCCGGCTGAGAATCGCCAAGAGTGTTCCCATAGACTTACATTCAAAGATGTTTTTTTTCGAACGGCGGGCGCTGCAATGCATTCTCTATGGCTTCCGGGAGGGCTCGCACTAACGTGCTTACGTCATCATACGTAAGCACGTTTCAGTCAACAATATTATTTGTCGCCACCTAGTGAAATCTTTAATAAAAGAAACTGAGTGGATTGTAATAATAGTGAGTATAGAAACAAACAAGATGTATTGTAATAGTCACTTTATTCTTCTTGGTTCTTTCGGTAAAGTCACGTAGAAGGGAAGTAATAAAATAATAAAAATAAAACATAATAGAATGAAATAATTCTCACGACGTTTCGGCTACAACGCAAGCAGCCGTCCTCAGGTGAAGAATGAGACACTACCAAGCTAGGAGCTTATATAAAAACTGGGTTGGAGGTGGAAGAGCGCCTTAACAAAAAGAATGTGCATATGAAGAGGAATTTAGCATATTCATGGCAAATGCGTAGGAGGTGGGCGGGGGGGGTTTCAAAGTCATATTATGCCAATGCATTATGCAGGATCAGCAGCACCAAAGGGGGGTGCATGGAGTAGCATTAACAAAGGAAAGGAATGTTAATGATATGTAGCTGCAGTTACTAAACAACCACGTAGAAAACTAAAGTATAAACTACATAAAAAAAACTAAAGTATAAACTGCATAGCACCATCAGAATACTTACTATACTCTACAATAAGCTGAGTTACTAACAGCAAGTAATACATTACAATTCTACGTCGTAAAAATTATATAATATGCTTCCATCTAAACTTTATTCTCTTACATCACACGAGCATATACCATACTATATACTGCCATAGATAAACCCAACATTAAATTATATACTGTATTACTATAAACCACCCTATACCTTATACATTTCAACATAACACTATGTATTATTCTACCCACCCTAATGTGTATCGAAATGGTTTATTACGTCCTTCCAATGATTGCTAAGCCAGTTCTCGTTGAAACCTTCTGCAGCCAGGCCACCAAGATTATACGGCTTGCCAAAGATACATAAAGAAGATACACCTCTTCGTCCCATTGTCTCTACTATCAACTCCCCCACCTATAAACTGGCTCGTTTTTTGTCTGAAATCCTACGGCCTTTCACTGGAAAAACCACCTCTGCAGTACTCAACTCTACTGACCTGGTATCGACAATCAAGGGTATTGCCCTGTCCCCAGACGACCTGCTTGTCAGTTTTGATGTGGTTTCCTTATTCACCAAGGTTCCTGTTCCTGACACCATCACAATCATTGAAGACTTGGTTCATCAAGGACTGAATGCTGGGGTACCCCCCCTGGTGAGACACTGCTTAACCAATACATACTTCACCTGGAATGAAACTTTCTACAAGCAAATTGAGGGCACCCCAATGGGCTCCCCCCTATCTCCGGTTGTAGCCAACATCTTCATGGGGAAATTTGAGACGGACGCCATCCAGACTGCCACTCTACGCCCGACCTTATGGAAGAGGTACGTAGACGACACTTTTGTCATCTGGCCACATGGCCGGCCTTCTCTAGACCAATTTCTCGACCACATCAATTCCATACACCCAGCCATCAGATTCACCATGGAAGTCGAAAATGATGGCAAGCTACCCTTTTTGGATGTCCTAATCAAAAGGAGACCTGATGGTTCAATGAGCCACTCTGTCTACAGGAAAGCCACCCATACGGATGCTTATCTAAAACCGGATTCCCACCACCATCCATCCCAGAAGAATTCCCTCATCAAGACTCTATATCATAGAGCCCAATGCATCTCCGACCATGAACACATTTCCAGTGAACTCAAACACGTACGCCAAGCTCCTAAGGCTAATGGTTACTCCGACTACACAATCCGCAAAGCCATCACTCCAACCATCAAGAAGGATCTTGTTGAGGAGCCTTTCAAGACCATCACCTTACCCTACATTGCTGGGGTCACAAAAAAGATCTCCAAAATCCTGATTAAACACAAGATCCAGGTCCGATTCAACACAGTACATAAAATCCGTGATCTGGTACCGTCTGTAAAAGATGTGGTTCCAGACATACAGTACCCTGGTGTCTACAAACTAAGTTGCCTCTGTGGTAGCAGTTACATTGGGGAAACCAAACGACATGTCTCGGACCGCATCCGTGAACATAAAGCAGACCTGAAACACGGTAGGACAAACACCTCAGCCGTGGCAGATCACTGTTACAATTCAGTGGGCTCACATGACATTGACTTCTCCAAGACAGAGGTTCTCTGCAAGCCATCTGGCTATCATGAGAGATTCGTTCATGAGGCGATCCACATATACAAACACAGAGACAATTTTAACCGAGAAGATGGATTCTGGCTTAGCAATCATTGGAAGGACGTAATAAACCATTTCGATACACATTAGGGTGGGTAGAATAATACATAGTGTTATGTTGAAATGTATAAGGTAGAGGGTGGTTTATAGTAATACAGTATATAATTTAATGTTGGGTTTATCTATGGCAGTATATAGTATGGTATATGCTCGTGTGATGTAAGAGAATAAAGTTTAGATGGAAGCATATTATATAATTTTTACGACGTAGAATTGTAATGTATTACTTGCTGTTAGTAACTCAGCTTATTGTAGAGTATAGTAAGTATACTGATGGTGCTATGCAGTTTATACTTTAGTTTTTTTATGTAGTTTATACTTTAGTTTTCTACGTGGTTGTTTAGTAACTGCAGCTACATATCATTAACATTCCTTTCCTTTGTTAATGCTACTCCCTGCACCCCCCCTTGGTGCTGCTGATCCTGCATAATGCATTGGCATAATATGACTTTGAAACCCCCCCCGCCCACCTCCTACGCATTTGCCATGAATATGCTAAATTCCTCTTCATATGCACATTCTTTTTGTTAAGGCGCTCTTCCACCTCCAACCCAGTTTTTATATAAGCTCCTAGCTTGGTAGTGCCTCAATCTTCACCTGAGGACGGCTGCTTGCGTTGTAGCCGAAACGTCGTGATAATTATTTCATTCTATTATGTTTTATTTTTATTATTTTATTACTTCCCTTCTACGTGACTTTACCGAAAGAACCAAGAAGATGAATCCCTGCAGTCACGAAAGCTTTAAATCGAAATTTAGTCACTTTATTTTTCATTAATATTAAATAAGTGAAGTTGCCTTTACATGCTTAAGCTGTTAATTTATCCATTGCATGGGTGGACCTTATCCTTATCAATCATCCAGACATTTGCCCCCCCCCTGAGAGATTTTGCAGGAGCCGCCACTGGTGAAGAGGCTCGGCAAGTTATTGCACCACCGCCTCGCCGTGGCGGCTCGCAGACGCTCAGCAACGAGCCACTGACTCCGCGTGCTTCAGGGGTTGACTCGGCTCTTCATCCCTTTTAGGAGGTCGTTAAAATGAGTGGCACGGAGCGGCTCGCCCACTACAACATCCCCCCAGCAGCATCAGAAGGCGCCCCAGCAGTAGCAGCCGCCGCAGTAGTCGCAGCAACGGCCAGGAAATGCCACTGAAATCCAGCTGTACGTGGAGTGACATCGCTGGATGTCAACAGGCTGTGGGTGCAGTACCGGCCCTAGAGGGGCACGGTGTGCGTTGAATATTAGCGCGAGATGGCACCACGCTTGGCGTGCAGTGCCGACCCTACAGGACAGGGTGTGTGTGGGTGCCGGCCGAAGGATGAGGTTGTGTGAGGCCATGGTGCTCTGCTTGACCCAGGAGGACACGTGACCGGTTAAGTTGCCAAGGGGCCTAGGGAGAGAGTCACGTGATTGGGACCCAGATCCTTCCAGAGGATTCTGGAAGGTGGTCGTGGCCAAGGGCGGAGCCGGCCACGCCACAGAGAATATGAGCCGGGTCCCGAGATGGACCGGGGTTGTTGTTCATCCTGGAAGAAACCATTTGTCTACGATCTCCGTTCAACGAGTCTCCAACACGTGGACCCGGGCCGAAGTCGTTGGTCCCAGTCCGTAGTAGCAGTTACGTTCTAACGAGTGTAGTTAGCCTGGTGGTCACCACCTTAGGTTGTTATTCTGTTCAGGGGAAGTTACCCCGTGTGTTGGAACTGAATACATGTGTTGCCTCCAAGTCTACGTCTGCGACTCAGTTGAACCCACTACAGATGTATAACTTATTTCGCACCGTACGTAGCCAACCGTCGCTACTTATGCAGGAAAAACAAGCAGCTGGTGCTACAGCAACTGGTGCAGTCGCAATCTGCGAGCATTACAGCTGCACCCGCTGCAGTTGTGCAAAGAGCGTGGGGGCAGGGGGTGCCTTGCCCACACCATATGAGCCTAGTCTCATATGGTGTTCGACCAGATGACGCCAAAAGGCTCTAAAGAAAGCTGTCTCTGGTGCGGACAAATCCGTTTCAAGGACAATGCATAAATTATCAGAGTATTGTTTTTGTTTGCATTTGACTGTAAGTATTGTGGTTAATATAAACATGATTCCTTGCAAAAGGTGTCAGCTTTGTTGCCATAAAAAAGGGGAAAAACCCTATTAGTATATTTTGGTACTGGCAAAGGAGGTCCCATGAAATGACAATAGTTTAAAGCGATTTGAAGCATGTTTTAGTTTTTTTTTGGGGGGGGGGGCAGAGCTTTGTGACGTCATATTTGAGGGGGGGTCTGACTTTTTGTGACGCCGTGTGACGATGGGGGGTAAAAAAAAATCGTCCAAAATCGCGTGACGTCATTTATGGACGGCCCCTAAGTCGCGTTCTACGCTGCGGCCACACCGCTTGGAATATGTATCATGAGACCCACGTGGGATGGGTAACAGCACCAAAAAACCACAATTTGCTTAAACACACACTAGGAAATGAAAACAAATTGTATCCCCAGAACACACACACACACATTCAGATATATATCATTGCGGCTGCTGGGAGGACGACTTGAGACTACTTCTGCGTCTAATATTTCGCCAAAGTAACACCACAGGCACCGGATCCATAGAATCAGAACCTTTATTTAGACTGTAGGAATCCGAAGAGCGATTACGCTCTCTGTCGCAGACGTCCGGAAGAAGGAAGTCGCCTTGAACCATCCAGCTACCTCTATTATCATCGTCATCAGCAGCATATTGAACGCGGCCTGTTATTAAAGTGAAATTAATGGCTGGCTCTTGATGGGGGACGTCACGAGATGGTTTAACAGGGAAAGCGTGTTTGTGAGCTGGCAGGCCAAGAGTAGCATCATTGCCGGTCTCACTTCATACGCTCGGGTTCCGGGCCAGACCGTGCAGGCATCTCGCACTCCTCCTCCTGAGCAGCGCACACGCCTGCCGTGTGTAGTGTGTAATTACGCTTGGAAAGGACTCAAAAAGTGCCTTGACGTGCATCACTCAACTAGTGCGAAGGACTTCCTTGGATTCAATGGAGCTGTATTTAAAAAGGCACGCTTGCAAAGTACCTGTGGCTTTGCTGCGACTTTGGGTTTGGCTCACGGAGCAGTGTTTATATAATTACAATAATAATTAATATATTCTCGGTACTGTACATAGCATATTTAATTGTTAATCGATTTGATTGGTTGAAATGGCAGAATTGAGATCAGCATGGGATTGACCTTCGTTGAATAGTGCTGGGTAATCCTTGCCTGCGGTTTTTTTGTTGTTGCTGTGCCGCAAGTTAAAATTAAAAGTCAATAACTCCTTCTCTAAACGGCTCGTTGGCAGCGTAATCCACTGTGGTAAAAAAAACGCCATTGCATTAGATTGGGGTTACTATAGTTGAACATTAAGTCTACGTTGGCGTCGACGTTTTGACTTGATGCACTCAGTGTTTTTGTTGCCGTGGAGACCGGGAGATCGATTATCGATGTTCGGTCGCCGCGTCGGCGGCGTCCGTCGCGATTTATCACTTAGCAGGGCGGGCCGCGTGAAGGCTGCCATCTTCCACTCCGAAAAACACGGCGACAACGTGGCACTTGTACCATGTGGGTCAAACGGTGGTCGAACCGTCGAATGGCAAACAGCACGTGACCATGTGCGCTCACAGAAGGCAGTCGAACATAAACCAAGTCTGTACGTAGCTAGTTAATGCTCAATTAATTTGGACACTACTTTTCACCATCCACTATCGACATATTTGGCCAAGGTAACGCCTAACCGTTGAAGAAAGCCGGAGCCGACTCCACGTGAACATGTGGTAGGGATATAATCATGTACATACTCTTGCTCCTTCTAAAGACGGAAAACACTACCCATGCTAAAGAGTCCCACTACCATCAGCCTATGATGGACATGGAGTTCACAAAAGAGATGGTGATGTCAGGAAGAAGACGGTGGGGGTGGGTGACGATGACAAAGGTTGACGAGGGTAGATAGTTGAGAAACATGGACGTCCTGGCAGACAATTGTGATATTATAGAAACAAGGCGTGGTAATGATGTTCAGTCCTCTAGCTAAAGCAGGTGAGAGTCCATTGATACAACATTTTTTTTTATAATTGGCAAAGTAGACCACTCAAGTCGTCGATTGCTGATCTTTTTCAGCATGGTGCAGCTGCTGGTAACCTCATGGAAATTATTCCCATCTTGTGAAAGTTGTCCAGCTTCATTCAGTGTGCTCACCTTCATTGATGGCACTCTGCCATTTGGTGGAAATCTTCTTATGTTTGTATGCCGTATTAAAAAAAGCAGGCTACAATTGCATTTGAAACGTGGTAAGGCATTGCATGGCACCTGGGGCAGCTGAGTGGAGGCCGCTTGTTCCGCACCGTCGATTACGGTTGGCTACGTACGGTGCAAAAGAAGTTCAACATATACATCTACGTTTCACCAGAGTACACGTTTTGTATTTGGCGAACAGTCGGCGGTATTGTGCCTGATGGATTGCACCTCAGCCGCATTCGCAGCCTGGCAAGACGTTGATCGTTCCAGTTATGGAGGCAATATCCACACCATCATCTTCCCCGTCTTGTTGTTGTGACGTTGGTTGAGAGCCGTCCCCAATTGTCGTCAGAGCAGCAGACATAAACTAGGGCTGTGTGCCTTCGTCCGGGTCTTCAGTTCGGTTTCTTCTTTGGGGACACCGCTGCGTCCCCACGTCACGCGCCATTTGGTTGGCAACTTGGGGTCCTTTTTTTGGCTGACAGAAGAGTCGAGGGCGTGCGTCCAAAATGGACTTCTCAATTTTCAGTAGCGAGGGTTTGGTGGTAATGTTATGTGGATGTGCAGCAGAGGGAGATTTTGACTTTCCGAGATCTTCTTATACTCCCTCAGTGTTGCAGCATCCCGTTGGATGTTAGATTGGGGGTGTTCTACGTCAAGGGCCAGTCTCTATATATAGGACAACCGTTAATCTCTTACAATGTGGTAATCAACTTATAAAACTCAGAGGGCTGATGAGCACTCCCACACAGGGAACTTCAAAACACTCAATCGTAAGTCAATCACTTTGCAACCGCACCATTCAAAAAGCCTTAAATCGGGTTCTTTCTCCGAAGCCACCGTTCGACACAAAAAAAACATACTTCAAAAAAGTGAGTGTTTGGTAAAACGTTGCATTCATTTAAAAAGTAGCAGTCATTCCAATCGACGGTCAATAACATGGCACGTGGCGCTGTACACAACGCAAGCAACAAAGCGTACTCCGCGCCAGCGTAAATTGGACGCGCCGATTTTCGCGACCGCGCCATTCAACTCGTTCCGCCATCATCACGAGCACGCGATTGCAACACACCTCGTCGTTACCGTGCGGCCAACAAAACTCTTACACTTTGCGATAAGAGCCAACGCCTGTTTGCGCACCCCATTTTGCCTTGGCGAAGACGTGACTTTGCCTGCCGCCTCGCGACTACGCTGTAATTGAACACCTTCATTCACGGGGGCGCCTTTGGGGCGAGTGGCCACGCCCCAGGGGATTTTTTTTTTATTGTTTCAAGTGTACGCGATGTACAAAGCAGAATTAAATAAATGCGCTTCTGTCAGTATTCACCGTGCGAAAAGCTGCCTGTGCCAAGGGCTGTCACTGCTGTTAAGAGCCCAGCGGGACCCACGGGTGCTCGCGAGACGTTAGGAGGCGCACACGCAAACAACAAGCAGCCTGCGCGCTAGCCACGCAGCCCTCGGGCGGATTCAGTGGCATGAGGGCTTCATTTTCATTCAGCCGGATCTTGTCGTCTGTGTCGTTGACCAGGAAAATATCTTTCCGCATCCGGCATACCACGTGCAGTATATGCCTCTCGCTATGGCTGTGGCTCACTTGTCAAACGTCCACCGCTTCGGGTCTACGAGTGACCCGGACGATATTGAGCGAGACGTTCGGCCCCGAGTGACAAGGATCAGGCGCGCAAGAGTGTCCATGTTGGGAAGGGCCCATGTTGGATTTGCGGGTGGGAAGAATCGACTCAAGTGGAGTGTTGGGGGTTAGCGCCTTTCGTTTTTTTCCCAGAGATGGCCAAGGGTGAGGGAGCAGCGAGAGGTGGCGCCCAGGCTGGGCTCCTAGGCTCGGACATTGTCACCAGTTGAGATGCATGACCAGTAGCTGACAGCTTATCAAACGAGTATTATCATTATTCTTATTTCATTAACAATGATAATTGAATCTGTTGTTTCTGCATCGGAAAATATGCGACGGCCGTAATTATTTCGCACATTTGGCCAATGTTTTTCTGCGAATAACGCTTCAGCTTGGAGGAAACCAGAGCACCTGCAGATAACCTACACGTACACGGTCGATAACACTTCCCACGTTTGAAAGACGAAATCACTGGCAAATTTCTCAATTTGAATATACGCCCCCTACTGCAAACACTTTGACAGGACCCTCCTGAAAATAGTCACGTCGCTCACGATTTCCTCGGAAAACAATAGTGCAGGAACGATAACATTAACTCTCAAAAATCTGTACAGATAGGTTTGGCAACTTCCTTGCTGTGCTGCCATCTACATGCTAACCTCACTGCACCTGCGAGTGGGTAGACATGATCTCTACAGGATTCAGCAACCCCACCTCGTAAGTGCTGGATTCGTCAGCAGCATCACATCAAGCCAGCGAACAGTCTAACTAGACGTAATTCCATAACGACGTGTCACTCGCCCAGATATGATCTCGCACAAAACCAAATTGGCACTCCATCATGCGCTATAAAAATGGCTCACGGCATGCCAGTCATCAACTATATTTATACATTTCAGCCCAAAGAGCTGGTCGAGAGTGTATTAAATGAAAAAAAAGCCCCTAATTATATAATGTTTTGTGTAGTCATTGGTGACCGGGATAGGAGTATCACCACACTACACTTGATAACCTGCTTTAACCGCAGCTGGAGCCTTGATTTTAACTCAGGAGCTGAGCGATGTTGGCTCAGTGATTTCGGCACAAAATGCGCATGCCTTTTGTGCCATATCTTGCCACCCCACCATTATCTTTGCATACACCTTCACTAAAAGCAGTCCTTTACTTAACATCGTCATTTAAATTGTCCATCCTAAATAACCCAATCTTTAGCACGTCCAATTGGTCTCCGCCAGTTTATTGGTCGCCGGCAGCGGCGATGACGGTCGCGTCACCTTAACGCACTTAACCCCTCCGTGCGCCGCGGTGTGGCCTGGTAACGCGAGCCGCTCATTGCCGTAACGAAGCATCGCGCCGCTCCTGACAGACGCGCGTCTCTCGCCCGTAACCCGAGACGGAATGTTCGCGCCGTCTGCTTGGATAAGCGCGTGTTTGGGACTCGTGTTTAAACGCAACGCACACACCTTGGGGCTCGCCTTGTCCCCTCCCCGTCAGTTAACGCGGCGTGCTTGCAGGCACAGCCACGCCACCGTTCCGCAGACATCAGAAGCTGAATAAACACGGGAACGAGGAGCTCTGAGGTGGCGCTGCGGTTCCATCACTCAGATGGACACGGCTGGCTACGCACTGTGCGAAATAAGTTATACATACACACTCGACTCGCAATCGGAAGGCTTGCGAGTTTAAATCCCGGTTGAGAGTGTCAGCACGAGCCGTCATTCCTTTGGCGTCAATACAATAGGTACCAATTTATGGGAAGTCATAGGTTACCCAAATAGCAATGCGTTCCCCTTTGATAAAAAAAAATGGAATTTGGCCACTTGTTCCGGCCCATCAATGGAAGGAAGCGCGCCCCGTACTTGTTTGTTGACTTACATAAGCTCTGCCTGCAGAGCTGTGAATAGTGCAGGTAAACGTTGTCATTAAAACAAAGAGTAAATCCCCAGATAGGCAAATTTCACATTTAGGTTTTAGTCATCATCAAACTCTCACAATTCCCAAAAGTTTCAAGTCTGGACCTGTGAGCTTGGGTAATAAGTAAAACATAATAATCATCAAGGGCGATTCAGTTTGGCTCCTTGTGTGTTCTTGTACGAATATATACCATATACATACCGTATGTGCAGTGGACTGCCCATGTCCTCGTAACAATTTGTCTCGGCTCTAACTGTGGAAAACATCCAAATGCATGCAAAGTAATAAGTAATTAATTATACAAATAATGGGCGTCAAAATTGCAGCCAGATCATATTTTGAGTTCGTGATCGAAAACCCAGTAATGCGCATGATCCACGTGTAGTGTAATAGCGCCGGCTGGTGGGCAGCAGCGGCAACTATGGTGGACAGACAGCACACACGCCGGTGAGGGTGTGCACGGTGTGTTGGCAGAGAGGAGGAATTGGGGCAAGGATCACGGAGGACCCCATCTGGAGGTCCCTGGAGCCTGCTAGTGGGTTCGAGAAGGGAGGCGTGGCCAGGGCGCGGCCATGCTGGTAGCATAAAAGGAGCCGAGAGCGGGAGCTCGAGGCTGCCGGTTATGGGAGTGGACTCGTCTCGTTGTTGCCGTCGTCGCTGGATATTGCGCTGCAGGAGAGTTGTTGGCTGTCTCAGGCAGCACCGTCAGTGTTAGACGGCGAGTGTTGTGTACAGGTTAGGCCAAGCTGTGGAGAGTGCGTCGACGAGACCGTGAATGTTCTAAATTAAAGAAGATGCCTCCTACAAACCTCGTCTCCGAATCACTGACACTACACATGCAGTTAGAGGAGGTCATGTGACGTGCAAGGCATTATGGTAAGCGTATAAAAGTCACCTGGTGTATATTGAGTTGTATTTGTTTCCAGTCTGTACGCACGTTTTTGTCCAATGAGTTTGTGAGCATCTTGGTTTCCCTTTTGCCAAACCGCAATGACTGCCACTGTGAAATATGGTTAATCCCTGCTGGAATCAACTCGTGGTCATCATCATCATGATCATCATCCCTCCCCGTGCACCCCCATGAGGCAAAACTCACCAGTTGGTGCAAAGCCAACGGTTGTCGTCTTGTGACACGACCAGTTCCCATCATAGGAATGTGGAATTTCTTCCATGCAGATGAGCCAAGTCCAATACTCATTCGAGCATGGAGACACACAAAGTTACTTTTAGCAAATAAACGATTTCATACTTGCTGCTCGCATACACTGGTTAACACCGTTAATCCAATTGTTGGTGAAAAACAACGTTTTTGAAGTGCTCGCAGCCAGTTGTAAAATGTGTGCACAGGCTGCACTCACGTGCCTGCGTGTAGCGTGGAGCAGTCATCTTAGCGCGACCGTGCGTGTGTGCACAGCAGTCACAGAGGGCAAGCGAGTGGAGAGAGGCGAGGGCATGTAAGGCACACAGAGAGATCGCTAATGACGATGTATTCCTAAAGAATGTTGTTAACGAAAATAATTCTCTGTTATTTGTCCACGTAAGCCTCAGCGAGGCTCAAAACTCTGTCAAGGAATGGCTTGTTACAGATGTTTCACCAAATGTCTCAATGTAGTAATAAAACTAGAGACAAGGGAATATCAACTCAACTTGAAGAGTATGTACCAGCCACCTTTTTGCTGTACTTTCTAATTCCAATAAATAACATTCTTGCTTCTAGATTTGAAGCTTTCGTGACTGCAAGGAATCATATTCTTAGGTTTTTTCGGTAAAGTCACGTAGGTAAAACATCAAAATTAATGAAAATAAAATAAAATAAAAACAAAAATCACGACGTTTCGGAGGCAACACAAGTCTCCGTCATCAGGTGGGACCGTCACAGCCGAATTAGCTGCATCAAGTGAGGCAATGATTCAAGAAGTAATCCCTTATAAGCAAGTTGAAGGGGGGAGGAGAGGGGGGGGGGAGCTCATCAGAATGTGGTAGCCAATGAATGGAACGTATCGGGAGGGAGGGGGGCGGGGCTCAAAGACAGCACGGAGTGCTAAGTACAACGCATCGGGAGGGGGAGGGGGGGAGCGGGGCCAAAACAATGGACGACGGCTTGGACGCGGTTGCTGCTGCACACGCCAACACAATGAACAGAGAGGGGGGAGGGGAGGTCTGATACACATGATAGACAAAAGAACGAAAATGCCCATGTTTATACCAATGCTGGCTGAACAATGAAGAGAGCACTGCCAAAAAATAACTGGGGATGTTAACACTCGGTAAAGTAAAGTAAAATAGTGCATGTCAGATAACATGGTCCAAAAAAGTGTAATTAAGTCTTTTTTGCGTAGTTGATAACATCTTTCCAATGATTACTAAGTTTGTACCCATCATCACCTTCCTCAAGAGATGCCGAGATAACAAGGTAATACCCATCGCTTTCACACTCACATCCGCTGCTGTGTCCTCACCGAACTCTAAACAGATCTTATTTAAAGCTAGCCAATCACTAATCTCGGAGAGAATAAGGTTACTCCGATCTGAACTCGATAATTTAGACAAGACTCTCTTACAAACACATTTAATGTTAACACAAAATATGTCACCTTCTGATTGGAACCACGTTGATAACATGACTTCTGCTTCTGCTGACTCAATGTCAATGTCCTCTCGGCAGACAAGGGCAATGCCACGGTCATCATGGATAAAGATTCATACAACAACAAAATCCTGGACCTTCTTAATGATGGGAGTTACTCCAAAATTAAAAACGATCCCACTAAAAGCCTAACGACGAAAACCAACAGTATCATCACGAGTTCGACTTCCCTAATCGAACCAAGCAAACGTCCCTCTCTAAAACCATCGGCGGCAAGACCTCCCAGACTCTATGGTCTTCCCAAAATCCATAAGGAAGGCACCCCGCTACGACCCATTGTGTCGACGATAAACTCTCCTACGTACAAACTAGCCCGTTTTCTATCAGATACTCTGCTCCCTTTCACAGGCAAGACCTCTTCGGCAGTACTCAACTCAACCCAATTAGTGATGACATCCTCGTCAGCTTTGATGTAGTATCTTTGTTTACCAAAGTCCCAGTACCGGACACCCTAACAATAATTGAGGACTTAGTCCAACATGGATTGAATTCTGATGCACCTGCTCTGGTTAGGCATTGCCTCACCAACACCTATTTTACCTGGAATGGCACCTTCTACAAACAGAATGAGGGTACCCCTATGGGCTCCCCTTTGTCACCAGTTATAGCCAACATGTTCAAGGAAAAGTTTGAATCAGACGCCATCCAGACATCTACCCTGCGTCCTTCCCTGTGGAAGAGGTATGTGGATGACACGTTCGTCATCTGGCCACATGGCCTCCCAGCATTGAACCACTTCTTGGACCACATCAATTCTAGACACCCATCCATCAGATTCACCATGGAAGTGGAGAAAGACGGTAAACTACCATTCTTGGATATTCTGTTTGAGAGGAAGCCTGACGGATCCTTGGGACATTCTGTCTACAGGAAAGCCACCCACACAGATTCCTACTTCAAACTGGATTCCCACCACCACCCATCTCAAAAGAATTCTCTCATCAAAACGCTATACCACAGAGCCCATGGCATTTCTGACAAACACCACCTGACCGGTGAATTAAGACATGTACATCGGGCCCTCAGGATGAACGGATACTCTGACCGTACTATCCGCCAAGCTGTCTCTCCCACCACACAGAAACAGCCACTTGAAACTCCGACCAAAACCATCACGTTACTATACATAGCAGGCGTGACCAAAAAGATCTCCAAAATTCTAAACAAACATAAGATCCAAGTCCGATTCAGTACAGTGCATAAAATCCGTGATCTGATTCCATCTGTGAAGGATGTCGTTCCTGACTTACAGTATCCTGGAGTCTACAAATTGAGTTGCATTTGTGGTGATTGCTACATTGGAGAAACGAAACGTCATGTTTCTGATCGTGTCCGCGAGCACAAGTCAGATCTGAAACACGGCAGAACTGATTCTTCTGCCGTTGCACAACTCGGTGGGCTCTCATGAAATTGTCTTTTCCGAGACCAAGGTTCTCTGCAAACCTCCCGGCTACCATCAAAGGTTTGTACACGAAGCCATACAAATATACAAACACAGACATAATTTCAACCGTGATGATGGGTACAAACTTAGTAATCATTGGAAAGATGTTATCAACCACGCAAAAAAGACTTAATTACACTTTTTTGGACCATCTTATCTGACAGGCACTATTTTACTTTACTTTACCGAGTGTTAACATCCCCAGTTATTTTTTGGCAGTGCTCTCTTCATTGTTCAGCCAGCATTGGTATAAACATGGGCATTTTCGTTCTTTTGTCTATCATGTGTATCAGACCTCCCCTCCCCCCTCTCTGTCCATTGTGTTGGCGTGTGCAGCAGCAACCGCGTCCAAGCCGTCGTCCATTGTTTTGGCCCCCCCCTCCCCCTCCCGATGCGTTGTACTTAGCACTCCGTGCTGTCTTTGAGCCCCGCCCCCCTCCCTCCCGATACGTTCCATTCATTGGCTACCACATTCTGATGAGCTCCCCCCCCCTCTCCTCCCCCCTTCAACTTGCTTATAAGGGATTACTTCTTGAATCATTGCCTCACTTGATGCAGCTAATTCGGCTGTGACGGTCCCACCTGATGACGGAGACTTGTGTTGCCTCCGAAACGTCGTGATTTTTGTTTTTATTTTATTTTATTTTCATTAATTTTGATGTTTTACCTACGTGACTTTACCGAAAAAACCTAAGAATAACATTCTTGCTGCGGCTGAACGTTCAAGTAAAAAATCTGAAAGTTTGGAATTTCAAATCCCATTCAGTCACCGACTCAACCCCCACTATCCTTCCGTGGCTCATACAACAAGTACACATTCACAGCGGGGGGGGGGGGGGGTGAAGAGTAGTTGTCTTATGCAGAGGCTGTCCCCCACTGCACGAATGTGGAATTTACACCGCTGCATTAGCACCGTCAAGGTAGACTACGACCACCAATCAATCTGCTCATTTGAGCATGTAAACAATTAGGCCGGATTGACATCTTCACACAATTACCAAAGTACATCACACGTCATCACAAGGCCGATTACCCACATTGTCGATGACGGAGACAACTGCCAACATCTCACTCCGAATGATAGGAAAGAAATTCACCAACATCGGGGCCATTTGACTTGTCGAAAAATCAGCGGCAATTGTTGAATTGTGGCACCGGCGTTGCGATACATGCAGGCAAGAAGAAGAGCCCCGCTAATAGCCGGATTGCCCTCTTTTACCTGCATTGACATGCAAGTCGGACACGTCACATTCACTCGCGCTCCTTCATGGAGAAGCCATTCCCTCCCGTCTCCTCTCCTGCCCGAGGTCTAGCAGCTTCCAAGGACTGCCCAGCCCCTTGAGCGGCTAAGCCAATTAAGGGGCACTCGTAAGCGCAGAGCACCAGGAGCGAGGCAGGCTACACAAAGAGGGTACAGGGCAGAGAGTGGGAAGTGAAGCAGTGGGCGAAGGGACATGAATGCTTGGAATTGTGTGGCAAGGAGCCACTTCAGGAAAGAGACTGGGAGGATCTGGACGAACCTTGGCCGTCTTCGTTCCCCGTGCCCACATCAATGAGTGCACCGGCGCTATACAAAAAACAAAACGGCCAAAAACATTCTAAGAAAGAAAGAGACTTGGTACAAAAAAAAACCTGACAGAAAACAAAACAACTCCAATGGACAGAAAATAAATGTAAGGAATGAAACAGAGGCAGTCGAAAAGAAGGATGGGAATGGAGGTGTGTGTGTGTGGGGCGCTAATGGTGCGGCGTTGGGGATGTTGTTTTTTAAACAACTCTGCAGATGGTTTGCTTTTGTAAAGGGAAAGTGCTCGAGAGGGGCTACTTGCTGTCACTTTGGTGTGCGCTCACAAGCGAGGGTTTTTGTTCGGCCACGCCACTCCAGACCCCTTTTTACCCACCGCGCTATGCAAAGGAAAAAAAATCAGAGACATTTTTGTTAATGGGTAGTGTTTTCTTTTCTCCCGCGAGGCCTTCTGTTAACATTCTCTTTGCCGTCTTAAATATTTTTATTTTCTCGTCTTTATCGTGAAAATTATCTTCACAGTGTTGTTTAAAGTTGAGTCGAGAGCCTTGCGTCTCGTTACTCGAATGAGTTTGAGCAAGGCTGGTCCCTCAAGTCCACCGCCATTTGCCATTGGAAGTTTGCCCGAGTGACCATGCTAGTCGGGGGTCAACTCAGCCCTTCATCCTTCCTGGGTTGATAAAATGGGTACCCCGTTCGGGCGGAAGTTAACTAGTGTTTTTCATATGGAAGGACGGACATTTTTGGAAATTCTTTGGGGAAGCCCATCGCCCACTGAAATGTGTCAACGACCATGCTATCCATAGGTCAACCACTGTGGCCTTTTCACAAAGTCGTATAGATTGTATTGACCTCTCCACGGATGATGGACCAAGTAGTCTCCTGATTGAGATTTGAGGTGATTATTCGGGTGCGAGTCGGCCATCGTTGCCATGGAGCCACTTGGAATATTCCCACCGAAAAGAACACTCCAGTGACGTAACATGCCACTGCAGGAAAATCACTAGACGGCTACAGCGATGCTTTCAAACGTAACTTGAACGTTTCTCTCAACAACATAGCTGAAAAACTGCAGTCAAACAGAAAATAAAATAATCGAATACGATGTTTCGGTTGAGTTAACCGTGTGTTAACCGACCCTCTGTGTTGCATTGCATTACACTTCTTAACTTTACTAAATTTGCTTTCTCAAACTTTCGATTTTCTTGCTCTAAAACCATTGTCTCTCCTCCGGCCACTGTGGTCCGGAATTCCACACTGCTCCCTCCTTGTCCCCTCGTTTGTCCGCTGGTCCCGCCTCCGCAGTCCTCTCTGCCCCGGCCCCTCCCCCCTCTATTTAAGGCCTTGGCACAGATTCGTTGTCCTTCTGTTTGTCTTTGTGTGCGTCTCTCTCTGCATGTGTCTGCCTATGCTGTTCCCGGGTCTCTGTTTTATCATTCATTCTTACCTGATAATGGTTGCTTGTGTTGCAACCGAAACGTCGCATTCTATTATTATTTGATTTTATTTTCTACGTGACTTTACCGAAAGAACCAAAGAGTAATTCCTGCAGTCACGAAAGCTTTGAATCTAGTTTGTAGTCAAACAGTACGGCACACCAACGTGGTTTATGGTCAGCCATAATTGACTGCTGTATTGTAGTGCCCCCTAAGCTGTCGCCATCTTTCCAGTGATGTAATCATCCACCTAGCACCTCTACCGTTATTCTCACCCATTGGCTATTATATATACGTGCCACGTGCTTAGTAGAGACAAACCTTGCTAATCTCGTCAAGGAGCATAAACCATCACGCAAACTCCGGTCATCCTCGCCACAGCAGCTTTTGACGAACCATCGAACAAAGACGGTCACCGCATTGCACACTTTCAGATGCCCTTCTGCGGCCGTCTGGAATGTTCTTCCGATATTAAGAAGCCACTGGAGCTATCATCTTGATTGAAAACAAATTTCTTGAGAACTACCATCTTTAGTTCGTTAGCCTTCCACCGGCACCTCTGATTAAGCGCGGTTGGCTACGTACGGTGCAAAAGAAGTTCAACACCATACAGTACATACATACTAAACGAGGGCTGGGAGCGACAACCGAATACATTCCGCAGCTCGGGCACCCAGCACGCACGCGCATCGCGCGGAAGACACCCATGAGACACATCAAACTGCCTAGTGGCGGCGGCCCTCACAGTTTGTCGTTGGGCGGGTGCGGGAGGCCGCATGCCGGAGCTGCCCCTTTGAAGAGACTTGGGGGCCACAGGCCCTGCAGCAAACACGGTGGGAGGGGGGGGGGGTGAGAAAAGCTCGCCGTGGGCGCAGTGATTAAAAGAAAACAACAATTACAGCAAACGGTACCAAAGGAATGCATTTTAAAGGTCTTATTGTTCATGTAAACTGAATTGTAAAATGCAACACGCATACACAACCGAACACGAAACTGGAGGTAATATGGCACGCCGTTAGTTGACTAATTACATCGCAGTGAAAACCTACGGATGATATATTTGTAGGTGTAGGTTCAAAAACTAAGTCAAACATACACTTATATATTGCCCCTCCAAAATACCATATTTTGGGGTTCAGAATTTCAAGTTGAGAGCATAGACTTAATGATATTTGTGCCAAATTTCCTCTTTCTAGCTCGTCCAGAACCGCATTAAAATGCCCATCACTGACAACCATCTTAATAAGATTTTTGCAATCATTTAAATCTATTAGTTTTTTTTATTTGATTACCTAATATCTGTTAATTTCAAAAAAATTATACAGTTCTTTCCTACACTAATTTCAAAACAATTAGTGTAGTTATGGTTTTAAATTAATTCCTTTCAAGTGTTAATTTATTTTGTACTTATTGTTTATATAAAACTATATTATTTAAATCCAATACCTGTCAGTGGAAAGGCCGACTTTCCAAGTACGCTCAATGTTTTAAAATATAATTATTTTAAATATATATTTTATACATAGGTCCTTTATAACGGTCAATGTATTTGGTTTTCAAACGTTTGCCTCCATATCCTTTGTGTTCTGCCCCATGGCAGGTATGGGGGTGTTGATTCCACAGGAACTTCCTGATAACGTGTTGAGTTTGGTCACGTGAACAAGAAGTTAGGATTTAACATTTTCTAAGCCATGAGGCAGGGTGTCAGCCATTACACAGAGTACAAGATGGAGGCACAAATAGCATCTCAGTGAAGACAGGTGCATCTGTTCATTGTGGGACTTTAAGAAGCATTGTCTGTAAATTCGTTTATGTTCTTATAATACTGGAAATGCTGTTATAATGTTAGGGTTGCCGTTGTAATGCTGTAAATGCCTTTATAATGCTGTTAAATTGTTACAATAAATATGAGGCCTAGTTAACAACGAAGCCTGCCACTTGTATTATTGTGAATGTTACTTGTAGTTGGATAAGTCGAGTCAGACTTGTACCCATGTAACTTTAATGCGATCTTGAGAGCAAGGATGAAGAGTATCTCATCCACAGTTCAGTGTTATGTGCAGCGCTATACATTTAGGCTGCAGTATGGTGATTACTGATTACCCGATGTGACCTTATTTAACACAGTAGCTTATTCTCTTGTGTAGCTATTCAGTGCTAATGGTCTATCCAGGACCTATTGTTGAGTTTCATGTTATCTAAGACAATATTATGATGCTGCAGAGTTCATTGCATTGATATTCCAAATATTAACAGATTCTGTATTTTGTGCTGTGTTTTTCCATCAGTTTGACCTCGTTCAATTCATTAAATACGTTCGAGTCGGATGTTCACCCTGGATCTGAAAGTTTATTGAATGCGGATAGTGGTGCAACGCAGCGCACAGCGAGGCCGAAACACTTTGTTTCTTATTTAGTGATGTTTCTCACCTCATTAAGCACTTATTTCTGGTTGAGTCAACCTAGGGGAGTCCCAGGCAAGGTTCAAATTTCAACCATAACAGATGTTTGGCATGGCCAGGAATCGAGACCCGTTTCACCATTCCAACGCTCCGAACCTCATATGCACACGCATTTGACAGAGGTCCTATTTAGACTTAAATACTTCAAGGACAAGTTCTGGTAAGTGACCTTTTATCAAGGCCAGCATGGCGCAACAGGGGGTTTGGTGAGGCCAGCACCATGCCTGGTTACCTTTGTTTCCCCACAGCGCTGGTGTTTACACACCGACACCAGGTACTCCGTTAAGGTAGCGTCGACCCCTGAAAGAACCAGGATGGGTTTCTGAGATAGCTCACTACCGATGTGAGCAGTGACCAGAAATCGAACTTGGGGTGCTGGGATTCACAACTCAGTGCGAGTTAACCACTATGCCACGGCTCCCCACACATCACAATTCACAGACACACAAACAAACTCACACGGGGCACCTCAAGAACTTCCAACGTCTGTAAAGCTCCATATCGCCTAGATATTGTACTTTCCAGGAAGTCAGGTTCCTGGCATGAACATTTAATTTTCTAAGAAACATAATATCGCATTGAAAAACTCATCGAGCAAGTCCTTGTCATTTAACCGCACGGAATAATACGTTCCCAAGACGTCACCAACTGCAATGCACCGACCCGCTCTGAGTGTAGATCGCAGTCGAAGCTGGGGGAGACACTACATCTAGCAGGCTTTGTGGCCATTTTGCAGAGAGCAAGATTTGGCAGCAGCATCAATCACCGCTTCAGATTAAATGTCCTAAATGTTTGGTTATCTCAACGTCAAGTCAGTCAGCTGGTGTCGCCCTCCGCGAACGCCTTGCAGAAAGCATCCCCATCGTGACCGAGACAGCTGTGCAGGTGACTGATAAACGCGAGAACCTACCTCCGCTCAGGGATGTGAACTCACAACTTTGCTGCCTGGGAGTCAACGGCTGCAAGCGTAACTCCCAACGGCCAAATGGAGATAATATTCAATGTTCGACGTGACCGAGTTTAAATTAAACTCGTGGCACTAATTGGATATTTATATACTAAGGCAAGTACACACACATCTGGGGAAATAAATATTGGCCGTGGAGGTTGTTTTTTAAATACTGTGTTTTTTTAAAAAAACATGTTGCATGTAACATGCAGTAAAAATAACAGAATATTTTTTATTTTACATAATATGTATTGTGTTTTTATAAGCCTGTGTAATGAAATATACGTGTAAAAAGTACACTTTAAAACTGAAAAGTATTGTATCTGTAATTGTTTTGGAACATAGGATAATACATTTACAAGGGTACCTTAATTCACGTTAACATATACATAAAACACATTTGAGCCTTCCAATCCAACAGGAACGGTTGGTGTTATTTATTGCCTTCCTAAAATCAGTGGAGAAAACAGACGATATACAAAAAACTCGCTTAGTCTACACTGCCCAGCTGAGCTACATTGATGCATCAGTTGTCCCTGCTGGTCCTGTTCTTAAATGTCACAGAAGCTCCGAGTTACGCTTCACTCTACTGATTGTTCTTTCAACTGACCCCTGCCACAAGAATGTGAAATTTCCACCAACGGCTCAAGGCTGTTCAAGGAGGGTAGTGCCCTAATGATGGTTAAGAGAGAGGAATTGTTACGTTTGTAAATTCTTAATAGGTTATAAGAAGAATTGTATTTACTGACATTTTACATCATATTTAGTAGCTCAGCTGTTTTTCAACTCACAATTCAAGACCAAGATTGAAAATGGTACGTGACAATAATAGCAATTACACACACACACGGCATGATGCAACTCGAGTAACTTAACCAACATTTGAGGATATACACGTGCGTTTTTTTAATGCGTGCCGTCACAATGTTAAGGAACTCTTTTTCTTTTTAGCTGCAGGGGAGAGAAAAGGGGACCGAAAAACCCCGCGCTGTGGAGTTAAGGGGGGAGGGAAGGTGGCTTCTAACTCGTGCCGTTTCCACGGCACGGCACGAAAGACGCCCAGAAGCAAAGTGTCCGTGAAGCAAAAAAAACGAGTGAGAGAGAGACAGCAAACAAGCCGCCCGCCTGCGAAATCTCGCGAGCAAATATTAGCCGGTGATTTAATATTGCAAAGCAAATGTCCGGGGGGTTGTGTGCATGTGAATGGCAGCTTCGGATTTACGCGGTTTGGCCAGACCGAGTGTGTGCGCCGCGCACCCAGTGAAAGGATGCTGTTTGGAATTGGGATTCCACACGAGTAAAAGATAGGCCGAAAGAAAATTAAAGAATAGACGTGAAAAAAAATCACTCGGCCCTTCTTCTGCAGCTCGCTCGCAGTTGTTAAAGGATCAGAGGAATGTCTCGTTGGTACCTCGCATGTGAGGGTGGTGTTTAAAGGCTGGTGAGTGGGGTGTTGGGTCTGTGTGTGGTGTTTAAAGGCTTGTGTCAGCGGGGTGTTGGGTTGGTGTGGTGTTTCGAGGCTGGCGAATGGGATGTTGGGTCTGTGTGGTGTTTAAAGGCTGGTGAGTGGGGTGTTGGGTCTGTGTGGTGTTTAAAGGCTGGTGAGTGGGGTGTTGGGTCTGTGTGGTGTTTAAAGTCTGGTGAGTGGGGTGTTGGGTCTGTGTGGTGTTTAAAGTCTGGTGAGTGGGGTGTTGGGTTTGTGTGGTGTTTAAAGGCTGGTGAGTGGTGTGTTGGGTCAGTGTGGTATTTAAAGGCTGGCGAGTGTGGTGTTGGGTCTGTGGTATTTAAAGGCTGGTGAGTGGGGTGTTTAAAGGCTTGTCAGCGGGGTGTTGGGTCTGTGTGTGGTATTTAAAGGCTGGTGAGTGGGGTGTTGAGTATGTGTGGTGTTTAAAAGGCAGGTAAGTGAGGTGAGTGGGGTGTTGGGTCTGTATGTGGTATTTCAAGACTGGTGAGTGGGGTGTTGGGTCTATGTGTGGTATTTAAAGGCTGGCGAGTGGGGTGTTGGGTCTGGGTGTGGTGTTTCCAAGCTAGCGAGTGGGGTGCTCAGTCTGTGTGGTGTTCAAAAGCCGGTGAGAGTAGGGAGTGTGCATGGCGCTGGGGGTGTTTGGTCTTATTATGGGCATGTGTGTGGTGTGATCGGAGGTCTGTGTGCCGACTGCCAGCGATGGGAACTTAGGGGATGGCAAACATGCAGCCTGGGCTTTGGACAAACACGGCCCCAGTTTGCACATTCCGGCAGGAGCAGCAATTTCTCCGTAGCCCGGGTGATTTCTGGCAAAACCTTTTGCTTGGGAATCTTGAAAAGTTTTTGCTGGTAATCCCCAAAAGTATGTAACATCCTTGTCAAGTTTTTTCCCCAATTTTACATTTTTTGCTGGACACAAATATTAAACAGCAGTTTAAATTCGTGTTACAACGCGAGCAAAAATGAAATAATGTTTTTAAAGAGAGTGAAACGTGTATCTTTTTGCATATGCAAACATAACGAAATTAAGGGAGGGGGGGAGGGGGGTTGTTAATTATTTAAAGGGAAAATATACAATCACCATTAGGTGATGGCCCTCTTAGATTAAGGTGACCATATTTAAACAAGACAAACCATTGACAGGTTTGGACTTCAAAAGGTCTCATTGGCTGGGTGTGGTCTATTAAACTAATACCAGTGGGTAACCGAATGATCAAGACAAGAGACATTCATTAACATTAAGCCTTACACAGATTTGATTCGGTGAAACTCGATTTCGGTTCTAAATGTTGTCAGCCACAGGGATGTGGAATTTCCCCCATTTGCTCAAGGTCTCAAGCAGCGATGATCAGCGCACTTTAACATTTAACATATTTCTTAAATTCCCAGTTTGCATTTATATCATCATCTATTAACTATCCACCGCTGGATAAAGGCCGTCCCCTCATGATCTCGTGATGCAAAAAAATCCATCATCTTGCTCCTGTAGTACACGAGCTTATCATCTCCTCGCAGTGGACGCACTTTCTTCATGTTCTCTCCTTCGGCTAGTCTCGTCCATCAGTCATCCGTCCATCATTTCCAGTGATGCATCCTGCCCTAGCCCTTTTCCATAAACATTAGATACGATGTGTGCAACTTGTGTGCATTTATTTCCAAATCGTGCATCTCATTGCTATTCCAAGCATGCATCGCTCCATGCCTCGTGTACTTTTCAGCTTTTGGCCCATTCTCTTTGTCATATCCACACTTCTGATCTGTACGTCATCGCAGGTGATAATGCAGCAATTGAAATCGATCTGTGAGCACACTGGCACGTCGCTTTTCATGATCAGATTCACTTTTGCTGCAGCACTCCATCCTGGTCTGGCTTGCCTCCTTTAGTCAATAATTTTAATCCCCAACATTTTCAGTAATAGCCCACGGTGTACACATGCTCAGATTTGTTTTCCTGTTGCGCCCTTTCAGCAATTTTTTATTTATTTATCGAATTTGTTGCACGCAACCTTTTTTTGGTTAATTTTTATTTTCAGCCCATCCTTGCAGCCTCTTTTGTAAAGTTCTTCAATAATTTTCTGCAAGGTAATTTTCATTTGCTGTTGCTATGAGTTATCAACAAATATGAAATGCCTAAATACGTCATCCCTTTTTGATATTTGCGTGTTTATTTTCCCAATACTGTTAAACAATTTGGAATAGGTCATATTATTGCTCCTGACCTGATTCCTCTAACAAAGTCTATTTTGTTGCAACAATATATGCAATCGCACTTCAAGAGGCCTCCATGTCCTATCAAGTGTTCATCGCATACCAATCTTCTTTCTTCTATATATATGAAAGTCAAAATTTGTCTGTGGGTTTGTGGCGGGGTTTGTGTATATCCGCATGCTTGCAAAAGATTTGGCTCTCCAACGGTGGGGTTGAAGTTAAATAAAATAAAATAGGCAGGTAACACGCCGTATGCCCCGACCGTGAGCAAGTGCTATTTCTTTTCACTTCCATCAACTTTTAATTAGTTTAATTAGCGATTTAGTGCGATTTGTGTGTGCTTAAATTTGTATTAATTTATTTATGACGCGTGCACGACCGTACCAACTCACAAGCCTTTGGTGGGGGGGGGGGGGCCCATGCAAAGTCGCACGCCTTCGGTGGGAGTGAGGGGGACATTTTCTTTTGCGTTAAGAATGCTATAAAAATACACTAAACGCTGAGGTAAATTCTTCACTGTGTCATGTCCCCCCCACCCCGATGCGTGCAGTTACTACTATACAGTCGGTAGATGCTACCACTATAGGCCGTAGATATTACTGCAGAGCGGCCGGGGAGATCGTGGCTGGGGGGGGGGGGGGTGGGGGGGTCAGGGGTAGCGGCCGGCCAAGGTGCCACCTCGGCCGGCTGGACAATCTAGGCGAGGCCGGAGGCTCTGCACGGGACTAGGCCTCACCACGCCACTGTCAGGTGAGTACTTTGTGCTATAGAGTCGATAAATACTGCTATGGAGTCAGCATGTACTACTGTAGTGATAGCAGGTACCACCACAGTATGCACTGCTGTAATCATAGCAGGTCACACAGTCAGTACCCACTGCTGATAGATTTTTAAAAGTAGTTTTGAAATATTTTTTTTGACCTGGGCAACGCCGGGTATTTCCCGCTAGTCGTTAAATAAATTAATACAATTCTTTCTAGATTTGAAGCTTTCGTGACTGCAAGGATTCATACTCTTAGTTCTTTCGGTAAATTCACGTAGGTAAAAAATGTCATCAGGTGGGACCGTCACAGCCAGATTTGCTGCATCAAGTGAGGCAGGGATTCAAGATGCAAGCTCTTAAATACAAGTTAAGGGGGAGGAGAGGGGGGGGGAGCTTATCAGAATGTGGTAGCCAATGAATGGAACGTATCGGGCGGGGGGGGGGCGGGGCTAATAGAGGGCACGAGGTGCTCGTGGGCGTCGACGTGGACGTGTTTGTGCGCAAGTCCCTGTTGTTGCACATGATAACGTATTGGAAGGGGGGGCGGGGCTAAAAGAGGGGGCGGGGCTAAAAGAGAGCACGGGGTGCACGTGTACGTGGACATGCCTGTGCACAAGCACCTGTTGATGCACATGATAGAAAAGAACGAAAATGCCCATGTTTATGCCAGTGTTGGCTGACAATAAAGAGAGTACTGTTAAACGCTGGGGATGTTAACACTCGGTAAAGTAAAATAGTGCCTGTCAGATAAGATGGTCCAAAAATGTGTAGTTAAATCTTTTTTGCATGGTTAATAACATCTTTCCAATGATTACTAAGTTTGTACCCATCATCACGGTTGAAATAATGTCTGTGTTTGTATATCTGATGGCTTCGTGTACAAACCTTTGATGGTAGCCAGAGGGTTTGCAGAGCACCCTAGTCTCGGAAAAAAACAATATCATGAGAGCCCACCGCGTTGTAGCAATGATCGGCAACGGCGGAAGACTCAATTTCAATTTTGCCGTGTTTCAAATCTGACTTGTGCTCGCGGACACGATCAGAGACATGACGTTTCGTTTCCCCAATGTAACAGTTACCACAGCTGCAACTCAGTTTATAGACTCCAGGGTATTGCAAGTCAGGGATGACATCCTTTACAGATGGAATTAGATCACGGATTTTATGTACTGTACTGAATCAGACTTTTACAAACCTGCCTCTTTTACAGCTGGGTTTAAAATAATTTTAAACAATGATACCACATGATTGGTGTAGTTATTGATCACTAGGGTTAGACCAACTCATTACACTTGAGAACCTGGTTGATTGAACCCGTTTTAATCAATTGGCAGAAATGTGTTAAAACCCTCTATCTCAGTTGTGATGGCTCAGTGAGACAGGCAAAGCATTAGCCCTGTGAGTCACCTAGCCACCTCAAATCCACATCTGTTTAAATACAAAATAGTTCAGTCAGGGCTCCACTTTATCATTCGCCAGTTGAATGTGCAGTGCTAACTGGGTGCCTTGGCCGATGACCCCATTCAATCGTTGGCGA
This sequence comes from Lampetra planeri, assembly GCF_965212315.1. Taxonomy (NCBI): domain Eukaryota; kingdom Metazoa; phylum Chordata; class Hyperoartia; order Petromyzontiformes; family Petromyzontidae; genus Lampetra; species Lampetra planeri. Next base: position 6,100,092 of record NC_136107.1, on the reverse strand, counting down.
CTTAAAGGACCCACGTGAGGTGTGGCTCAGAGGTCACTCTGCCACGAAGTCCACCCAGCTTTGTCGCAAAGTAGTCAGCACATGGCTCAATCAATATTCTTTCAAGTAAAATTCTAAAGTCCGAGGTTGACTCAGTCTATAATTCTCCCTTTGGGTGATTAAATCGGCATTTTTTTAAGAACCTAACAGTGGTCATCCTCTGGAAAGACTTAGATTGCACATATCCACACTGGAATGTCATGTAACTACTGCCATAACCCGACGGTCTCCACCTCCAGTCGCTCTTGCACAGAGCCCGCTTAAAGCTCAAAGGGCATTGGCAGCTGAAATGAAGTCTTGGGGGTCTGGGACCTGCCATGGGAATGTGGAATTCTCACGAGTGGCTCAGGAAAAAACCCTAACGGATGAGTTGCACCCCACTGCTCCTTTGAGCCACGGGACACATTGACTTGACCCTTGGTTTGGCTTTGACTGATGCGGTGTTTTGGCTGCTCGTGATTGATGCTGTGTGCGTGCACCACCGCCGCACAACGAACCCTCGCTCATAGAAATCCTTCCATCCGACAAAAACAAAAATACCCACTGGAAATTCAGTGCCAAACATCACACCCACGTGGCACATGCACGGGGGGGTGGGGCAATACTCGCGCGGTGCGTGCCGTCAGTTCGGAGTTGGAGGCAATGGCTTCCTGCCCTGTCGTGAAAGGACAACTGTAAGCAAGCTGTAATGTGGATGGCATTCTGTGGGCGCAGAGCTCTTGTTTGGATTTTGCGCAGCCTTCTGGAAGGTTTCCGTGAAACGGCTTCTGGTTTAGCACTCTCCTGTAAGCCTGGGTTGAGTGCAACCAGCACAGCTTACGGAGATACATGTTCTTAGAGGGGGGGAAATATCACACTGCCAAAGGAGACCCGAAAAGCAATTTGCCGCCGTCATAGCCGTCGCTAAGTTGTGATGGAATATCCTTGCACAGCTCGCTGGCCAATGCCTTGACATTGAACGGTTGTGCGCAGTCAAGTCCTGGTCACAGGGCTTCTAAACCCATCACCACTCTGGAAACAATTAAATAAATGCTACTTTTTAGTCACTGGGCAAGCATTTTTTATCCTAACCCCTGCCGTGGGAATGTGGGGCTCTTACCATTTACGTAGACCTGCAAACAAGAGATGAGCAACTCCCCATGCTCATTGAAATGAGAAATAACTTTGACCCTTTAAAGGCAATAGAACATGTAATAATGCTAACAATTCAGATATTGGACATTTCAGCTCTGAAAAACGGTCATTTTCCTCGTAGCCTAATGCTTGGTCGCAGTTAATAAACGAGCACAGGGAGGCTATCATCTCCATTGCATGTATGTTGAAATTCTTTCGCACCGTACGTAGCCAACAATGCTAATATGAGATGCGGGGGAAGACAAAGACATTGATGGCCCCGAGCCTGCTAGACCATTCCTCGTTATTTTGGCAGGGCCAGTTCATCCACAAGGCACAACCAATAGTTTAAGCTCTAAATGTGGGAGTTCAGCACGCAGCTTCCCACAGCCGCAATGTGGCCAAAATGTCCAGCGACAATGGAGAGGGGCGAGGGTGGTTCACAGTCTGTGCTCAAACAAACCGCCATCCCCAAAAGCACTTCCCCGCCGTTTTTATTTGACATTGCGAAAGTTGCGCGCGCGTGCGAGTGTGCCCTTCCCCTCCTTACGAGAAAGCCGGGTTTGTACGGAGAGTATTTGCTTAGGTGCACGTTTTGACTGCTGCACGCAACGCCTGTGCGCGCGACACCTGTGCACACCCGCACGTTCCACCTGCGTGCAACGTGCGACAATCATTCGTGACGATCGTTTAGAAAACTGGGGGAGAACGTGGTTGTTTTCCGATTGGTGTGTGCAACGTGTGAAAATACTGACGCACAATGCACGTGCGCAACTTCATCCATCGGTGACGGAGCATTCACAAGCAGGGATGCAGCGATCCACAGATTGAAAACAGATTTTTTTTTTGACCTCACGGCACGCATCAAATTGTGCAGGTAAGATATGATTATTGGCATTCAAATGATCATCATCATTTACAACTATGTTCCATCCACTGCTGAATGAAGGGCTTCCCACGCCATTGGTCATGGTCTTGCGATGCAATAATTCATCTCACGAGTTGATATTATTCCGCCATCTCCATAGTATTCATCTTCTGGGGCATGTTCTCTCCTTTGACTGCCATTCCATTACCCGTCTTGTTGATCACGACATATCCTGCCAAAGCACACCTACTCCCCGGCACGTCCGATTAGTACGGTTGGCTACGTGCTGTGTAAAAAAACCTCAACGTACATATATACCTTCCTTTAGTCAATATTAAATATCAGTTAAATGCTCCTGGGTTGCCTGGTTTCACAGGCAAGAGAAGCACATATAAGTTCTTTACAATCATACGTGCTACCTCTGAGGATTGTGAGCAGTCAATAATCAATGATTGTTTTCCTAAAACAAAGGAACATGAAAAGGACCGGCTTCTGTCACAATGTAGGGGCCAAGTGGCCAATGGGCTTCCTGGAGCCGTCTCCAAATTCCCCAGTGATTTTTTTAAAGAAGCACATTTGTAAAAAAGCTGGCTCCAACTCGAAGGAAGCATATTCTAATCACCAGCACATTAATGTATTGTGCACTTGCTGCATTATTCTTACATGTGGCCAGAGTGCACATATTTAATAAACTCCAGCGATAAAAGAAGATACTTTAATCATTACATTGAGGGTGTGTGTGTTGTGGAATCTAAGAATCCCACGCCTGCAGAATGGGGCACATGGGTGTGACGTGGGCAGTGCTGGATTTGATACATAATCCTCAGTACTTGTTTAAGTGTTGTACAAATAATGGATCATTGAAGGACACCAGATTTTAACCCTTGATCTTTAAGCGGACATCTAAGTGCATTTGCAGAATTCTCGAGACAACTTCAGCAGAGTGCGTGGCTGCCCAGATTATAACCACGGTAGCATGAGGACCTCAAGCTTCCCATGGTGGCCATAGTTACACAGGGGAAGGGCCGTGTAGAGCCCCGGTCATCCCACCGTCAGCGCCCAAGCTTTTTGTCTGATCTGGTTTTCTAAGTGGCCTTTGACCAGTACTGTTCACAGCTGCGTACACACCCAGCGATGGAGAGACTGTACAGGGTGGTGGTCCATATGTCTTACGACACCCCCCCCCCCCCCCCCCATTTAATTATCTAAAACTTAATATTGTAAGGTTTTTTTAAAAAAAACATTAATGAATATGTAAATTAACAACAATGTCAGGGGTAATTAATTGGGGGAGGGGGGATCACGAGACAGCTGGACCACCCTGCAGAACAGCTCGGGTGGAAAAAAATTAGGCCTACATAGCGACACGTGTTTGCACATACGAACAGGTGAGTGTCAGACAACCAAGAGGTGCCCGGGCAGATTTATTGGCACTCGAGCCAGACTGGTGCAGGGAAAAAAAGTGCCATTTGCGAGTGAGCCCAGTTGATGTATCGTGTGACGAGCATTTGACCCAGAGCAGGACATCTCTTTAAGAAAGTTCTCACCACGTGCTTGGCAACGAGTGCAAGAAAGTGGCTCAAGGTGGCCGGTTGGCTTAACGATCATTACTGCTTGTGCCGGAACACTGGGCTAACAACCGAAACTTCGAGTTCAGATGCATGCATCCAAAGGTGGCTAAACCAGGTTCTCAAAGTGTGGCGAGTTGGTGGTGCATAGCTCGGCCATCGATGGCTACGTGAAAACACGTTCCGATTTTAAGAACTAAAATTGCAGTTGCTTGACAAACTATGTGAACAGAGCATATATGTTGAACTTTATTCGCACCGGACTTAGCCAACCGTGCTAATTGGAGCATAAAGGAGCACCATTGTACCGTTGGGCAAGAGGCCTTCAGAGCAGTATTTCTGAGATGGCATGAAGAGCAATTCTCTGACACTGCAATGTCACACTGCTCGCTGTGAGAGTTGTGAATGGAAGTGGCCTTTCGTCTCGTGGCAGGACGCAAGTAGCCCAATTGTTTTATACGGCTATTGGAAATAAACAAAAACACAAATAAATGCATTTTTATTTAAAGCTTTTGTGACTGCAGGGATTCATATTCTTGGTTCTTTCGGTAAAGTCACGTAGAAGGGAAACAATAAAATAATAAAAATATAAAACAATAAAATTCTCAAGACGTTTCGTCTGCAACACAAGCACTCATCTTCAGGTGTGAAAAACACAGCAAGAAAGTAATTATTATTTTATTGTTTCCCTTCTACGTGACTTTACCGAAAGAACCAAGAATACAAATAAATGAAGTTATTTGCGATGCCACGTGCGTTGACCATACGTGGACTCAAAAAGGAGACAATTTTGGCAGCTGTCTGACCAGATGTAGACGAGGCCAAACACGCACAACACTGGTTTCTAAACGCAACAGACCGGAGGAACTGGAGCTCAGTGGAATTGCCATTGGCTGCTACCAGCAATTGTTGGACAACCTTTGTGGAAGAGACTTGCGACAAACACCACTTGGCAGCCCGGCAGTGGTCGCCTGTCTCGCGAAAACAGGAGGTGGAGGAGCGACGCCACGGTGGTGAGATGTTAACTACCTCTGCCTGGTATACAGGACGTCATGGGATTGATCGACCCTGACGTCTGTATATTTGGAGTTTGCATGTTCTCTCTCCCCATGGTCATGTGGATTTTTCTCCGGGGCCTCCAGTTTTTCCCCTCCACATTTATAAACATCCGTTGAGTGTTTGGCTGCTATAAATTCCCACAAGCCACTTTCGCTGAGCTATTATTTGTGGCCAGGTGGCTTCTGAAAAGGGATACATAGCTCACTGGGCCTATAGCTCAGTGGGCATTTAACTGGTAAAATAAAAAAAAAATGTTTAATAGTTTTGGTCTTAACTGACAACAAAATCAGACGGCTACATATTGGTGGTGGTGGAGGACTCTTGCCTATGACATTTGGCAACCAATCATCATTTACTTAACAGGCCCAAAAGCTGATAAGACTACAATTTTAAACCAGTCGAGGATTTCGTCTTCCGAAATAAATACATTCTGAAAAACATCGACCCAGAAAGCCCATAGGACTGATGGCTTTAAAACAAACAGCCGGATAGACTTTTACCTGCATTAATATATTCAATTCCTACCCAAAACAGTTCTCAAATGGTGCACATTGAGTGTTTTATACGGCTCTACTGTGTTGTGCAGAATGGGCCGCAGTGTTGGTGGCTGGTTCTGGTCAACAATATATAGAAGACCCAGTAGAAGAGATAAAAAAAGGCCAAAGTTTGCTTTCTAAAGTAAATGCTGCAGGAAAACATTTGTTCAAAAGGACGATGACCTAATATGTTATTCTACTTATGTAGAGCGATGGACTTGTCTATTATTTCCAGAACACACCTTTGGTGGGGGGGGGGGGGAGTACATGACTCAGTTCCTTAACTACGTGGGGTTTGTCCCATGACCTCTCGTCAGCGACCTTTTGACATCCCACGGACCTTGATGTGCACCGAGCCTGGTACTTGCACTGTGATGACATCAGCACCGTTTGGTGGTGAGTGATGATGGTATTGTGAGTAATGTTTTTACGGGGTGTGTGTGTGTTTTCAAGCATGTACATAGAAAGTTTATTCTGCTTTTGTCCAGTAGTGTCCACATACAGACTGAGTGCTTGGCTGCCTTGCCAGTGAGCAAGCCGTCACAAACTACATTGGGTGCTGTTCATCAACATTAGTGGTCCTGAATTAGGGGTGGACATTCCACATTCCTACGTCAGGGACCATTTGAGCCGCAAGAAATAGCAACCTAATCGAGTGCAGTCTAAGTTGGAAGGCACTGCCATCTCGGACACTCGGTGAGTGATGGTATTTATAAATCGTAGAGAATGCAATTGTAACTTCAAGTCTATGTGCCCCTTCACATATAAGATGGGACATTAGATAAGTACTCATCTGCTGGGGAGCCCTGCACCATCGATGAAAGTTCGACATTCCTATGGAGGGAGATACGTTTTCCTGTAGGACACCCAGTGTTGAATTCCCAGCCACTCGTTTTATTAACTCATTGCGGAGGATGGGCTAACGCTGACCGGGATGAAACTTACAAAAACTCTTATTTGGAGTCAATAGTTCTAAGCACAGCACCACCCAGCCAGAGCGAGCATGACTTATTAAAGAGAAACGTGGGCTATTTGGACAAAGGGGGATAGTTATGATGAGCAACTGCAGGAATACATCGGGCTGACAGAGAAGATAATTTGCAATTGCAAAGGGGGTTTTAGTGTCAGCGCCGAATACTGCTTTCTCAACAGACCTAGACATTTCCAGCTGGTGAATCATGTTTAGCAACTGCCTGCTAGCGTACATTCACTACATTCACAAAGCACTTCCTTGTGAGACTTTATAACTATAAGCAAAGGATACACAAATACACGCTCGACATTTTTTTGTTCGCATTTATGTCGGTGTTTTCCAGATTTGGATGGATATTTCTCACAAAAAATAATTTTTTGTACCGTTATCAGTCATACCTGTAAGTAAAGAAATGTTTTTCTGCATATTCTAATCAGCAGAGCAACAGATGACGTCTGAGAATGACCCACAAACTATGTCACCGCATAACTAGTACTAGACTAGTTCTCCTAGATGCTAGACAGCAATTTTTTATCCGCTCTATAAAGTCCGTTTCTTATCAATCAAAATTTTATATTCAGCGCTCAGCTTTTTCCTCACATTTACTGAATAACTAAATATTAACGGGTTATGGTTTGTGTATCAATTGATGGCCGGGCCAAGACCAGCAAAATGTACTCGAGAACTTGTTTTAAACCTGGATGGCCATAACCTCGGATTCGAACCTAAGCTCTCCACCCACAGTCTTGGTTCAGTGTTTCAAACATGGCCGTGATGTACCGCCTGCACCACCGGGCCAACTCCACTGTACAGTGATATCGCGTGCTTATTGCTGGGCCTGAAACGAGCATTGTAATTGCACTTTCGGCTGAAAAGGGAGAAGTAATGTTGTGTGCGCGCGAGCGTTCACACATTTCGCTCCAGTCCATTCACACGCCAAAGAACCGCAGTGAGAAAGCAAACACAGCAAGTTGTGTGGGAAACGGCACTGAGCTCTTAGGGCAGGCAAGCCTCTCACGAGCAAGAAAGGCCGCGCACTCCCGTAAAAACCAAGCAGCAGCCCAATTGCTCTTCTGCGATATTTGCCCAATGATATCATCGTGTTGTTAGGGGGGGCCTCCAACACCTACCTGGTTGAGGACATTCAGGAGTCCATGTGCATATAATTAGGGAGTCTCGCACATAAGGCCTGAGACTTGATTTCAATGGCACTGCCGATTCGCACTCTTTACACAAACAAGGCACTGTGGTGAAAATTGGGAGCTGTATCAATGCAGGCACAACCCACAAGAGGACAACTCCAAAGCCAGGTCCCAAGGGTCCTTAAGCCTTGATTTGTCATCACAGGATTTTGCAACGTAACCTCCTAGCTGGTTCCATTAGAACATTTATACAACTTTCTAAAGCCAGTGCACAAAACCGTACGACGTGCCGTCATGGTGGAATGTGAGCAAGCCACTAAATAAAAACCAACCGTCTATTTTACAAAATGAATGGAAAAAATGTTTGGTCCAAATATGGGAGCTGTTTAGCACAAAACAAAACATGTATTACGCGCCATCATTATGGTGTACGTGGAGGAGTCTTTCCTATAACATCAGGAAACCCATAAGCCAGTGGCATAGTAGCTATATTATCAGCTCAGGAGGTGCAGCAATCGGTCAGGTGGGGCCCAGGTATTTGATGTCTCAGGCGGTCGCACTCGGCTATATACCACGGCTCCTCTTTCCTGATCACATTTTTATGCTCACGGTCTCGAACATTTAACGCTGTAGGGGTGCTTATAGCGGTTGTCCTAGGGGGCCCTAACTCGTAGCTTTTGCCACGGGGGGGGGGGCAAGGCGCCCCCTGGCCCCCACGATAGTTACGCTACTGCCATCAGCATTTGTTTGACATGCCAAACTGTTCTAATGAGACTTCGGAAGTTGAAACCTGTCCAGAGTTTGCCTGTCTTAACAAATGCTGCTCCAGATAGGCCGATGGTTCGCGATATGGTATTTTATGTTTACATGGTGAAGACGATTGCTGTCTGCTGTTTATTTAATAACTTTAGTTTAAAAAAGCAGTGCCCATGCCATCATAAGTGTTCTTTGGAACACGTTTTTGAACGGGGGCTAAAGGTCTGGTTACATATGATGACCTCGGAAACAGTTGTGATGTTACATGGCCATTTCCCACGATAAAGCCAAGAGATGAATGGCACTGGCTTCTTTCGCCACTTAACAGAGTAGCTTACAGAGACTGAAGACTTACCGAGTCTCGCACATAAGGCCTGAGACTTGCTTTCAACGGCACTGCTGATTCGCACTCTTTACACAAACAAGGCAATCACACCCCTCTTCCCTCTAGTCTCATGCTGCAACTAGTCAATGTAATGCCACTCAGAGCATTACCCATTTTCAAGCTTATAAACAACACATTTTATTTGTTTCCAACACAGATTTATGTAATACGCTTTGAAGTTAAACCTTAAATTTAAGAGCTTGTTTCTGCGCACTTGTCAATCACCCAACCCCCTGAGATTCAATTGCCACCTCTGGGCACGCCTCGGAGCCACAGGGTGGTCAGGATATAACAGTCAGCAATTAGTCCCAGAGAGGCGATTGTTATTTGTTAATCTATTTAAAATGTTTAAATGTTGTAATGGGATTGTGACCTTTGCAGCCACTGGAGATGCTACATTTCAGCGCAAGGTAAAACATAACAAATTTTATTGAAATCAAATACACAAATTGTTACAGTTAATTTGAATCTCGAGCAGGGGAGCGAACAATCATGACATGCCGCGTTCCGGGGAGGGGTCTAGCGAGGTGTGTGGGAGGCAGACGGACAGGACGGGAAGGCGCGAGGCTATAAGGTTCATGTTGGACAAGATATTAGTTCTAGTTCAATTACAGAAATTCATGTAAACATGGGATTGAGGGTCTCCACATTCATATCCATACATTATATTCAATGCTCAAACCTTACATGTGATTTAAACAGAAATGTTCACGAAATCCACCGAGACTCCACACCTGAATATAAAACTTAAAGTTTCAAATTATTAAAATCACAAGCTTTATTTGCCGACAATCATTACTCATAATATTAGTTTGTGTTTGAAAGGACTTCAGAATGGCGTACCTGAAATGGGCACGTTTCACCCTCAAAAGGGTTCACAAGGCCGTGACGAGGAACAGATTGACCAGGCGAATCATCCAGAGTCTGTGGGGGAGGTGGCTATAGCTGGCCCGTGGGCACCACGTTATTTATCCAGCTCAAGCAGCAGAAGTGGACGACAATTTCAATTGAAAAAATCCAGTTATAAACGCGACATCGTTTCATTGTTCGTCCTGTGACCACATCCCCTTAAAAAGGCAGTGAATAGTTTCAGGATATATAAAAAATGTATCACAGATTTCTATACCAGAGCGAAGTCATAAATCTGTCTTTGGAGGTGTGTGTTTTGGTAAGCTATATAATATAGCCAGTACACATGTGCATACAACACCATGATAATGAAAATGAAAAAGGTTTTAGTACCGTATATCAGGCACAAAATGTCACACATGCACAAAACAAACGGGCAATGCGGCACGAGATATTAGACCTGAACAGGTAACGATATTACAAGGGTGGAATGATTGTGGACATCAAAAGGAAGCAGGATGGGCTAGTTGGAGCAACATTTAGCAGACCTGGGACCTTTTTTGCCAGTATCAAAATATAACTTTCTGGCAAAAAAAACAGGTGTTAAGATGTTAAAACACCTAACAATCCTTTTTTAAGGAATCCTGTCTGCATTACCCACGTACTTGTGAACATGCAAACAAAAAACATGCTCTGGTAGTATATGATGCATTGTCTTTGAAACTGATTGGTCCACACCGGAGACAGCTTTCTTTATAGCCTAGTCTCAAACAGTGTTAGACCAGAGGACGCCAAAAGGCGAATAGGACTGTTCATGGTATAGTCCTGATAGTGCATGTCTTTGTGCTGTTCGCCTTTTTTGGCGCTCTCTGGTCCAACACCGTTTGAGACTCGGCTCAAGAAAGCCGTCTCTAGTGTGGACCAATCAGTTTCAAAGACAATGCATATATTATCAGAGCGTGTTTTTTGTTTGCATGTTCACCACAAGTACGTGTGGTTAATGCAGACAGGATCCATTTAAAAATAATTTTGTTTGGCGTTTTAACATCTTAACATCAGTTTTATTGCCAAAGAGGGTAAAACCTATTGCCATATTTAACGACCTATTTGCCGAATGTACACAAATTAAATACGTTAAATTATGGAAGATTTAAATAATTGTTTTAAAGAGAAAAAAAGTCAGAACACTTTTACCAGGTATTTTAGCCTACATAAAGCACTTTTCCAAGGCCGACATGGTCCAGATTGCAACCGATTTGAACGATCGCAGACCCATTCTCCGTCTTCCATCACGCGCGTCATCAACCGGCACCAACCCCGGCTATGGGGTGCGAAAATGCAGGGCGGCTGAACGATGTTGCTCAGTGACCAGCAAACAAAGAGGATTTAAGGCCAAACTGCGTTTTATTGGAACATTTCTGCAAAAGGTGGCTGGCAGAGCACACCAAACTGGTTGCAGCGTTGCCCCCAGTGAAGAGCACACAACTTCCACGGGAAGAGAACGCGCGCAGACGACGCGCACATCGAGCAGTGCAACACGCCACCACGTGTCGCCTCTCTCCGGGGCCGAACTCTGACCTCAAGGACGCTCCCTCTACGCCTCTGGGACAACCATAGAGCCTCCGCTCCGGATCAGCATGCACCTCCTTCTCGGCTGCCCCCTTTATTGTAGCGGTCCGCCTAGGGGAGGACCCCCCCTCTCTCTCTCAGCTGCAATGTCTCGCTCCATCCTCAAGCCGCCCATGTGCAGGGTGGGGGATACACAGTACAGCAAACGGATATTGTTGTGCTGTTACGGCGAATTACACACTCATCTTCCATTCTTTTAACATTGCTTTCTCCCGAGTAAGAGACCCACTCCATCGCCCAGCCAAAGCTGTTATTGGTGATACTTCTACCGCGTAACGCCACTCGACCCAGCCTCGCGCTCGTGGTCCGCCGCTCTTCCCTGGAGCAACGTGACCAGCACACCTACGTCAATTCAGACGGCCCCTCGTTTATATTAGGTTCTCCTGGGCGTGGCGAAATTGCTAGCACCTACTGATCCATAATTCTTTAAATTGGCGGGCACATTTGCCTTGTTCACTCCACTCTGTCCCCCCTCCCTCATTCACCCCCAATCATCTCCACCACACTGCACGTACTGCTTGTTCAAATTAGTTCCTAATTTACAGTTCCAGGTATTGCTTCTGTCAGTCTACTTCGCTATTTGTTTTCATTTGTGCCTTCAGGGTGTCCGTGAGTGAACCAGCGTCTTGCATATCACCTCGTGGCATTAACGTTTTACGAAGATAGAGAATCAAATAGTGATCATTTTAGGGGCCAACCAGCCACAACAGCAAGTTGGGGTTTAAAACAAATTACCCCAGCAAATATATTATGCAAACAAGTTCAATGAGTATAAAATACCACGATGCCAGGCTTTCATCGACTTTTGAAAGGCACTTGACGCTGTGGAAACTGGTGCATGGATACAAGGTTTCACATACAAAGGCCGTTACAATAAAGAAGAGTAAATGGGTTTGGGCATGAGACACTGCCACAGAAGGGGTGACAGCAGATGGATAAAACTGGTAACAAAAGTCGCCAAATGAGGATACCGGCAAAAAGGGTATGACCTCAATAAAGATTAAACGATGGGATCGATTCATGTGCATGATTGAAATAGATTGTTCCATAGCAGAACGGTAAGTGATGATGACGATGCCAAGAGGCCTTCGTATAGCAGTAGGTAGAAAGTGACTGATGACAATCAAATCAAATTGGCAAAACACCATATCAATCAGTCAACTATTTGTAGGCATTGACACAATATTCTTCTTTGTAAGCGAGAGGTCTGGTGTACAGATTCAAGAAGCAATGTGCAGGATAGGAAATATTCAGTTTCATTTATTAGGTATAACCCTGTGAGCCATGCGGCTCTCGACTCGGGTGCAACCGCAACAAAACAAAAACATGAATAAGATACATCTTAAAGTGACTAAAGTCAACAGAAAAATGCTGGGGGAAAAAAGCAAACTCTTCCAGAAAAAAACACCGCATCTCAAAGCTGTGTACAGAAATCCCAGTGGGATGCAAGTCAAACAATAACAACCATAAGACAATGTAGATTAAAGTTATCAGGCTAACTCTCTACTACAACAAACAAACATGGCTAAACCAAAACGTTCTCAAAATCACCATAATAAAGCTATAAAAACAATGTAATAGTGATCATATGAACTGTGATTCAAATTTAACAATAAACGATATACATAACATGTACGACCAAACTTTGCAGCCATAGTTGGCTGCATGAGTCACTCCATAACAGCAGGAATATCAATAGCAGAGTCAAATATGCTCGGTCATTGTTAAGATGACATCAATGTGTTGTTCTGATGACTGTGAGAGTTCCGAACGCACGACTGACACGGGTAACGCAATAGGAATTGAATTGCGGGCAAAGTAAAAATAGTGAAAAGCACTGCAAGGCACGACGGCCAGTGGAGCTTCGCGGTGACGATCTGTGAAGGGGCTCTCGGCGTGGAGTCGCGTCTGCACACAGAGGGCGCATTATTGTCGGAGCTGCACTTAAGCAGCCATGAATCAAAACGTGACAGCGGGTAATGTCCCCAGCGCATACCTTCCCCGCAAAAAAAAAAGATTTATAGCGGTGAATTTTTGCATATTCCTTAGGTGTAGAACTACGAGGGATGCCCCAAAATGCCACTTGCTTTTTTTTTTAAGAACTTAAGTTAACTCGGATTTTTTTAATGAGGTGTTCATTCACGTGATCGTCACAAACAATTGGACGGAAACATAAAATCAGCAGTCTGCATCGTTGCCCGTGCACGTTGTAGCCCACGTGAAACATGCGTTTAGATTATTTAGAATATTTAGATTATTTGGTTGCTTCAACTTTCCACATGATAAGCCACTTCGTTGAGCTATCATTTTTGGTCAGTTCCCTTCGGAAAATTAAGTTCATAGTTCAGTGGGCTTTACCTGGCAAAACAAATTGTTTAGTTTTATTTGTTTTTTGCTATTTGCTTACCCTTACTATACTTTGCACTCCCATCGTGTTTTTGTATTGTTTGTTGTTCTACTGGACATCTGTAAAAAAAAGATCGCTACAGCTAATCGGATTCCTGCAGTATAAATACATATTCCGATTCGGATTTTGGACCGGAGTCAGCATCGCGTTGCACACTAAGGCCATCCTTAAAATGGCCAAACACAGGATTAGAAAGGGTGTTTGGATATGGATTGTGTAGCAGATGGGGCAGCGCAAGCTCAACTGAGTGTTTCTCTGCCCCCTGAAGATTTCAGGCTCGTGTGCGGTCTTACATCGTCATGTTGGAGGACTTCTGCCTTCTGAATGTCTCGATTTATTTGCCGAATATGGACGGCTTTTATCAGATGCGCTTCTGCGGCCGTCTGGAATGCTCTTCCTTCCGATTTTAGGATGCCACCGAGCTATGCTCTTTTAAATCATCAAAACTGAAAACGCATTTATTTTGAACTGTTTTTGTGCTTAGTTTGTTGTCCTTCCCCCGCACCTCCGATTAGCACGGTTGGCTACATACGGTGCAAAAAAAGTTCAACATACATATCAGAATGTCTCAATATTGTATGCATATAACATTTTATAAGGCAGCATTACACATTTATTGAGAAATTTAGGAGGCATTTCAACCCACCTTTCCCTAATTTTTCACCCACTATTTAACGACATCAGAACAGACCATTCCTACTTGGTGTGAATTTTATATTAGTGAATATGTGACTTAAGCTCCAAGCTCCATAAGAGTAGATTTTGGAGATCAGGTGTTGGCTGTGCAACAGTAGTGGGGTCTAAGGGAAGGAAGCGATCACAAAGTATGGCTGCATCAAATGGCATTGACTGAGATGACCTTTTGACCTTGCTCCTAAATATATTATAGAAAGTCAATTTATCTATATCTAATGCAGCTCAGTCTGCACCAATGTTCACTGTTACGTGTGTTTCAGCATTAACCCAGGCAAGGCGGGTTTCATGCTTGTAATTCACTGCTCTGGAGGTGAGCTTGATAGTTCACACAGAACATTATGTGTGTGAAACTCCCAACCTGCTGGGAGATTAAATTATTAGCAGTGTGCAGTACAGCAAGCACGTCCCTGACTAAACGTATATTTTCGTTCGATACTCATGTTTTTTGCCGTAAACAAGAATACAGTTCGCAATGGCAAACTAGCTAACAATCCCAATGCAGGACCCTCAGAAAAGAGGCTTTCATAGATAAAGGATAGGTTTTCTAAAATGTACGAGTTTCTGATACGATTAAAACTACATATGCAGATGACTGGGCAAACACATGATTGGGAATTTTAAGATGGACGCCATCTGGCCTGTTGAAAGTGCATGGAAAGTCCTGATATCTTTGCAAGGGAGGTCTGCGAAGCCATATGGACATTCTCTATTGTGTACCGTACCAGTCACAAACATTCGCAGATACATTTTAAGTTTGACATTTAGCCTCTAACATTTACGCATTGTGGTATATTCACGAATTGAATTTACAGGGTCTTTGACGTCAACTTTAAAGAACAATGGACGTTGGTCACTTGGCTGTGTAAACTGGCTCAATGGAAATTGTGCTGAAAATGTTCTGAACCGGCAAATGAATGTTTGATGATGATAATGTCCTACTTAAAAAGTGCTCTGTCATTGTATTTCCCAATCATATTCTAATTACGATATCAGCGTCGGTCACGCGATAATGAAGCGTACATTCGGAGCTCTCATGTGAGAAGTGTGACATTACGTTTCGCCAGAGAATGGATCCGCAATAGCAAGTGAAAAAATGAGCCCACACTTTCCAAAAATTGACCATCCCAATTATGCTGTCAGTGTCATGGCATAAATGTACAGAATGACTTTTCTGGAACTTTCAACAGACAGCAGAGCCTCATAACAATTCAGGGAACAGAAGTACTTCAGCCTTTTCTTTATCTCTCAAAATACAACACGCACACATACCGTCTCTGATGCTGGCTTCAGAGACAGTATGTGTGCGTGTTGTATTCTAGTAGGAGTGTGGAGCGATAGAGTAGTGGTTAGCGCTGCTTGCTGTGAACCTGGTGACCCAACACTGATTTCTGCTCACGGCAAACACCAGTGACGAATATCTAAATCAATCTTGGGCCTCCCCTAGATCGACTGAGCCTCAAATGAGTGCCTGGTGCGATTTGTAAACATCACCACGAGAGAGAAAAAGGTGATCGGGCGTGGTGCTGGCCAACCACTACCTCTTGTGCCATTTCAATCTTCATTAGGTACTCACTAACAGCACTTGCCCAAATAGTCTATTAATGCTATACAGGGAATATTTGTTTATTTTATTTATTATAGTAGCAATTTAGATGATAAGGTGGCTTAGTGGCAGAACATTGGTCTCATATGTGTAATGTACTAATTCACAGACAATAGTAGGGGGTACTCTCTCTCTCTTATAATTCGGCCTTCACAGCCATAGGGGATAACTACATACCGGGTCGGGACAGCCAACATGCTGCCAGACCCACAGCGTGAAGAGCGCGAAGCTCACGACGACGGCAGCACGACGAGTTACACTCCAGATCGCAGCAGCCCCGACTGGGAGTCGGAGCGCGACTTTTATCCTCCCCAGCGTGGCCAGGCTCCGCCCTCGGCCCCGCACCCCTCTGGATCCCCCAGAAGGCTCCGTGCCTTG
Organism: Lampetra planeri; assembly: GCF_965212315.1. Lineage (NCBI taxonomy): Eukaryota > Metazoa > Chordata > Hyperoartia > Petromyzontiformes > Petromyzontidae > Lampetra > Lampetra planeri. The sequence continues at coordinate 6,084,091 of NC_136107.1, read as the reverse complement.
CCCACAGGTCCAACTGGTAGAACGGGCTGCTACCCCCAATCCCATTGTCTACCAATCTCCCAGCGGCACGCACTACAGTGACTCATTCAATGTCACGACATATGTGTAGCGATTTCAAATTCGATATGGATTAACTACATAAATAAAACGAGTACAATATTGCAGAAGTCAATAGTGGTTTTGTTAAAGAATGTACAAGTTTCTGCCAAGGGTGATAATCGCATCAGATTCGTTGTAATACTGATACACTTTGACTTTACTTGGCTGCATTTTAACACTTGGATCTGTGCTCGACAAAACATCATAAATGTCAATCGACTGCTGGATGAAGGCCTCCCCAATGCCATCGCCATGACTAATGGCCTTGCCTTGCCACAAGCCATCTTGTACCTGCACATGAGCCGATTTCATCACTCCGTTTTTCACGATGCACACTGTCGTGCACGTTCCCTCCTTTTGGCTGCCACTCCCTCGTTCTCCTCGACCACTGGCCATAATTCCTAGTCTGTTTGTATATTGCACTTCTTTCGCACCGTACATGGTCAACCGTGATAATCGGAGGTGTGTGGGAAGGACAACAAACTAAACACAAAAATCAGCTCTAAAGAAATTAGTTTTCAAACCAAATTTAAAAGTGCATAGCTCCAGCGGCTTCCTAATATCGGAAGGAAGAGCATTCCAGACGGCCGCGGAAGCGCATCTGAAAGCGCCATGCGATGCAGTGACCGCCTTTGTTCGACGACGAGCCAAAAAGGCGCTGCAGTGTGATGGTTTGTGCTCCTTCACGAGATCAGCAAGGTATTGTGGTTCAGCCGGCATGTCATGCACAAGGCTGCTTTTCTTGAAAGTCAAAACAACAAGTTCACTCAAGAACTGAAGATATCTGTCTGAGGGACTTGACTGGAAAACACATCAGTGTATGCATACCGCGGGATGCTATCAAAGGTTTATACAGCGCATATGATGGTTTTATTGCACGAGGAATGCACGGGAACAGGATTTGAACCCTGGATTCTAGCAGAGCAGTGCCACGGGCGTGCGACGTTGCCCCCTTGAGCGACCCAGCCACCTCGGAGTGTACTCTACAAACATTTACTCTGAACAAAGCACTTTCAGGGAAAAAAATACCACAAAATGAGCTGGCTTTATTGTCCACACACAGCAGAATTGCGCGAATCAAAGTCCACCCAGCGATTACCCATTGCCACCCGCGAGCGACCGCAGTGCACACACGTGTTCATACGCAGACAGAGACAGAATCAATCCCCGTGCTCTCGTCTGTCTGGCCGTGTGCCGGTAAACAACGATATGGACGGGCACTTAAATTTAGTGCGCAGGTGCTCCCGAGATTTCTCAATCACACCGCCCAGACGTTGTCATGAGAGGCACCTTTGCTTTTCGTGCAGTAAAATGAGCCACGTGACTCTTTCACGTGCACACGATCCCCAGTAAAGATTGCGATCAAGGTCAGCATTAAGATGAGAGTCACCAGAAAATGGCTGCTTTTTTACTGATTTACTTACTTAAAATGGTCTACTCTTGCGCATGGCTGGCAATATGTTCGGGAGCTAAACGACAATGGTCGACGTCTACTAGCCACGACGATGGGGCTTCAGGAGAGAGTTTGCGTGGTTTGGCTATTGCCCAGATCACAGTGCTTTATAAACATGCGTTTAGATGATTGAGATTTTTTTCCTAACAAAGGTTTTTGGGTTAGATCGCGTAAGTATAAATGTGTCGCAACCCTCCACCACCTGACACAGTCAGGAAGGTTTGTCACGTAAACAACGCGCCAATTAGTTACTACTTCAGTTCACCGGTGTGTTGGAGAGTAAATCCACAATACATTATCTATTTAAGACCGGAAGCAAGTGGATTGCTTCCCGATTGTGGCAAATCGCCCGATGATGCTGGTTGTAATCACCAGCGAAACATCGTATTCAAATTGTAAATGTTGTGCAGGATTTACACTTAAGTAGTAACTAATTGGCGCGTTGTTTACGTGTAAAACCTTACTGGCTGTGTCGGGTGGTGGTGGGTTACGACACATTTATACTTACACGATCTAACCCAAAAACCTTTATTATGAATAATATTGGTCGCGAAATCCTACGGGTTAAACTGAAATTATTTTGTTGCTATGAATTTCCACGTGATAAGCAACTACTTTGAGCTATCATTTGTGTCCAGGTCGCTTCTGAAAAATAAGCTAACAGTTCAGTGGGCTTTACCTGGTAAGACAAACAAAAGTTTAGTTTTATTTGTATATTTTATTAAATGATTTGTTTACCTTTCCACTACTTTGCACTCTTATCGTGTTTTACACCGTTAGTTTTTGTAACGCTCTGAACCGCCTCTCCTGGATATCTGTGAAAAATAAGCTTTATAGCTCATCGAATTCCTCCAGTATAAATAAACATTCTGATTCTGACTATACAGTATTCTATCTATCAAATGTTGTGCGATGCAGACACGCAAACTGCACCCTGCGGGAGCATTGAAGCATCTTGCCCCTTTCTCCCTTGCTGAATGAGTACAGGTGGTGGCAGTGAGGCCGTGGTTTCAATTAATGGCGAGCAGCAATGCGCGCATGGAGCAGAGTGCCGTCGCCAGATTTGTGGATACAGGCACAATTCCTCAATGTAATCAAAGTCATTCCACTCTACATTGGGACGATCCAGCATCTCACAGATAGCACATCAACGCCTGAATAGTTGTCATAAAATATCACCCGGTAGTGAAATGTCAATGATTGACATTAGATGAGCTCTAATGGTATTATAATTATTATATGGTCCTTGTCTGTAACATGGGGATATGCCAATTGATACTATGGACACGCCTTCCCCTGCTGGCCAACCTGCGAGGCTCAGTGAACCTGAAACTCGTTCGAAGTTTGTCCATTAAGAAAAGATAATTCTACTGGGATACAATGACGTTGAGATACCTATTGCCCATGAATTAAATATTTACTTTTTCTAATTAAATTAGACTGGACAAGGGCGAACAGCGGTGTTCTAGTGGCAAGCACACTGCACTATGAATACGGCGACCTGAGTTTGATTCCCGGTCATGGATAACATTTCAACTGGTCCTAGGCCCTCACTGATTAGTGAAGTGTGATCAACCAGCTCCGATGATTGGCAAGTGTGGGGAGACTTTCATCCAGAAGTGGATTGGGAAAAAAGGTTGTCAATTGTTACTCTTAGTATTACTTGCTTTAAAATCATGATGCGATGCCTAGACATATTGTCCTGTCCCATGGCAGGTATGGGGGTGTTGATTACACGGGAACTTCCTGAAATGGTGTTGAGGTTGGTCACGTGACCAGGAAGTTACGATTTAAGAACAGGACCCTGCGGGGTGGGCTGGTAGGAACGAACAATTGAATGGCTATAATAAAATGAAATGGCAAAAAATGGCCGCACAAGTCAGATCTGAAACACGGCAGAACTGATTCTTCTGCCGTTGCCGATCATTGCTACAACTCGGTGGGCTCTCATGAAATTGTCTTTTCCGAGACCAAGGTTCTCTGCAAACCTCCCGGCTACCATCAAAGGTTTGTACACGAAGCCATACAAATATACAAACACAGACATAATTTCAACCGTGATGATGGGTACAAACTGAGTAATCATTGGAAAGATGTTATCAACCACGCAAAAAAGACTTAATTACACTTTTTTGGACCATCTTATCTGACAGGCACTATTTTACTTTACTTTACCGAGTGTTAACATCCCCAGTTATTTTTAACAGTACTCTCTTCATTGTTCAGCCAGCATTGGTATAAACATGGGCATTTTCGTCCCTTTGTTCTATCATGTGTATCAGACCTCCCCTCCCCCTCTCTGTCCATTGTGGTGGCGTGTGCAGCAACCGCGTCCAAGCCGTCGCCCATTTTTTTGGCCCTCCCCCTCCCGCCCCCCTCCCTCCCGATACGTTCCATTCATTGGCTACCACATTCTGATGAGCCCCCCCCTCTCCTCCCCCCTCCAAACTTGCTTATAAGGGATTACATCTTGAATCATTGCCTCACTTGATGCAGCTAATCTGGCTGTGACGGTCCCACCTGATGACGGAGACTTGTGTTGCCTCCGAAACGTCGTGATTTTTGTTTTATTTTATTTTCATTAATTTTGATGTTTTACCTACGTGACTTTACCGAAAAAACCTAAGAATATGATCCCTTGCAGTCACGAAAGATTCAAATCTAGAAATAAGTGGATGCCCCGTGGCCCCGCCCTCCACCCGCGTAACCCCGCCCCGGCCACCCGTGGCCCCGCCCCATCTCGGTGTCCCCGGCCCCAGCTCGTTGCCCCGCCCCTTACCGCCGTAACCCCGCCCCAACCCCGCGTAGCCCCGCGCTCCACCTCGTGCCCACGCCCCCTGCCGCTGTTGCCCCGCCCAGCCCCGCGTAGCCCCGCCCCCTGCCGCTGTAGCCCCGCCCAATACACCCCTAGCGGGGGAGAGATTCCCAGGCCTGGCTCTAGGCTGGAAAGCCGCCGACGAGGAGGGGGTAGGGAGTTGTTTTTAATGTAAAAGCTTTAAATGTAAATGTTTCTATTAAAAAAACATCAGGGAATGTAACATTGTTAAACATTAACTCCCTTTCACACACGCGGGGGTACGATACGAAGGGAGAGTTTGAGGCGTTGTTCGAGGCTTGAGGCCTAGCTGTAGGCTTTAGGCTGCCGTGAGTTAATTTTTAATTTAAATGTTTTTATTATTTATGTAAAAGCTTTAAATTTAAATGTTTCTATTTAAAAGCATCAAGGAATGTAACATTGTTAAACATTAACTCCCTTGCACACATGCGGAGGTACGATACGAAGGGAGACTTTGAGGCTTAGCTCTAGGCTTTAGGCCTAGCTGTAGGCTTTAGGGCGCTGTGAGTTTTTTATTTAATTTAAAAGTTTTAATTAAAAGCTATCTCATGGAATTATAAGGGAATGTTACACGTCTTTAGCCAGGCAAGCCTCATTAATTTAAATGTTTTAATTAAAAGCTATCTGAGGGAATTATAAGGGAATGTTACACTTGTTTAGCCAGGAAAGCCTCACAGAGTCTAAAGGTTTTTGTAGGGTCATGCCAAGTGTTTGCAGTAGGGGGCGATGTTGCTACACGGACGGACGGACAGACGGACGGACGGACGGTATAATCTATTGTAGGCTGGTCCACTTCGTTCCTACCAGTATTATCTAAGCCATGAGGCAGGGTGTCAGCCATTGCACAGAGTACAAGATGGAGGCACAAATAGCGTCTCAGTGAAGACAGGTGCATCTGTTCATTGTGGGACTTTATGAAGCATTGTCTGTAAATTCGTTTATGTTCTTATAATACTGGGAATGATGTTATAATGTTAGGATTGCCGTTGTAATGCTGTAAATGCCTTTATAATGCTGTGAAATTGTTACAATAAATATGAGGCCTAGTTAACAACGAAGCCTGCCACTTGTATTATTGTGAATGTTACTTGTAGTTGGATAAGTCGAGTCAGACTTGTACCCATGTAACTTGCGATCTTGAGAGCAAGGATGAAGAAGTTTCTCATCGACAGTTCAGTGTTATGTGCAGCGCTGTACATTTAGGCTGCAGTATGGTGATTGCACGATGTGACCTTATTTAACAAAGTAGCTTATTCTCTTGTACTGTATAGCTATTCAGTGCTGCCTGGTTCATCCAGGACCTATTTTTGAGTTTCATGTTATTTAAGGCAATGTTATGTTCCTTGTGTTCATTCATTGAATCGATATTGCAAGTATTAACAGATACTGTATTTTGTGCTGTGTTTTGCCATCAGTTTTACCTCGTTCAATTCATTAAATACGTTGGAGTCGGATGTTCACCCTGGCTAAGAAAGTTTTTTGAATGCGAGGTTAACTGCTCGGATAGTGGTGCAATGCAGCGCACAGCGAGGCCGAGACACATTCTTAGTAATTAATAAATACACCAAAATGCTATGACGTGTAAATCCATTCAATGAGATTTTCAGAGCAATCTTGATCGCACAATATTCTTCTTTCGTATGGTTGATGTAGGTGCAGAGCAACAACGACAATTTCACATTCAGGTGGTCAAGCCAGATAACCACATCAGGAGAAGTGGAGTGTATCGCCGTGATGTCTCCTTCATATTTGTGGATCAGGCATTGCGTCGTTAGATGTTGTACTGTCTGTTCTGGATGGCCACAGTCGGACACTGGGGAGTTTTCCATTTTACATTTGTGCATCAGGTATCCGCACCTGCCATGGTTTTTGCGGATGTGGTTTAGGGTGGACCATGGAAGCTCAAACCCAGGGATCTTCTGCGTCGTTCAACTATTTCGCTATACGCTGGTGCATGCACTTTGAGACTCCATGGTGTTCTTGGATAGTGCTTGCCTAAAACACCGGGGAACCAGGTGGCCTTTGTTTAACGGTGGCACGCCCTGCTGATGCGACTCGGAGAAGGTGAAACTGGTTCAGGTTTGGGCCGTGTTAAACAAATGTCAGTGGTTGGCATAACTTAAATGCGACTTGAAATTCAACAACGACCACGTATGCTCCTAACACCACTTTGCTTTAATCAAGAAAAAAACACCTACCGCCGTTGTCCACTCATTTTCCACCGATGCCCACCGGTTTAAAGGCAGTACAAATTAAACCCTTTCCGAGGCGTCACTACGCACACACACACAAAAAAGAGAGAGACGCGTTTACTTTCCTTTCACGGTGATTTCACGGGAAAGGCTCGCGAAGGAGAAGCAAAAACAATCAAAGCGAGGGAGGTGAAAGAAAGAAAAGGGAAAAAAAGTGAAGGAAAGAAAACGTCGGGAGGCCGTTGTGGACGCGCGGGGAGGGGCGGGGCGGGGGGTGGGTGGGTGCTGTCAGCTGGAGCGGCGCGGCGCGGAGAGACGAGAGAGGGAGGCGGTGTCGAAGCGCGCTCAGGTGCGCCGTGGCGCGGTGCGCTCGCCACAAAAGGCGCGCGGCCGCGCGTCTCAATGTCAGTGTTTGCAAACCTCGCGCACCGCACCGTGCACACCCATCCCACCCCACCCGCCACCCCCACGGGGCCCCCCGTCCCCCCTGCCTCCCCAACAACAACAAACCCCCCCACATCGCCCAACAAAAAAAAGTGGAACTACAAACGGATGCGATGCCTCTGTGTGTTTCCGATGATGACAGAGGAGTGGACGATCTGGCTTGCGGTGGTTTGAGTCACCTCCATAACTCTATACTGGGAGCGGCAGGTTCTGTGCAAGGTGGATTCGCAGGTGGTAGTAGCATTGTGGGGTTTTGACCTTGACTTGCATCAAGTAGCTGTGCGATCTTAAACCACTCGGTAACTGTCGGTGGTGTGCAACCCGGGGCTCCCTTGACAATGAGACTGTCACAATGGGTTGAGAAACAATGTGTACGCATATGTTTAGTAGGTAATGCATATATTGTAGTGTTTTTTCTGTATGAAAAAGGGGATCGATTTATAGATAATCAACTGATTTTAACAAAATGATTTATTCTCAACAGCTGATTGCATATTGTAAAAAACGATGGCTCCATATCTTACAGAGGGAAGAATTAGAATACATTTTGAGTGTATTGAGATCGGTAGCAGACGTGTAGAGGTTTTTAAATAAAATGTTTCGTCTATAATTTCTCCCTGTTATTTTTTTTTTTACTATTAAATAAATGGATCGCCCTCTACATTCGAGACGCAATCAAAAAATTGCGATTTAAAATTCCAGCCAAACCTCGACAGGTGATTGGTAAAGTAGGTACAACTGTGTGAGACATCAACAACAATTGCCACGTAGTAATGCTGGCCTCTGCCCCAGAAATGTGGAATTTCCAGGACTTGGCTCAGAGCTACCACTGAGAATGAATGGTGTGCAGTGTGTGTTTGAGAAAGGGAGAGTCTTTGCCTTGATGAGTTTTATTACGTACACAGTCGCATATGTCATTTGTCCTGAGCAAATGACATATGCGCAGTGCTCATCCCTAATGTATGCCTGACTTAAAGGTGGACATTCCCATGGATATATGGAGGCCGATATTTCTACAAGACAGCGACTGTCGACCCCCCCCACCCCACAAATTAATACCCATTTTTATTAACTCAAACAGATGACATGTGTGCATATGTGCATGCGAAGCCCATTTTGTTAATTCACTGCTGTATGAGGACTTCCCCACGCCACGTTGGTCGTGGAGGTTATTTTAACATACTTCACCATGCTGCTCAGCATGGATTGGTGAAGGCTGGGAGCATAGACGTAGGAGCGTAATACAGTACAACAATGGGTTATGCTGCAATGCCCTCTGCTAACAACGTAGCCCCACAGCAGCCTGTAGCACCTGTTTAATACATGGCAATCACCCATCCAAGCACTACCTAGGATCAGTGTTGCTTAGATTTCTGAGATCGGATAGGATCAGGCGCACACCGGATGATTTTGTCACACGTGTGTACGTACAGAGAGAGCCATGTGTCCAGCAATGGCCCCACATACCAAGCAGGACCTCTTGAAACAGTGTGCAAGGCTTCCTACGACACCGGAGTATTGTGTGCTGACAATGGGGTGAAGCAGTGGTGCAGTGGTTAACACACTCTGCTATGAACGCGATTGCCCATCGCGGCTAACAGCAGTAGCGAGGTGATATCTGAACTGATACCACGCTCAATACCTTGGTGCAGTATGGTAACAACAACACCCACGGCATGTACCGTGTGTGGTGAGGTTTTCATCCAGCAGTGGATTGACGGAGGGCTTTAATTTTTTTCACTATGTTAGACAAAGGAGTATTATTATTGCATGTTTACTATGTTAGAAAGTGGGGTGCTGTACAGATTGGAAAAGTGCAGCAATGTAATAGAAGGAATGTCTTGCTCCAACACACCTCTCTGCAGGCATGCAGGCATCTAGACTTATGAATCTATACAAATCGTTGCCATAATGAATCCCCTTTTCTTTATTTGTCCATGAAAGCCTCATTGAGTTTCAAGATCATTATTCAGGAGGGGCCTTGCTTAAGATTGTTTATCCATTTCCTGTGAGAATGTTTCCACGTGGGATTTTTCAAACAAGACGCACACATGTGTTAAAAAAGCACACAGCTTTTGTGCATGATACCACAACATCATCATCATCATCAGCATTTCCAGAAGTGCATTGTAGTCCTCTTGTCTGAGATCATGCTAAAAATTGGGAGGAAACCAGAGTACCTGCAGAGCACCCACACATACTTAGGGGGTAACACTCACATCACACAGAATGGTCAATAACAGACTTGCTGTACTGACAATACTTTGTCACTTCATTGCTTGATCCACTAATCCTGCCTCTAGACACCGCCCGGGACATTCTACTCACAGCCACTACCCCACAAGGTATTGCAGCCAGTGACGCATCCGTTAACAAACCTTCACCTCCTATAGGGGCTCCTCAGTTTGACTGTCATCCAAATTATTGCAATAATAACAACGCAATAAAATGTAATAATAATGACGCGCTGCACGGGAAAATCCATTGTTTTCCTGCGCTATGCTCCAACTTCTATGTAGTCTGAACTTCACCAACCAACATCAACCGGCGTGGGGAGGCCATCATCCAGCAGTGGATTGACAAAAGGTCTGTGCTGTATGTTGAACTTCTTTCGCACCATACGTAGTGAACCGTGCTAACAATTAATAGTGTGTCTCAAGGGTACAGTGACAACTCTGCATGCAATCGGTTCATGGATTCATCGATTACAATGGATTCTTGGGCTCATGATACGTGTTTGGAATTGTGCTCACAGAAATCACGATGTCTGGCAAATAATAGTTTAACCTTGTTTTATGCAAATGTGACCTTTCGGCTAATGGAAGGAGTGAACCAGAACAGGACTGATTATAAACGAAGCAGTAGAAATAAACACGGGAAAATTATTCATGTTTAAATCAAATTGTCACCCTAAATTGCAACAATCTCCTGACGAAGGGGGCGACGAATCGCTACATGCAAGGTAAAAATGGTGAGGTATGGTCAAGCAACCCTCAGATCTGTGGGGGAGGCCTTTATCCTACAGCTGATCGCCAAAGGGGTGTTATATTGATCATCGTCATCATCAGCCGAGCTCAATCCGCTGCTCGATTGTATTACTGATTGCAATTGAACTCTGGCTTACGACACAATCAGCTGTGATCTCTACTAACAATATGCTCGTGTGGGTGGGACGTCTCTACACCCCTTTGCTGTTATTTGTCCATGAGAACTGTTACGATATTAGTATCTGACAGGGGTCAGCAACCGAAATAACAAGAAGAGACATTTTTTCGAATTCGGTAAAAAAATAAGTAATATTTAAAAAAAATTCAGAACACGCTTTAATTAAATGTACCCTACTCGTAATGGCAGAACTCCACGACTCCAGGAAGTGGCCTCGAGGCTTGCCATAACGTAAGTCGTGGTGATTTACAGCTAACGTGAGTTGAGCGTGGACAATTAGACCCAAGCCGAAACATAACATATAAAAATGAATGTTTAAAAATACGTTCTTTAATTTTTTGATAGAATATAGTATTGCCATCAGTATGACATAAGTATACCAAGTTTGCAGTCGATACCACATTGGGAAGTGGGTTAAAATTGAGTTGCAAGATTTGAGGATACGACAACAACAACGACAACAACAGACAGAGTGAGTTAAATAAAAGCGTGTAATAAAAAAAAACCTCTCAATTTCCAGACCCGCAATGCACGTGAATGCGAGACTGGAGCCCTTAATAAATAACTGTGACGAAGCAGTCTCTAGAGAGTCGCATGCGGCTCCGGACACGCAGGCTGCCGTCCTCTGGTATAGGAACATTTGTACTGGTAGGAACCTTCTGGTTACACCAGCCCACAGGGGATTATTGTGTCCGTCGTGCAGGGAGGGGCTGGGTGGGGAGGGTGGGGAGGGACAGGGTGGGGAGGGGAGGGTGGGGTGGGGAGGGGCTGGGTGGGGAGGGTGGGGTGGGGCTGGGTGGGGAGGGGCTGGTCACCCCGTGGTGCCCTTATAAAACTCAACAGTCGGGCATATTTGCGGAATACACCACGCCGCCGTTGACCTTGGCCATTGACCGAGCAACCCAACTTTCCTACCAGCTCCCTCCGCAGGAATGTGTTACCCACTGTGTATTTTGTCGTTTTGAGGCAACACACACACACACGAGCGCGCGCGGCCTTAATGCGAGGAATTTACGCCACGGGTCACACTGCGTTGTCAAGGCAAACGGCCAAACATCTCTTTTCTTTTTTCAACACATGGCCGCTCTTCTGTGACAACGCCTTAACTTAGTTCGGGCTGGCAATCGCGGCAGGAAAAGGGTGTGGTTAATTGGGATGGTTGGCCGTAGAAGGACGCGTGAAATTGGGGGCCGTCCATAAGTGACGTCACGCACCTAGGGGGGGGGGGGGTCAGACATTTGTGACGATGTGTAACGAGGGGAGGGGGGTTTGAGAAATGCGACGTCACATAAAAATGCGCAACTTTAAATAAATATAGACAACACGTTCTACTTAATTAAATCGACTTTTTAATAAATGTTTTCTCCTACAACATCAGAGTGCAGCGCCACATTAAATACGCACTACAATGACAATAGTTCAAAGCGATTTGAAGCATGTTTTATTTAGGGGGGGGGCAGAGCTTTGTGACGTCATATTTGAGGGGGGGGGGGGTCTGACTTTTTGTGACGCCGTGTGACGAGGGGAGGGGAGGTCAAAAATCGTCCAAAATCGCGTGAAGTCATTTATGGACGGCCCCTTATACGAACAACATCCCATATGACCGCCGTTCATAATTGCCGGCCATGCTTTCGCCACCGCTGGCCGAATGCACTCCCCATTTTCTGTCGACACTCCCCACAAGAGCCACGATGCGACAACGCACGTTGCTCCCGCGCCGTGAGCTGATCGCATTGCTCCATCACTGCTTGGCAGTTACGTAACCAGCGTGGGGGCAGGGGGCACCTTGGCATCCCCTGGTCGCCACAGCTACGAGTTGGGGCCCCCGTAACGACCCTCACGAGGTACGTTATCAACAGTGAAAAAGAACAAAAGTTATTTTGCAAAGACGGAGCGCCCCGACAGCATTAGATGTTCGAGTCCGTGAGTGTGATGATGATGTGATTCGGCAAGAGGAGCCGCGATATTTGGCCTACGTGCGAGACAAATCTAATATTGGGGCCCTACCTGACCGATTGCCGCACCCCCTGAGTTGATAATGTCCTTACTACGCCACTGCCGCTTGGGTACCGTCCCTCTTCTCGTCCGTCATCATTGCTCTTGTCTGTCGGCCATTACCCCTTCTAGCAATGTAAAAAGTAAACTCATTTTATTCGACCAGGTAAGGCACACTGAGCCCACACAGCTCTTTTTCAGAAGCGACCTGCCCACAAATGTTCACTCAACGAAGTGGCCTATCACGTGTGAAACGTAAATGTGGAGGGGAAAAAACCGGAGTATGACCATGGGGAGAGAGGCATGCAAACTCCAAATATACAGTAGGCGTCAGGGTCGGGATCGTTGTGTCCTGCCTTAGCCCACGAACCTTTCATCATCTGGCATGATGTCTCCGATCTACGCCTTCCTCCTTTTGCCTCTCGACGTGATTATCTGCATGCTTTTCTTCGTGCCACGTTGCAAACTTTTCAGATTCTCTGCAAAATGTCCTTGCCGGTGTGCACATTTCCAATCCGTACGATTTCGCAGGTAATACCCGCTTAATTGACGAACCTCCCCCTTTGGACACATTGGCGTTAATATTATGATCAAATTCAGTTTTACGAAAATGCTCCAACTGCTCTCGCTCACCTCTCTATCTCATCATTTAGATCTCAGTTCATCTTAGATTGTCTCATTATGAAGCAGGAAAATATTTGCCAATCAGTCAGTTTAAAGGGAGATGACATTTCAGTTCCCATTGTTGTTTTGTGTTGGGAATGACCGAAGCGCGCATGCTACAATGAAACACAAACAACTGTGTGACATCACCGCTTGCAGTCAGAGATCAACATGTGCAGGTGTCACGGCCATACACTAAATACGGAAGACTTTCTGCATACGTAAGATGCAAAGAAGACATCACTGTAAAACTGTGCGTCTATATTTGCTAAATCTCTCTTGCAAAAGAAGATACAATTTTAAGGAGCTATCTTTGTAAATAATTGACTGGTGGCATAGCTATGGAGGGTGCAGGCGGTGCAACTGCATAGGAACCTCCAAGCCAGAGGGGCCCAGGCACCGGACTACAATCAGAGGGGGAATTGGACAGGGGGCCCCATTTCATCTCTCGCACCGGGGTCCTGAAAAAAACCACGCCACGCCTCTGAAAGTACTTAATTGAATCTGATTAGGTCTCTTGTACGTATAGTATTTATACAGAATACAGTACAGACATAAGGGGAAATTAGACAGGAGCAAATGTGTGACGTGTGTAAAGGATGGTGGTGTAGATTACTGGCTGGGTGGTCCTGTAGTCATAGGAGTTCACTGAAATTGAGAAGGCTTCAAATTAAAATTCTGGTTGGTATTTGACTCCCACTATCATCCCTCTATGATATGAAAAGATGAGTACCGCTTCACGGGAAGTAAAGAGTGGTGGCCCTATGGAGAGACTGGTCCCAATCATTGGCTCAGGGCCACCGCCGTCCCCAGCTCATTTGAGCCGGACGACACTGCGAATTTACAGCGATGTCCCTCTTGAATGATGTGGGGGGTCCTATTATCTGCATTGATCCACAAAATTAGCTCTTGTTCTGTATGATCATTTGCGAAAAATTGGATGAAATCGCTGACAATTTTGGGCGATATCGCTTATCCACGAAAAGATGTGGAAAATGAAATGAATTGAGACCTTCCGAAAAGTCCACTTTTGCTCGACCATTCTCTGCAATATAATGCGATGAAATATGCCGCTCTACTCATCTTTTCCACGTAAAATATTTTGGGATTTTAGAAATAATCTATTGACAGGATAATGGGAGTTTTCACGGAATTATCAGGAAAGCACATACGATGTTCAGCCAATATATTGAGTGAAGTTTAGAGTCTAACTCAAATCCATAAACTCTGCTGGCCCCAAGACACCCACGATCATCCGCATGCCACCTCCTCCTCATCATCATCATTCAGAGGAAGTGTGAACGGGTTTTTTTTTTTTGCTCCTCGAAGTTCCACAAAAGGGCCAGGGGGGAAGTAAGCCGAACCTTCGCTGACAGAAAAGCTTTCACAGAATTTTTTTGGGAGCACTCCCTTTCCTCCGTTCCCAACATTGAGCGCATGCCGGCTGCACTGCCGCTTCCCAGCTCACGACAATGCCCAGCCAAACAGCGCGGCAAGTAACAACAAACACGTCACACTTTAATGCAAACCACTTTCTTTTGTAGAGTTAACTACACCTTAATTTGGCCCAATGACAATTCCGATGTGGACATTTCCTCGGCTGAGCTTTGTTAAGGGGCTGGATGTTTGAAAGTGCAAACGTACCTAATGTGGCCTGTTAGAGTCGTATCCACCTAGGGTTGAAAATGAGGAACCACTCAGTCATCCAATGGCGAAACTGGTTCCTGCCATGGGATTGTGGAATTTCCCATAGCAGCCAATGGAGATTAGAGCCACATAGCTGTTCGTGCGAGCAAAGACACGCTGTGACATGACTTATTTTCTTATATAGATGTATATAGCGCCTTATTCCGAGGTGCTTTACAGCAATTATAAGTTAAGGTATTGCCAGTGACTCAACTTTCCCCTGTCGTCTGAATGTGGAATTTCTATAAAATGCCTTGAGTCACGAATAAAGGTGAGGATTGCTCATGCTACACCCTATAAACACGAAATGGTCAACGCTCATTTTTTATCGGCTTTTTGGGAAAACCTTCCGATGTCTCCAGCATTTAGACTGCCACAATTCTCAAAGGCGATGTGTTGCAGCCATTCCGTTCGAGTCGAAATCTGGCCTTGTACTAGAACATATAAAATAGCCATTGTATAACCACAACTTAGGGAAGTGAGGCTGGCTTCTTCATACGCAAACATTGGTTTACGTGTAAACGATGAGACACGAATGTTGTACCTATGTATTTATGTTGAACTTCTTTCTTACCGTGCTAATCGGAAGTGTGTGAAGAATTAAACCAACGATACCGGGAAAAATCACTCCCAGAAGGCCATGTGTCTGATGGGATGTGTAACAAACAAAAAAAATGCGTAGGAACAGATATGAGAACGAGGCGTGTGGCCTGCTCACGTGTTTGAGATACCTGCATCGCGTCAGTTTCCTCTGGCTTCAACTCGTTAAAAGCTACACTGACTTATTTGACATGTGGTTTCTGCCCCTTTTATTCTCTCCGTCTTGATCCCTTAACGTATCAGTCGGTATCTCTTAGATGTGTGTGGTTTTTTTTTGTTAAATACCGCGTCTTTTTTTCTTGTCTGTCGCTGCTGAGTAACACGCCGAGTTCCCCTCCCGCTCCCGCGCGCGGCCCCCACCCAACCCCTCATTCAACGCCCCGCGAAGCAGCTGCTCGTAAGTGGAAAACCTGCAATTTGGCCGTGATATTTGTTCAGTGGCTGTACTGAATGGGTCCGCTGATTGCAGTTTCATCAGACGCATTGAAGCAAGCGTGGCCCACTCGTAATACGGCAAGCGAGCGGCAGAGAGAAAGCCAGCAAGAGATAACAAGCATCGCGAGTCGCCCTGTTTGTGCAGATGAAATTATGCCGAGGGCCCCCGCTCGCGTCATTTGTGACCGCAGTCCGGGCCACCACGTCACGTGGTGCTGATGCCATTCGGGTACCGTTGCGTGCGGTGGTCACGTACAAAGACAAAGATCCCCCCGTATAGCCTGTTCGGGCAAGCGCGTTTAGCGAGCACCTGTGAAGGCCGGCACGGCACACGAGGGGGTGGGTGGCTAACACCACGCCCGGCCGCCTTTGTCTCCCCAGTGGCGATGTTTACACACCGCACCAGGTACTCATTTAAGGCTGAGTCGACATAGGAGAGGTCCAGGACCGGTACAGATCATCGTCACTGGTTTGGTGGCCGTGAGCGGGAATCGAACTCGGGTCACTGGGTTCGTAGCGCAGCGTAGCGCGACCGCTCCCCACACACACACTTACACACATGCGCAAAAGTAGCCGTTCGCAGAAGGGAAATGGGAATTTTGGAGAATTAAATAAGTGACTTCTACGGTGACTGTTACGGCGACTATGCGACAGCCAGGGGTGGGAGAACAAGAGGGGACGCCTGTAAAAGTGTCAGAGCTCACCTCCACTGGTGACGCTGAGCCATAGGTGTACATTCTACATTCTCATGGCGCCAGTCCTCTCCGCAGGAAAACAACTGCTGATTTTTTTTTTATGAAGATGTTCTAATTTCATTGACCCAAAAGTGACAACAGTGTCAGACTGTTATGTCGAGCCTTCACTGAGATTTGAGCTCGTGACTCTATGATGATTAGACGGGCACTTTAACCACGTGCCACCAGACTGGCATAACATCCTTCTGGACTCACAACAGCATCACCATTTTATCAACCCCAGAGGAATGATGATATAGGCTGATTTGACCCTGCCTGAGGATTTAACCTATGCTGTCATTCGACGTATTCTTACCACAACACTATGCCTACGTCCAGTCCTAACCCTTTCCCTTATCACTAATCATAACCCTACCTTTAACATTTACTATTATCACAACACTAAACACACATAGCATGGTAAAATGTCCTCTATCGATACCTCTCACAATGATTCTATCATCACCCCTAAAATGAATCCTAAGACTATAACTAATTTCGACCAAAACCTATTCCTAACACTAACTATATATCGAGTGCTAATCCTATGACTACCTACACACTAATCGTATGCCTTAACCAACACATGTTTACCCCAAACATAATCTTTTCCCCCAAATTTAACCCTTTCATAAAACGAACCCTGTTCCAAAACATGAACTCTTTGTCTACCTTTATTCTACTCCTAACGTCACAATCAGAATCTTTATTAACCCTAACTCTACTCCTCTTATATCAATCCTACACTGAACACTAACCCTACTGCCAACACTAGCCAAACTCTCAAACACTAACCCTACTCCCAATACCAACCCTTCCCTAATCAACTGACCATAGTTTTAGTCCCAATTCAACAGTTGTAAAATTAAAAATGTCCATTTCATATTTTTTTTGCCCAGCTAAAGTCACGGGTTTTTTTTTCATCGGAGAGAGAACTAATGAATAGAATGTAAAAAAAATAAATCAAAACAGTGGAGTAAAAATAGCATTGTTTTGATAAACGAATTCCCAACGAGTAAAGCTTTATAAAGTGATGAAAGGTAAAATTGCCATGTGAATTGGCCACATTGAAGCGTCTTAGAAAAAAAGACAAGATCATTGTACAGAGATGGCATGACGGTACACTCAATTAACCTTCAATTACACGAAAGGTACAACGAGAGAAATGTCATTCGCAATTCATAGAACAAAAACACTCGAGTGAATGGTACTTGACACAAGGAATTTATTCCAGATCCAATATCGGAAACGTAAAATGTCTAACTCATCTCAAACCTCCCCTTCATGTTTCACGATTACAATGCTTTGTTATTTTTCACATTCAATGTCTACACTTACATAACCATTAACAAAATGTCATGCAATAAAGTGAGTTTTGGATTGTTGCGTACTCCTTAAGCAAATGTTACACGATCAAAACACTTGTAAAAATATTTGCGTCACCCTGGTTTCTAGGCAACGGAATATTTTCTGCGACTTGTTTATCTCTGTTTATGATGGGAGTCACGTGATATAAAGTCATTTTCTACTTTATCAATAAACGTGTCCTTTATTTACGCAGAAAGTGTCACTGAGTCTCAAGACTATCTCAGTAGGGTACTTGTAAAGCGATGTTTGGCCAATTTCATTGATTAATGTTTGACATTGTGGAAGGAAACTATCGTACCCAGAGAAAACCCACAACTAAGTGGGTAAAACTCAAAGTTACACACAGATTGAATCAGGAATCCATCGATGTGCTCCTAACAACCTTGCACCCTAATCCTACAACAACTGGCATTCTCCCACCAAAGTGGTAACCAGCGTAAATCCAGCTTAGCTGCCGATATCAGATGTTTGGTTAATTCGCGGTGATTGTGTCAAAGGAATAATGTGAAGTTGCAAGTGCGGCAGAGCTGTGATTCAAATCTCAGTCACGGATCAACTAATCTGTCCAGGATGGATGGGTAGTCTACAGTCGTCGTTTAAGAGATGGACTAATCCCTGTCATAGGAGTGTGCAATTTGTACCACTGGCCCATACCTGCCAATAGAAAGGTCCAATGCACATTTCAGTATGAAGAAGTAAAAAATGTCTGAAATTAATGTGTATATAATATTGTAAATGCAGGTATAATAAACACATACACTTTAAATTAAACACATTAATACATATTGGCATGGAGAAATACTGCCCGTCAGCAATGAGAAATTGCAACAATGACTCATCGGTATAAATAAATCATGTAACACGACAATATTAATATTCCGCTCGACAATGACGCAAGGACGATGCGTGTTTTGACGTGGTCGCCATTCAACCCTGCACAGCCCTGTACCCTGTTGTAAATAGTTTTCCTCTCCCTTAGCTGTGTCCAGCCAGATGGCAATGTGGCTATAGTACTAGACTCACGATTAGAAGGTTATGTGGTCAAATGCAGGTTCAGGAATCAACTCAAATCATCATTCTTCTGAAGTCGACAACATTAGTACGTACCACCGTGTGATTTTATTCCCAGACTGGCCTGCACTCTAAGAATGTGGAATTTCCACAACTGACTCTGTGCCACAAAGCAGCAAGACGCTGTATGTGTACGTAAGTTTAACACGTAGGCTTTCGCGACCAATATCATCCATAATAGAGGGTTTTTTTTAGTTAGATCGCGTAAATATATAAAGGTGTTGTTAAAACCCACCACCACCCGACACAGCCAACTAGTAAGGGTTGTCACGTAAACAGAACGTGGCCAATTCGTCACTAGTACAGCACACTGGTGTGTTGGAGAGCCAAGCCACGAAATTCTGAGTACGACGTTTCGCCAGTAATTACAACTAGCTTCATCAGGCGACAGCTAAATCTGGCTGTCGCCTGATGAAGCTAGTTGGCTGTGTCGGGCGGTGGCGGGTTTAATAATACATTTATATAAATGACGCGATCTAACTAAAAAAACCTCTATTATGGATGTGTACGTATGTTGAACTTCTTTCACACCATACGTAACCAACTGTGCTAAGCGTAGGCGCTGTGACATTTGACAGTGGCTGCGGCTGTGGTTTTTCCTCCACTGCTGTGCTCCTTGATCTGCACTGTCCGTGACACAAATGAGCACAAGTGACAATCTCGGACTGTATCTTTCTTCCCCATCTCGGTCATTGTGCGAGTATCTGCCGCACACTGCTGTTCTAGTTCCACGCGTACCTTTGATCTCACTTTTCTTTCGTCTCATTGGATTTACCGTGTTCACGTGACTTACAGTCACCGCTCTGCTATGGTTTTCCACAGGGGCCCTTCGTCCATGCTTCGTCCTTCTCTTAACCTGCATTGCTCCACGGCCGATGGTCATGGAATCACCTTCATCTGCTAACGTGTCTCTTCTTCTTCTGTTCTGATGATCCTCTTTAAATTTACGCAACCGCACAAAGCATCAACATCCACAACCATATTTTTGAGAATCAATTAAAGCGTGAGATACCAATGGCGATTCCATGGAAATGTTGAATTTCCACTGCTGGTTCAGTATTGGTCAAATAACCCACAAAGCCAGCAGGGCGTGGGGAAGCCCTCATCCAGCAGTGGATTGACAAAGGGCCTTACGTGTACACATATCACTTTGCCTCACAGTAGCTTCATGGGATAGCTTTACAACGCGTCTCTCTTTGATTGTGTGTATATGTATGCAAATGAAAGAGTGGGGGGAGCGATAGCGCCGTCGATGATGCACTCTGCTACGAACCCGGCGACCAGCGTTCATTTCCTGCTCACCACCAATAACAGTGACAAATATCTGAACCGGTCCTGGCCCCCCCTAAGTCGACCCAGCCTCAAAAGCGTATCTGGTGCAGTCCGTATAAAACATCAGCACGAGGGGAGACTAAGGCGGCCGGGCGTGGTTCTGGCCACACCAGGCCGTATCAGCCTTAATCGGTGCTTGCTAACGGAATTTGCCCCAACAGTCTGTGAAAGATTATGGGGGAGATCGTTGTTTTTGTAAATTAAAGTGGAAAGTGGTGGTGAAGTTGGTCGCGCACTCGCTACGATCCCAGTCACCTGGGTTCGATTCCCAGCTATGCCCATCAGAAGCAAGTGGTATTATAGACTGTCCTGGGCATCTCCAAGGAAAAAACTAAGCCTTCATTTAGTATCTGCTACGGTGTGCGGCATGCAGAGTTTTTAAAATATATATTTACTTGTTAACGTATGTAATTTTGGTGACCCAAGTCACTCTTACAAACGAGACTATCCTGGGATATTGAGTTCTCACCTGGTTAAAACAAAATACGCACGGACTTTAACTTGCCCCCAGAGGTGCTCACGAACTGCGCTTGTTCATAGGGCTAGAAATTATATTTTAATAATAGTTTATTTGATCACTTATGAATGTGCTGCATATGGATACGGGGAAAGGGGCAATTGTAACTAGTGTAGAATCTGGCCAGCAGCTGTGTGTTTGGAGGTATGAGACCGATGTGATGCCTATGCATGTGCAGTTCACAAGAGTCCAGGATAAATCTAAGGTAGGTTAACAGGCAAGACAGGCAGGCAAGGAGGTATATGTTATGGGGATACGTGCATGTATGTGATGCCTCTGCATATATACATATGCAGCAGGGAGTAGTGTAGCCTGTATTATCGTTAGGTAGGCAGGAATGTAGATGTGTAATTAAGCAGGCGGGCGGGTATGTAAGTAGGCAGGAAGGCAGCTATATGTGTATGTAAGTAGGTAGGCAAGTACATGAGCAGATACGTAGGTAGGCCGGTAGGTCGGTCATCATGTGTGTAAGTACCCTCTCATCCATGCCGAGCCATAGCACCTATCTGACATTTAACGCATGTGCCCCATACCCCGCTGCCTCTCATCCACGTTGTATCCATATGTCAGCCTCATTCACCATCACAATCCACCCTATTCCTCTTTCCCTACCCCTGCAACACCATCAGCTCCATTCCCAGCCCCTGTCCCCCTCCATCCCTTCCGTCACCTCCCTCGCTGACAGCCGCTCCACCCCACCCGTCGCTCCCCTTTTGCCCTGCAAGGGCGCTGGTATATCAATCCCAAATAGAATATGTAGGTATGTATGTGGATAAGTAGGTAAGTATGTGGGTAGGCAGTTATGTCATCATGTGTGTGAGTAGGTAGGGAGGCGGGCAGGTAAGCATGCAGGCAGGTAGCTGTGTGTGTGTGTGGACACGCGTGCTCAGCTAGTCCCTGTGCATGAGTGCTCAGCAAGCGCAATCGTCCGGGCTCCACGCGAAAGCGCTCTCTCTCTCTCTGGGCACCCAGCCGTGTCCGTCTCTCCGCGCGCCGCGTCCACGGCGCTTTCATCAGCGCCGGGGACGCGGAACGCGCAGCGCCGGGGCTTCTCCGCTGCGCCACGAGGCAGGGGGGTTCCGTGCGCGCGGGTTCCGTGTGCCAAACATTCCACTCCCCGCGTCCCAGCGCCCCATACGCGCGCACGCCCAGGTACCGAGGCTACCCGCCCAGCTGCCTCGCTAACGCCACCACGTCCACTAACGACGCAGCCTCTCCCTGCTCTCGCTCACGGTAGAGATCGTCACTGTGGGCAGTGGCACAAACGCACTCACACCTGCGCGCACACATAAAAAAAAAACCCAACAAAGATCCCCCGTATAGCCTAAACAGACTGTTGGGGCAAGTGCTCTTAGCGAGCACTTATTGAGGCTGGCACGGCACACGAGGGGGTAGCTGACCAGCACCACGCCCGGCCGCATTTGTCTCCATCGTGGCGATATTTACACACCGCACCAGGTACTAATTTAAGGTTGAGTCGACCTAGGGGAGGCCCAGGACCCGTTCGGATATTCGTCAGTGATATTGGCCGTGAGCGGGATTCGAACTCGGCTCCACGTGTTCATAGCGCTGCGCGCTAACCGTTGCACCACCGCTCCCCACACTGACACAGACACATACACACAGACACATGCGCACTTACACGTGCACACACACAGAATCACGCAAATACACGCGCATGTACATACACCAAGACACAAAAATACAGACACAGGCACACTCACAAAAAAATTCACGCACGCAAATACGTACACGCAATTACACGTGCGTAAATAACAACAACCGCCATTCACTAGTAAGTGGCGGTGACGTCATCACGACGCTTGTGCCAGGCTATGTGCACGTTGAGGCACGTGACGTGTCGAACGCCCGCTGGCAGGAGGTCACGGGGCAGACCCAGGTTCCACGGGTCGACTGACTGACATGACTGGTTGATGCACCACCTGTGCTCACTACTGTGCCAACTTACTGTGCTTTAGCCACCCGGCGCTCCGCTCGTTGTTGTGAGCGTCGCTCCTCCCCCCTCCGTTGTTTTTGGAGGGCGAATGCCTCCAACTGCCCAGTAGCGTCGATCTTGACACCGCTGGTACCACTCCATCTCTTCTCTAGCCCGTGCCGTGCCCGTTTAGCCCCCTCGATCCGGCCGAACAAAAGCTGTTTAGGCATGCGGTGGCTGGGCATGCGGGCTACATGACCCAGCCAACGCAGCCTTGCCTGCCGGAGGAGCTCACCGATGGGACTTTGTCCAGATCTTTAAAGGATTTGTGAGCTCCTCACACAATCCAGCCTGCAGATTAAACCCAGGATGGATCGTAGGCAGGCCAGCCTACATGTTTCTAACCGGCAAAGATGTTCCATTAGGGGGGTCCACGTTTCGCAAGCGTAGAGAAGGAAGGGAATGACTGTGACCAAGAAGACCTGAAGCTTCGTGCGGAGCGACACACCAGGTAGCTTCCACACAGCGTTACGCAACCGATGAAAAAATAATGCCGCTCAACTGATTTGGAGTGAGACTTCTGCTGTTAAACCGGAGCAGGTCATGAGCACACTGCCCGTGTATGGGAAACTCTCCACTCTCTCCACAACTGCCCTATCACCATTTGGGAGTTGTGTTGGTGGATTGTCCGATGGTACAAGATACCCAGGCAGGTGCTTAGTTTTGAGACCACATGGGCAAGTGTTGTTCGCTAACGCTGATACCGGCACGCGAGGCCGACGTAGCCAGCACCACCGCCGACCACCATTTGTCTCCCCCTTGTTGACGTTAACGCCCCGCAGCACCACGTACTCATTTGAGGCTGAGTAAACTCGGGGGGAGTATGTGGGATGTCTGTCAGTGCGCGAGAGTGAGCGAGTGCCCGCAGCTGTTAGGAACTTGCCCGACAGGTGCCTGTTGAAGGACGCTCGGGATCCCACCGTTCGCAATTCATCGTACAGGTTCGGCATTGTCATATTTTGTTCACCAATACCGTCCAGCTCATCGATTGACCGTGGCTGATGAGGATCGTCACACGCCATTGCCATATGCATATCGCAAATCATAACTGTACGCGTGTGCCTGACCACAACCGTAGTCCCAATCACATACCAACATGCATCATTAACTACGCTGGTTATTTATTTTTTTGCTTCGTGGTTTGGTAACCAAAAATAAAGAAATATTAGTGTCTATATGCTGTAGTGTTGTGGTTATGATGCAGTGCAATGTTGCAGTGGTGTGTGGGGGCCGACGTCTGCCCCACCGCCTTCATTGGGTGGGTGGCGTGCTACGTTCGCCCCCTCCACTTCCTCCTCCACCGCATCGCTCAGCTCCCGCCGGGCCCCCGCCAATCGGGTGATCGGTCCTCCCGCGCTCGCGCCCTCTCGGACAGACATGGCTAACGCGCTGGCTCGGGGTTACTCCACACACGCCCACGTACACCACCACTTATGCGAAGGCGGCTGCGCGAACGCGCGCGCCCCTGCCAGCGCTTGTTTTCTAATACGTGCACGTACCACGACTAGTGCTATAGCGGGAGCCCGAACGTGCGCGCTTTTGCAAACGGTTTATATCCTAACCCACGTACGTACCAAGACTAGCGCTATTGCGGCAGCGCGAATGCGCGCGCTTCTGCGGGCGGCTTATGTCCTAACCCGCGCATGCACTGCGACTAACGCCATAGCAGCGGCGCAAACACGCGCGCACCTGCAGGCGATTATTGTATCGAGCGCCCGTGCTGTGGCTCTGCCTTCACTCTCACCGCTCGTCCGCCTACGCAGCCACTCCACACACACACAAATCACACTGCACCGATGCTCTGTGCGAACGTTTATTCATGGGGCAAAACCCTGCACTGCCCGGAGGAAATATTCTGCGAGCAGAGCCTATCCTATCACTACCCAATTCCCCAAATACTGCTACGTACCTCACAGCCGTTGTCATGGCGTCGCACGGACGCTGCAAGCAACTCAAAGAGGCAGGCTGGCAGGGAGTCGGTCTGAGTCACCTAGCGGCTGGAGATCCGAAGTCCCTTAACCGTTTTCGACTCCCCTTTTTATACCCTGTGATTTCGAAAATTCAGGGTTACGTTACGTCATCCGGCACAGCCAATCGTGCACCTACCTTTTGATTTTCAAAAGTTTTGCTGCCGTTACCTAGAGCATTACGTTACGCTTTTTTCCGGCCCATCTCTGCACCTGCATTCCTTACCTCTGACTGAGCCGGTTTAATCTGGGAGGCGCCCGGCGGGCGAATACACACCCGCGGGTGTGCACTGGGATTTCCCTCTGACCTCATTGTCTCCGCTGCTCGCTTAAAATTTAACCCTGGCCCTCCCCGGTGCTATGACTCATTACGGCTAGCCCGGTGAGCTTCTGTGCACCCATACCATTTTAAGCCAATTTTGGGAGTCCGCAATGTTTATTGTCCTGGGGTGATCGGCCAATCTCCTGGCACCGGGAAACCGCGGGACTTCCCACCTCGGGGCCCTTCAGATAAAAACCCGTGGTGCCAGGCGACCCCCCGCTGGGACACTACGTGTGTGTGTGCGCGGCATGTGTGCGTTCAGGGCGGGGGTAGGGGGGGAGTCGCGGCACTTGAGGAGTGGCTCCGCGGTCGTGGTACCACAGGTGAGCGCACTGCACTATGAACCTGGGGACGTAGGTTTGACTCCCGGCCACAGCTACCATCAGTCGCGAATTACATCTCCGATTAGCGCCTCCGATTCGCGCGGTTGGCTACGTACGGTGTGAAAGAAGTCCAGCATACGGTACACACATATATGTCTGAACCGTTCCTACATGCCCCCTCCACCTCCCCTTCTCGAGTATGGTTACGTATTGTCAGGAAATCTCCATGACCAACACGGCTTGGGGAGTGTCTTCCATCCAGCAGTGGATCTACAACATGGGCTGCACATGTTTTAAGTATTAGGTCAAAATACATAACGAACTCAGTGACCTGCCTGCCCCGTGGCCTATCTAGCCACATGCCTACCTGGCTAACCGACCTTGCCCATCTTAACACATACCTGCCGGCCTGCTTGTCTCGATGGAATCTCCACTTCTGTCCACTGCACCATTCATGGTTGCCCCATGTGCACTGTCTAAGCGGTGAGATGCTTTCAACGCTGACTTGATTTACTACACTCATGGGGGGTGGGGGGGTTGGTAAACCCTTTTTGCAAGCACCCATTAATGTAGTAATGTCAGGATGACATGGAAGATCCCTGGATTTGATCTTCCACGAAGCTCACGGTCCACCCTAAATCGCATCCGCACAAACCATGGCAGGTGTGGATACCTGATGCTCAAATTAAAATTAAGAACTCTCTAGCATGTGACTGCGGTCATCCAGAAGAGACCGTACAACGCATAACGACGCAATGCCTGATCCACAAATATGAAGGAGACATCGTGGCAATGCACTCCGCATGCTCCTAAAGCGGTCAACTGGGCTTGACGACTTGAACGTGAAATTGTAGTCGTTGCTCCGCATCTACATCGGCCATACGAAAGAAGAAGTATGCCACAGGTGGCGAGGTATGCAACACTCCAGTGCTGATGTTGGAAACATTGAAATGTATGCGAATTTTAGGCCGAGTTCACCTAGGGGAAGCCCAGTCTATTTATATATATATGTGTAGTATTCGCGTGGTCATAAGCATGAATTGCAGCCCTTTATTGATCCACTGCTGGATTAAGACCTTCCCACGCCGCGTCGGTCATGGTAGTTTGTTGACCATACTTCTCTCCACGCTGGTTAGCACGGGATCGGTGCATGGTGGAGGTAGGGTGAGGGTCCATGGCCAGTTTAGATATCACTTGCCACTGATGTTAGCTGTGGCCGGGCGCAGGCAGGTAGACACGTAGCTATGTAGTCATTGTAGCGCATGGCGCACAGAGATTGGTAGACAATGGAATTAGGGGTAGCAGCGCGTTCTACCAGTTGGACCCGTGGGCCAAGCCCGGAGCCTTCTGGGGGATCCAGAAGGGGGCGTGGCCGAGGGCGGAGCCTGGTCACACTGGGGAGAATAAAAGGCGAGCTCCGACTCCCAGTCGGGGCTGCTGCCATCGGGAATGGAACTCGTCATGCTGCTGTCATCGTGGTCTTCGCCTCTTCAAGCTGTGGGTCTGGCAGCATGTTCGCTGTCCAGACCCGGTATGAAGTTATCCTCTATGGCTGTGAGAGGGATAACGCCTCCTGCTAGTGTCTCTGAATTAGTACACTACACATGTTCCAGTGAGAATAATTCCCCATTACTATGCCGGGGAGCAGTCCCTCTATGGGTCAACCGCTGTGGATTTCCCCAATGGTATTATCGATCGCGACGGAAATAATGTGCTGAGCCGACTCCCTGGCCAGGATTTGAACTCGTAACCTGTCAGATGAGCGTATAGTCCTCTGTCCCCAACCTTGTGTATCCAGGATGAAAATAGCCACGTTCGCGTGTTGTGTGCGCGCGTGTGCGTGTGTGCCTGTATTGTTGTTAATACTGTATAATCATGACCATGAATATGTTTATCGTGGTTATCTTAATCCCCGTGGCACGCACGAGAGGTGTGTGTGTGCGCGCGCGAGTTGCAAACATTGCAACACAATCTCTTCTTCATGAGCCATGGCCAGCGCCGTCGAGGCTACAGGTGGGGGGGGGGCGCTTGTGGGGTTGGAGCTGCCTGAAAGGATTTGGGCACACGGGGGGGGAGCGGCCCAGGGAGGAGTGCGCGTTCTCATCATCGGGGCGCCGAGCACGCGGTGGAGTAAACACAAGAGCGGGAGCCGCACTGGCGTGTGAGCGCCCGTGTTATGTAACAGGGAGTTGTCCGTGACGACCCGCGGTGAGATGGAATGAGATCACAAAGCACAGGTGACATCATCATAGTCTTCGTTGTTGTTGTTGTTGTTGTGATCGTCAATGATGACGATGATTGATCGTAATGATGGAAATCGCCAAACATCTCATTAAAGGACCATCCTGCATTGCACTATGAATCCAGAGGGCCTGACATAGGCTACACGGCTAACATCCATGGCAAGTGATATCAGAACAGCTGCACCTCCGACGTACAGTGCGAAAGAAGTCCAACACACTTGCATACGTTAGTGTCGGGATGTTGTGGCACATTGTGATGTTGTGAATTGGGCTTCATGCCTCATGTCACATAAACGTATGATGTATGCAGATCACGGGAAATGGATGCATTTAAATGATGTATACCCCCCTGATTAAGCCCATACTCGAGTAATCGTTGGGCAGTGGTGTCAATTTCACATTCCTATGGTATGGACCAGTATATCCAAATAGACTTTGATTTCTAACCACGCATTGTAGTCGCACCACCCGGTGCTAATATCAACCCCGGTGTGATAAGAATGACCGATTTGAAATTACCCTGGCCTGGATTTGAACTCATCGCCACACGATTGGGAGTCTTACTTTATCAACTCAGGCCGATCAGTGTGACATTTCAGTAGCACCCTAGCACCCTAACTTTCATTAGATGGGGTGGTTTTTCTGCACGTGGTTCATCCTCTAGTTTTATTTTACGAAATTATAGTCATCACAGTTGAGCTAAGCTGATTAAAGTAAAACGCAATTCAATGTGTGTGTGTGGGTCAATGTGTGTGTGTAAATCGATGTGTGTGATATCATGTGTGTGTGTGAGTCGATGTATGTGTGTGTGTGAGTCGATGTGTGTGTGTGTGTGAGTCGATGTGTGTGTGTGTAGTCCATGTGTGTGTGAGTCGGTGTGTGTAAGTCCATGTGTGTGTGTGTGTGTAAGTCGATGTCTCTGTGTGTGAGTCAATGTGTTTATGTGTGTATGTGAGTAGATGTGTGTGTGTAAGTCGATGTGTGTGTGTGTGAGTCGCTGTGTGTGGAAGTCGATTTGTCTGTCTAAGTTGATGCGTGTGTGTGGCTCTATGTGCGTGTGTAAGTCCATATGTGTGTGTGTAATTCGATGTGTGTGAGAGTCTATGTATATGTATGTTTAAGTCGATATGTGTGTTGATTCGCTGTGTGTGTGTACTTCGATATGTGTGTGCGTGTGTAAGTCGATGTCTGTGTGTGTAAGTCGATGTGCTTGTGTGTCTTTTTCGCCCGGGCAACGCCGGGTACTTCCTGCTAGTAGGGAATATAATTGACACTGCTACATGAATGTAGATAATTCATCACCAGCTCAGTGTCACCAATGGACATCGGCACTTCTCCGAAGTAGCTTAAGCATGGAGCCACACGAACGTTATATCTCCGTGCAGTCATTGGTCACCTAGCTGTGTGGCTAAATCTTGTATTCAAACCCATCTTCTCATGTGCTTGCTTGCTGCCACTGTGAGGCATCGGAGTCTGAACCACCATGCCACGTAACCACCGTCAATGCGGTGGTTTTACACATGTAACCTTTTAACGAACGTGACTCTCAATCAACGTCCACACACAACAGTGAACAGACCTCCCATTGAATCTCAGCTATGGCAAACTCATCGTTTGACCAAATCCGCGTTAGCCTACATAGAACAATGGGGCAAGTTCTAGTAACCACGCCCGGCCACCTTTGTCTCCCCAGTGCTGATGTTAACACATGCACCAAGTTTTTGTTTAGGTGGAGGCTCAGTCAGAACCGGTTCGGATCGCTCGCCACTTATATTATCCATCCATGGGCGGGATTCGAACCCAGGTCACCAGCTTCGTGATTACCACCTACGCCACCGGCCCCTGTTTGAATAAACACGCAGCGGAGAGCGGTGGCACAGAAGTTGGTTGACTGCGCTGTGAACCTGGCGACTTGAGTGTGATCCTGATCGCCGCTAACGGCCAGTTCTAGGTCCACCGTCCTTTAAAATCTCCATGGAAAACTCGTTTCTTTAGAAGCTTATTTTTGTGTTTAGTTTATTGTCCTTCCCGCGCGCCTCCGATTCGCACGTTTGGGCTGACGTACGGTGCGAAAGAAGTTCAACATATATACATACATCCCCCACTGACCAGCGTGGTGAAGTATAGTCAAACGACTCCCCACGACCAATACGGCGTGGGGAGGCCTTTATCCAGCAGTGCATTGAAAAACGGCCGTCGACCATCCGTCAAGGAGAGCCCCGGACCTTTCACCACAAAACTCGCTCGTCCACCATCAACGAGCTCGCTCAAAAGCCGCAGTCGAGGTGCCGATCGTGAATATTGCTGCGTGCGGCGCGCAGTGGCAAAGCAGACGGCGCGAACATTCCGTTTCGGGTTACGGGGCGAGAAGACGCGCGTCTGTCAGGAGCGGCGCGTTGCTTCGTCACGGCAATGAGCGGCTCGCGTTACCAGGCCACACCGCGGCGCACGGACGGGGTTAAGTGCGTTAAGGTGACGCGACCGTCGTAGCTTGCTCGCCGACGCTGCCGCTGATGCCGCTGATGCCGGCGACCGCAAGCACCGAGAGAGGGCATCCCCCCAGTGTTCGATCTCAAACGCCCAAGCGGGTCTCTCTGCCCCGTCGGAGCGCTGGGCGGCGCTCATTTCCGTCGGCGTTCTTTGAAAACGGCGGTGGACATTCCACGTTCCCATGCCAGACAGCAGTAGTCGATCCGAAAGCACACCCACCTTGCCACAAAGCGACGGAGTCTAAATGAGGCGGCGTTCATTTGACCGACTTCACGAATGATGGTGATGGCGATGATTGTGGCGACGATGGTGGTGATGATATTGTGCACTACGAACCCGGCGACCCGAGTTCAATTCCCGCTCACGGTCAACACCAGTGATAATTATCTTAAACGTGTCCAGAGCCTCCCCCTAAGTCGACTCAGCCTCAAATAAGTACTTAGTGCGGTGTGTAAAATCATCGCCATTGGGGGGGGGGGGGAGACAAAGGCGGTCGGGCGTTGTGCTGGCCACTCACCTCGTGTACCGTGTCCTGCTTCATAGGTGCTCACTAACAGCACTAGTCCCAACAGTCTGCTGAATACTATACGGGGGATATTTGTATGTGTCTGTGGTGATGGTGTTGGTGATGATGACGATCACTGCCAGCAACACATGTTTTCCTCGCTTAGTCTGGCAGTAGATGTGTTTCACAAAAGGGCCGCATAAAGAGAAACCGCACGAGACAGCGAGTAGCGCATACAGTACACACGCAATGTAATCCCACGTCCGGCCGAATAGCCGCATATGAGTGAATTCAAACCGCAATAAACGAATTTTTGGTAAAAATAGGCTGTGTGAAATCGCGCATACCGTACCCGCATAAAGCGAGGGAAACCTGTAGCAGATAGCTTCTCTCCGAGGTCGATATGATGAGAATCAATGCATGGCAAGTCAATAACAGTAATGTTTGCAAGGTCACACTCACTGGTAAGTCTACTCTGTAAAGGGCAGTGCAGCAAGCAGGTGTCCGATATACCTGTGTGGATTGTGTGTCTGTGATCTCGTACGCGTGGGGGGGGTTTCCCCTGAATACTCAAGCTTTCTGCATCCCCCACCCCCCGGCCACTAAAATAACAAATTGGCCAAACATTCCAAGCAGGACCCTCTTGACAAATAGCTTGGAGACTCGATCGAGGCTTTCCTATGCAAAAAAAAAAGATTATTATCATAACTCAATGCACTTCACCATTTACAAATACCGAGGATTTGGGGGACAAGCATTGTGCGCGGGGTAGGTCGCGAGCGACGTGCAAACAATACTGGGCGATGTCAATAGAACGTTAAAAAGGTGCACTTCAAAGCGGACCTTCAAAGGGGGAAGGGAAAGAAATTGAAAGATTAGCAATGCGAATGCAGCAACAACAGAAGAAGAAAAAAAAAGACGAGAAAATTTTAGACGGCCGACTTTAAAGCCTCCTTTGGAATCGCTGCAAAAACTCTCAGCCCCCGCGCGCGTGTGTAAGGTCACGCACGAAGCCAAGGAGCATTTAGCAGTCGCTAAGAAGGCAAACGGCACGACAATAAAAAAAAAACCTGACTGTTGTGTTTTACTTGACGCGTGTGTGTGCGCCTGTGTGCCCCCGAACCCTGCCGCACACACGGGCAAGCGACCGTGCCTGACCGCCTTCACGCTGCACCGAAGGCGCACAATCGCCACCCCCCCCCCCGCTCATTAATAGGAAGCTCTGCTGCCTTGGACACACGCAGCAACAACAACACAGAAACCCCAAGCGAACTTAAATCGTAAAGACGAACGCGGGACCCCCCCACCTCCCTCTTATCGGGGGCGCGCATCGCGGAACGGGGCAGAGATGAGGATCTTCAGAGCGATGCGGGCTCAGTTGCTGTCACGGGGATGATGATGATGATGATGCTGCTGCTGCGTGCGGCGTTGAGGGGAATTGGGGGGGGGGGGGTCGGGCATTTGAAAGCGTTTCAAGCCGTCAACTCGAGCCGCGTGTTATTTCCTGCCGCCTCTGTTGAATTGCGCCTCTTATCAGCTACGCGCGTTTGAGATTACTCGGTGCGCCGCACTTGCAGACAGAAGAGCTCTATGCATTGCGACGTTTTTAATCAGCGGGGGCGGGGGTGGAGTTTCTTTTTGATAGAGAGACTGCCCACCGCACATGGGAATGTGGAATTTCTCCAGCCCTGGATTTGAGTAGTCCATGAAGATAAGCGCCCCCCCCCCCTGCTACACCCCGACCCAATGTAGTTAATCATAATTGCGGGTTTACTTTTGTGGGGTGGGGGGGGGCGGATCCCATTGGTTTCCCCTGTAAGTGTTAATTTAGCTTGCCGTATTAAAGACTGTCTCTCGTCATAGGAATGTGGAATTTTTAGCACTGGGTCAAGGCTGCCAGGGTTGATAAAAAATACCTCTCAGCTCGCTTGTTCATGGTGAATGACACTTTTGTCCACATTCATCTGTCAATACGTATTTATTTACTGTATGTACATCTTTATTTCCATCTTGAAATACATTTGCCCCTGTCAGTAGTGGAATTTCCACCACTGACATGGAATGAGTTACACGGAGATTCCCTCCGTTGACATCCAATCGTGTCAATCCAAATTCTATCATTATGCATTTTTTAAAGTAATATAACAACAAATGCAGTCGTATTATATTGTAACTGTAGGCAGGGCCGTGCATAGGGGGGGTTGAGGGGCCCGAGGCAAATCCCACTGCGTGGGCCCAACGCATTCAAACTTAACCGCAAGTAATACAACTGATACTGTGACGTCAAAACGCGGGGACCCCCAAAGTGCGGGGCCCGGGGCAGTCGCCCCGATTCGCCATGCCCTAGGGACGGCTCTGACTCAGTGCCAGATTAAGCTAGTGCGAGGCCTGTAGCATATGTTATAAAGGGTCCCTAAGTAAATAAATAAACACGTAAATACTTTAACACATAAATGGTTTACTTGCATCGTAAAGTAATTGTATTTTTTCATTTGCTATACAGCCAGATAATACGACAAATCGCTAACTTTAATCACCCAAACTTTCATAAAAGTTGAAGGCAGTATCGTACTATAGTAATAGAACAAGTGCAGAGTCACTGAACAGGAATTGATAGCTTTAAAGTGCGGGGCCCGTAGCATATGGACGGTAGCTACTTCTGCTACTGGGATAATCCGGCACTGCTCTAACTGTGAGTCACGGTTCTATTCTCGCCCATTGTATTGGGGTTACCCAGTAGAATTCGTCTAGTAGACTGCATCCTGCTGATGAGATAAAATCAAGTCGAAACTGCTCCCGGATTTGCCTTGTTTAAACCCACGGCGACCAGTATGCATTGATCCAGACATCCCATTTTGTCGATGAATGTCCAAGTAAGATCGTGTCGTTCTAAGTATGTGTACGATTAAAGCTTTCTGATATGTGTTCGAGTTGTACCGCGTGTTGTTCGCTCTGCGTGCTGGGAGTCCTCGGGACTTCCGAAACGTCGGGAATAACGCCGAACAACACGCTGAACAAACATGAACATACATTGGAGAGCGGTACGGCACAATCGCAAAAAACATACGCAGTAGTATAAGATGATCTTCATAACCAGTTAAGATCCCGTTGAGAGCACCAATCTTTATTCGTTTCGTTTTATTGAGACCATGCAGGAAACAAGCAAAATATATTCCAACGTGTGCAAAAAAACAGAGAACACCATGACAAAATGTGGTAACAATCATGACTAGATATTGATTAACGAAAGCGTGGAGCGTTAGGGCAGTGATTGGCTCACTGAGCTCAGTACCTGGCCACCTGAGTTTTATGCTCAGCCACGACTATCATCAGCAGCTTCCCCACCATCACCAAGCTGCAGCTGACCAGCCTGGCGAAGTATGATCAATAAACCCCCACGAGCGACGAGGCGTGGGGAAGCCTTCTAGCTGCAGTGGATTGAGATAGGACTGTAAATTATTTAATGTCATATTCGTGGTTCTATCGGTAAAGTCCCATAGAAAGGAAACAATAAAATAATACAAATATAAAACAATAAAAATTATCACGACGTTTCGACTGCAACACAAGCAATCATCATCAGGTGTGAAAAACCACAGCAAGAAAATCATCATCAGGTAAGAACATTTTCTTGCTGTTGATTTCACACCTGATGATGATTGCTTGTGTTGCAGTCGAAACGTCGTGAGAATTTTATTTTTTATATTTTTCTTATTTTATTGTATCCTTTCTACGTGACTTTACCGAAAGAACCAATAGTCACGAAAGCTTTAAATCAAAATTTGATTTAATGTCATTACACTTATTCAACGTCAGATGATTAAAATCACAATACAACAACACACTCAAGTGCAGCATGCCACTTTTCATTTGTTTTACCAGTCGCCACTTTAATTTCCTTGAGCATTCGCGTTCATGCAAGCACGCCTGCTATTGTGCTCACGGCACGTGAGATTTGCCTGGCCTCCATCACCTGCTCGACGAGAGAGGTGGTAAGAGCCACAGGGGCACGGGAGCACGTCGTGACGCAAGAGAATGGGATTCCTCACGGGATTGCCACAATGAGTGGGGCCCGTAACGCGAGCCGCCCGTTCACGCGCCGTGGCTGTACGCGCCGGTGCTAAGCCGTCAGAGACCTGTCACTTATTTCCAGGCTAACGTTACCGGAATGACACAGCCAATTAACCTGCTGCGTCAGTGTGTCACTTGTTGTTCCAACACTGGGCCCCATTTGGAAACACGGGGAGCGGCAGACGAAGCAGCAGCAGCAGTAGCCTTTGTTTTGTGTGACTCGCTCCCAGCGTGCTGCTCCCCATGCGTGTAAACACATGTAAGCGGCACTGGAGGGCGGGGTTGGTGGCTCACGCAGAGATGGAGCCGGCACATGCACTCGAGACCACCACACCCTTTGGGCTATAAGGTGTTCTATGGGAAGCGGTACAGCAAGTAGATCGTTGACACATCTCCGTTGAGCGTGGATATTTTTAAGTGATGGGTGTGGTGGTATATCCAGAAATCTGGAGGGAAGGGTTAGTGGATTACGCAGAGATGTGTGAAGCTACCAAATTTTCGAGGCTGCGATGTGGCCAGAAGGTGAAAGTACAGTAAGTTGGTTGCTGACCCGGCTATGCGGCACTCGGAGTGTGTGAAATTATCATCTATGCGTGGGGGTCGTTCTCCTGCCACTTTGATTTCCTCTCGCATCTTAAACACTCTACAAACGAATTGGGCCAAACATCGCTCGCAGAGCCATCCTGAAAACGCGTCTCGAGGCTCAGTGGGGCTTTTTCGGTTAAATAATGATTCACGTACCATGTGCAATATCTTGGGTTTTTATTCATCATAAAACGTAAACTTCTACCATTTATAATCCGTAATAGATGTTTTTTTGGGGGGTTAGATCGCGTAAATATAAAAATGTGTCGTTAAAACCCACCAACACCCGACACAGCCAACTAGTAATCTACCATTTATTCTGTTTCAACATCGGTAAATGTCTCGTTCACACGGACGTTGGTCGTTGGTGGTGAGAAAAGGAGAATGAGAGTGGTGGTGGTGGTGAGGAGGGGGGGGGCGGAAAGTGGTGGTGGTGGTGGTGCTGGTGGTGGTGAGAAAAGGCGGAGCGGTAATGTAGCGGTTAGTG
This sequence comes from Lampetra planeri, assembly GCF_965212315.1. Classification (NCBI taxonomy): domain Eukaryota; kingdom Metazoa; phylum Chordata; class Hyperoartia; order Petromyzontiformes; family Petromyzontidae; genus Lampetra; species Lampetra planeri. Next base: position 6,048,512 of record NC_136107.1, on the reverse strand, counting down.
CGCTGCGCTACGAACCTGGCGACCCGGGTTCGATTCCCACTCACGGCGAACGCCAGTGGCGATTATTTTAACCGATCCTGGGCCTCCCATAGGTCTACTCAGCCTTAAATGAGTATCTGGTGCGATGTGTAAACATCGCCACTGGGGAGACAAAAGCAGCTGGACGTGGTGCTGGCCACCCATCCCCTCGTGTGCCGTGCCGGTCTTCATAGGTGCTCCCTAACAGCACTTGTCCCAACAGTCTATTAAGGCTAAACGGGTGATATTTGTCTTTGGTGAGAAAGCGAGCAGGAGAGTGGTGGTGGTAAGAGGGGGATGAGTGTGGTGGTGGTGGTGAGGAGGGGGGGGGGCGAGTGGTGCTGCTGGTGAGAAGGATAAATGGAGGGACACAGAGGACGTTCATGAGAGCGCATCCATCAACTGACTGATTAGCGACACGCCGTCTTAACTCGCCTCTCTTTCCGGCTGAACACAACAATGAGCAGCAGCTCATTAACGGCCCATAGTGTGGAGAGAGGACACTTACCAATAATGATTTTAAAATGTTTGTATACGTGCCATTACGTGTTTGCTATGTACGTGTCACTTGACACCCTGGACACTCTTGCAGACGAGACGTTCCAACTGAAGGGATTATCCAGATAAAAGTTGATTTACTGAATAACTAACATATGGAAGACCGGTGGTTTGTTTAACCACATCGGACTTGTTGATGAGGAGCCCCACTGTTTGCGTGTTTAGACACAATCCCTTGGTTAATGTGAGCCGCTGGACTAAATGGGGTTTTATTTGTATGTGGAGGTACCGAATAGAAAGTGATTTTTCTGATCGCCTTTCTCTCCTAACTCCCCTCTGTGCACGAACACATGAACACACATGCCTAGACAGTACTAAGTATGCAGATATGTGAGCACAATCATGCATGAATGCATACCTACCTATACAGCAGAACATGCGTGCATACGTAGACTGCAAGAATGTTACTCTTTGGTTCTTTCGGTAAAGTCACGTAGGTAGAAATAAAATAAAATAAATCACGACGTTTCGAACGCAACACAAGCGACCATCAACAGGTGGAACACCCACAGAAAGAAAAGCTCTCCCGCCGACCTCACCACTTTCTTGCCGTATGGATTCCTGCAGTCACGAAAGCTTCAAATCAAGAAAGAATGTGTTAATTAAACTAATTATACAAATTGACAATAATTAAACTAATTGTAAAAATGGCAATAACAAATATGTAATATGTCACTGAGAAGAAAGGGATTTTACGTTTCGGCTGGCTCGCCTTATTAACCAGTGCACCCATGGAACCGTGGTCAAGAATAATGACGAAATGGCAGCTCAGAAATGAATCACGTCCATAAGAACGTCCACTGTGGAGATGCAGCGATGAAATCACGTCGCACGCAGGTAGGTTCTGGATGGAGTATTACACCGCAGAGAGAGATTGGCGATGACTTCGTGGAGGGAGGGCTTCATCCAGCAGCGGATTGATCATGGATAACGACGACGGCGGTGATGGAAGTAGTCGATTGTTGTTGTTGTTGTTGACCTATGGAAAGGAACTGGCCACCGTCACGAGAGGTGTGGAATGCTCACCAACTGGCTCGAGACGGCCGCAAGGATTGAGGGATGATGTGGATCCCGTGGCTGGGGGCTCGGCTCGCAGGCAGAGAGAGGTGGGGGTAGGGGGGGGGTCCCGGGGTGGGGGTGGCGGGCGGTCCCCGCATTCACACGCGGAACAGCGGGAGTCGTCGCGCGCCCTCCCGCTACAAATCGGTGGAAACCCGAGAGGCACAGCGAATTAGCTCTCATCATCACGCGGCCCATTTGCCGCGTTTGCCGACGGGGATTGTCACAACACCGCCCAACACCCGATCAGCATTAAGACGATAGCGACTAATTGGTCCTCGTGTTGGGATGGGGAAGGGGAGGATGATGGGGGTTGTTTGTCACAATTTGAATGAACGGCTTTGGGATGCGACGAGGGTGGGGGGGGGCACGCAACACGGGGGGCCCATTGTGAGATAAGCCGCGTGGGCCCGCTAAGTGCCCAAAGGTCGTAACTTTCGCCGACTCAATCACTCGTTTGCAAAAAGTATCGCAGACAAGGTTACTGCAGTGCATTCATTCTTGCTGAACTGAAACAATCGTACGGAATTTGGCGTAGATTTTTAATCTTGGAGAGAACATGTGTACCGTGTGCTGATTGCAGGCTTCTGACAGCGTGATCTCAAGACGCATTCGATTAACATCCCACTCCCCCGCCTGATCCTTTTGATTTAAAAAAACATGGAAAAAAATGCAAGTAATATGAAATTGCTGAGCAATAGTAATCTGATTACGAACTGAAAACATATTAATATGTAATGAACGGAACCTGCTATTATTAGTAATCTGCAGAGGTGTGGACTCGAGTCATGTGACTTGGACTCGAGTCAGACTCGAGTCATGAATTTGATGACTTGCGACTCGACTTGGACTTGCATAACAATGACTTTGTCCCACCTATGAGATGTGGACTCGAGTCATGTGACTTGGACTCGAGTCAGACTCGAGTCATGAATTTGATGACTTGCGACTCGACTTGGACTTGCATAACAATGACTTTGTCCCACCTCTGGTAATCTGAATGTTATGGACTATTACGTGAAGGCAATTTTTCACTGATTGTGTGCTGATTTTCATAAGATTTACTTTTCTACCAAATTCACACCTTTTAAAATGAATGTAACTACTGAAACGAGCGTAGGGCAGCGCTCATCCCCAAAACAGTGGTGGAATTTCCAGATTCCATAGTCATTTACTCAGTAATTCTTGACTTGAGCTCCAAAATGAAAGAAGCCAGACTACCCGGAGAATATCCACGTATACCAGGGGGATATCATTCAAAACTTTACAAATAGATCAACAACCGACTTACTATCCTGACATCGACTGACCACGTTTGCAATGATCTTTTGCGTGATCCACCAACCCCAGTTCCAAAGCACTTCTTTTTCACGATGTTGCTTCACCAGTATGCCATAGTAGTTGAATCTCCATTTGGGGGCACATCTGACCATACTTTCAATCCCCGTTTCTGGGCACATGCCCCAATGGCCAGCGAATAAGAACGCTAACTACCGTATGGCAAGCAAGAAACCAACACATGTCTAGAGTTGAGCAAGGTCATCGGCATTTAGCGATGACACGATCTCGTGTGCAGGCGCTCTCCAGTATACGTGGGTGTGTTGCATCGCAGGGCCGTAAGTAAATTGTGACGGCTTGGGGGGCGGGAGTCCTTCATCCAGCAGTGGACTGATCATGGCTGATGGTGATGATCGAATTTTTTGGCACTGGAGACGGACGATGGGAGGGAATGTTAAAGCCAGCCACGGAGAACACTCGTGCGTGATCTTAGATTACACGAGAGACACGACGCGTCTTGAATTGAGCACGGGCAACGTCGATCGTGAGCTTTGAGGGTTCCAACGCCGAGCAACGCGAGGAGCGCGAGGTCAGCAGTAAATGCGCTTTCCTACAATGAGGTGGTGGGCAGTGTGAAACTATTCAACTATTGTTTTTTTATTTTACCAGATAAGGCCCACTGAGCTGTATAGCTTTTTTTTAGAAGCGACGTTGACCACAAATTATAGCTCAACGAAGTGGCTTATCTCGTGGAAATGTATAACAGCCAGATTACTCTGAACGCATGTTTCTAAATGTGAATGGAAAAACCAGAGGCCCCCGGAGGAAAAACCCACGCGACCACGGCGAGAGAGAGAGAGAACATGCTAAACTCCAAATATACAGCAGGCGTCAGGGTCAGCGATCGAACCCACGAACCTCCTGTATATCAGGCGAGGTATTTAACATCTCATAGCCACCGTGGCGCCCGTGTAGATTAGAGCGGACAGTCAATCCGACAGAACGAGTCCTCCGCACGGGGCGGTTGTATCAAGGAGCTAAGTTGGTAAAGCGATGGAGCGTGGCAGCAGCGATACAATAATGAAATAGACTGGAGCATGCATATAACCATGGAGCGTGCCAGTAGCGATAAAATAATGAATGGACTGGATTCTGCGTCTAACCATGGGCGATGGAGCGTGGCAGTAGCGATACAAGAATGGATAAACTGGAGTCTGCATCAAACCATGGAGAATGGCAGGAGCGATACAAGAATGGATGGACTGGAGCCTGCGTCAAACCATGGACGCCCCCTCATGGCCTTGTTTGGGTGTCTCCAAAGCGTTTTCCCATAATTCTCTGCGGCCTAAAAAAAGCGCCCATCTCGGCGCGTTGTGAAATCAGGATTGAACTTGCACGCGGTTACCAACGTTTGAAATGTCTTAAGCAGACCTCATCGCCATTACACGTGCTTTTTTATTGATTCGGCAACGATGGATACGATGTCGGATTAAACGGAAATAATTCGATGAATGTTGATCCAGAAAAATAAATCTACGAGTCCAAACACCCCTTAAGATGAGTTTACTGCGTCGCATGCTTGTCCTTTCAATGTTTAGGCCAGAGGACGCCAAAAGGCGATCAGCACAAATACATTAAAATGTGTTTCAGGGCTATACCATGAACAGCCCTCATCGCATTTTGTCTGTTCGCCTTTTGGCGTCCTCTGGTCTAACACTGTTTGAGACTAGGCTATAAAGAAAGTTGTCTCTGGTGTGGGCCAATCAGTTTCAAAGTCAATGCCTCATATACTACCAGAGCATGTTTTTTGTTTGCATGTTCACCACAAGCACTGTGTGTGGTTAATGCAGTAACATGATTCCTGCAAAAGGTTTAAGTTTGGTCTTCTAACATCTTAATACAGCTGTTTTATTGCCAGAAAGGGTAAAACCTATTGGTATATTTTGACGAGTGGGAAGCACCCGGCGTTGCGCGGGCGAAAAAGACACACACACATTGACCCACACATCGACTCACGCATCGACCTACATGCACACACATATGGACTTACACACACACATTGACTAACACACACAAATGGACGTACACACACATGGACCCACACATACACATCGACTTACACACATACACATCGACTCACACACACATCGACTCACACACAACAACAACAACAACAACCGCCATTCGCCACTAAGTGGCGGTGACGTCACCACGACGCTTGTGCCAGGCCAAGTGCACCTTGAGGCCACGTGAAGTGTCGAACGCCCGCTGGCAGGAGGTCACGGGGCAGACCCAGCAGGTGCCACGGGTCGACTGACTGAGATGACCGAGATGACTGGCTGATGCACCACCTTTGCCCCCTACTGTACCAACTTGCTGTGCTTTAGCCACCCGGCGCTCCGCTCGTTGTTGTGAGCGTCGCTCCTCCGCCCTCCGTTGTTGTTGGAGGGCGACTGCCTCCAACTGCCCAGTAGCGTCCGTCACGAGCCTCCTCCACTGAGGCCGATCTTGACACCGCTGGTACCAGTCATCGGCAAGTCCACTCAACTCCACGTCCTCCTGTACCACATCACTCCATCTCCTCTCTAGCCCGTGCCGCGCCCGTTTAGCCCCCTCGATCCGGCCGAACAAAAGCTGTTTAGGCATGCGGTGGCTGGGCATGCGGGCTACATGACCCAGCCAACGCAGCCTTGCCTGCCGGAGGAGCTCACCGATAGGACTTTTCCCAGATCTTTCAAGGATTTGTGAGCTCCTCACACAATCCAGCCTGGTTAAACCCAGGATGGATCGTAGGCAGGCCAGCCTAAATGTTTCCAATCGGCGAAGATGCTCCATCAGGGGGGTCCACGTTTCGCAAGCGTAGAGAAGGGAGGGAATGACCGTGGCCGAGAAGACCTGAAGCTTCGTGCGGAGCGACAGACCAGGTAGCTTCCACACAGCGTTACGCAGCCGATGAAAAGAAATTGCCGCTCGACTGATTCGGAGTGAGACCTCTGCTGTTAAACTGGAGCCGGTCATAAGCACACTGCCCAGGTATGGGAAACTCTCCACTCTCTCCACAACTTCCCCATCACTGATTGGGAGTTATGGGGGTGGAGTATCCGATGGTACAGAATACCCAGGCAGGTGCTTAGTTTTGGTGGGGCTGATGGTAAGGCCCCACCTCTTAGTGGCAAGCTCCAGTTTCAGCAGAAGCGCCTCCAACTCCTCCTCTGAGTGAGCGGCAATTACCAGATCATCAGCATACATAACGTGGTTGACCAATAGGGAGCCATCCCTTGATCGCACCCGGGCGTCGATCAGCCTCCCATTATATCTGTACCAAATGGAAATTCCCCCGGGACAGCTATTGAAGGCTTCACGAACTACGCAGTCGAAATAGATGTTAAATAATGTGGGAGCCAGAGGACATCCCTGTCGCACCCCCAGGTGTACAGGGAAAGGCTCCGACTCCCGGCCACGTAGTTTTACCCGGGCCCGCTCACCATCATGAAGGTCCTTAATGATCGTGAGCAGAGGGTCAGGGACTCCGAAAGCACGAAGAACAACCCAGAGCCCAGGCCTATTGATGGTATCATAGGCCTTGACCAGGTCAATAAAGCAGAGATGTAGGTCTTGTTGGAATTCCCTACACCTCTGCTGTAGCAGACGGACAGAAAATATGGCATCTGTGCAGGACCGCCCTTTCCTGAAACCGCATTGGGGTTCCGCAAGCCTCTCCTCAGCGTGTCTAGCAAGGCGATGTTGAATAATCCTTGCCAGGACCTTTCCCGGCACACTGAGGAGTGAGATGCCCCTGTAGCTGTTACAGTCTGTGCGGTCCCCCTTCTTAAAGAGGGGGACCACCAGGGCATCCTTCCAATCCTGCGGTACCCGTCCAGCGGTCCAGACTGTTGTTATGATGTCATATAGGGCAGTCTGTGCACAAACGCCACCCTCCCTCAGCATTTCGCTTGGGAGATCATCTCTGCCCGGTGCCTTTCATGGTCTCAGACTCCGGATCGCCTTAAGTACTTCCTCAACAGATGGCACCTCAGCCAGCCACTCACAGGGGGTGAACTCTTCCAATATTTGAGGCACGCCAGCCTAAGCAGGGTTATCCCCACTTTGTGCCATGATATTTTCCTGGCTGAGAGATTTTCCCTCCCCCAGTACCTCACAGAAATGCTCAGCAAATCTGCAAACCTGTTCCTGGGGGTCGGAGATTGGATCACCGTTTTTTCCCCTAATGATGGTAATAGGTGTAGCGCTGCAGGTTACTTTTTTGATGGAGTTAAATAGTGATTTGTGATCGCGGGCCACTGAGGCAGACTCCATCTCCTCAGCAACCCGCGACCACCACCCATCCTTGCAGCGCCTTACGGCTCTCCGAACCTCCGAGCGAAGGCTGCGGTAAACCTCCTCATTCTCCGACGTGGGATGCTGTAGCCGATGAGAGTGGGCCTGTCGCTTTTTCTCAATTAACCTGAACACCTCCTCCGTCAGCCAGGGTTTCTGGGGAGGTCTGGACCGCGTACCCAAAGCAGCCATTGCAGCTGCATGAGTCACAGTCTTAAACCTCGCCCATTTACCCTCGATATCAGGTGGAGTGGGGGACGATGCCAACCCCAGCTGCAAGCGATGATGAAATTCTCGCTTGCAACTTTCATCAGCCAACTGAGACCAGGCCACTTTTGGTTGGAATGGGGTCCTGGGTGTACACCCACCACCGGAGTGAAAGAATGGCAGGCGCATCTTACAGATGACTAGTCGATGGTCAGAGGGCAGATCAGCTCCACGGTAGGTCCTGGTGTCAAGGACATGGGCTCGCATCCGCTGGTCCGTCACTATGTAGTCCAGCAGATGTTCTTGCTTGGACCCGGCATGCATCCATGATGTTGTGTGGATGCGCCGATGCCGGAAGAGCGTGTTGGTAATTACAAGCCCATGGGCTGCACAAAAATCTAGCAGCCTCCTATCGATGTTATTGAGCTGATCTGGCCCATGCCTTCCAATCACTCCAGACCAGGTGCCAGCATCATGACCAACTCGGGCATTAAAGTCACCCAACAAGATGACTCTGTCCCGAGTGGCCACTTTAGCCAGCACCTGTGACAGGAGGTCATAGAAGGCATCTGACTCATTGGTTTGCCTGCATCCCTCCACGGATGTTCGTCTTCGGTGGGGGCATAAGTAACCACGACCACCACTCCTCGCCTCCGGTTGATGGGAAGGCGAGCCCAAAGTAGCCTGGGGCTTACAGCTTCCCACACCTCACCACCACGCTCCCACGCCCCCTTCATTCTTTTGTTCAGAAGAAGAGCCACACCCTGTTGTTTTGCAGTCTCCTGCCCCGAGTGGAGGACTGTCCACCCCTCAATGTGGCAGGAGCCAGAACCGGTCCACCGGACCTCCTGAATGCCACAGAGATCCAGGCGGTACCGGTCCAGCTCCCGACAAAGGAGTGGCAGCCTCTCCTCCGCAGTGAGCGTTCGAACATTCCACGTAGCCATCCACAATGGTTTTTAGTTGTTTTTGGAGGAGCCCCGAGGGTGAAGATTCAATCTGCTGGCTCCGCCATATGGGGTTTGGCCAGGAGATGTCATAAAAGCCTGACCCCCCGGGGCCTCCGGCACAAGCTTATTTGTTACAGCTTTTTGTTCATATCGTAGTTTAGTGGTAGTTAATTGAAGGTGGAGGGGTTACCAGCCCCTCGCACCCGTCCAGAGCCCCCGTTTAGCCACTGTGGTGGTCACAGACGCCATGAGGGGAGAGGCCAATGGCCCTCCCCCCACAGCACTGCCCACGACAGTGTTGCCCGTCCGGCACCGCGAGGAGGTAGGAGGTTGTTTTGCTGGACGACTCACACACATCGACTCTCACACACACATATATCTACGCACACACACACATTGACTTACGCACACACACATAGACGCACAGAGACACATTGACTTATCGACTCACACACACAGTTCAACTTACACACTCCCATATTGATGAACACACACTCAAACATATGGACTTACACACACACACATATCGACTAATCACACGTGGACTTACGCACATATCGACGTACAGGCACACAGTGACTCATACACACACATCGACTTAGACACACACACATGGACTTAAACACACACATACATAGAGTTACAGACACATAGACCTACACACACACACATATGGACTTACACAAACACACATATCGACTAACACACACACACATGGACTCACACACACACACATATTGACGTACACACAAACACATCGACTGACACACATCGACCCACACACAAACACATCGACTTAAACACACACATATACATCGACTCACACGCACATGGAAATGCACACACCGCACACACACACATACATGGACGTACACAAACACAGCGACTGTCAAACACACACATTCACTCGCACACACATTGACGCAGTGACGTGCGGTGAGGTCAATGGCTGGGGAGGCGCTGGTGAGTATCAGAGCCAGATTTACACACTGAGGGGGGCCTGTCCTCACTGCTTTTTCATTGCAGTTTAATGACGAGACCAGCTAGCCTAAACATATTTATACACATACATGAGATAAGTTACCTGGAATATGGAAGGCGAGGACATGTAATGAAGGGGTCTACAAACATTACATTGGTGACATACTGAGATAGTAACAGGCACGCGCTTATTGCCCACGCTCCATCCAGTTACTGAGGGGTTGCGCAATCAGAGAGGAGGCTGAGCGCGTCGCTGCCTCACCTCTAGTCTCTTCCTGTATTTGCAGCGAAGCTCCGCAAATTTGGCGATTCTTACTAGAAAAAATGATTGGAATCATATAGAAATTACATTATATAACACAGATCAGTGAATTATCTGAAATATTTATTTTATTATTTACTTTTCGTAACAGCTATTTTCATTGGAGTATGACAGGTGAGGCTCTGCCTCCCCTGCCTCCTCTGACCGCACATCCCTGCATTGACACACACACACGGACTCGTACAGACACAACGCACACACACAGGTATTTCGATCTGATCATTGGGGGGGCACGTGCCACCCCACCCCCCACTGGCTCCGCCAGTGGTCATGGCCATTATTTGACCCTACTTCACAAGGCTGTTTAGTGTGGGTAATAGAACCCCGGTCGCTGAGTTCATAGTGCAACGAACTGGCCACTGTACCCTCCCCGCCCCCTCTGACATTAACAATGGCATTGATCTATCCAGGAAGTGTGATTCTTAGAAACTCTCAACACATTCGTCAATAATACTGCCTTAAACGAAACAATGTGAGCATCTTATTGTTTTATATTTTTGTTATTTTATAATTTTTCCCTTCTACGTGACTTTACCGAAAGAACCAATAATATAATATATAACCCGTGACGTTTCGGGCAATGGTCCTTTTTCATAGCACATGAATTACCCATTCTCAAAAATAATTTACCTGAAGGGTCCTGCACTGACTTGGCGTGGCGTGGGGTGAGGTCTCAAACCAGCAATGGATTGACAAAAGGGTGTGATTTTTTACTGTTAATATTACTATGACAGGATAACGCTCAAATCTCCGCACGGACGGGTGCAGGAACCCGCTTCCGGTACTTCCACGCCCTGGCCACCTCAAAGCGGGGGCTTGGGGAGTCCGCGCAAGCGAATCTGTACGTTTCTCTGCGCAACAGCGACCAACACGCTTCCGTCCGCAAAGTGCCTCCCGGTGTCCCGCGGTGTTCCACTGCGTGAATGCGGTCGCAGAGCCGGCTCCGAGCTGAATTCGAGTGCGGCAATTGACGAGGAGAGGCCGCCGGCAGCGCTCTCCCGCTCGCCGTGAAGTCCACGGCAATCGGCGAGCCCATCCATCAATGCCCCATCAGGGCAGGTCTCGACTGGCCTTCTCCTTTCTTCAGAACCGCTGCAGTGTACACCCGCTGATTGATTGATCGCTTACCCATTATTTGCGGCGAGGTGAGAGCCCATTGAGAGAGGCAGACCCTATTATCGCTCTCCAGAGCTGAGCTAAGGCCCGCGCACTTTACACACGTTCACGGTCTATTGGACTTGTGACGCAGCAAAGCTTCGGAGGCAGGGTTGGTGGATCACGCTGGGATTATCAAGTGCGCGAGAAGCCCACTTGTAGGGCGACAGGTTGGCCAGGAAATGAAAGTGGAGTGAAGAGCCTTCTGACCCATCTGTTTGGATTTTTGGACGATTATCTCCTTCTAATTGTGGGTTTCTCCGGTTAATGTGGTCTCCTGCCACCTTCAAAAAAAATATTCAACAGGGAATTTGACCAAACGTTCGAAGTGGTCTCAAGCAGTGTTGAGACTCAGTGAGGGTTCTAATTACACATGCACTGCCAGGTGATTAGGCAGCCTTAACTCTCATCTGGTGCAAACGCGTAACATAGGCATCACACACACAAAACTCATATCCACACGTGTAATTTCATACACGATGTATGCATGCAGTACATAACAGAGAAAAAGATCCCCGACATGGTACAAGTGCTGTTTGCGAGCACATATTAATGGCGGCACGACACACGAGGGAGTGGATTGGAAACATCACTCCCGGACGTATTTGTCTCCCAAGTGCCGATGTTCACACGGCGCAGCAGATGCTCATTTGTGGCTTAGTCGACATAGGGGAGGCCCAGGATATTCTTGACCGATGTTGGTCGTGAGCGGAATTGCACTGAAATTGCCAGGTCCGTATGCTAACCACTATACTACTGATCTCCAAATGCAGTACATATACACAAGTGCACAGGCACATGGCATACATAGCTCACACGCCTTCGGGCTGCAGTTGGCAGAAAGTCCTCTCATCTGCAGCTTTCAAGTGGCAGTAAAAAACAATTATGAACGAAAGTGCCCCTCTTAGTCAAATGACATATCTCAGTGACAGCAGGATATTTTATTGCGTTCTGTGGGGTTGTGGGGTTTTCTTTTTTGCGCCCTTCAGTTCACAAAGTGGGATGGAGTTGCCCTTAGAAAGGGCTGCTGGGAGGAGATGAGAAGATGGGATCCAGTGGTGTAAAGTTCACAGGTATATGGCGGAGGCCAGTCTAGTTTTTTTCATGCCAAGAATTTTGGCATAAAACTACCACGTGGGATAACCCAAAACCGAAGAGGGATCATCCTATGCATGGGATGAAATTTTAGGCTTGGCTTTTTGACCTATGCCAAACGTCATAAGCTTATCATCAATACCAAAGGTCCCTGGCTCCTTCGCGCCAGATGAAGCCTGAGCTCGACTCTACATATGAGACACAACTCAACTGCCGTGACACAGACCTCACAGAACGGACACATGGGATTTTGTAATGCAAATATGAACCAGTGTAAATAACACGCGCAAAAACAATCACAATTACAAAGGTCCAATGAGATGCGAGGCACACATTGCTGTGGGCACTTGTTTTTATTCCATACTGGCACAAACAACAGTAAATGAGTCAGACTACTGACTAAAATAAATGTATCACGTGCGCATTAATTAAAATGAAGCATGATTTCCAACATATTACAAATGCTGCCAAAAGAGAGACAGGTTGCCCACTTAGCATTATAGACTACTGAGGCAGATGCTGTTTGTGAGCACCTATTAAGGCCACCACGGCACGGGAGGAAGTGGTGTGGCCTATAGCAGCACGCCTGGCCACATTTGTCTTCCCGATGCTAGTGATTATACACCAGAGCAGGTACTTACTTAAGGCTGAGTTGATACCACGTGCCACAAATGTTGCACAAATGTTGCACATCTTCGCCAATAATCTAACCCAGGTGTGCGGGATTGCAGAACGGTGCGTCAACCACTGTGCCACCGCTCCCCACACACACACACACACGGAAACTTACTTAACGAATCTCATACACCATACACATTAAATGTAGCTTGTACTTTAAAATCAACCACTGTCGCAACAAATAAATTATGTCCTCGCCACACTTGCATTGCTATGGCTTAACGAAAACAGCGTGCGTTCAAATGAACAACGTACATACACCGCCTCCACTGGGCACGTCGCTACACAGAAAACTCTCAGGTAAATTCGGCCTGAACCGCAACCACAACACAAACACAACACAAACACGACGCAAGGTAGCACGGTTCCAAAGCTGTCCGCTCGGGGCACAAGCAGTGTTGGAAGGGTTACGTTTGAAAAATACAAATTTGTCTGATAACAGGTTAGCAGAGTTTTTGCAGGTAACGCAATGTAATCCCGTTATAATAATGGAGTACATTTGGGACCCGTGCCATTCGTCTCGCGCAAAGCTATCACGAAGGGGGTTATGTTTCACACGTTCATCCTGCAATGGTTTCACACTAGGGGAGCAATGCTGCTACGTGTAATCCCATGTGAGTAACTGTGCAGGTCATTTTTCAAATGCACACCATGACGCTGGCAGTCGAAGGCCCACTATGTTTTTGTGAACGTCACAGAATCTTGAACGTTAATTCACCCTCAGAATTAACCAGGAGGGCCTAGCAGATTTGAACTGCGACCATCTACAGCAAGTGGCGTACGCGCCGCCGCTGGGCCATGCCTGTTACTTACGTGATATTACTCTCCCCGAATTAGCGTATTTCACTTTCATTACATTTTAGTGATAACAGCAATTTGTTGTCACTGTAGCCACTGCTGCCCTCGTGTTAACTTGAGCGGATGACACAAAAATGTCCCCCTTTTGCCTTTGGAATAAAACAAACTGAAAGTATTTGTAAGACAATCAACTGGTATTTGATCAATTATGATAATCTGATTGCATACTGAATGGAGGAATAGTATCAGATGACTGATATCTGGCTCAAGTGATGCGATTACTTATAATGTGCTACTCCCCAACTCCACAGCACACTTTTGTATGCACACCGGAATCTTGAAAACAAAAGAGAGTGGTAGTTTTGGCAATTTAACAAAACAAACATCCAGTAAAATGTTACAATTACTCCCAACAGTAAGCGATTCACATTTTATGCAAGTTTTTTTTATGGACTCCTAGGAAAAGCGGATGGAGAAACCCCCAGATGTGACAACGTTTGTCCTGCCTTTGTCTGGAGTAATAAGAGATAACAATAGATGAATTCTAATTCCCATGCGAGAAAAAAACTTGATCACACTGTGCTGACGGAACTCGGGAAGTAAAGACCTGGCCAAAAATGTTCGGCTTAAACAAATGTGGCTGGGAAACAGTGGTTAACATAACCCGATGATCCACTAGCATGTTGGTTATATTTTTATTGTGTGTGATTAAACAGTGCCGTCAATTGAATATTACCAATCAAACACGAGACTCCATCCAGCTATTCCACTATCTTCAGCAGAAATCCCATATTAACGCCAAGCCTGAAAGTTAGTCATCCCATTCAGTAGTCATTTTCCAAGACGAGGTCACCAAAGACCACGCCTCACTGTCAGAGAAGCAGCAGAACCCCGTCCGAGGGCTCTGCTCGTTAGCCATGACTCCCTAACCAGTGCCATTTCTGAGTGTTTCAAAAATTAAACATTCTACGCATGGTTATTGCTTGGAGGTTGTAATTATAGCTAGGGCTATGCCAAGATCCTGTGTCAATTGTTTCATGGAGAAGACGGTCCATTAAGAAATGCAACCAACCGATGGAATTGCAAATTAGCATGTTATTATTCTTACAAGCCAGTCAGACATCACAGTCTACCCCTCCTCGAGTGAATGTGGGGATGCTCTCATCTCCATTAGCCTTACCCCGAGCCTTGAGCCAGTTGTGGAAATTCCATACCCTACAGCGGGAGTCAATCTCCATTATGGCAACCGATGTCGACTTCCAAATAGGGAGTACTCTTTTTATCGCTCCTGCAGGGATGATAAGCCTGGTCGACTCCTTGTTCAGCATTGTCAGTTGAGAGCTTTAAACCACAGAGCCACCCAGTTAGACATTAAGAGTTTCATTCTAACACCTCCACGTGCCTCTACCACAAACTGCACTTTACAGACGCATGAAAACCCAGTTGCAGGGGAGGGACTGCAACACTTTGCGCACACATTTACATCGGTGTAAAACACATTTACATTTCCTCAGGGTAGCGCTCCTGAAGGACAGGGGGGGGAAGGGGGGACTTCTACACATTTCACAATGTGTCTGGGTTACGTTGGCCACCGTCCACAGCTCATGTCATGGGTTTGCATCAAGCAAACCCCAGGTGCAGTGACCAATCTGGATCTGTATATAGTTATTGCTTAGGCTCTTGGGTGAGAAACTTCCCACGATGGGTTTTGCAGCTTAAAACACAATTCCGTACATAGCGTTACATCAAATATTGTTGCATGGTAAATGTGTGCCATAGCAACGAATGGTAAATATTTAATATTTCATTGCTATGGTAATTCATGTTCAGGAATGTCCTTTCACAATGAACCTATTCACGGACAACACCACCACCAATCTTCCGCCAAGGTGGCACGAACACATATTAATGCATGCGAGGCCATTTATTACGGTGGCTACGAGATCGTAACCCAGCAGGCACAGAATGAGTCACCGATCGCATGACCTGGGTAACTGCCACATTTTTGGGTAGTGATTCCGAGTCGCGTTCTCATTCGTCCTGCTCGTTGCCATCTCCACTGTAACCATCCACCTCCTACAACCTCCTACGGTCTCGGTCATGTTTGTCTCCCCGACTCTTCAGTGCCATTAACCTGAATGTGATGTGTGCATAGAGTGCGCATGAATCGTTCATAATTCATGACTATGCGCACAATTCAATGCACGTGCAAGAGCATAAATAATCGAGATTTGCATGCCTAATAGTAAACCACCAAAGCAAATCATGCATGACTAAGGCTGTAAGATCGTGGTTCGCTCAAATTATTGATGAAAAAAGCTTACATGAAATGACATTTTAACACCTTGACTTGATTATGAGTGTGTTAAACTCTTCATCCAATAATGGCAGGGATCCTTAATGAGCGTGTTAAGGTGTTTAACAGTTCAGTGGAATGATTTATGTAATATATTTGCTCCCTAACGCAAACAGGTAATAATGACTCCACGAACTATAAAAACTACACCCTCACCAAAAAACTGGCAGGCTTGCATTCGATTTATGCAAACATATAAAATGCGAAACTCTTGTGAAACCTACAATTTGGGATTGGACTAATGGCAGGGTTTGGACAAAATAAGAACAACGGGGACTACACTGCAAAGTAATAATGCCTCATCCCAGGTATAACATTCATGTTTAGAGCACGCAGACGTGTTAAACGTTCCATTTGAATCCTGCTTGTGTATGTAGCAAAGACAAAGATCCCCCGTGCTGTTAGCGAGCACCTATGAAGGCCGGCACGGAACACAGGGGGTTTGGGTGGCCAGCACCACGACTGACCGCCTTTGTCTCCCCAGTGGCGATGTTTACACACCGCACCAGGTACTAATTTGAGACCGAATCGTCCTCGGGGAGGCCCAGGACCGGTTCAGATAATCGTTACTGGTGTTGGCCGTAAGAGGGAATCGAACTCGAGATGACCACAAATTGCTAGTTTAACAACATCAAAAAGGAAAATGAATGACAACAAAGACATTTATCAAGTGATGTTTATCCAGTTTAACCAAACTAGTTACCCACAGTAATAAGGCCCATGTATTTGAGTACCATTCCACCATGTGCAACGAGATCCCTGGTGCATACATCGACGTGAAATTCTCTACAGCACTGACACTGCAGTTTGTACGGTTGGCACAGTTTGCTTGGTAGGAGTCTTTACTTTAACTTCACAGTGAGTCTTTTTCTGTAATTGATCATGGTGATGCAATCTCAAAATGCACTCATCAGTGTCTTAATTTCATAGCTAAATAAAACAACGTAACACAGTGCATTTCAGATTAAAAAAAAACCATTCGGGTTATTAGATGGCAGAACGATCGTTGAAGCCACATAGATGGTTTTGTTGCTAGGGTATAGTGACGAGGCCTAGTGTGGCTATGAGGACAGCCTTGACAAGGCCCCGATCGGTGCTTGTGGGCCACAGGCCGAAAGCTATTTGCTTTGTTTGGGGGCCGTCCATAAATGACGTCACGCACCTAGGGAGGGGGGGGGGTCAGAAATTTGTGACGATGTGTGCCGAGGGGAGGGGGTTGAGAAATGTGACGTCACATCAAAATGCGCAACTTTAAATAAATATAGACAACGCGTTCGACTTAATTAAATAGACTTTTTAATAAAATTTTCTCCTACGACATCAGAGTGCAGTGCCACATTAAATACGCATTACAGTGACAATAGTTTAAAGCGATTTGAAGCATGTTTTATTTGGGGGGGGGGGGGGGGCAGAGCTTTGTTACGTCATATTTGAGGGGGGTCTGACTTTTTGTGACGCCATGTGACGAGGGGGGGGGGTCAAAAATAGTCCAAAATCGCGTGACGTCATTTATGGACGGCCCCTTGTGACAAAATACATCGAATTCATATTCAATGCGATAGTCTAACACAGGTTCAGACATGGATGCACACAGTCACATAAACAGGCATACACCACGAATCAGCAGATATGTATACACATGCTGACACACAATGGTCTCCCATTTGGCCGATAGACTGTTAAAGCAAGCGCTGTTACAAGCACTGTCTTATTAAGGCGAGCAGAAGAGCCTGTTGAGACCAGGTGATGTGGCTAGAATCACAGATGCCTAGCCACCTTTGTCTCCCTGGTACTCATTCCTGGCTGTATTGATAGAAGGCCCCAGGTCAGGTTCATGGGCATTAACTGCCATTGGTGTTGTGCATGATCAAAAACCGCACAAGCCTCGCTGCCAATTGCCACGCAGTGTGCAAACAACTAAAACATCACACCAACAAACACATTAATTTAATCGCACATACACACAGTGGAATTTCTGGGACCATTTTCAAGTGGAATATCTCCCAACACAGGAGACACGAGGACATCAGTATTGAGAAGTGATTCGCACACACACACCTGTAAGGAAAACCACATGTATAAAAACACAACAGCCTCGTTCACCTGCAGTGTTTGTAGCAAGATAGGTGTAGTTTGAGGCCGAGTAGTGTAGAGAACACTCATGAGTGAGCTCAGAGGTCCGGGTCATGTTCAGATAGCAACTGATACTTGCATCAGTGTGAGGAATAGAACTGCAGTGAGAGGTAGCACGGAGCTCCAATCATTAACTCCACTGCATATGCACGCAAAGGCACAAACAGAGGTTCGCATACATATACACATTATCTGCAAACCAAAATCCCCCATACACGCTCACTCACTTACAAACATACAACAGCAGTCAGTGCAATGATTGGTCACAGTTCAGTGATAAAGCTAAAAAAAGGTAGGAATAAAATGTAAAATTGCGTGCCGGACACACACAAACACATAGCAGTGAAAAAATGGGACTCAAAATAATAAAAACGCCTGCATAACACTGAAAACAGAAATTGCACGTACCAAGCGCCAGAGCTCATTGATGTCTTTTCCAGTTTTCTCCTTTCTCATTCCAGCTTACTTTTTTATTCAACGTACCCTCGCTTGTGCAGTGTTGGACAATCGTAGTAAAACGCGGACATTCCAGTGACGTCCTTTATGCGAACGAGCTTAAAACAGTTCTTCAATAAAAAAGTCCAAGTGAAAAAGTCCAAGTGCTCAAAAGGGCATTTGGACAGCACTAAACTCTATCAGTGGCACCCAGCCAGTGGTATCAGTTCCATACTCCCACGGCAGGGAAAGCCAGTCGAAGACATCCACAGGACATGCACTGTCGACGTCCCACAACGTGGAGTTCATTTTGTTGATGATGATAACGACACCCAGAGTTGAACTCTCGCGCTCGAAATCTGAGTGGGGCGTTCTTGCAATGGCGTCACCCACTGCAGGACTAACACGAACAACTGAACTCGGGGGTTGTTTTGAAGTCCACCAACTACTGCCCCCCTCCGGAACCAAAGTTTCCATGCACGCTTGCGATTCACATCGTCTTGGGACCGGCGAACGTGCCCGGCAGCATACTATCGATGGATGAAGCTTCTCCCTCCCCCCACAACCCTGCGAGCTGGCGCACCGGCGCCATCAGATGCTGTGTAGGGGTTTGCTGTGTCCGCCGAGCGCCCACGTGTGGCACCCCATGCTGCCCTGGTCGTACGTGCCGCTCAGCGCACGTCGACGTCGCAGCGCCCCCCACGGAGCGGCGGGGCCACCGAGCGAGGGTCGTGACGTACACGCGGGGAGCAGCGTGGGGGCCTCAGGCACGGCTTCCGCCAATGCCGCCGCTGCCTCCACGGCAAGCGCTGGGCAGGCAGATAAGAAGGCGTCTCCACCAGCGTCCCTGCTTGCGTCTCTCCCGGTGTCTCTGCTTGTGTCTCCGGCAATGTCCCTACTTGACTGTCCACCAGCGTCCCTGCTTGTGCCTTTCCCGGCATTCCTACTTGTGACTCTGCCAGTGTCCCTGCTTGTGTCTCTCTCGATGTCCCTCCAGGGCTGGGTGCTGCTGAGCTGGTAGGCGTTCAGCTCGTGGGATGTGAGCTGGGTATTGCACGGCTGGTGGGTGCTGGGCTGATGATTCCCGATATAGGTGCTGCAAGGCTCACTGCTGTTGGCTTGGTTGTTGCTCGGCTGGTGTGTGTTGAGTTCAACGACGCTAGATTGGTATTTGCAGGGCTGAGTGCTGCTGAGCTGGAAATTGCTGCTGAATTGGTAGGTTCTGCTGGGCTGATAGGCGATTGCTTCGTAGGTGCTGGGGTGATGGTTACTGGTACTGCTGGGCTGATAGGTGCTAGGTTGATGGTGACTGGTACCATTAGGCTGATGGTTACTGGTACTGCTGGGTTGGTAGGTGATTGCTTCGTAGGTGCTAGGCTGATGGTTACTGGTACTGCTGAGCCGATAGGTGCTAGGTTGATGGTAACTGGTACCGTTAGGCTGATGGTTACTGGTACTGCTGGGCTGGTAGGTGCTGGGTTGATGGTTGCTGCTAGACTGGTTGCAACCAGGCTGATGGACCTTTCCTGCCATTGGTGAACTCAGAACTGAAACTTGGGGTAGCAGAAGCTTGGAGAGGCCTGTGGATTTTAAAATAACAAGAGCGTCATCACCTGGGCAGTTAAACGGATGCATGTGCTCACTCGAAGCACAGCTCTAAATCAAACGCACGAGCTAAGCACACGCAAGTGTCTATCCTGCTCAATGCACCAACATGGCAGCACTTGTATTCACTGGTGGGCCCAAGTCCAAGGTGAAAATTCTACATTCCCATTCCAGAGGCCAGTCTCTGCATACATAATGATCGCTGTAGATTTCTAACAAACTGGTTCCTATTTGTATCAACCACCCTGGAGGGATTATGGGCTCAGTCAACTCCCAAACCATTGACTTTGTGATTGCAAGCAGAGGGCCCAAGCCACAGCACCACCCAACGAAACTTACTGATCATGGATCCTCACATTTAAAGGAATGTCCAGCCACTTCGCACATCAAATGCAAGCCATTTAAATCACAGGACTTTCCATTGCTGTTTAGTTTGCTTCACGCAACATTATTATCTGGACTGGCTGAGGCTACCTTGAACAAAGGACAGGTGCAAACCAGGGCACAATCTAATCGCGAAATCATCAACAATAACCAACAACACAAGCCGTGCTTCTTATCTGCGAAGCGTTTTCCATGAAGATTTTTTTTTTACGGATCAAGTGTTGGTCAAAATGTCAGGACCGACAACTCAATTGCTTATCACATCAACACCTTTTGCGTGAACTGGTTCATGAAAAAAGAAAACGCTTGCAGTTTAATAACAGAAGACAACACTGGCGCACAGCTGCACTACGGTGCTGGTATTTGACATTTCGCTCCCATAGACAAAGCCAATTCAAGAAACATTATTGCTGTTATCTATTACAACTATGACAGTGCTGGTTGTTGCTGGCTTCTTGGCGTTTTAAACCCTGGGGGCCTGTGCTCAGCAACTGTGTTGAATAATATAGTCTATTGCACCGGTTAGTCTAAGGGTTTCATTTAGCCCATGGGCCCCTAAGGCTATGGCTGGAGATTACATCTGCGGGGCCACTGCTAGCTCTTGGAATCTCGCGATAGTCTATTGGCTCTCTGCTATACTTTTTCTCCCCTGTTTAAGTGTAAGGAGCAGAGTAATCACACACCCAAACTGTCCCTCCCAGTGAGCAAGGTGGGCTTGTCTGCATTAAGCCCCCGCAGCGCAAGGCAGCAGGAAGCATTGACTAGATCATAACGATGATTCGTAAGAAGGATAAAACCGGTGTACAGTTGTCTCATTGTTCTACTGCTGCATAAAATAATGTGGCGTGAAAATTAGAATGTTGGTCTCAAATGAGACTGAGTACTGTACATACAGTACGGCGACGTCACGTGACACGTTAGGCATGATGGGAGTACCCATCCCATGGTCACAATTTCAACAGTTGCTGTCCATAGATCACCATTTTGCGTGCAGTATTATTACGACTACGTTGATTTGTTTCCAGAAGGTATTCACAGAAAGTGTTAGAGAGTTGGTCTGCTGATAAACTACCTGCATAGTTCTCATTTGGGATGACATATAGCAACATCGTCTCCCTCCTGCACGTTCACAGGACCCTCCTGAAAAGAGTCTTGAAAAAGAGTCGTTCGGTTAAAAAAATATTAAAATTATTTATGAAACTATTTGATTTTACCAGCTAAGGTCCACTGAGCTATGTAGCTATTTTTCAGAAGCGACCTGGCCACAAATGATAGCTCCAACGAAGTGGCATATCACGCAAAATATTCTAACAGCCAAATAATCTAAATAACATGTTCCTAAACATGGAGGGAAAACCCGGAGGGCCCGCAGATAAAATCCACGCGACGATGGGGAGAACACACGCAAACTCCAAATATACAGGCGTCGTGGTCGGGATTCAACCCACGACCAGGGGAGGTAGTTAATATCTGGCCACCGTGGCACCCCAAGATTTCACTGCGTAAACAAGTGGAATCGCAACCATAATAATATTAAGTACCGAGGGCGCGGAGGAGCTCACGGCGCACGGTGGCCGTAAACGTGCGCACCAGGCACAGCGTGCTGAGGCCCGCGAACAGCAGGTTGTACGACAGCACGATGTGGAAATTTCCAAGCCAGTTGAAGCGGCCAAAGTTGCCGAGCAGGTCGAAGTTGGTGATGCCTGCAAGCACGGAGACACAGTGGGGGTGAGGGGGCACAGGAGGTGACGCGGCTGCCAAGAGAGATCCACGGCGACGCGACCTGCATGACGTGCAGGCGAGGTGTGTGTGTTGATGTACACCTCGTTTTACATGGTACCAATTGCGACTGATCGATCGACTGATGGACATCATTTTAATCGTCTTAGAGCATGGCGAGAACTGAAATTTGGCACGATTATAGTTAAATATATGCTAACAAGAACAATCCAAAAGCAAATTTTTGTTCACTCATAAGGCAGAGAAGAGTTAGCCTAAAGTTTTACAGTTCTCGAAGTGACACGCTAAACACTTAAACGTATATAATATCCATCATCAATGAACCAATAATTTGCTATCCGTCCAGTGGGATAATGAAAGTAAAAAGATTGGCAAAGTCTATTAATGTATGTTGAACTTCTTCTGCACTCTACGTAGCCAACTGTGTTAATTGGAGGTGTGGGGGAAGCACAAAAAACTAAACACAAAAAGCAGTTTTCAATTTAGTCTTCTACCGGTTATCAGTATAAAGCTCACACTCAGCTGTATTTAAAAAAGTTAATTTAAAACAACTGCAAGGTCTAGGTCAGGGGTCGGCAACCTACGGCTCCGGAGCCGCATGCGGCTCTTTACGGGCTGCTTCTTGACGATATGTACGTATGTACATAGATGCATTGCGGCTCTTGAAATACTGAATTTTGTACCGAATTGGAAAGAAATGGCTCTTCTTGTTATTTTGGTTGCCAACCCCTGGTCTAGGTCAAAGAGTCATCATGATGAATGCCGTTGATGCCACCATGCATCCCCCACACTCACTTCCTTCCTTCTCAGCTGTTTCACAGTCAACATCTGAACCCCAAGGTCAGCTTACACAGAAGCCCACCATGTGGCCTGGAGGTCTTCCTCTTGGTCACTGAACTCTGGGTGCCACTCCAATGCCCCTCTCAGAAACCTCTCCCCTTCTTCCTGTGCATCTGCCCTATCCATGACAACTTCCTCTGACTGATTATGTCCACTGTTCTATCTTGCCATGGACTATTATCAGTTCTCCAACCTGTTTACCCTACTGCATACAACCATAATTTGTATTAATGCTAACATAATACTCAGAAATAGAATAACTGATTGTGTTCACGTTTAAGGTGACTTCCAGACCGCGTTCCACTCACTGGCATTATATTCTTTGCAGGGAATGGATTCTTTGCTCCATTGCAAGATTCCTTTCACTACTCTCCCATTGACATATTTCGTTGCTTCCTCTTAGTATCTTTCACACAACGGTCAATGATACAGTGTATAATAACAAATAGTATAACATTTATATGCTTAATACAATGTACAAAGTAATATATAGTATCGTAATTGTATAGTGAATATACAGCAGTGTCATATACATTAGGGTGGGTAGAATAATACATAGTGTAATATTACAATGTATAAGGTTTAGGGTGGTTGATAGCAATACAGTATGTAATTTAATGTTGGGTTTGTCTATGGCAGTATATAGTACGGTGTAGACTCGTGTGATGTAAGAGAATAAAGTTTAGATGGAAGCATATTATATTTTTTACGACGTAGAATTGTAATGTATTACTTACTGTTAGTAACTCAGCTTATTGTAGAGTATATTTAGTATACTGATGATACTATGTAGTTTATACTTTAGTTGTTTACGTGGTGGTTTTAGTTACTGCAGCTACATACTATTAACACTCCTTCCCTTTATTAATGTTACCCCTATCCCCTCCCTTTGATGCTGCTAATCCTGCATAATGCACGGGCATAAGTAGTACTAATCACATACCTGCATTTCCCATAAATATGCTAAAATCCTCTTGATATGCAAATTCATTCGTCAAGGCGTTCTTCCCCCTCCAACCCAGCTTAAATATACGCTGCCAAGCCTGGTGGTGTTCATTCAGACGCTGTCTTTCTGACAGACCTGTTCTTCACCTGAAGACGGCTGCTTGTGTTGTGGCCGAAACGTCGTGAGAATTATTTTATTATGTTTTATTTTTATTATTTTATTATTTCTATTCTACGTGACTTTACCGAAAGAACCAAGAAAATAGAAATAACAGTTTGAGGTCATTCTGGTAATGTCATTGCTTGAGCTGATGAGCCAATTCCCTTTTCAGTGTTCGTGCCAGTGGGAGGAAACCATAGTTGCAGCAGAAAGCCATGCTTACGAGACAAGAGCACTTCACGTTTTCACAGACGGATAATCAGCCTGCTTGCTGTACTCTTCTTGCGAGAGGCATACCACACTACTCTGCAAGTGGGGGTCGTGTACGCTGTGTGCAGGTGCAGAAATTGCAGGGACAATGCTCATTGAAAATTGCTCCGATGGGATCAAACTAGTTTGTAGATGAGAACTATTCATTTCATCTGAAATAAAGTAAGATTTATTTGCATGTTATTAAAGTTTTTTTTCTTAATGAATCCGTCGTCATCTTCATTGCTTTTTTACAACGGATATTTTCCTCCTCATATTTTGTTCCATACAGTTCATTCATTGCAAGAGACTTTTGCCATAATTGGCTCTCATCTTGTTATAAGTTCACATACGTCTGAGTATAGATGAGAAGGCGCAAACCAAATGAATAATGGAAAGACATTCCTATTTTATCTAAAATTATTTTTTTTTTGCAGTTAAGTGTTTAAAATACCAGTGGGAAATTTGTATTTTCAGGGAGGCGATGTGCAATGTTTGCAATATCGCAATTGTACCACATCCACCTCATGTCAATTTTAAATGTTATGGTATCGAGTTGGGGTCAAGGGGGTTAACGGTCAACGAAGTTGTTTCTAGCATCCACTGCAAAATGCAACGTTTGGCCAGGACTGCTAATTCTTGCCAAGCTTATTACACCTTTTCTGTGTGGTGGAAAAAAAACACGTTTACGGATAACAGCAATTGAAAACTAAACCTTTCCATTATCCGCATCTGCAATATCACGGACAATTAATGCAATCAGCTATCAGGATTAATTTGGTCATCTGCAACCACCACCCCGAATCAATTGTGAATGAAGATAGTTTAATTTAATACAATGGACATCCAAGCAGGGCTCCTTCAAATTAATAACCATTTAGCAACTGTGTGGGATTTAACTAATATGATAATGCCGAGCAGTGTTAACACGTTAAGGTAACAATCTTGATTTGAGGCCTTCTGGCGGCAGGAATCCATACTCTTTGGTTCTTTCGGTAAAGTCACGTGGGCATAAAATAAAACAAATCACGACGTTTAGAGCGCAACTCAAGCATCCGTATATCAGGTGAGAAAGCATGGCCTAATGACGGACGCTTGTGTTGCGCCCGAAACGTCGTGATTTATTTAATTTTTATACCTACGTGACTTTACCGAAAGAACCAAAGAGTACGTTAAGGTAATGTACATTGGCAACTGCTCTGCTCGAGGAGGTCACGTGACAGATTCAGGTGCTTTGGGTTTGATGAACAAGTTGCCTGGCGTACGCACCCACCTGCATTCGCCACCGTTTTAACTCGCCGGTTTAACCGCTCGGCCGTCTACTCATACATGCACTCGCACATAACATGCCGTGTGTTCACGTACACATGCGCGCACACACACCACAGCGGACGGGTGTGGGCGGGGCAAGGAAGTGAGGAGCAATGTTTGTGTTTCGTGCGAGTGCCCCTGTCATGCCTGCTCACGACACGTGGCGCTCCGAGCCAAAGCCAACGCCTACAAAGCGTATTTTGGGTTCCCAATGTTTTATTTTCAAAAGTCCAAACAACGCAGGCCCTGTCACAGGACCTCCACGATCAACGACCATTTGTCGACGAGCACCCATCGTCGTAGCGCCCTGTGTCCAAGCGACCAGCATGATCGCACATGCTAAACAGCTCAATTTCCACGCAATCGTAACTTTAACATCATCCGTTGCTTCCATGACCAGCTCCAAGTCACGTGGACCAGTCCCTTCCTGGGGCTGTGCCAGTGCCAGTGTCTTACCACAGGATTGAAAGTGGTGCCTGAGACTTCATAACCGAGCTGGCTCCCTGGCCCATTGGGCACCGAACTTAAAATCGGCCATCACGATTTATGGGGCCGGACGAGGGCAACGGTCGCGATGTCACGCGCCTGAGGCACGCGATTAGCCTGGCTCACTCTCGAAAAGTATGTTTCGTTTACAAACCACAACCAGCGTTGCCAGGTCCATAGACTCCGGACGGTTTGTGCATGCGTATGCATTTCTGTACTCTTTGTGAACTGCATGTATGTGTCGAGGTGCAATTGTGTTTGTGTGCATGTGAGATACAGTGCCAAGGGCATTGCGCTATGCACACGTTGACCAGAGTTGGATTCCCGGCCGGGGCTAGAATCGGTGACAAATTATGTCCGTATCAGTCACGGGCCTACCCTATGTTACTTTAGCCTCAATTGTGTACCTGGTGTGGTGCCAGAACTTGGGATACAAAGGTGGCCAGGCATGGTTATGGCCACACCAAGTGCTCAGGCATCCTTAATTTAATGTCACTTATATTTATAGAGCGCCTTCACTTAAGGCGCTTGACATAGCTTACAAAACGATGACAGAATGGAATGATGTAGTTGGCAGGGGTGCACAAGGATTGAGAAATAAATCACAACAAAACAATGTACTTCGGGATCAGAACTTGCCCCAAAAGCCTATGCAGGCATATGGTGGATCTTTGTCTCTACATGTGCGATGTGGTGCAGTGAGTTACACACTTTGCAACAATCCTAGCAGCTGTGGATCATTTCCCAGCCGTGACACCAAACATCAGTGGCGAGTGATAACTGAACCTGTCCGGAGCCTTCGCTAGGCCAACTCGGCCTTAAAAAAAGTACCTTGTGGAGGAAGTTCCCACAAGTACTGGCGAGACTAAAGGTGCGGTTGCTCACCGCACCACCGCCTCTCGCCCGTTCCAGCCTTAACAGGTGCGCACTAGCAACACTTGCCCCAGTCTATAACGCTAAGAGGGGGATTTTATCTTTGTGTGTGTATGCCTGCGTGCGTTTGTGTTTTGGGCGTGAGCACCACGTACCTGTCCTGTGTGTTTTGTCACTGTTTGCTCAAGTCGGTGCAGAATTGATTTTTATGAGATGGAATGGGAACTTGAAAGTGGTGGCTTTTACGGCGCCTTTGATTTGCTTGCTCTGCGGCGGCATTGCTAGACACCCACAACGCAATCTCTCCCTCTACAGGGCAGGGCTCATTGAAACTGGGCTACGTCAAAAGGCACTCGGTCACATAGCGTGGCTCTACCCAAAGGCAACCACTGTATTTAAGCTGTATTGAACAGCAATGGATTCCTGAATCTATCGAAATACATGGGCTTTCTCTGTGTGGTTTTCTCCCACATCCTGTACACTCATTTGTGAAACTGGCCAAACATCTCAATGCAGGAGCCTACTGAGACACCGTCGTGAGACTCAGTGAGTCTATCGTGGGTACATGAAGGCCATTGTTTCTTATTACAGTATGCAACCGGAGACGTGGTCATGTTGCCTCACAGCAGGATGTGACGTGCTCGGAGTGAATGTTACCGCTTAGGACTCACCCAAAGTTCGGGACAGCACAGGAAGAGCAGAACTCAGCACCAACAGGCTCACACAGTTACCGATAATCTGAGAGTGGCACACACACGGAGACAGACAAATACAAAGACACCTGATCAGCACTATACACCGTCTCTGCTGTTAGAGATCACATTAATAGCCAAGTACCTACTGAGGCCAGGATGATCACTGAGTAAGTGGTGTGGCTAACACCATGCTGTTGAGAACACATCACCAGGAACTCATTAATGGCCAAGGTGTCCAAACATGGCCTGGCATGGGTCTTGCCAAACCACCCCCTCATGCACCATGACGGCCTGAATAGGTTCCCGCTAGTCTAAAGGTGCTCACAAGCTACAATAGGTGCTTGCTAGGCTACACAGGGGATGTTTGTCTTTGACACGAGTTTGTGTTTCAGTGTGAGAATGTATAATAAAGCAGGGAATGCGTATTAAAAATAGATTGGCCAAACATTTCCATGCACACGTCCTCATGAAAACAGGTCTTGAGACTCAGAAGTTTTCTCAGTGCACCGTCACACTTTGAGTGTCAAATTGAAATAACCAAATTAAGTTCCCCACTTGTGCCATACGGAACTGGACAAATCGAGGTAGAGTTTATTCCCTACTCAAACTGGAGTCACCAGGAACCACCGATACAAAACTTTTAAAACATTTAATTAGATAAGGCCCATCGGGCTATATGGCTCCTTTTCAGAAGCGAACAGGCCACAAATGATAACTTAACGAAGTGCCTTATCATGGTGAAATTTACAAACGCATGTTTCTGAATAGTCTAGCAGCACTGATTGGAGAGGGGAGCTTCGTGGTGTTGGGCAGCGCTCAGCTGTGTACATTGTGGGGCAATGCGCTGCACTTGTACCTTGGTCATTGGCATGCTGCGGTTTCTGGGTAGGAGCGTGCAGAAGTGGGGCAGGCTGTAGAATCCCACCACAGACGACACCATCAGGTAGCTGGGCGTTGGATGACGTTAAGGTCTGTACACTGCCAGCGCATGCTCGGATTCCTGTAGAAATGTCTAGCACAGCTGTCGGCATGTGGGGTGGGGGGGGATAATGCTTTGTGTTTGAGACACCCACCTGTGGGGAAAATGGAGCAGTGCCTGTAAGAGGTGACACAACAAATACTTCGATCTACACATGAACGAGTTTCAGTGTTATCTTCTCTCACGTGCCAGGTGTCTCCGGGTGTTTCAGTATCATAATGCAAGCACAAAATATTTCATGAACAGTTTTCCAAATTTTCCAAACGGAACCCTGTTGGGACCGAGTCCTGAGGCTCAATGAGACTTCTCTGTGCAACTATAGATTATTAAAGTATCACGGACAGGTTAACAACATTGTGATTTTAATCCTTGTGTTGTTTAAAAAACATTCCATTGTTATTGTATACATTTGTTTTAAAACTGATCATTTTAATGTTCTTTAATAGTGACTTTTGTAGATGATTGCATTAAAATGCTCCACTGGACAATTAGAAAAGTAGAAAATAAGAGTGCAAAGCAAAGATATCGAATTAACCAATTTAGAAACAATTTGAGATTATTGCTTACTTGCTACGTTGCATATATTGCATTGCGTGCCCCCAAGTCCCGCTTCTAAAAAGCAATTTTTCTCAACGGGCTCCCACTTATTTGAAATAAAACTATTGATTCCCTTCACAAAAACATTCATAAGTAAACTAAGAGCGTACACGTGTGACATTTTGACTCTTACTCTTGTTTATCCAGAAAAGCATCACCGAGTCTCATGGACTCTTTTGTACATATGTATGTACGTTGAACTTCTTTCGCACCGTACGTAGCCAACTGCGATAATTATCGGAGGTGCGGGAATGGGAGGGTCGTGCCAAGTTTTTTGCAACAGAGGGCAATGTTGCTATGCGTGTAACCCCAATTGAGTAATTAGCAGTACATTTTCAGCATGAGGACATTTGGATCAGTACAGTTACATAGCTATGAGCAGAAACCAGAGGACACAGGAAACTCATGCAGAACAAGGCAACTCCCTCGGCCAGAGTTGGAAATCGAACCCAGGCCTATCTTGCTATGAGGCACGAATGTTACGACTGCACCACCCAGCCAGCGTGAGCATGTACGTGTGGAAATCTGAGCGTGGAGGCTGC
Source organism: Lampetra planeri (assembly GCF_965212315.1). NCBI lineage: Eukaryota > Metazoa > Chordata > Hyperoartia > Petromyzontiformes > Petromyzontidae > Lampetra > Lampetra planeri. The sequence goes on along the minus strand of NC_136107.1, from coordinate 6,018,745 downwards.
GAAAAGGATACAAGATGAGCGTGACTTCCAAAGTGGCTCCCAGAGGCCCGAACGCCGAGAGAGAGGCCTTCCCAAAGCCCACCTCCTACCACAGCACAGGGGCAAGACAACGGACCGCATGGGGGGGGGGACCCATGGGGCCGGTGGGCATCACTGTGACGAGGTGCCGTGGTCACTTTCAACAGGGAGAAGTTAGCAATGAGGAAGAGGGCAAGAGAAGGAACAGCCTGGTGTGGCACCGCCCAAGTCTCTCCCGGAGAAAAGCAAACGTTGATTACGTCTGGACAGGCCTTGCAGGTTTACAGAATGCCTGGCAACAAATACGATGTAGTGTATGCACACATGTGTAGGGGTGTTAGAGAAAGAGCCGTTATGCATGGCAGCTTATGGGAAACAAACACAGTGGGCGGGGCTACGTGAGTGCACGGGGGGGGGTGCTCTCAACGACGTCCGCACCAGGCAGCCCGGGGCCCCACCCCTCAGCGGGGGTGGAGTATAAAGGGGGATGTGTCAGAGGGCTCGGGGCAGAATGTTAAAGCTAAACCGGTGAAGACCGAAGACCGAAGATCGTCTAGCTAGAGCCCTGGACTCCCCTGGGACGCCGCCCTTGTCAGGGCCGCGCAGGACCGAGCCAGCGGCGTGGTCCCGAGAACCAGAGCTAGTGCTCTGGGACTCCGGGTACCGTAGCCCGACTTACCAGTGTCAGGCCAGACAGCCTCCCCTAGCCCGTTAGTGGAGGACTAGGAGGTAGGTCAGAGATAGCTAGCAGTGTATTCCCAGCTAGCCGGGTGAGGGGGCCGATACCCCCTCTAGTATTGTATGTCCACAGTTGTGACTACTTGTACGGAATAAATACGTGTGCCTCACCAACGGTGTCCAAGAGTCATCAACGGTACTTCATCTGGTGTCAGAACAACTACGAACATGGACACGCGCCGGACAGCTCGAGCCGGAGTACCGCAGGTGGAGGACACCGCTGAAATTGTCGAGCCCGAGACGGCTTAACAAGACATCGTGCAGCCGGGGCCGGACGCATTCTTACCGGGGCATCAGGATGAAGAGGAGCCGCCATCAGAAGGGCTGAGGCTGGCTCACGCGAGGCTGGCGGAGCTGCTTTACGCCGCTGCCGCCACACTCGAACACATCACGCGGCTGGGGGCTGGTGGACCACCACGGGGCGAGGAGAACCGACGTCCGATGCGCCTTCCCGCCATCTCAACGGACTCAAACTTTGAATCTCCCGCCATCGCCGCAGCAGCTGCTGAGGGCGTGGCCGGCCTGAACCTCGGGTCCAACATCGCTCTCGCTGGGGCTGCCGCGTCACCGCCAGTGGAGGGAGCATCATCACGGCTGCGACAGGCGATACCATCTGCCGTTCGCGCCGAAGCGCAGCCGAGTTACGGGGACAGCAGCCTGTGAGCTTCCATGGCGACCGCTGCGCTGCACCAACGGCTGCCTCCGCTCAAAGAGTTTGTTGGCGTGGAGGGCGACTGGGGCGGCTTCCAGCGACGCTTCCTCGCCCACCAAGAAATGGCACGGTGGTCGGATGCTGAGGCTCTCTGCGCGCTGCCGGCGCTCCTCGACAGCGACGCACTCGCCGCCCTTACATTGGCGCCGAGGGAGAAGCGCTCCATGCTACAGATGGCGCTGCAGTTGCTGGCCGGGGTCTACGGACCTTCAGCGGAATGCAGGCAGCAGTTTTACGATCGCCAGCGGGGTGCAAAGGAGTCGCCCCTGGCGTACAGGACGAGTCTCCTGGCACTGGCGAAGACGGCCTTCCGTCGAATGGACGACGACGGCGTGGACGCCATGGTCACAGAAAAAATCCTCCTGCTGGCAGACGACCTGGACATTGCCGTCGTTGCACAGGAGGACACGGAGATGAGTTCCCTCCAGGCTGCGCGGCTCCTCCACGCCAACCTGCTGTCACAGCGTCGGAAAGCCAGCAGGGCAGCGGCCGGGCGTGCGGTGGCTGCAGCCACCCTCCCGGCGGAGGAGGTTTACGCCGTCGGCCGTCGACGGCAGCAGGGGACGGGAGCACAGTCGGGCCGGGATGGGTCGAGCCGCTTCGACCGTCCGCCATCGCCGCCGGCGCTCCCGCGTTGCTTCAACTGCGGCGTCCGGGGCCATGTCGCCTCGGGGTGCCGCTCTCCTCGGCAGCGTGGGACGACGCCTCGACAGGACGCCGGCCCTCCTCCTCCCAAGCTCCATCAACATAATCCGGCGAGTCGCGGCACCCCTCATGTTTGGCCCAAGCACACACTCGTCACACACTCGCACACCGCAACGAACGGGGGGCCGACATTGCGCTGCGACGGGCCAACACGCACCACTATGGGGACTCAAATCGAACCCAGGCAGTGGTCCATGTTGGCCCATCGCGTTGTGGCCGCGTCGTCGGGGTCGTCGGCCATGGTGGGACACATTGACGGGGTGGAGGTAAGCATCCTGGTCGATACGGGGGCATCGGCGACCATCATTTCTGAACTCATTTACAATATTCTACCTGTCCAGAGCCGTCCTTTACTGCCGGTTAACGTCCCATTCTATGCTGCTAACGGGGGCTCTCCTGGCATCATTGGACAGATTCGAGCGCAAATTTGTATCGGGGATATCAAATTGTCGGGCCCGATTTTTGTTTCCTCCTCGCTGGCGGTTCCGTGCCTGCTGGGGACGGACTTCTTGGGCAAAATGCCGATTCGTATTTTAATAGACCAGGGATGCATTGAGCTCCCGTCGGGACGACGCATGGCGTTCCTGCCTTCCCCTACTGCGGCTCGGACGGCGTTCGTAACAGTACCAGCGTTCGTCGTTAAAACAGTTCGTGTGCCGCCGGGAGCTCAAATGTTGGTGCCTCTAAAACTTCGTCGGCCCTTCGCTGAGGGCATTGGGGACCAGGGAATTCTGCTGGGACCATCTAGGGCCGGGGTTAGTGGACCTCATTTGATTCCGGCCCAGACCGTCGTAAGAGGGGACGGGGACCCTTTCATCGCGGTCCTCAATGTGGGGTCGCAGACAGTGGTAGTTCCTCAAGGGACGGTGCTTGCTCACGCGACGCCGGTGCCCTGCGAGGAACCTGTTGCGAATCACGTCGGCACTGCTCCCCGGCCGCACCCACATTCGGACAGCGATGGAGGGTGGCTCGATGCGCTTTGTGCGGGATCGACGGACCTGTCAAATTCAGAGCGCCAACAGCTTAGAACGCTACTGCGGGAATTTTCCGACGTTTTCAGTCGGGACAAATACGATTTGGGTTGCACTCATCTGCTGCGTCACCATATTGACACGGGTGACAGCGCGCCAATACGCCAGAATCCGTTTCGGTTAAGTCCCGCCGAAAAGGACCATGTCAAATCGGCTATTGATGACATGTTAGCCGCCATCATTTCTCCTTCCACCAGCCCTTGGGGAGCGCCGATCGTCCTGGTTAAAAAGCAGGACGGCTCGTTGCGGTTTTGCGTTGATTTTCGGTGCCTTAACAAAATTTCGGTTGCCGACGCATACCCGCTCCCACGGATGGACGAATCGCTGGACGCCTTGGCGGGAGCGCGATTCTTCTCCACACTGGATTTACTTTCGGGATTCTGGCAGCTTCCTCTGGACGATGATTCAAAGCCTAAAACTGCTTTCCGTACACCGCACGGCCTGTTCCAATTCAACCGGTTGCCGATGGGCTTACACTCAGCGCCGGCAACTTTCCAGCGTTTGATGGAATTGGTTTTGGCAGGATTGCAATGGGAGTCGTGCCTGATTTATTTGGATGACGTTATCGTCTTTAGTAACACTTTTGACAAACATCTCCAGAGGTTGCGGGCGGTTTTCCTAAAGATGCGGGCTGCTAATTTGAAATTCAAACCCCAAAAATGTCATTTGTTACGCGATTCGGTGTGTTATTTGGGGCACATCGTGGGGCGCTCAGGTATTGCTACCGATCCCGCCAAAATGCAGTGTGTCAGCTCCTGGCCGACTCCCACCTCGGTGGGAGAGGTCAGGAGTTTCATTGGCTTCGCGTCGTATTACCGACGGTTCGTCGCTGATTTTGCGACGATTGCCAAACCCCTACACGCTTTAACATCAAAAGGGGTTCGGTTCCACTGGGGTCAGGAGGAGGCTGCTTTCTGCTCCCTTCGGGACGCCCTGGTAAAAGCTCCTCCCTTGATTTACCCCGATTTTTCGGAACCATTTTTGCTCGACACCGATGCGAGCAACACGGGTATTGGGGGCGTGCTTTCCCAGGTGGTTGACGGCGTGGAACGGGTGGTTGCGTACGGCAGTCGGGTGTTGTCTCCAGCGGAGCAAAGATATTGTGTCACCCGTAGAGAACTGTTGGCAATTGTCTATTTCATCCAACAGTATCGCCCATATCTGTACGGTCGGCATTTCACCGTCCGCACAGATCATGCGGCACTGCAGTACGCCCTGCGAGTTCAACAGCCATCGGGACAATTGTCCCGATGGTTGGAGATCCTCCAGGATTTTGATTTCGAAACCACCTACCGTAAGGGCGTTCGCCACACCAACGCGGACGCTCTGTCGCGCATGCCAACCACCTCCGAATGTGCATGCCTCCTGGGGTCGGGACGTTGCAAGCCAGCAGGGGACATGCCGGTTCCGGTCCTGGCGGCCGCCGCCAACGACGAAACATTGCTTCCAAATTCTATCGCACAACAGGGAAAAGATTCCCTGCTGGGTTTGCCTGTTAATGAATGGGGGCGCCTCCAGATGGAGGATACCTCCCTCCTCGCGTCATGTCGTCGCGCCGGGGAGGCGGGGCGGGGGACGGGTGATGCCGACGCATGGGAAATGCACGCGGGGTTGCTGATGCATTGGGACGGGAAATCCCATCGACACCGGCTGGTGGTCCCTTCTGGGTTACGGGGTAGGGTGGTGTGGGCTGCTCATGAGCGCCTCCTCCACCTGGGTACCCAAAAGACCCTCGCCTTGCTCCAGCTTGATTTTTTTTGGCCAGGCATGACGAGGGATGTCGCAGATCTGTTGGCATCATGCCCTCGGTGTGTGCAGCGAAAACCACCAGCACGGGAGTCAAACCCGCCTTTGCAGTCTATCAGAGTCTCCAGAGTGAACGAACTTGTCGCGCTGGATATTCTGGGGCCATTTCCCGCCACCCCTAGGGGCAATAGATATTTGTTGACCGGGGTGGAATACTTTACGCGCTGGCCTATGGCCTGGCCCCTGGCCAACCAGTCGGCAGCAGCCATCGTGGAGGCCTTTGTCCAAGGTTACGTCATGGACAAAGGTGCTCCGGAGCGGCTGCTGACCGACCAGGGAAAACATTTTACCGGCAAACTCCTCCAACAGGTCTGTGAGCTCCTGGGAACGAAAAAAATTCGTACCTCTCCCTATCACCCGCAAACTGACGGGATGGTCGAGCGTCTGCATCGAACCATCACGTCTATGTTGTCGCAGCAGGTTTCGGACTCACAGACCGATTGGGACTTGCAAATTCAAGGGGTCCTGGCAACATACAGATTGGCCCCCCATGCTGCGATGGGATTTTCACCCTTCTTCCTCATGTATGGCCGCGAACCTGACCCACCTGTTCGGGCACAGCTGCAGATCCCCGCGCCGCTGGGAAAAACTAAATTGGCCGACCATGTTAAATTTAACCTTGCGAAATTGACTGAGGCACGGGATGCTGCCATGCTGAATTCCGACAGGCGTCAGAAAGCGAATGAGCGCCTCAGACTGGGTCGCGCGCACGTGCTACAGTGGAAGCCGGGGGACAGGGCATGGCTGCACTGTCCCCAGGTACCACTCGCGACCTCCTCAAAACTGGTGCGGCCGTGGCGGGGCCCCGTCGAGGTGGTCGAGGTTTTGCGGCCTCAGTGCGTTCGCATCAAATGGGGGAAGCGCCGGTGGTTTGTGCACCCCTCTAGGCTGAAACCCTTCGTTGCGGTGCGAGGCCCCACTCCACACACGCGTGGCCAAACATGTGGGGGGTCGGCCGACTCAAAGGGTCCGTCTCTGCTGCTCTCGCCTGACGTGTTGCCGGCTGTCCCGCCCCCAGGTGCACCAGGAATGACGGGCTCCCGCCCAACAACCCCTACGGGGGATGCCGAGGGTCTCGCGACATCAAGCGCAGACTCACTTCGAAAAGGACAGCTGCCACCGGATGGTTCGCCATCCGGGGTTGCCCCGTGTGACGGGCCTGCGGCAAGGACGCGCGCAAGAATGCGCAGACTCTTGTGATGCACAAAAAGAAATTTATTTTATTTTTTATTTTCACGTGTATGGTTACTGTGCGCTGCGTCGGTGGTGTGCTCCTGGCACATTGTGTTGTGTTGTGTGTGTGTTGGGGGTTCCTTGCGATTTGTATATACGTTGCTTTTACGGAATTCGTATTTATTCGGGGGGGGGGGGGTGCGTCGGGTTGTTTTCCCTTCGGGGTTTTCTGGTTCTTGTTGTTGTTCTCTTCGCGTTATGCTGAAAAATAGTGAGGCACACGCGCGGTCAGGGGGTAAATGCGCTTTTATTGTCGTTTTTTTTTGTATGTTGGCAGCCGGGACGGCTGCAAGCTATGCGGGGGGGGGTGATGTAGGGGTGTTAGAGAGAGAGCCGTTATGCATGGCAGCTTATGGGAAACAAACACAGTGGGCGGGGCTACGTGAGTGCACGGGGGGGGTGCTCTCAACGACGTCCGCACCAGGCAGCCCGGGGCCCCACCCCTCAGCGGGGGTGGAGTATAAAGGGGGATGTGTCAGAGGGCTCGGGGCAGAATGTTAAAGCTAAACCAGTGAAGACCGAAGATCGTCTAGCTAGAGCCCTGGACTCCCCTGGGACGCCGCCCTTGTCAGGGCCGCGCAGGACCGAGCCAGCGGCGTGGTCCCGAGAACCAGAGCTAGTGCTCTGGGACTCCGGGTACCGTAGCCCGACTTACCAGTGTCGGGCCAGACAGCCTCCCCTAGCCCGTTAGTGGAGGACTAGGAGGTAGGTCAGAGATAGCTAGCAGTGTATTCTCAGCTAGCCGGGTGAGGGGGCCGATACCCCCTCTAGTATTGTATGTCCACAGTTGTGACTACTTGTACGGAATAAATACGTGTGCCTCACCAACGGTGTCCAAGAGTCATCAACGGTACTTCACATGTATTGAACATTATACTTTGGTCTGGCAAAACTTGATAAACCCCCCAAAAAAACCTGTATTATGTGCAAAACAACGATACAATACAATTCGAATTTACAAAAAGTCTAAATGCAAAGGCATCTTGGGATGCTGTTTAAGCAACACACCAGGTATGTTTGAGTGTATCATTTGAACCATCAACCTACAGGCTTTCCAGATCAGTAAAAGCTAGTAGTGTTAGTTTACACAAGGTAAACCCTCTGCCTGGGTTTTATTTCACTGAGTCATCATCAGGGTGTGGTCTGTAAAACCAATGCCACCGAGCAGTTTGATTCTATTGGCAAAATCCATTAGTTAACATTGTGGCTTGAACAAAAATACTCTAAATAAATATGAACTTTGCTGGAAAATTACTTGTTCAAATAAAACAAACAGATGCTGGAGTTGTTTATAATTATGAAATAAAGTAACATTCGATCCATTGACCACAAAACCTCTTGGATCAATGTTCCTCTGTTGGGTTTTTTGAGGAGAATGTGCAGATCTCATGTGTGGGGGCAGCAGCCACGTGAGCATTCTGATGACGATCAGGGGCTCTTTCTCTCTGCAGACCTTAGCCTCAAACCAGTAATTTTCAAATGAGCAGCCTGAATAAAGCCTCCACCAATCACAGTGCTTCTTCTTTCGAATGGCTGATGTAAATGCAGAAGAACAGCTACAATTCCACATTCAGGTGGTTAAGCCAGATAACCACATTAGAAGCAGTGGAGTGTATCGCCGTGATGTCTCCTTCATGTGTGTGGATCGGGCATTACGTCGTTATTTGTTGTACTGTCTATTCTGGATAACCACAGTCACACACTGGAGAGTTTTTAATTTTCGATTTATGCATCAGGTATCCGCATCTGCCACGGTTTGTGGGGATGCAATTTAGGGTGGACCATGAGCTTCATGGAAAATCAAAACCCAGGGAGCTTCTGCTTACAGCACGAAGACAACACGAAGGAGAGTACATTCTAATTCCTGGGCTCACGCCGCCAAAGTGAAATGCACCGAATGAGTTCGCCACGTGTGAGTGCGACTTGCTCAATATTTATTGATAATCAGGCGAGAGCCCGTTGAGGGTGAAAGCCTCTTCTGCAAGCGAGACCTGGGTCACAAAAGCTGGCACAGCACAGAACATTTGCAACAAAAAAGTAATCAAGGACCACGGTGTACTCTGACAAAATATCTGCAAACCCAATGAAACCTTAAAGCAGCAAGGGAAATTATTGAAATAAAGTTACGAAAACCAGGCAAGTAATACAAAAAAAATTGCCTAATTTATATGAATACCAAAACCTGTTGCAGTTGCTTATGAATTAGTTTCCATCAGACCGGATGACTCTGTGGTAGAGCATGTAACTAAAAGTCGGAAGCATCCGCGTTAAAACACTATTTGGGGTCAACCCAGCCAATCGTTTCCCCAGGATAGAGACATTGAGCTCCACACATTGTGAAAATTCAATAGTCAATGGTTTAGAGATACTCACCCTTGTCATAGGAATGTGGAAATCACACCTCTGGCGCAGGGCTGTAAATTACTCTATCACCGCACAATGCCCTTTTGGGTATGGAGACACTTTCAAATTTAATCTTGCCTATGAGAAATTTACAAAAAAAAGAACATTCGAAAAATGTAAATGATGACATAAAATCACTGACAAATAATCTTTCGGCCAAGAGGTTTTCAAATAAGTCAATCCGAGCGGCCCACCATACTGAAGGTATACTTCGTCATCATAAGGACTCATCATCAATCCACATCCAGATACAGACTGCCAAGGACAGGTCCCAGAAATGAAAAAAGTAGCAATTAATAAAAAAAAAATCAAGCAAGAACTCATGCACTCGGGTTAATTTCCACTAATTAAATAAAAAAATCGGATTAAGTGCTTCCTCAGGCACCCCCCCCCCCCCCCCGGACGTTGAAACCGTGCGTCTCGAAGTCACTTTACACCGTTCTGGATGGCCCGAGGATGCCCGCCAGTCCACCACCGCCAGGGCATCCTGTTTTAACTCTGCCCTGCTCTAAAATTAACGGTTTGCAAATAAACAACGGCTGCAGTGGAAGACACACCTAATTAGCCGTGAGCGCCCTTCCCGGAATCCATTTCCCTTCCACAGTCGGGGCGTTATTCGTTCGTTGCCAGCGTGCGCGGATTTTTTTTTTAGAGAGGGCTCGCGACGTGTGCCCCCCCCACCCGACCCCCCCCCCCCCACCGGGCAGACTCGCGAGCGTCATCCTGGCCTCGGAGTTTCTGGAGCCTCGGCGAGGATACATTAAGGCCATTGTGTATAAAATAAATAGAAATACAAATAAACCCAGCGGTCAGATTCCTGCCACATATTCAAGTGCGGTTAAAATTAAAGCGAGGGGAAAAAGGCACGAGAGCGAATCTGCCGACAGGCCACGTCAGCGTGGGAGCAAGGGAGACATTTGCGGTGCTAAAAATAATGCGTACTTTACCCCAAAATGTGCACTGGCACTCTAAAGGTCAAGCGCCACGTCGCTATCGGGAATGAAAAAAGTAAGCATTGGTACAGAGGAAGACCTCTTTAGGCCTTTAATGTCACTGACCTACTGCATGTGCGTGACCTTTCACCACAACAGGGCGATCATCTTTGAGTTTCTTTCTGTGAGGAACGTCGTTATGAAATAAACAATCAACAAACGGCGTCTCTCCCATCTTCAAGCAAACTTCAGGCACTGCTCACCTCGGCCGGCAGCCCCAAGCTTGTAATCGATATTCCACATTGCTATATGGCAGTAGGTGCTTATCTATGCATAGGATAATCGCTGTTGAATTCTCACAAAAGTGGGAGTTCATTTATCAACCCAAGATCGATGGTGGACTAAGTTAACCGCCACATGGATTTTAACCCCAAATTTGAGTCAACGGGGATCCTTGGTTTCATCCCCCCCATGTAAAATGCTAGATATAAAAATAAGTTGACCAAACATCTCACTCTTGACAGAGTCTGAATGCTTTTGTGGGGATTACCTGGATAAATACATGGTTATTTCTCAAGTAACCAATGCCATATAGCTATCTAATTTGATCACATAGAGTCCATTACACATAGAGGAATGGAACAAAAAAAAAGGACAAGACATGGTTGAACAACGTAAAGAAGGCTTGACCGTATCGATCGCTAATTGCGTTGAAGAGATTCCTGAGCACATCGTGACCCTGAAAGCAGCAGCACAGATAATTATCTGAGTTATGTGCACGTGGTTTAACCATTACTTATGGAACTCGGCTGCCGTCACAGTTGGGATCACATGGTAGAGCCCGAATACAATATAACACAACATAGTGTACAGCACATAACAAAACAAGCCACTTAAGTGCACGCTGTTTGTCAGTGTCATTTTCCTTCCAATTACCAGTCCCATTTCAGTCCAATTTTCCTTTCAATGGAGCTAAACAAATACAACTTACACGCAGAAATTATTTAAAAAGTGGACCATACACAAACAAGCACGCGGGCAAAATACGGAGTGAATTCCTGCCATTTTCGACCAAAACAAATGTAATGCACGCACGTACAACCACTGTAGAGTAGGAAGTAATGTTCATGGTTTTGGAACGATGGTTGTCATCGAAACAAAATATAAGGCTGATAATTTAAACAGAACTGTGACCGCTGGTTGTCATGGAAACAAAGCGTTGTAAAACGTCCAGGTGTGGTACGCGTCATTTCAGCCAGTAGGATTATAAAGGTTTTTGGGTTAGATCGCGTAAGTATAAATGTGTCGTAACCCTCCACCACCCGACACAGCCAATTAGTAAGGGATTTGTCACGTAAACAAAACGCCAATTAGTTACTACTTCAGCCCACCGGTGTGTTGGAGAGTACATCCACAACATTTAACAATTTGAGTACGACGCTTCGCTGGTAATTACATCTAGCATCATCGGACGATTTGCCAGAATAGTTTGTGTGATCCAATAAAATTTGTGTGATCCAATTAATTGAGTAATCGAACTGATAATCGTTGGAGTAATGTGTGACTTAAATAATAGGATAGTCGAGCTCTAGATCATTTAACTTACCGCCTAGCATAGTGTAGGCAACACCACACTGTACTGTACCATGTAGTCTAGCGTTATTTTATTCAGCCCAATCAATGCGTCAAGTGTGTCGGAGCATGCTACAGTTGGCCAAATATTCCACTTGCAATGCATACCTTCAGCTTGACCACAAGGCTACGCAGATGATTCTGGCGACGAGTGGCCAAAACTGCACACGTCAAGCTGTCTATGGAGAGATTGCTGTGAGGAAATGTTGAGATTGCTGATGATGACTCAACTGTTACAGTTAACCATTATCCCCCAGTAAACAAGCTCCAATTGCTTCTATCTGTCTAGGGCAGGGGTCGGCAACCAAAATAACAAGAAGAGCCATTTCTTTCCAATCGGTACAAAATTCAGTATTTCAAGAGCCGCAATGCATCTGAGTACATACTGTACATACGTACATATCGTCAAGAAGCAGCCCGTAAAGAGCCGCATGCGGCTCCGGAGCCGTAGGTTGCCGACCCCTGGTCTAGGGTGTGGGACAGGCCGAGGGTTGATCTGAAAGGGCAAATTGGCACATTCCATTCAGTCATGGGGCAGTTCGGTGCATCTGCCGATGAGTCTAAAAACAGCGTCCTCTGTACGGGGAAATCATCACTTTTCAAGAGGAGGCTTGTCTCGGGATGATTCATACAATTAATTCTAAGTAAGTTGTGCTTCGTATGCTTGAAAGGAAATTGGTGTACCCAGAGAAAACACAAGCATACGAGGGGAAAACACTCAAACGGTTTCACACAGACAGCTGAGGAACTCATTGCTACGTTGTCATCTCGTTGCTATCTCGTGGCCATCTCGCACACCAGCGGGGGTTTAGCAGACTCGCAAAACACTATGTATGTTTGTTGAACTTATTTCACACCACACATAACTGCTAAGCATTCTAATCGGAGGTGCTTATGTACAAGTGTAAAATTCCTTAAGGCACACGCATCGCATGCGTTTGCGTGCATCACGTGCGCGCCCTCCGGCCATCTATGAGACTAAGCCTCCAGCTCCAGGCCCAGCCTTAGCTTGTAGCAGCCAGAATTGATGTTATGAACAACGAGCAGTCGACAGAGACGATGGATTAATCCAACCTCACCAGTGGGTAGCGAATGAGTGTGCAGGCGGTGCAAATGCACCAGGGCCTACGGGCCGGATGGGCGCAGTCATGGGGTGTTTTGCCCTTAATGAATCATCGGTGAGCCATACCCAGCAACAGACTGCTCTGAATGCCCACATTTAGCAAGCGGTCACTGGCAATGGAGGATAACACACGAGCACAGCCAGGCCTCTCACGTTAATATGAATAGCTGTCAACCCCTTATCAGTGTTCTTCTTAGGTTTTTTCTCGGTAAAGTCACGTAGAAAGTAAAATAAAATAAAAACAAAAATCACGACGTTTCGGAGGCAACACAAGTCTCCGTCATCAGGTGGGACCGTCACAGCCAGATTAGCTGTATCAAGTGAGGCAATGATTCAAGATGTAATCCCTTAAAAGCGAGTTGAGGGGGGAGGGAGAGGGAGGGGGGAGCTCATCAGACTATGGTAGCCAATGAAAGGAACGTATCGGGAGGGAGGGGGGGCGAGGCCAAAAGGGTGGGCGATGGACGTGGAAGCGCTTGTGCGCAAGCGGCCAATTACTGCACACGCCAACACAATGGAGCGATTGTGCGCAAGCGGCCAGCCACTGCACCCGCCAACACAATGGGCAGAGAGGAGGAGGGGAGGTCTAATACACATGATAGACAAAAGAACGAAAATGATGATGGGTACAAACTTAGGGGGAGCTCATCAGACTATGGTAGCCAATGAATGGAACGTATCGGGAGGGAGGGGGGGGGCGGGGGGGGGGCGAGGCCAAAAGGGTGGGCGACGGACGTGGAAGCGCTTGTGCGCAAGCGGCCAATTACTGCACACGCCAACACAATGGAGAGAGAGGGGGGGGTCTGATACACATGATAGACAAAAGAACGAAAATGCCCATGTTTATACCAATGCTGGCTGAACAATGAAGAGAGTACTGTTAAAATAACTGGGGATGTTAACACTCGGTAAAGTACAGTAAAATAGTGCCTGTCAGATAAGATGGTCCAAAAAATTTGTGATTAAGTCTTTTTTGCGTGGTTGATAACATCTTTCCAATGATTACTAAGTTTGTACCCATCATCACGGTTGAAATTATGTCTGTGTTTGTATATTTGTATGGCTTCGTGTACAAACCTTTATCAGTGTCTGCCTTATTACAGGCCAATTCAGACTTTATTGGTCACCCCGTGTCCTTATAAATCTCAACGTTCATCCAACAACGTCCAATCACAAGGGAGAAACACAAACTAATAAACAATTAATTTTTTTGCCTGTATTCAAATGGCTGTACGCAGTATGGACCTTAAAAATAAAATTTCCCCGTACAAGAATATGGGTAAACCGTATGGGTTGACAGGTATGAATATGTTCAAGTCAGCACAATGCCCTGACGCAAGAGCCCATTATTATTTAATTCACAGTCGATGAACAATCAGCAGCAGATAAATGTAACACGCAGACTTTCGTGACCAATATTATTATTATTATCCATAATAGATTGGTGTTGGGTCAGATCGCTTAAGTAAAATTTAGCAATAGGTTTTTACCCTTTTATCTGGTACGAAAACTGACACCTTTATACAAGGGATCATGTTTGCAATAACCACAAGACAAGCAGTCAAAATGCAAACAAAAAGAAACAACTCTGATAATGATATGCACTGTCCTTGAAGTTGATTGGTTCACACCCGAGACAGCTTTTCTTAGAGCCTAGTCTCCATTGGTGTTGTTTCTTTTTATTTGCATTTTGACTGCTTGTGTTGTAGTTATTGCAAACATGATCCCTTGTATAAAGGTGTCAGTCTTTGTACCAGATAAAAGGGTAAAAACCTATTGCTATATTTTGCTACTGGTAAAGGAGGTGTCATAGTGTTAAATTTGTCATAACCTCTCTATCACCGTACATTGCCAATTAATAAAGTTGTCATGTCAATAAACGTGCCAATTTATTACTACTTCAGCACACTGACGTGTTTGAGATATGACCAGAATCATCAGGCAGTTGCAATATTTCCGACCCAAAAATCAATTACGAAGCAATCAACAGCCAGTCAACAGATTGTGGATGGTCTGCAGTGCAAAACAATCCTTTTCTGCCACCCAGTCTCATGCCGCTGCGAGGCAATCTCATGTTTTGAGAAGGCGCCTGGCCAATAGATTTGTCTTTCCACTACCACCACCTGTGTACATGTCTGTGCATTATTAGAGTAACCCTGAGAACATACCAACTGTGACTCCTACGTCCCTCGTAGAGAGCACTGATTGCAGTGTTGCAAAACAAGCTTTTATTGTGCTGTAAAATAATTCCGCTTTATAATTCGCGATTCCGAAATTATGCTGTATTTGTAAAAAAATTCACCAGGGTTGAAACATTAACTTTTTGTGCACAGTTAGACACAGTATCTCAAAAGAAGATAAAAGAGTATCATCGTCTCTTCATTGTAAATCAAGATGTCAATGGCCAAAGTTCCTAAAACATTTGGAGCTATCAAAAAACAAACCCTCAAATAGAGAACGCAAAAAGTAAATAAGTCCCAGCTTCTTTCTGCTTCTTGCTGGGCAGGGTTTTTTTTCCGCTGGTGGTGGAAATTCCACATTCCCACTTTGACGGCCAGATTTCCAACAGGACGACCTTTGTTTATCGATTTTATGATCTCAATTATGAATAGTCCTTATAAGCATCATCCTTACTGCTACACAATACAATCGATGGTGAAAAGTCATGAAAAACGTATAAAATGTAATATTGTAATACATTAAATCACAGTGACGCCTGTGGGGCTGTGTTCACATTTGTCTACATTGTCATGGCAGATACCAGTCAAAAATAAGTATAACCACTCTTGATTTCTGAAAAGTGGTACTTATTTTATCGATGCCTAACTGGAATTTCAGCTCACAACAACCCAATCCGAACCTTTGTTGCTCTGTCACGGATGGTTAATAAGAACACGATGGTGATGGTATTAATCCAGTAGCCATGATGACACCTTGACAAACATTTTCATTGGGTTTTTGATCACCAATTAGAGTAATGTACAACTCAATCGGGCTATCATTGTAGTCATGCAACAAACCAAAAAATAATCTTCCCTACGGAACTCACTCCGCCAGAAAGGCATCACATCACGATTCGGGAACAAGAGGACGACACCAAACATTTACATACGAGACTCATTTGAATACTGGACTATTAATAATGATCATTAGGACTGTAAAGCACCACACAGAAGCGCGACGAACCACAGACAAGTGCAAAAGCAGCAACCATTTGGTGAGCCGGCACCAACAACTGTCCAAGCTCTGCGGTCCTCTACATGAAGACATTATTAAAGATGTATTCTTGTGGGAGAAACCGGAGCACACTGAGAAACCCGACACAGATGGACCAGATGAAGATTCGTCGACATTTTGTTGCACCGTTTCCTCGTGGCACGTCAGGGTATGGCACCTCCTCGACGCCCACGGGAAGGGAGTTTCACATTTGTGCCATCCACAAAAAACCTTGCTGCCTCCGCAGTGCTGGATTACAGGCCACGTGCATAGCCACCACCGCCTCTCACTCAACATTAGATGGCGCTCCATTTCAGTGTTAGCTGCATGTGAAGTTTCAATTCGATTGTTTCACACTCAAGAGATCAGCAGGAGTCACAGTTTTAAGATGGACCTGCGTCACGTGTCAGTTATCCAACATGTTAGCCGTGAGATGGAATCTGCCCAATCGAGAGAAACCCCACGTTTATGTATTTTTGTAGAATAACTATTAACTGTGCCGACAAGCATGTTCTCACTGCCGTTGAGAAGGCAGTTCCTCGTCGGCATTACCGCAATTTATTAATGTTTTAAAAACATTAACCAGTTGCTGTGGCAGAATACTTCACTGGTAGTCAGGAGGTCCTGGGGCTTATATTGGATTTGGGGGTTAACTCAAGTCCACTTAAATCCATCCGGGGTCAATAATCTATCATGGGGAAGGGGAGGGCTTGCACCGGTTTTGATATCCCTTGCCACTCATGATAGCCGTGGAAATTAACTCAGGTTGCTCGGTCCAGAGTGCAGTGCCCTAACCATGATGTCACCAATTTATATCTTCTTATATTCATGAAGGTTAACACAAAGAACGAGACAGAATGACGAGGCAATATGTACGAGGCAGACAAACCAGGAGAGACGGTTCTAACGAGAGACTAACTCGAATCGTGAGCCTGAAGGAATGGCCGGAGGGGCGTTTGGTTCAACCGTCGTGCAGAGATGGGGGCAATGTCCTGGGACCCAGCGATTGAGCACTGACACGGCGGGCGAGCACTCTCACCTGGCTTCCCTTGGGCATTGCCGCGTCATCGATGAGCAGGACCAAGACGTGGAAGCACACGAGCACCACGGAGACGCCCTGTCGCACACAATGACAAAGGTCTCCTCGTAAAGCCTTCAACACAGTTGGGGGACAAGTGCTGTTAGCGAGCACTGCCTTTGTCTCCCAAGTGCTTATGTTTTACAAACTTCCGACATTAGGAAGCCACTGGATGTATGCACTGTTAAATCTAGATAGAAACTAATTTCTTGTCAACTGCATTGTGTTTAGTTTATTGTCCTTCCACAGCACCTCTGATGAGCACGGTTGGCTATGTACAGTGCGAAAGAAGTTCAAGACACATACATAAATACACCGCACCATGTGCTTATTTGGGTATGATTCGACCTCGAGGAGGGCCCTGGACTGGTTCAAATATTTGCCACTGTTGTTGGTTATGAGCAGGAATTGAACACGAAGGCCACTGACCGTGAGCAGCAGGAGCAGCAGCATCACAAGAGGGAAGCACAAGTTCCTTTGCCAAACAGAGGCTCCAACCCTCCGCTCTACACACACACAGGTACACACAACCTCCGTTAGCCTTACAGACTTTGGGGATGAGCAGTCATCAAGAATGCCATAACACATGAGATGGTCTTGCGATCATCGACACCATGCATACCAGCCTTCCTTCAACTTCCCCGTGTTGGTGTTAACTGCATCAAGTAAACTAAAACAGTCTGCCTCAGCAGCAGACTATGCTTTCCCACCTGATGATGGACGCTTGTGTTGCGCCCGAAATGTCGTGATTAATTTTATTTTATACCTACGTGGCTTTACCGAAAGAACCAAAGAGTTTGTATAAAACTAAACTGTTTTTATTTGACCAGGTAAGGCCCACTGAGCTTATTTTCACAAGCAATCTGGCTGCAACTTATAGCTCAATGAAGTGGCTTACGTGGATTTTTTTATCGCAGCCAAATACTCTAAACGCATGTTTATAAATGTAGAGGGAAAAACTGGAGGACCCGAAGAAAAATCCACGTGACCACGGTGAGAAGATGCAAACTTCAAATATACAGACGTCGGGGTCAGGATCGAACCCACAAGCTCTTGGGGAAACCAAGCGAGATGTAAACTGGTATGCAGAAGGTCGTGGGTTTGATCCTAACCCTGATGCTTGTATATGTGGAGTTTATATGTTCTCCCCGTAGTCACATGTATATATGTTGAACTTCTTTCGCACAGTATATAGCCAACCGTGCTTATCGGAGGTGTGGGGAAAGCCTGGCTTTTCCTCCAGGTCCTCCGGATTTTCCCTCCACATTTAGAAACATGCGTTTGAAAGTATTTGGCTGCTATACAATTTTCCACATGCTGAGCCACTTCATTGAGCTACCAGTTGTGTCCAGGTCGCTTCTGAAAAAGAGCTATATAGTTCATGGACCTTACCTGGTCAAATAAAATAAAAAACCTAGTCCGAGTCGGACTAAAGTAGGCCCAGGCCAGATCTAGAGGTGTGAGAGTCCACAGACAGCGAGGCTGCCTGTAGTGCGGCGTGCACCGTGCAATGCCTCACCCATGCTGCTGCGCTCCTTGCTCACCCAGAAGATTCTCTCCCTCAGAGCCTCCACGCTCAAGTGCTGCCAGCAGCCCGAGCGACCTGCTCGCCAAGCAGACACGTGCGCGGAGACACACACACACATATATATACACGCACGCGCAGATACGCACTGACATATACACAACTGTCTACCGATACATATACATGTAGATACATACCCGAGACACACACACGCGCACGAATATACAATATACAAAACAAAGATAAAGATCCCCCATATAGCCTTTAAAAGACTGTTGGTGCAAGTGTTGTTAGCGAGCACCTATTAAGGCTGGCACGGCACAGGAGAGGGTGGTTGGCCAGCACCACGCTCGGCCGCCTTTGTCTCCCCAGTACTGATGTTTACACACTGCACCAGGTACTAATTTGAGACCGGTTCAGATGAGACGATGTAACACAATTTTTGTTCTTAGGTAGTAAGTGTTATTTTGTAATTGCTTATGCATAAAAAGTATAGAAAATGCCTATTATTCCCCACAAACTTTGCTTTTGTGACCAGAGCAGTGATATTTTGAAATTTAACTATTTCCAATGAGAAAACTGGCGAATTTGTGTCTTTTCATTGACATAAAGTCAGAAAACAACAACATATGAATCAAAGCTAACATGCATTAATACTAAAGTAATACAAAAATTACTACAAAAGATTTAGAAGTGAGTAGTTTTTCGAGATTTGCGATTATACTGTAAATCACTTGTATGAATCAGCCCCCAAATGTTGTCTCCCATTATGTTCGCGTTATACTGTCCTTGGTAGCGGCATTCAAAGTCCAGTATATCCTGGTGGAAGCGCTCGCCTTGCTCCTCCGAGTACGCTGCCATGTTCTCCTTGAATTTATCAAGATGATCATCAAGGATATGGACTTTCAGGGACATCCTACAGCCCATTGTGCTGTAGTTTTTCACCAGAGTCTCAACCAGCTCCACATAGTGTTTGACCTTGTGATTGCCCAGGAAGCCACGAACCACTGCGACAAAGCAGTTCCAAGCCTCTTTCTCCTTACTAGTAAGCTTCTTGGGGAATTAATTGCACTCCAAGATCTTCTTTATTTGTGGTCCGACGAAGACACCGGCTTTGACCTTTGCCTCAGACAGCTTAGGGAAGAAGTCTTGAAGGTACTTGAAGGCTGCCGACTCCTTTTCTACAGCTCTGACAAATTGTTTCATAAGGCCAAAATTGATGTGCAGTGGTGGCATTAGCACCATCCAGGGGTTCACCAATGGCTCCCACTTGATGTTGTTCCTCCCCACAGAGAACTCGGTCCGTTGTGGCCAGCCCCGCCTGTGGTAGTGCGCCTTGGTGTCCCTGCTGTCCCAAAGGCAAAGATAGCAGGGAAAAACCACCTTGGAGACCCATCAGGAATGCAACCATTATGAAGTCTCCGATGACCTCCCATCCGTACTCATCATACTTCAAGGTGTCCAGCAAGTTCTTGATGCTGTTGTAATCCTCTTTGAGGTGCACCGAGTGGGCCAGGGGAAGAGACGGGTACTTGTTACCATTATGGGGCAGCACGCCACTCATTCTGGTTACAAGCGATTCTGATTGCCTCGAACAGACTGGTCACATTGTGGCAGAAGCAGAGCCCCTCTTGACGGGTGAAGAAGCTGCAAAAAGGTTGGTGATGCTTCCTCTGATCTGCGACTTGCACACTTTCATCCAACAAGTTCCACTGCTTGAGCCAAGACGTCAAAAGCTCGACATTGGACTTGGTGAGACCAAGATCCCTGATCAAGTCGTTGAGGTCTTTTTGGTTGGGGTAGTATAGTTTCTCTCCTAAGCTCCACCTCTGAAATTGTCATCTGGATCTACAACGTCTTCCTCGCTCTCTGACTTGCTGCTCTCTTCTAAAGACGGCTGCTCTCTCTTCAGAGGAGTGGGTACGGGGAGCTCATGGCAGTGTGGCACCGGGGCGATGTATGAAGGTCCGGATACGTGATAGCAGGTGCATTCTTGCCAGTCCGACGTTTGGAAGGGTCCACCATAAAGAAGTAGCAGTTGCTTGAGTGGTCAGTGGGTTCCCGCCAAATTCTTGGGCTAGCGAACTTCACGTCTCTCTTTCCCTCTCTGTACCATCCAACAAAAAAACATTTATTTCACCCATGACTAATGTGTAAGAGATTTTCCCAACATTTTTCATGTATGATACATTTTTTTTTTAACTTTTACAATTTAAAAAATTGCAACAAATTTTATAACATAAAATTCCGAGCAACAATTGTCCATCTTACCTTCCAGAGTTTTTTTGCATTGTTCGCAGGTGAAACGATTTTTGTCTTGATCCCCGACAGGCATGCTGAAATATGCCTTGTAGGCCTCACACATCTTAGCAGATGCTTCCACAGAATACTTTTTCACTCTTGTCTTGATAAATTGGCCGCAGACATAGCAAAATGCGTCTTCCGGATGCTTACAGCCTTTTGATGCCATCTCAGAAAAATGCAGATATGTCTCCACTTAGGCAGCTGAACTAAACTGAACTGGTGGGCTTAAGGCCCCTGTATTTATACTAGTATATATATATTACTGGAAAGTTAAATAATTTTCTAGAAGTTACTCAAAGTTTACTCAGCACTGAATCTGTCTGGAATGTTCTGGAAAATAGGTAAATTTCAAAATATCACTGTCCTGGTCATAAAAGCAAAGTTTGTGGGGAATAATAGCCATTTTATGTAATTTGAGGCATAAGCAATTAAGAAATAACACTTACTACCCAGGAACAAAATAAATAAATAAATTGTTACACAGTGTAATCGCCACTGGTGTTGGCCATGAATGGGAATCAGATTCGGGTCGCTGGGTTGGTAGTGCAGCGTGCTAACACTACACAACGGAGATACACACCGTTACACACACACACAACTATCCAATGATACATACACAGAATCACACCGAGACACACACACATATATACACACACAAACAACTCTCTACTGACACATGTACATGAAAAAAGCAGCACAGTATACAAATCTATACAAGACTCCTACACATTAAAACACAAACAGTTTGCAGCAATACAGCCTTATCACACACACGTGCATGCCACAAGGTTGTGTTGTAACATATTCACAAAACAATAATTAACAACTTGCAACCCTTTGCCAATCCACTGCTGGATGAAGGCCTCCCCACGCCTGGTCCGCTCATGGTCAATACCAATTGGTGAAGTGGGTGGGGGGCGGGGTGGTCCATAACTGGTTCAGATGTTGCTCGCAAAATTACATTAGCAATTGCCAGGAATCAAACTCAGGTAGGCAATGCTTCCCAACTCACAACATACCTCTGATCATTAAATGACTACGTGTGATAGCATTGGCCCGATATTAATTTGCGCTAATGCTGCGCAGGGATTACACCTGAGTGCAGGACGTCTGTGAGAAACTACCTTTTGTGTTTCAAACATGGTGGTGCAGTGGTAACACGTGCGCCTCGCAGCGAGAAGGGTCTGGGTTCTATTCCAGACTCGGGTGCCTTTCGATGTGGAGGTTGTATGTTCTCCCCTGTTCTACATGTGTTTCCTCGGGATTATATGGTATCCTCCAAAAGCTAAAAGAAACCATACAATGTAAATGCTTTTGGCCAAACATTGCAATGCTGAAATATTACCTGAAAATTACTCAATTGGATTACAAATAGCAACATTGCCCCCTAACTGTTAAAACTCGAAAGGTCAAACCAAAAGAAGAAGAGTTAAGAGACTCAGTGAGGCTTTCCTGGGTACACAAGCATAAACACGTAAATTATTAATTGAAGCCAGACCCCTGTTCTATGCACAAGTTGCCGTGTGACCACAATACGTGGGAAACATGCGGAATCCTTCACGAAATACACGGTTATCAGCTCACCTGCTTCCTCTCAGTCAACATGATACTGAGGAGAAAGGCTGCATGGAAGGCCACACAATAATAATGTGCGGTCATGCAAATTGTAATTAGAAAGTTGCTGCAATAACTACACGAAATTCATCGCCACAGCACACATGGACACACAAATAAAACTTGTCATGCTGAAAACTAATTAGTCGGTAACTCTGCATCAATGTCCTTCTGAAATATTGAGGTTGAACCCATTGTAACGTTTACTCACGATAAAGTCAAAACTAAAATGGTAATAATCTTCCTTGGCTGACAAATACCGCCTAATCTATTGCCGACAGACTCTCACGGGAGGCATTGTGGGCATATCATAGCACAGCAGATAGTGCCAAGCTCCAGCCTCGTAAGGGCTCATCAGTGAACCATATGCAGCTACAGACGATGGCAGTGTTTTCGCAAAGGGGAACCACAACTGGGATGCGGGGGTCTTCACATTTAAGTAAAGGATTGCTAGTTGTTCTAACATGACTGTTTTAAGAAAGCTTGCAAAGATATATTAATAACAACCAATTAAAACACATTTAAAAAATGATAGCATTTAATTAATGTTGCAGCTGTGACTCCAAGGGAGGAATCGTAATGATGAGTCAAGGGCGGCCACCTGCGCAGGGCGACCGCGTGCCAACGGAGACGAACGCCGGCCCAGCATTCATGCGAGCTGAGATACTGACCTCTTGACTTGTTTTTGTATATTAAGTGGCATTTTTATTTTTGGTTTAGCATGAATTATTGCAAAAGAAGAAATTCACCACTGATTATTGTTAAAAACAACACGATATGTGTTGGATGGACATGTAGCATAGTACTAATCTACGTATGACAGCTATGACAATTACTGCTATACCTCCGATTAGCGCGGTTGGACACGTACGATGCAAACCAAGTTCAACAAACATACATATTGAAGGTAGACTGAAATAGAGGCAAACGAGCAGGGTGGCGTGTGTTCAGAAAACTATAAAGATAACGAACACAGGAGTTGAGCGAGGCAAGCACCACCGCTGCCGTTTCAATGGTTAGCTCACACGGCCGCACGCACTGCTGCAGGTGCATGTGCGCGGCACTCCAGCGGAACAGTGGTGGATGCTCAACTGCAGAGCACCTCTTCTAGAGAATGCCACCCAATAAAACATGCCACTTTCGTGGATATGTAATGAGGTCTTGTATCCTGGGCTGTACAAACTGAAGTTTGAAGCTTTGTTAAACCAGCGAGGTATTAAAATGCACAGCAGCCATGCCCCGTTGATGCCACTGGGGCGATTGTGAATGTCGATTTAACGGCACAAGTTTTTCTTCCGATTTCATTCCAATGACGGAAGAAAAACTCAAATGAAATAACTTTATCAGTATGTCTTCAGGTCAGAAGACGTACCATGGCTCCCACAAGAGAGGCCGTGGCACAGTTTGGCAGCAGCTATCATAAAGTGCGGTCGTGTCACAACAGGTCTCTGCTGTGAGTACAATGTCTTTAAAAAAAAACGGCTATGCCTCTCTAAATTAAAATGAATTCCAACCGCTTGCACGTCCCGAGATTCAGCGGTGAACGGGACAACCACCCTGTGACTTGCAGACATCTCGGAACGGAAAGGTTTAACAGAGAGCAGTTTGTGTTTTTGTGTTCGTCGGCAGTCGTGAGGTCATGTGGGCAATGGGTGCAAGCCGGCAAGAGGAACCAGCATGGGGCACGAATGTAAGGTAGCGGTGGGAGTGATGCATTCGTGGTGGGAGCCATGAGGGGGCAGGAGTAGGAGGGGGGGTGGGGGCTGACCTTTGAGCCGTCGCTTGAGCACCGCCTCCTCCAGTCGGCTGCACTCGATCTGCTCGTCCAGGTTCTCCAGCAGCTGCAGACGCCCAGAGTGGTGGTCAGCGCACCCAGCAAAACACAGCACAATAGCCAGACTGAGAACAAACTCCCACCAATGCTCCTATTAACACCACTGCCTATACGTGCGGGTGTCCTGGGTGGCTCAGTGGGTTAATGTGCAGGATCAGAGGCACTTGAGCCAGCATCGTTGAGATCCTGGGTTTGAATTGGGTACTCAACTGCCCATGGTTAAACTGGGTTTTCAAGTGTAGCGATGTTGATCATCTCCGCCCAGTCACTAGTGAACGTACAAGCAAATCTATTTCAGCTCTGAGGAGTGGAATTTTTGTTTTGGTTACTATGAGGCAAACTCTCTTTCTGGGGCCTGTGAGAAGATGTGCTATCTGGCCTATGAACGCGATTGTTTTCTGCCACGATGTGATGCACCGTTGAGTGCAATGCTTCTGAAAACAAATATCTCGATTTTCAAGGCTTCATGCTGACGTCACAACTGGAATAGAATCAGGAAAATAAAACGGTAATATTTAATTCGTGGGTTGTTTCTTCCACAAAATTAATGCGAGGTAAGCCGGTCTGTTCGTAAAACGACTACTTTCTGAACACAGACTATGAGGCGTGCGGCCGTGTGCATCTTCAATATTAAATTCACCGTTTGAATGAATTTTAGTCAACACTCCGAAACAACAATAAACACCCAGAAGGAAACAGCTGTGGTTGTTTGTTTCCTACGTGTGATGTGGACCTACGCGAGGTCACCGGAAATAAGGCATACTAAGAGGAACCTCTTTGTCCCAACCGTGACACCAGGTAAATTTTTTTCATCAAACTTGGATGGGTGACCACTAAGAGCAAAAAGACAGGGGGCAATTAATGTCGTGGGCAGTGGGCGGCAGTGCAATAAAACACAATGTCGTTCTGTAATCCCGCCCACCGCCGTCAACCCACACTGACCAGCATGGTGAAGTATGGTCAAATATTCCTCGCAGCAGCCCACAGGGCGCAGGGAAGCCCTCATCCAGCAGTGGAGTGACAAAATGGGTTGATTGGATCAGCTTAATCACCAGCGGACACTCGAAAGAGTGAAAATATTCACAGCCAAAGGGACACGTTCAAGATGTGTGAGAAGTCGGGATTATGGTATGGGATGTGACTTAATGGACTCATTTGTCTGTTTCGTTCTAACTTTTAGTTGTTTTTGCGTTTAGTTTATTTAATTATTTTTATTTATAAGGTTTTTCATTCGCTTGGTACTCGCTATAAATAGGATTTGGCCCTTATATATAAATAATGTAGAGCGTTGGAGGATGCAATTAGCATGAATGATGCTATGTAAAATGAAATCATTGTTATTAATGCCGCTTAGCCACTGTGCACGCCCACAAATTGAACCCAAATCGCCACTGCAATTGCAGCAGTGCGTAAACCACGATTTCACGACTCGACGTCTGTTGTGCATAGACACACACACACCACACAAACGTTTCACCTTCGTGCGATCCACCAACCCCTTGCCTCCCAAGCCTTCTCATCCTCACCAAGTGTGCACTGGCTGTCGGGACATTTCCGTGAGCCGAGCGAGCGACCGCGCTCCAGCTCCAACCAGTTCAGTTGGCTCCTCGTCCATAAAAGCAAAAGTACACCCTCTGTTTAATGCCATCTTGCCTCTTCCAGCGCCCATGCACTCCCCTGGGTAGTTGTTTGGCCTAAGCGAGTAAACAGTGCTTCAGAGGCCCACAGGCTCAAGTCGCACACTAAAAACCCGGCGAGATCAACATTACCCAGATTTTCCCACACGTTTACGGTCACATAATTGGCAAGGCAAAGCCTAATGCTACTTTTATAGCCTCAATTTATTTTCCCGCCCCCCTCCCTCCACCGCTTTTATTTCACCGGGTCGCACTGTGGTTTGGAGTGCCGGGCTTGGACTGAGAGAAGGTCAAGGGTTAAAATCCCTGTTGGGAGGCAGAATCGGCTAACCCCCCCCACCCCCCAAAAAGTGCCACAGCTTTGCGGGGAAGTCAACAAGTAGTCGTCCAATTGAGAGCACGGTCTCTGCCATGGTAATATGGAATTTTTCACCGCTGGGTGTGGGGTTACCAAATGAGATGAATTGCAGCCCAATGGCACGTTTGCACGGGGAGACACTTTGATTTGAGAAGAACTTTGACTCAAGATAAACCTTTTGTCTTCTCAGCCAGAGAGCACAGAATTGTCCCAAGCTACAGTCGCCATCTAGAGGCAGCATAGAACACGGCAGGGGTGGCCAAGCAAATAACAGTGAGAATCCACCCGGCAAAAATCTCTGACCTGGGGGGCACGTCACCATGACCCCTGACCAAGTGTTTGTGAGTAACGGCACACCACGTATCCCATTTTACCAGCACACGGCAGACTTACTTGCCAATTTCCCATCGTTCACCTCAATTTGTGAACAGTGGGATTCATGTCGGTTGAGCGAAGCACTTAACGAAATCGAAGATGACCCAAAACGACCCGCACCGGCATTTTAACTCGCGACCTTTCGATCGTGAGCCAATGGTTCAAATATCGGCACCACCCGGCCGGATCACTATTCGCATAACCTACGTACGCGATTGGGGTAGTCAACGGTGGTCGTCCAATAGACCGGAATTGCCACTGCTGCCTCAGAGGACTGTCAATGGAGACGAGTGCTGACACATTGCTCGTCAAAGCAGGGAGACACGACGACACGACTTTAATGCGCAAGCTTGTGTCATCACGTACACCTCCGTGTCAGCAGTGTGTCGATGTATCCACCCTGGCGCGGTGCATGTTGCCGCTCGTGCTCTCGGCACGCGCACACACACACACAGTCGCACAGAATGAACGTGGCAATGGTGAAAGCGTTCGCAAGTGACGGCATCTCACCCGCGGCTTCACCAGCAGTTGACCCGTCACCCCGAACATCCGCGACAAGCCCAGCGGCGTGCACACTGCACGGCAAACAAGAAAGATCACAAAGATCCCACGCATAGCCTTAAAAGACTGTTGGGGCAAGTGCTGTTAAGCGAGCACCTATGAAGACCGGGGTTAGTGGCCAGCACCATGCCCGGCCGCCTTTGTCTCCCAAGGGGCCATGTTTACGCACCACACCAGGTACTCATTTGAGGCAGAGTCGACAACAACAACAACCGACATTCGCCACTAAGTAGCAGTGACGTCACCACGACGCTTGTGCCAGGCTATGTGCACCTTGAGGCCACGTGAAGTGTCGAACGCCCGCTGGCAGGAGGTCACGGGGCAGACCCAGGTGCCATGGGTCGACTGACTGAGATGACTGAGATGACTGGCTGATGCACCACCTGTGCCCCCTACTGTGCCAAATTGCTGTGCTTTAGCCACCCGGCGCTCCGCTCGTTGTTGTGAGCGTCGCTCCTCCGCCCTCCGTTGTTGTTGGAGGGCGACTGCCTCCAACTGCCCAGTAGTGTCCTTCACGAGCCTCCGCCACTGAGGCCGATCTTGACACCGCTGGTGCCAGTCATCGGCAAGTCCACGCACTCCACGTCCATTTAGCCCCCTCTATCTGGCCGAACAAAAGCTGTTTAGGCATATGGTGGCTGGGCATGCGGGATACATGACCCAGCCAATGCAGCCTTGCCTGCCGGAGGAGCTCACCGATGGGACTTTGCCCAGATCTTTCAAGGATTTGTGAGCTCCTCACAAAATCCAGCCTGGTTAAACTCAGGATGGATCGTAGGCAGGAGAGCCTAAATGTTTCTAACCGGCGAAGATGTTCCATTAGGGGGTCCACGTTTCGCAAGCGGGACCCCCCTAATGGAACATCTTCGCCGGCTGAGTCGACCCACACACACGCACATACAGCAGCAGCACAAGCAGCTCGTAAGCACTGATGGATCTAGATTTAAAAGTACATCAGTCCAGTATACTTTCTAATATCAAAAGGGAGAGCATTCCAGATGGCTGCAGAAGCACATCTAAAAGCACACGTTTCAATGACCGTCTTTATTCAATGGTTAGCCAAAAGCCACTGCGAGGATGCTCCTTGAAGGGATCAGCAAGCTACTGTGGTTCATGGTTAATTTGTGGCAAGCACTTTGTGTGTAATGAGTGGTGCAATAATGCAGGGGTGGTAATGGAACTGGGTGGCCAAATTGTCCGCACGTCACACTTTTGGACCAAAGCGGTACGAGGACCTGCACTGCGGAGAAGCCGGCGGTGGAGAGTGACTTACCCAGCAGCAGGAGCACCCCAAAGAGGGAGATGCAGGAGTAGAGATAAGGCAGGTAGAAGTCCCACAGGCCTAGGGGCAAACACAACACTTCTTAACGTGTAGGTTCTCGCAGACAATTTTACGATTCACAATTGATTTTTGGGTTAGGTCATATCATGATCTGGGAAATATTGTGTCAGAAGAGCCCCCACCACCCGACACAATCAAACAAATTAAATTGTGAAGTGTACAAGCATACAACAAGACAATTATGATTGTGTCTGTTTGCTGGTAAGTTGAAGAGCAAATTTCACAACCAAATGTATCAATTAGATATGAGGTTTTTCTAGAAACTGCATCAATATCCTTTGTTCTTACTTCCTGGATCATTTGACCTCTGGTCCATACTTCCCACTCACTACATTTGTGAGTGAGGTTCATCACATGACAGTAAAACCGACATTGGAATTCTCACAGCTCGAATTAAGTGCAGTAGCAAATTTAACACAACGATTCTTCTTTCGTGCAATAATTGGTCACCGGGTTGAGACCATCAATTTGCTACACTTGAGAACAGAGTTGGTTGAATCAGGCAGCCGTCTGGATTCAAAACCCAGGACCTCAGCAGTGGCAGCTCAGCGCTCTGACGTCTGAGCCACAAGAATTGGGTGTGACGTCAACGATTGTGTGCGAGGTCAACTAGTGCCTCACCGCGTAGGGACTTGGTGCTGGCTGGATCCTTGTCGATGATGGATGACGCCACCCACACCATGCCGAACACGAGCAGCACGAGGAGGCACAGCACCACGGCTGCCTCGTACACACGGCCCATCACTCCCTGCAGCAACATGGCACACAGACAAAGACATAGATCCTCTGTGTAGCCTTAAAATACTGTTGGGGTAAGTGCTGTTAGCGAGCACCTATAAAGGCTGGCATGGCACACGAGGAGGTGAGTGGCCAGTACCACGCCCGGCCACCTTTGTCTCCCGAGTGGAAATATTTACACACTGCACTTGGTACTCATTTGAGGCTGAGTCGACCTAGAGGAGGCCCAGAACCGGTTTAGATAATTGTCACTGATGGTGTTGGCGGTGGGGGGGGGGAAGTGATCTTTGTGTTTTGTGACGAGTGGACTGACCTTGCGGGAGCCAGTGAAGCCCTCGGACTCAATGAAGAAGTAGGCGAATGGCATGAGCAGCACCAGGGAGAGGTTGGAGCACAGGAAGACCAGGTTCCACAGCCCTGGGCAGACGACAGCAGAAGAGCCTCCAAATTAGACGACCCCCAACTTTCAGTTTATGTGGGAAAATAGTGCATTGAATAATTGAGGGAATATGTTACGTCGAAATGTAAAGAACTTCAAAGGAGTGTGACTTGATTTTATTATTCGGGGTGACGGGTCAATTGGCATCGTTGATAGTTTTAGCTGCAGTTTGGATTTTGCTCAAACGCAATGTTTCGATTGTAATCAATAAATACATAAGACATCGCTATCGTACGATGATTTGAATGTTACTTCTCTGTCACATGGAGCTTGTGCAGCACGGGAGGCGAGTGCACGCAGACCCTGGGTATGGTGGCACTCACCCGTGATAGTGCTTTCAAAGTTGGGTTGTGTGGATCACGCAAAGATCATAACTTTACTGGGCCTCTCCAGCTGTTGCGCTATTAGTTGGCCAGGAGATGGCAGTAAAGCATGTGGGTGCTGTCTATTTGAACTTTGTTGTCTCCAGTTTTTTCCCCCGCTGGTTATTCCATTGCCTCCCACGCACAAAACTACCAAACATTCCGACGCGGGACGCTGAAAAAACTCCTCCACTGGGTTTAACCGCGAGTCGCCCGCGGTGCGGCGTTCATGTCGTGGCCATCACGGCAGGCAGGGGCGTGGGCGAGCATGGTGCACGCGGCCGGCCAGGGGGCGACTATACGCAAGAGAACCACGCGTGCGCGCGAATAAACCGTGCGAGCTAACGCGAGCGAGAGAGTACACTGTGCGAATAAGTGAACCGCTCACGAGTGAGCACGTGTACTGTGTGAGTAAGCGAATGAGTGCATCATGCGAGCAAGTGAACCACTCATGAATGAGCGACTGCAGTGTGTTGCTCGAGTGAGTGAGCGAGTTTACCGTAGGAGCGATCGAGAGCGAGCGTACCGTGCACGAGCGAGCCGTTGAGCCACTGCATGTAATAGTTGTGCGGGAGCGACAACAGCACCTCGTTGCTGACAATGGAGAAGGGTAGCAGCAGGGCGGCCGCGAGGGACACGGCCAGCGTGAAGGTGCACATCCACAGCCTGGGAGTGCGCCAGCACGCGTGGCAGACACCACCGATAGGATTATCACGACAGCACAACATTGCCAAGACGGCACAGAATTGCCGCGACAGCACAACATCGACACTTAGAATGCATTCAGCGTCTAGCTGTGACCGCATCGGTCACTAAGGAAGGTACCTGCACTGTGAGATCATGGGACATGGTTAATTTTAGAAAATGGTTAAGATTAACAATGCACCTTTTTGCATACTTTTATGCTATCAGATCATGCAACAAAATTCTATACGCTTGAATTCTATGCAATGCAATGTCACCATCAGCACCAAAAGTCATGATCAATCGACTGTTGGATGAAGGCCTCCCCCCAAGTCGATGCCATATCTCATGGCCTAGAAGTGTAATATTCCAGAGGGCTACCGCACACCATATCTTAATTGGAGGCATTATATTATTGTTCTAGATTTGAAGCTTTCGTGACTGCAGGGATTCATATTCTTAGGTTTTTTCGGTAAAGTCACGTAGGTAAAAAACATTCAAAAGTAAAATAAAATAAAAAATAAAAAATTACGACGTTTCGGAGGCAACACAAGCTTCCGTCTTCAGGTGGTACCGTCACAGCCACGACAGCTGTATCAAGTAAATGAGAGATTGCAGTAGCTACCACTCCGTTTATATAATGGTTGGAGAAGATCGTGGTGCAAGGGGCGCATACTTATTATGAATATTGTAAGGTGAGGCTTAAGACTAAGAATAGACTGCATAACAAAGGCTGAGCCTTTGTTGTGGAGAGGTGCGGTTTGGGACTCAACCTGTGGCAGGGATACAAATTGAGGTGCATTTGTGGTGATTGCTACATTGGAGAAACGAAACGTCATGTTTCTGATCGTGTCCGCGAGCACAAGTCAGATCTGAAACACGGCAGAACTGATTCTTCGGCCGTTGCCAATCATTGCTACAACTCGGTGGGCTCTCATGAAATTGTATTTTCCGAGACCAAGGTTCTCTGCAAGCCTCCTGGCTACCATCAAAGGTTTGTGCACGAAGCCATACAAATATACAAACACAGACATAATTTCAACCGTGATGACGGTTACAAACTGAGTAATCATTGGAAAGATGTGATTAACCATGCAAAAAAGATTTAACTACACTTATTTGCCAATCTTATTTGACAGACAACTATTACAGTTTTACCATGTTTAGTGGTGGTACCCCTGCCACAGGTTGAGTCACAAACCGCACCTCTCCACAACAAAGGCTCAGCCTTTGTTATGCAGTCTATTCTTAGTCTTAAGCCTCACCTTACCATATTAATAAGTATGCGCCCCTTGCACCACGATCTTCTCCAACCATTATATAAACGGAGTGGTAGCTACTGCAATCTCTCATTTACTTGATACAGCTGTCGTGGCTGTGACGGTACCACCTGAAGACGGAAGCTTGTGTTGCCTCCGAAACGTCGTGATTTTTTATTTTTGATTTTTTATTTTATTTTATTTTACTTTTTAATGTTTTTTACCTACGTGACTTTACCGAAAAAACCTAAGAATATATTATTGTTATTTACAATCCTGCTGTGGCAGTGCACAGGTGTGCAGGCCATGCACAGATGCAGGCCATGCAGAGGTTCAGGCCTTGCACAAGTGCAAGACATCCCGTGGCACTACTAATGACTGCGCTGGCCTCTCCCATCCTCGTGCACATTTAACACCACCTGCTCCAGGCGGTAGTGTTGTTGTGCACTGATAAAGTCGCCGTACTGGTTTCTCCAGTTCACCTTTTGCCAATTGTTTCCCTTGCTTGAATGAGTTCTATTGGTGGTTAAAAAGCTCACATTTTGAACTTATTTTGCACCTTACGTAGTCAACCGTGACAATCTGAGGTGTGAACATGGAACTGAATAAAGATGCACTCATGTCAACGGTGGCTGTGCTGAGAGCATCCAATCTCTCTTTTTAAAAAATTAGTGAAATCATAGATGATCGCAAACCAGGCTTTGAACCTACAACCTCAGAGCAGGTGGAGGCTCAAGTGCACAGAGAAGAGGATTAAAATCTCCCAATGACACCCGGGCCACACCAAAGCTTCATCGTAGATGACCGGGCGTGTGTCCTCAAAGTGAAATCCACGACTTCTTCCGAAAACAAAATCATCCAAAGTGCTATGTAACCTTGCCACAAGATTCCCGTACATGATGTTCCTTTTTAAGCTGCGACGTGGAAAGCACTGCGTTTATTACTCACGCGATTCTGTTCACCATTGCATCTTCATCATCTCCTGCAACACAAGGCACACTGGTGTTTACGCAGGATAATATAATGCAATGGTTGCGGCGCATGCGTTAGGAGACACCTCGACGGTCACGGCCGGCTCTCGTGGCATGTGTTGTGAACGCTGCCCATTTCTAAATGTAGCCCGCGATGTGTAGAACGGCAAGACCAGGCGCAATCATGCCCCGGCATCGTGGTGCACTTCAGCAACAACTTCACAGGGAATTCGTGGAAGAGGGAACACTCATTTTCATTTGACTTATTAATAGCGGATGGGTGGAGTGGTGGCGGAGTGGTTAGTGCACTATGCTACGAATCTAGCAACATGAGTTTAGATTCTCAGCCACGGCTTAACAGCATGGTGATCTTAAAGGTGCATTGAAAAATGTTGATACTCCGACTGATGCTCCTACTGCTGTGGAGTGACTCATGCAGCCAGCTATGGCTGCAGAGTTTGGTAGTACATGTTGTTTACGTCGTTTATTGTGAAAATTCGGTCACAGTTCCTATGACCACTGTTTCATTGCTTTTATGGCTATATTTTGGTGATTTTCGAAAAGTTTTTTGGTTTGGCCATGTTTGTTTGTTGTAGTACAGAGTTAGACTGATGGCCTAAATCTAAGTTGTTGTGGTTGTTGTTGTTTGACTTGCATCCCACTGGGATGTTTGCACAGTGTTGGTGTATGGTGCTTTTTCTGCAATATTTTGCTGTCTTTTCTTGGATTTTCTGTTTGCACATAGTCACTATAAGATGTTCATGTTTTTGTTTTTTGTTTGTTGCGGTTGCACCCGATTCAAGAGCCGAATGGCTCACAGGGCTATACCTAATAAATGAACTTGAACTTGAAGGATAGTCAAACCCCCACTCCATGGGAATGCCTTCATCCAGCAGTGGATTGACATAGGGCTGTACATTTTTATTTATAACATATCTCTAACTTAAAAAATTTTTATTTCAATATACAAATTATGGGAATTTCCTATAAAACCTTTAGAAAATGTTGGCATCCCTCACTGTTAGTGGCTGCCCCTCGCATATAACACACTACTGCCTAGTAACACTGCTTTAATGACCAGAGCCTCTCCACTGATGTCTGCTTTGCTGAAACAAAGACACGGCCTGAAATGATAACAATGTTGAATTTCTACTTTGTGTACGCAGGCTGTGTGCCCGGGGCTGTAAAACACAGGCTTGCAGCTTCTTAAGTGAATACAAATACACCATTGTTACGGTCACGTAGGTCAGCAGGACGACACTCCAGTGATGTCACCGTGATGTCAATCCCGTGCATTTTAAAGTCAATTCATTGACGTTACTTCAGTGACGTTACTCGAGTACCATGATAGAACACCAGAGAGTGAATCACAAGCATTCTGTTTGCCTTTCGCAAAGCTGAACGAGAAACGCCGAACCCGCCCAGGATGCTCAGTCGAGTACACATCTACACAGCACTGTGTTTGACTGCGGCCACATCTTACTTTCAGCAAAGGGTATTAAAAAAAAAACAGAAACATTGTACGTTTATTTCTGTATTATAGAGCTATCAAATCAGTCGGGCTCAACTTTTATCAAAGTAACCGCTGCACGTAACCACCACCCTGCCGTGGACATCAAATCTCCGTCAGTAATCAAGGGGACCCGTGAAACAAGATCGCTCTTGTTGTGCGGTGGGGCAAGAAGGCAGGGCAAGAAGCCTCTCCACTGAATCGGCATCTTCCCTGTTAAACCCTCCGGGGGTCCTGGCAAGCACCACGCACATAGTGGCCTCCACTGGGCGAGGGGGGGCTGTTGCTCTGTGAGCATGCGTGCCGCGACGGTGGGGATAGGCGAGGCGAGCGTGGGCCAAATTTTCTGGCTGTTTCTCAGCAATTCTCTTCCAAGACGACGTCCTGGTCAGCGTGGAATAGTTTTTATCAAATATCCCTCCAGAGGGGCGCTCTACAGAACTCCCTCGGGCAAAGTCCCTGCTGCCACCGAGTGTATCCCAAATTCACTTAAACATCGTGCAATGAGATTAAGAAACTTTCTTCGCAACGAGTGGTGTAACATAACCACTTAGTGTAAGAGAACAGTCCCTGTAACAGAAGGTATCACAGAACCATTTCCGTAGGCATTTCAAAAGTGGTTCATCACCTGGAATATTCTGAATTAAATAAAAAAATCAATTTTATGAGGTGCTTTCATTTTTGAGTGGTGTCCAGATATGAGCCCA
Source organism: Lampetra planeri (assembly GCF_965212315.1). NCBI lineage: Eukaryota > Metazoa > Chordata > Hyperoartia > Petromyzontiformes > Petromyzontidae > Lampetra > Lampetra planeri. The sequence goes on along the minus strand of NC_136107.1, from coordinate 5,983,898 downwards.
GTACCTCAACAGCACCGGCTCAGGGCTCTGACATGCCATAGACTCCTGAATTACCCAATCACTTCACATACAAGATTTTAAAAAGGTAATGTAGTAAAAATGTTATACAATTGTTTATTTTATTCAGCAGTCGGTGGGTGACCAGGTTGAGATCTTCAACTTGCACCATTTAAGAACCTGGTTTAATCAATGGTGGTTAAAACCCAGATTCGAATCCCGAATCCCAGCGAACTTGGCAGAGCGTTCCGACAGGGGACATTCCTCCCTGGGCTGCCCTGCGACCTCATAGGATGTCCTTTTCGAGACAGTGATGGATTGGAGTGTGCCATGGTCGTGCTCCAGCACAGCGTCTCAGATTGTCACGGTGTCAGATTAGCAGACGCTGGCCAGTACTGCGACACCTCAGAGCAGGCAGCAAACCGACATGCGTCAGCAGTGACGCTCGCACAGGCGGCTGGGTGCCTCGGAGATCGCAATGCCCCCATCAGGCATAACTGCGCCGGCACCCGCTCTGTGGCCTGGGTTCAACACGGTTGGGGGAGGAGGGGTGATGTTCAGGCGTGTGTGATAAATCCAGCTTCTTGAGTGCAGTGAGCCAAAGGTCATCGCGACCGATGCCGGATGCTGTCAATAACTACGGTACCTTGCCATTGCTTCCTTCCTTCTGCCAGTTCCCACAACTGTTGTACATTAACGACACAACCTCCGAGGTTGGCTCTTACGGTCTGCTGCCAACTGCAATGAGGGTATTCCCCTTGGTTGCGGACCCCGAGATGCCACTCCAATGCCATCTCGTAATGCCTGCCCTCCTCCGTTTTGTAAGCATATCCCTCCCATCGCAGCCCCCTCTTCTTCCTGTTCACATCTACAACACTTATTGCCACGTTCTATTATAAAATGTATGAGTTGTGTAACCCCATTCGTAACATGTCTGTTTCACTTCGTTTTGGCGCATGGACGCTACTTGGACTTTACAATGCAATGTGATTGTCATAAAGGTATCACTGTGCGCAGAGCGCAATACAGCTGCTGAGATGTGAAGGCTAGAGGTTTGGGAGGGTGTCTCACCACCACTCGTGGTCCGCCTTGACCAGCAACTCACCCAGAATGAAGTCGGTCCTCTTCTTGAACCGGGTGATGATCAGGTAGGAGGTGATGTAGAGGAACATAAACAGCAAGAAGCAGATCTGAAACACAATGGAGACGAGATGCTTCATGCAAGTGGTCGAAGACCGAGACACCGTTGAGATCGCAAATACAAAACGGTTATTATATAATACAAAATAAAAACTAAACTATTTTTTATTTTACCAGGTAAGGGCCACTGAACTATATAGCTCTTTTTCAGAAGCAACCTGGCCACAAATGAAAGCCAATTAAGTGGCTCATCATATGGAAATTTGTAGCAGCCAAATACTGTTAATGCATACTCTTTGGTTCTTTCGGAAAAATCACGTAGATAGAAAAATAATAAAAAATCACGACGTTTTGATCGCAACACAAGCAGGCGAACTCAGCAGTTCGCCTGCTGTATTTTTTCACCTGAAGACGATTGCTTGTGTTGCGATCGTAACGTCTTGATTTTATTTTTCTATCTACGTGACTTTACCAAAAGACCCAAAGAGTATGCATTAAGAGTATTTGGCTGCTATAAATTTCCATATGATGAGCCACTAAATTGGCTTTCATTTGAAGGCCGGCATGGCACACGAAGCGGGTGGGCGGCCAACACCAACGCCCGGCCGGCTTTGTCTCCCTCGTGGCGATGTTTACACACCGCACCAGATACTAATTTCAGGCTGAGTCGACCGAGGGGAGGCCCAAGACCGATTCAGATAATTGTCACTGGTGTTGGCCGTGAGCAGGAATCGAACTCGGGTTAGCCGAGTTAGGAGTGCATCGCGCTGACCATGACACTAGGGGCCGTCCATAAATGACGTTACGCGATTTTGGACGATTTTTGACCACCCCCCCCTCGTCACACGGCGTCACAAAAAGTCAGACCTCCCCTCAAATACGACGTCACAAAGCTCTGCCCCCCCCCCCCCTCAAAACATGCTTCAAATCGCTTTAAACTATTGTCATTGTAGTGCGTATTTAATGTGGCGCTGCACTCTGATGTTGTAGAAGAAAACATTTATTAAAAAGTATATTTCATTCAGTAGAACGTTTTGATTTAAAGCTTTCATGACCGCAGGGATTCATATTCTTGGTTCTTTCGGTAAAGTCACGTAGAAGGGAAATAATAAAATAAGAAAAATATAAAACAATAAAAATTCTCACGACGTTTCGACTGCAACACAAGCAATCATCATCAGGTGATGATTCCTGATGATGATTGCTTGTGTTGCAGTCGAAACGTCGTGAGAATTCTTATTGTTTAATATTTATATTATTATATTATTATTTCCCTTCTACGTGACTTTACGGAAAGAAATTTCGATTTAAAGCTTTCGTGACTGCAGGGATTCATCTTCTTGGTTATTTCTCACGACGTTTCGGCGTTGTGACCGAAACGTCGTGAGAATAATTTTATTATGTTTTATTTTTATTATTTTATTACTTCCCTTCTACGTGACTTGACCGAAAGAACCAAGAATATAAGTAGAACGTGTTGTCTATATTTATTTAAAGTTGCCCATTTTTATGTGACATCACATTTCTCAAACCCCCCTCCCCTCGTCACACATCGTCACAATTGTCTGACCCATCCCCCCTAGGTGCGTGACGTCATTATGGACGGCACCCGACCGCTCCACCCAATCGCAACACATGCAAACACGACAGACGCACGTGAAGACAAGGTTACAACACGTGTGCACGTGCACGTTGCCCTTTGCAGGTGGCGGAAAAGACGTGGCAGGGCCCCCGAGTAAAGGTCAAATAGCAGTGGTGCGCGCCCCTCCCCTCGCCTCGGGGCCAGCGGCACCTTGGATATCCCCCCCATGCCTCCCCAGCCACAACGGCGATACTGGGCGACCTGCCCGCCCGCCTGCCGCGTGGCGCTCGCAACATTCTTCATTAAATAACGACCGCGGTGGCGCTGCTTGCAGAGTGCTCAGACTCTCAATCGCAAGGGTGCGAGTAATCGAATCCCGTTCGCTCGGGGAGGGGGGGGTATGATCTCGGTCCTTCATCCCCTCCGTTGCTTTTCGTGGAGTCAGAATCAGAATGTGTTTATACACTGGAGGAATCCGACGAGCTCTTTTTTCCACAGATGCCCCATTAATGGGTGGGGGGGGGCGTGTTTGACACAATACCGCCGACTGATCCTCATACAACCACAGCCGGTACCTCATGTAAGCACGAGTCTATCTACATGAGGTGCAGGACACGGATTGCTTGTGTGTATACATCGGCGCGCACTCCCGTTCCCGTGCTTCCACCGACCATCGTGCACCATCGCGCACATCGGTGGCGTTTGGCTTTGCCGAGCGCAGCGCTTCATCACTCCCGGGAAATCGTTGGGATTGTTTTAAATCCGATACGGTCAACGGACCTCATCTCGAGGATGTACGATTGCCAGGGTCAATATGAGTAGGGCTTGCGCGTCGTGGGCTCAACTAAACAACAACAAAACGAGCCTTGCTCGCTCCTCTGTCCGCGACAGATGACTGACGCGGATAAAGCGCGGACGAGTGCACTTCAATCGCGCTGGGGGTCGTGAAGGGGTCCCTGGAATTTCATATTCCACAGTCGTGATTTTGGTGGACTCAGTTGCTGACCAGGATTGCGAGGATGTTAAATTCGGTGACCTGGACAGATGTTTGATTGCCAGATTGTGTATTTGTTTGGCCAGGTTGTGGTATTGTTGGCCATGTCAAGAATGCTCTTTGGTTCCTTCGGTAAAGTCACGTAGGTGAAAATAATAAAATATGAAAACAACTAAATTAAATCACGACGTTTCGGGCGCAACACAAGCGGCCTTCATCAGGTGGGGACCACCACAGCGAAAACAATTGCTGAAGTATGCCAAAGAGATGGCTGTAACAAGGGATTATATAGCTGAGGGGGCGGGGGGGGTGAGAGAATGCCAGATTGTATATTTGTTTGGCGAGGTTGTGGTATTGTTGTCCATGTCAAGAGTGTACAGATAGCCCTCGATTTACGGACGTTCGTTTTACAAAATTTCGCTTTAATGCAAATGACAACTTATGGACGCTTTTCGATTAACGAAATCGCTGTTCCATGTGAACGGAATTTCACATTGCACGTGCCATGAGATCAAACAAGAAGCAGAAGTCTGCATCATCCATCCACGACATAGTCACGGTATCCCTGCTGTGCAACAGTAACGCCTCCACATCACATTTCATCAATCTTGTTGACAAACATTCCCGATAATGTCATCTAAGGCTGCCACGTAATTTGATTGGGACATATAAATGACACAACATTGAAACATGTGCATAAATAATACCTTTTTGACACGCTTTTATTCAACTGTCGTATCCTCGAATCTTGTAACTCAATTTTAACCCACTTCCCAATGTGGTATCGACTGCAAACTTGGTATCCTTATGTCTTACTAATGACAATACTATATTCTATCATTAAACAATTTTTTTTATATGTTATGTTTCGCCTTGGCTCTAATTGTCCACGGTCAACTGACGTTGGCTGCAAATCACCACGGCACCTTACGTTATGGCAAGCTTCGGGGCCACTTCCTGGAGTCGTGGAGTTTTGCCATTACTCGTACGGTACATTTCATTAAAGCGTGTTTAAAAAAAGTTTTTTTTTAAATATTACTTCTTTCGAATACATTTACTGATGTAACGACGCAACAGTCATTATTACATCTATAAGAACTCCCCAGTTCCAGGCAGTGCTCATTTTCATTGGCGGTCTTAGTGGTGGAAATACCACGCATTTTCGGCAGGAACCAATGTCTCAACACAACTGTTAGTTCCCACAAATTGTTACCTATTTTATTCACCTTTAAAGGGTCAAGAATTGTGAGCTAAGCTCGACAGCATAATTAAGTAACAACCTTCAGATTGTGAATCGGGGGTTCTAAGCACAGACTCACTGTTATTCTGCATGCTTATCTAACAGCCTCCTTGCTACAGGCTACAGGACCGCACAGCCGGCGAGAGACACGCTTGCCATCTGCCCTTACACTGGAGACGTTTCAATGGACATCGGCAGTGCAGGGTCCACCCAACGCGTGCTGGCAGGCGACGCTAGCTTGGAGCACGGAATTTTATGAGACGGCGGCGGCGGCGTGTGCCAACAACCCAGACAAGGCTCGGCACAAGTTTGATGGCAGCGTGCACGCCCGTGTGTGTGTGTTTGTATGTATGTATGTCGAGCGGTGGCCGTAGTTGGAAGCGGTGGCCGTAGTGGGGAGCGGTGGCCGTAGTGGGGAGCGACATGGTGTAGTGGGGAGCGGTACAGTGATACCTCGGTTCACGAACGCTTCTGTTCACGAACAACTCGGTTCACGAACAGAAAAGTTCATAAAAATATGCTCCGGTTCACGAACTCCGCTTCGGTTCACGAACAGGAGCCGCGGCCATTTTAATGCTATGTCCAGGCTGTCACATGGTCGTGACTTCCTGTAGGAAGATCGTGGAGAGAAGAAGAGACACAGAAAGAAGTACTGTGAGTACTGTGAAGACACTTTCAGTGACTTTTGCTTTTTGGTGTGCTTTTTAGCACATACAGTACTGTACTGTACTACTGTACTGTACAATACTGTACTTACTGTATTGTACAGTTCACCCGTTTGAGTGCTTACTGAAGTCATCTCAAGCAAAGTTAGTGTTCTCTCTTTATACATTACTATACTGTACAGTACTAATGTGTATTGTAATTTGTTTCATATTTTTGTGCTTCAAAAACCAAAAAAAAAGGTCAGAACGGATTAACCGGATTTACATTGAACCCTATGGGAAAATGTGCCTCGGTTCACGACCAATTCGGTTCGCGACCAGAGTCAGTTCACGAATTAAGTTCGTGAACCGAGGTATCACTGTATAGTGTAGTGGGGAGCGGTATAGTGTAGTGGGGAGTGGTGGCCGTAGTGGGGAGCGGTGGCCGTAGTGGGGAGCGGCATGGCGTAGTGGGGAGCGGCATGGCGTAGTGGGGAGCGGCATGGCGTAGTGGGGAGCGGCATGGCGTAGTGGGGAGCGGTATAGCGTAGGGGGGAGCGGTGGCCGTAGCGGTAAGCGCTACGACCCGAGTTCGATTCCCGCTCACGGCCAACACCGGTGTTAATTATCTGAACCAGTCATGGGTCTCCCCTAGGTCGCCTCAGCCTCGAGTAACCCGGTGTGGTGTGTAACCATCGTCACTGGGGAGACAAAGGTGGCCGGGCGTGGTGTAGGCCACCAAACCCTCTCGTGTGCCGTGCCGGCCTTCATAGGTGCTTGCTAACAGCACTTGCCTCAACAGTCTGTTGTGGCTATGCGGGGGATCTTTGCTTTGTATGCCAATAAGTACGGAAAGCGGTAGCGTAGCAGTTAGCGCACTGTACTACAATCCCGGAGACCCGAGAGCGATTCCAAGCAAATGTTAACATCAGCGGCGACTGATATATAAATCGCTCCTGGGCTTCCCCTAGGTTCACTCAGCCATAAATGAGTACCTCGGTGCGGTGTGCAAGCATCAGCATCGGGGTGACAGAGGCGGCCAGGTGACGTTCTGGCCACACCCAAACCCCTCTTGCCCCTTGCAGGCCTTCATAGGTGCTCGCCAACAGCATTTGTCATAATAGTGTGTGTGTAGGCCGTATAATTGACCTTTGGCCTTGTTTGCAACCAATGTTGGGGTACAAATGTGTGCGCGAGTGTAATAGCTTGTGTGCCTGTTGTTTAGCGGTCAGTACACGTTACTATAAACTTGGAAATGTGGCCTCAAATATGTGCTATAATGCACATTATTTATTTTTACCTACGTGACTTTACCGAAAAAACCTAAGAGTATGCAAAGCACCAGTTGCGTTTAATTCCTGAAATCTGATCTGGGCCTCTGCTAGTTTCATTCGGCCTCAAATGGGAACCTGGTGTATAATGTCAACATCTGTGGTGCAAATTCAAAAGCGACCAATTGTCGGCCTTGGTAGCTGTTGCCCTTACTGTCTATTACGTTACATGGGAGACCCCGTGTCTGTCATTACACTCTACACGCGTGTGTGTGTGTGCATAGGTGTGCGTGCATGCAGCTTTTGTTCAGCCGGATAGAGGGGGATAAACGGGCGCGGCACGGGCTGGAGAAGAGACGGAGTGATGTGGTACAAGAGGATGTGGAGCTGAGTGGACTTTCCGATGACTGGTACCAGCGGTGTCAAGATTGGCCTATGTGGAGGAGGCTCGTGAAGGAGGCTGCTGCTACTGGGCAGTTGGAGGCAGTCGCCCTCCAACAACAACGGAGGGCAGAGGAGCGACGCTCATAACAACGAGCGGAATGCCGGGTGGCTAAAACACAGCAAGTTGGCACAGCAGCGGACACAGGTGGTGTGCGCCCAGCCATCTCAATCAATTGACCCTTGGCACCTGGGTCTGCCCCATGACCTGCCAGCGGGCGTTCAACACTTCACGTGACCTCAACATGCACGTAGCCTGGCACAAGCGCCGAGGCGACGTCACCGCCACCTCGTGGCGAATACCGATTGTGGTGGTTGTGAATGTGTGCATTGCCCATTTTCTTCCTCTTCCCTCGCCACTTTACCCCTTCCCTCCCCTACCCTTTTGTGATCCCTAAATACCCCTCTATCGCTGTCATTCATTCCTCAATCCATGTACGCCCCTGTCAGCTACATCATTCCATTCTGTCATCGTATTTTAAGCTACGTCAAGCACCTTGAACGAAGGTGCTCTATAAATAAAAATTAGATTAGATGCAGTGTTTATCACACTGCGCTACAATCTAAGCATTGTCCATGCACAGCGCTAGTTGGCAAATTGTCAACTGAACCTGGATGGGATTCCAAGTACATAACATCCACTGTGTTAATCTCCATTTTGTACAGTGCCGATATGACGAAACGGAAATTGTTATTTCTGCAAAGCCATTCGTGCTAGCAATATGATAACGGATGCCACCGTTTTATAGCAGGAGGCCTCGCAGTATAGGACCTTAGCAATATTCAAAGGAACTAAAATATTTATATATATTCTAGATTTGAAGCTGTCGTGACTGCAAGGATTCATATTCTTAGGTTTTTTCGGTAAAGTCACGTAGGTAAAAAATTTAAATTAATAAAAGTAAAATTAAAATTAAAATCACGACGTTTCGGAGGCAACACAAGCTTCCGTCTTCAGGTGGAACCGTCACAGCCCAACAGCTGTATCAAGTAAATGAGAGATTACAAGAGATACCACTCCGTATATATAATGGTTGAAGGGGGAAGGGCCAGGAACGGCACACTTTTTATTAATATGGTAAGGTGAGGCTTAAGACTAAGAATAGACTGCATAACAAATGACTGAGCCTTTGTTATGGAGAGGTGCGGTTTGTGACTATGCCTAGCCTACATAACAAATGCTGCAAATGAAACCGAGCCTCTGCCATGTAGATGGTAATAGGCTACATAACAAAAGACTGAGCCTTTATTATGGAGAGGTTCGGTTTGTGACTACGCCTGGCCTACATAACAAAATAGTTGTCTATCAAATAAGATGGTCCAAATAAGTGTAGTTAAATCTTTTTTGCATGGTTAATCACATCTTTCCAATGATTACTCAGTTTGTAACCATCATCACGGTTGAAATTATGTCTGTGTTTGTATATTTGTATGGCTTCGTGTACAAACCTTTGATGGTAGCCAGGAGGTTTGCAGAGCACCTTGGTCTTGGAAAAGACAATTTCATGAGAGCCCACAGAGTTGTAGCAATGATCGGCAACGGCCGAAGAATCAGTTCTGCCGTGTTTCAGATCTGACTTGTGCTCGCGGACACGATCAGAAACATGACGTTTCGTTTCTCCAATGTAGCAATCACCACAACTGCAACTCAGTTTGTAGACTCCAGGATACTGTAAGTCAGGAACGACATCCTTCACAGATGGAATCAGATCACGGATTTTATGCACTGTACTGAATCGGGCTTGGATCTTATGTTTGTTTAGAATTTTGGAGATCTTTTTGGTCACGCCTGATATGCTCTGCTTCCCTTCACAGGCAAGACCTCTTCGGCAGTACTCAACTCAACCCAATTAGTCTCTATGGCTAAGGACATGGGACTATCTCCTGATGACATCCTCGTCAGTTTTGATGTAGTATCTCTGTTTACCAAAGTCCCAGTACCGGACACCCTAACAATAATTGAGGACTTGGTCGAACATGGATTGAATTCTGCTGTACCTGCGCTGGTTAGGCATTGCCTCACAAACACCTATTTTACCTGGAATGGCACCTTCTACAAACAGAATGAGGGTACCCCTATGGGCTCCCCCTTGTCACCAGTGATAGCCAACATGTTCATGGAAAAGTTTGAATCAGACGCCATCCAGACATCCACCCTGTGTCCTTCCCTGTGGAAGAGGTATGTGGATGACACTTTCGTCATCTGGCCACATGGCCTCCCAGCATTGAACCACTTCTTGGACCACATCAATTCCAGACACCCATCCATCAGATTCACCATGGAAGTGGAGAAAGATGGTAAACTACCATTCTTGGATATTCTGTTTGAGAGGAGACCTGACGGATCCTTGGGACATTCTGTCTACAGGAAAGCCACCCACACAGATTCCTACTTGAAACCGGATTCCCACCACCACCCATCTCAAAAGAATTTTCTCATCAAAACGCTATACCACAGAGCTCATGGTATTTCTGACCAACACCACCTGGCCGGTGAATTAAGACATTTACATCGAGCCCTCAGGATGAACGGATACTCTGACCGCACCATCCGCCAAGCTGTTTCTCCCACCATACAGAAACAGCCACATGAAACTCCGACCAAAACTATCACGTTACCATACATAGCAGTCGTGACCAAAAAGATCTCCAAAATTCTAAACAAACATAAGATCCAAGTCCGATTCAGTACAGTGCATAAAATCCGTGATCTGATTCCATCTGTGAAGGATGTCGTTCCTGACTTACAGTATCCTGGAGTCTACAAACTGAGTTGCAGTTGTGGTGATTGCTACATTGGAGAAACGAAACGTCATGTTTCTGATCGTGTCCGCGAGCACAAGTCAGATCTGAAACACGGCAGAACTGATTCTTCGGCCGTTGCCAATCATTGATACAACTCTGTGGGCTCTCATAAAATTGTCTTTTCCAAGACCAAGGTGCTCTGCAAACCTCCTGGCTACCATCAAAGGTTTGTACACGAAGCCATACAAATATACAAACACAGACATAATTTCAACCGTGATGATGGTTACAAACTGAGTAATCATTGGAAAGATGTGATTAACCATGCAAAAAAGACTTAACTACACTTATTTGGACCATCTTATTTGACAGACAACTATTACAGGTTACTGATAGACAGCCAGTTTTGTTTTACCAGGTTTAGCTTTCTTTTTTCACACTTTTGTTATGTAGGCCAGGCGTAGTCACAAACCGAACCTCTCCATAATAAAGGCTCAGTCTTTTGTTACGTAGCCTATTACCATCTACATGGCAGAGGCTCGGTCTCATTTGCAGCATTTGTTATGTAGGCTAGGCATAGTCACAAACCGCACCTCTCCATAACAAAGGCTCAGTCATTTGTCATGCAGTCTATTCTTAGTCTTAAGCCTCACCTTACCATATTAATAAAAAGTGTGCCGTTCCTGGCCCTTCCCCCCTCAACCATTATATATACGGAGTGGTATCTCTTGTAATCTCTCATTTACTTGATACAGCTGTCGGGCTGTGACGGTTCCACCTGAAGACGGAAGCTTGTGTTGCCTCCGAAACGTCGTGATTTTAATTTTACTTTTATTAATTTTAATTTTTTACCTACGTGACTTTACCGAAAAAACCTAAGAATATTTATATATAAAAAGTGAAACGCTAGTAGTTGGAATGCCACACGTTTCTATGACCAGGATCAGTTCTTCCACAGGACCACTGTTGACTAGACTGGAAGGTAACTACAGTAATCATTTCATTAAGCAGAATGGTATGATGATAAGACTCCCGCATGGGACTAGAAATATCAGGTCTCAACTGTGAATCTAACGCTCAAGGCACAGCAACCACCTGGCCACACGCACAGAGAAACATGTGTTCTGTATAGCCTGTGTTATCTGAACCATTGGCAGTCATTACGGTCGCATTGAAGCATCAGTTGAAGCAGTTTTCCTCACGGTTCAGGCATCGAGATGTGTGTTCAGTAACTGGTTATTTCCTCTTTACGTGATCAAGTGTCAAGTTGATTTGTTTAACCAGGTGAGAACTCAAGAAACCAGGATGACTCCGATTTGCAAAAGTGAGCTGGGTATCAATCACCCACACGGTCTGGAAGACAGCATCGTTGCAGTAACATCACTAAAAGTGGGACCGAAAGTCAACTTTACATCGACATTTTAGCGACCGAAGCTTCAAACTCATGATGGGCGATCGCCCAGGACAAACTGCCGAGGCATGCGGCTACAAGATATGCGCCGTTTGCCCCTTTTCGCCCGAACTTCACATTTAACAGCTTTCTGGTGCGAATAACAGTTGTTTTCCGCAAACGTGCCCTCCGGATATGTTTCACGACATTACTGTTGAAAAAACTACACCTCATCTTTAGCCTCTCTCTTCCAGGATGTCTCTGTACCGCTGGGCCAAAAGCGCATGTGCAAACAATGGCGCGTTGTGTAATAAAGGTAATTCTGTATTTACCTCACGGAATATCCTTTCGTAGGAAAAACATAAATAAACAATTTTCCGTACCTCGTTCACACATTTATCTCTAGCAGCGTGGCCTTCTGGGAGTACATAATTTCAGAAGTGTATTTCGTTACTTATACTGTATTCTCTGTGGTCCGACGAACACACTGGCTTTGACCTTTGCCTCAGACAGCTTAGGGAAGAAGTCTTGAAGGTACTTGAAGGCTGCCAACTTCTTATTTACAGCTCTAACAAATTTTTTATAAGGCCCAATTTGATGTGCAGTGGGGGCATCAGCACCATCCGGGAGTCCACCAGTGGCTCCCACTTGATGTTGTTCCTGCCCACAGAGAACTCGGTCCGCTGTGGCCAGTCCTGCCTGTGATAGTGCACCTTGGTGTACCTGCTGTCCCAAAGGCAAAGACAGCAAGGAAACTTGGTAAAACCACCTTGGAGACCCATCAGAAATGCCACCATTTTGAAGTCTCTGATGACCATCCCAGCCGTACTCATCATACTTCAAGGCGTCCAGCAATGTCTTGATGCTGTTGTAATCCTCTTTGAGGTGCACCGAGTGAGCCAGGGGAAGAGATGGGTACTTGTTACCATTATGGAGCAGCATGGCTTTGTGACTCCTAGATGAGCTGTCAATGAAGAGGTGCCACTCATTCTGGTTACAGGCGATTCCGATTGTCTCGAACAGACTGGTCACATTGTGGCAGAATCAAAGCCCATCTTGCCGTGTGAAGAAGCTGCAAAAAGGTTGGTGATGCTTCCTCTGATCTGAGACTTGCACACTTTCATCCAACAAGTTCCACTGCTTGAGCCTAGACGTCAAAAACTTGGCATTGGACTTGGTGAGACCAAGATCTCTGATCAAGACGTTGAGGTCTTTTTGGTTGGAGTAGTATGGCTTTCTCTCCTCAGCTCCACCTCTGAAATTGTAATCTGGATCTACGTCTTCCTCCCTCTCTGACTTGCTGCTCTCTTCTAAAAACGGCTGCTCTCTCTCTGGAGGAGTGGGTACGGGGAGCTCATGGCATTTTAGCACCCGGGCGATGGAATGAAGGATGGTCCGGATACGTGATATCAGGTGCACTCTTGCCAGTCCGACGTTTGGAAGGGTCTACCATGCAAAAGTAGCTGTTGCTTGAGTGGTCAGTGGGTTCCCGCCAAATTCTTGGGCTAGTGAACTTCATGGCTCTCTTTCCCCCTCTGTACCATCCTACAAAAATACATTTATTTCACCCATGACTAATGTGCAAGAGATTCTCGCAACATTTTTTCATGTATATATTTTTTCAATAACATTGAAAATTGTAAAACATTTTAAAAGTAAAAGTTTTACAATTAAAATGTTTTTAACAAATTTCATAACGTAAAATTCCGAGCAACAATTGTCCATCTTACCTTCCAGAGTTTTTTTGCATTGCTCGCAGGTGAAATGAGGTGCCCAGGGTTTGTCTTGATCCCCGACATGCATGCCGAAATATGCCTTGTAGGCCTCACACATCTTAGCAGATGCTTCCACAGAGTACTTTTTCGCTCTTGCCTTGATAAATTGGCCGCAGACATAGCAAAATGCGTCTGCCGGATGCTTGCAGCCTCTTGATGCCATCTCAGAAAAATGCAGATATGTATCCACTTAGGCAGCTGTAACTAAACTGAACTAGTGGGCTTAATGCCCCTGTATTTATACTATTATTTATATTACTGGAAAGTTATAGAATGTTCTAGAATTTACTCCAAGTTTACTGAGCACTGAATTTATCTGGAATGTTTTGGAAAATTGGTAAATTTCAAAATATCACTGTCCTGATCACAAAATCAAAGGTTGTGGGGAATAATAGCCCTTTTTGTACTTTTTAGGCATAAGCAATTAGGAAATAACACTTACTACCCAGGAACAAAAAATAAATAAATTGTTAGTGTTATTTTACCTCTTGCAGACAACTGTAGCTTTCCCTGTAATTCATAGTGGACGACTGAGTTTTATGAGACCCTCATGTAAAATCCATAAAACACAGTGCTTTTCAAGAAGTGAAATGTTGAGAAAAAAAATATATATAAAATAGCAATAAATTTACATTAAGGAAACAGACCAATTTATCATTGCAATATGACATTTTAGTAGGCTACACCTGTTGCGAGCGGTTGCATCGCGATTGATTTGGTAAAAGTCAAAAGTCAGAGTCTCCCTCCTCACATGAGCACAGACTTGTACTCATTTCCATTGGTGATCCTGAGCCAGTGGCAAAAATTCCACATTCCTATGATGGGAGCCAGCAACTTCATAGGGCAACCACTGTCCATGTCCCACAAAGCTTTACTCATTTTGTCAACCCCGATGGAGAGATGGGTTAATTCGCCTCCCGATAAAGGTCATTAGAATTTGAACTGGCAACTTTCAAATTATGAATTGAGCACTCTTAACACATCAATGCGGTCAGATGTAATAAGACACATTTACCAAGCCTGCAAGAAAAACATTGATGCGCAGATAAGCAAGCAAACGGAGATACCAATAAGACCGATAAGAAGACCCAAATAAGGCGATGCCAATGCGATTTGCGAAGAGGAGTCTGCCTATAAACTACTGTGAGTAAATCAGCAAGAAGAAACTGTACAGATAATATCATTTTTCACGGATGTGGTTGCTTGCGTACAACAGAAAACTTTCCGCAACATTGCTTAATGTTTAAAGATGCAGTCATCTGCGTCAGTGCACTGTCACGAAAGATTATGACAGTCTTCACTGTGCGAAGGAAGTACAAATTGTATTTTTCATGCACCAACTCTTGGGTTGGGATTGCAATGGTCCAAGTGTTTGCTTAAACCCCTCTGTCCAATGCTAAGCATTAATCGAGAGCACCTATCGTCAAAGAGTTGTAGATGTTACCCTGTGTAAGTGTGATCTGCGCTTCTCTTGATTGGTTGGGACCAACTCAGCCCCAAACAAAGTGTTCTTCAATTTTAAAGTCTCAAAGTGTATCCCTGCTGTAATGAGCATTGGGCGACATTTATCCCCCATTGGTGGCCGAGCCGGTGACAGGAACTGCACATTTCCATGAGGAGAGCCAGCCTATCCATCGGACAACCGCTTGATGACACTTATTTTATCGATCAAATAATGGCAGGTCGAGATCAACCCACCTGTCATATGAACTCACAATCTTACCAAATTGTGGGATGGAGCGCTCTCACCTCTCTGCCACCAGGCACTCTCCTTATCGACATAGATGTCCCTTTATACAACTGTAATGCGGGCGTAAACGTCCTCGCGGATATGACGTCACGGGGGGAGGGGTTAGGTCACGTGAGAGAGAGGGGTAAGGTCTTAAGGGAGAGAACCGGAAGAGACGGGAAGAGAGAGTATGGGAATAGAGACAGGGTGAGGCCACGCAGGGCGGAGAGTGGAGAGTGGCGAGATCGCCGCGCGGTGAGACTCGGCACCGTCGGCCAGCGGTGACCGGGCACGGGAGGAACGGGGAGCAGCGGTGGAGCTGCAGTGAGAGCAGCCGGGGGACTGCACAAGGGAACCTGCAGCGGAGCTGCATCGGAGTGGAGAAAGGCTACGGGAGCGACGGCAGCTGTCGAGCTGCCAAGCGAGGAGGCTCTGAGCGAGGGCCATGTGGGACAAGTTGTAAGAACCTGAATAAAGGACAACGGAGACAGACACAGTGAAATAGTCCTTTATTACACAACTTTAGGTGGTTTCCTAGGTAAATCCATCAGCAGCCATGGCCAATCCACTGCTGGAGGAAGGCATCCCCAAGCCGCTACCATCTCTCATGCTCGTGATGTAACAATCCACCCAGCACCTGCACACCGCGAGTCGATTTCATCGCTCCATCTCCCCAGTGGAGGTTAGCTGGGATGCGTTCCAATCCTTCACTGCCACTCCATCATTTTTCTTGACCATCAGCCACTATCCTTGCTAGCAATGCGTTCTGCCCAAGCCCACTTGCTTTTCTCTCAATGCAATTCCCAGCATGCATCTCTCCATGCTTTTTCAGTTTTCGTTCAGCATTTTTCATCCAAACCCATGTGTCTGAAGCATGTGTCATCGCCGGTCGTATGCACTGATGAAGCATGTTGAACTCAAGGCCAAATTGCTCTGTTACTTTTTTTAATTATGAAACTCAGCTTTCCAAAAGCATTGCAACCGGCTCTCGTCATCCACCTAATTTTTTCATTTGAAATTTGGATAAACATTATTTGGAGGTGGGGAGTCGGGGGATGTCACAGAGCTGGGAGGGTGTACGGGCAATATGAATTGGAAGCGAGGTCCCTGCTAAAGGGGACAGACTCTAAGTAAGTGGGGATGTGTGGTTTGATTGCTGTGTTGCGGTTTACTGGAGGAAGGGCCTTTGCTATTGATGCCCCCAGGGTCTGGAATGCTGTTGCCAATAAATTGAAACTTGAGTCACTACCTATGAGATCTTCACTCAAAACTGCTCTAGAGGAGTTGTACACCCCTAGCTGCCAGTGCTATTCAGTGACCTAAAATAAAATGTTTCGCTCCGGATGATCGCTACAAAGTATGACCTGTGTTTTGATTTAGTGTGCTGATCTTAAAGGTGGAGTGACTCATGCAGCCAGCTATGGCTGCAGGGTTTTGGTAGTACATGTTGTTTATGCCATTTATTGTGAAAATTCTGTCACAGTTCCTATGATTGCTTTTTCATTGCTTTCATGGCTTTATTTTGGTGATTTCGAAAAGTGTATTGGTTTAGCCATGTTTGTTTGTTGTAGTACAGAGTTAGACTGATGGCCTTAATTTAAGCTGTCTTGTGGTTGTTGTTGTTGTTGTTTGACTTGCATCCCACTGGGATTTTTGCACACAGCGTTGGTGTACGGTGTTTTTTCTGCAATATTTTGCTGTCTTTTCTTGGATTTTCTGTTTGCACTTAGTCACATATTCACTTTAAGATGTTTTTTTGTTCATGTTTTTGTTTTTTGTTTGTTGCGGTTGCACCCGATTCAAGAGCTGAATGGCTCACAGGGCTATACCTAATAAATGAACTTGAACTTGAACGTTGATTGCACTTGAGAGTCTGTGTGTGTGGTTTCACAATCCCGTTATTTATTCCTACGTTAGTGCATCAGCTATTTATGTGGAGGCGGCTCATTAAGGTACATGCTGTATGGGTGCTTAGATTTGTTAAGGACATCAGGGAGGGCTGCTGGGAGAGTAGGGGGCGACAGACGAAAAAACAAGTCTATAAATCCGGTGAGCATTAGGCATTCGTAAGAGTGAGAGGCCTCATTTTGGAGATAAGCTCATTGATTCGTGCCCTTTGCTGACCCATGTGAGAGCTCGTTGAGATTCACAATTTCGCTTGGAAGAACAGAGTGCTGGACTCACAATAACCGGGTTGCAAGTTCAAATTCATGTCAGTTGTTCACCCAAGCCCATCATGCACCTGGGGGTGTACACACGGAGTATGATTTTGTGGGAAGTCAACAAGGTCGTCCTGATGAACAAAATGACCCCCGCCATGTGAATGTGTCATTTCTACCACTGGATCGAGGCAACCAATAGGGAGGAGCGCTGCTTAAGTAATTTAATTAGAAGTGAGACACTAAGACTGGATTTTTGACCGTGCAGACAAGTTCACTAATGTATTTTGTGTGAAATTTCCAATGCTGAATTTTGGCTATGATGTCACTCAAACAATGGTAAATGTAATGGCTGGGTTTTTAACATCTATTTCCTGACAGACAACACACTGTTACTTGCCCAAGTCGACTGCAAAATGTGATTACGATTAACAAGAAGCTGACAATGTGCATCACAGAGCGTTCCACAAACCGTAAATTTTCTTTACCCATAAAAAAAAACTTCACAAAAAAACACTTGCAGATTTATGTGACAAGCGGCGATATGCGCAAAGCCCGGCCGGAAAAAAATATCGACGCGTAAACTCATCTCCAGAGCGGCACCACACAATTAATCTCCGTCCACCGCCGGGCTGATAAGCCGTGGACGAACAATCCATTCGGAGGTGACGCTACGGGAATGAGAGCAAGTGAGCAGTGGATCTCAGGACCGGTGGACAGTTCGCTCCTTCACGAGGCAGCCACCCCCCAACGCCCTCGTCCTGACTCGCCACAGCGGGCAGTGCTTTGAACTCCACGGTGGCCTCCTGAATCTGAGAACATCACATTCGAGCCAACCTTACACATTTGCCACGCAGCGTTTGACTTTTGACGTTCATCATGGGGGGAGGAACCTAACGCTTTGCACACAACTCATTTGCGCGCCTGGGCACGGTTGCGCGGCTGCAAAAATGCAAAAAATCCCAGGTGAATCCGAAAACGCTCGCCACGTTCGTCATGAACTTGGCCCCGCAATAAGAAAAATATACCGAAGGCTAAATATTTGGGCGAAGGCTCTTCTTCAGAGCAGAGAGAATTATAATCTCTTGTAGCTGTAATGTGTGGTACTGATTTCCTTTCACACACACAAAACTCAATAATTAATTGGTCAAACATCCCATTACAGGATCCCCGTGAAAGAAACGCTCACAACTCAAAAATAGAATACCCATGTTATGTATAATGGGCATTTTGCTTTGTGGACATGTCCATTCCATACGAATATGGACTTTTCACCACCACCTCCTCAGGGCCTGGAAATAAAATTAGTGCCACTGCCCCACGTTCGGCGCAATGGCTGTTGATTTGACTGTTTCATATTCGTGTATAAAGAGCGAGATTCAAATGTTGACCCAACGGCCTAAACACGTCACCTCGGGCAATTTACCTCACTGTGGGTAATGGAGACAATCTGCACAATATCACAAAAAAGGATATTTAACAAGTGAATTGGGCTCTAAAATCTACGAATGGCTGTAAACTAAACATGCACAATGTTAGCTTAAAATGTGGTCAACCGTGCTGAATACAGCAGTTTCAGGCCAAAGTTGAATTGCAGGGGTACATGTGTTTTATTATCTGAAATGACTTCAGCAGGAGTTCCAAGTGTGAGGTGCAGAGATGAGTGAACGTTTAAAGGGCAATGATAACATAAACAGCCACGTATGTTGGTAAAGGTTCACGAGTTCAAGGTACAGATTGCATCATCCCGTGTTCTCACACATACTTAGTAGCCTGCTTGCCCAGTTTGCAAAGCGGGAAAGTGGACCAGGCCTCGATTATTGTCACAGGAGCCTGCGAGCTGTACCCGGGCCGTGAAGCACTCACGCAGCTCCCCTTGTGAAGGGGGACTACCCCCAACCCCCTCTCTTTTTAGCGAGGCCACCCTCAGACACAATCCCCACATCATGGTGTTAACAAGGAGGAGACAAGTGGCGTCAGTGCCGTCTCTCGTGTGAGGTCAACTTCAGTGCTGTGGCTTTTGTAAACACAAAATTACCAAAAACAATATGAGCTTGGAATAGCATATTCTTTGGGTCTTTTTCGGTAAAGTCACATAGATAGGTTAAAAAAATAATAACAACAACAATTACTAAAAACTACGACGTTTCGATCGCAACACAAGTGTTCGTCATCAGAAAGAGTGGAATGCATATTAGCTAATGCAAACATGTGTACAAACTATTTCATATTCAAATATGTAAATTATGTGATTGCTTCCCTATGGATATAGAAGGGGAGGAGGTAGATGGGAGGGATATAGGGAAGGGGCCAAACCCTGCAAAGCTCACATTGGATTCAGATGCCACGTATAGGTCATGGGTTTGATCCTGAGCACACTACCTATTTATTTGGAGTTTTCATGTTCTCCCCGTGGATTTTTATCCGGATCCTCCAGTTTTTCCCTCCACACATAAAAATGTGCGTACGAGAATATTTGGCCACTATAAATGTCCACGTAATAAGCCACTTTGTTGAGCTATTATTTGTGGTCAAGTCACTTCTGACCACAAATAATAGTTAGGACCATGCCAGCATGCCAGCATCTTCCCAGGTACATTCCAGGAAAAGCGTGGCTCGGTTTGGAATCGCCAGTGAGAATGCGGCAACTGATGAAGATCTCTCATTAAAGCTGCGAGGGGAAGTTCTCTGAGCAAACTTCTCTTAAGGTCAGCTCAATACAAGAACTAGGGATTAAAGGCTCAAACAACCTTTGAACCGTCAAATTTCCGATCGTATGTATGTTGAACTTTTTTCGCACCGTACTTAGCCAACCGTGCAAATCGGAGGTGGAGGGGAAGGACAACAAACTAAACGCAATTCAAACGATTGTAAAAGGAGCATACTGACTGCAGCACCATCTGGCTAGATGTAATTTCTACCGCAGGCCCTAGTTACCGAATGCTGGGTTTCTCAACAGCTGTCCTCGTGACCCCTCATGGCCTAACTTTCTGTGCTTACCAACAATCGGGTGCAAGCGGTGGGCACCTCCACATTCCTGGAGATACTTTGCCTTCACCTCGTGGGAAGTAACAAGTGGCCGTCCAATGAAGAGGACTGGCGCCCACCATAAGACTGCAGAATATCCACCAACGGCTCCGGGCCATCAACAGAGATGGGATATGCTACATGCTGGTTTTATGGAAACATTATTGGATTTATACTTTCTATATTCTTTGGGTTTTTCGTTAAAGTCACGTAGATAGGGTCAAAGAAAATAACAAAAAAATAGCAAAAAACTACGACGTTTCGATTGCAACACAAGCGTTCGTCATCAGGAAGAAAAAAGAGGTGGACAGCTGCTGAGGCAGATTGTTTTAAAGGTTTAAAATGGGTGTAGCCCAAGGATCATAAACGAAGTGGGCAGGGCTAGTGATGTTAATGTGAGAAATTAGCAAGTTAATGTAAGATCGGAGAGCGGCCTCCACGAGGAGGCAGAGGTGGCTATGTTAATGTGAGAGATTAGCATGTTAATGGGAGATCGCAAAGCTGCAACGTCGAGCTCGGCGAGCGAGGTGGCTGTGTTAGTGTGAGAAGTTTAACCTGTTAATGTAAAATCAGAGAGCCGAAAATAACAACTAACATCGGAAAGTGGTAGGATGGGAACATCACAGCCAGTTATGACTTAAACTGGTTGATAACGTCCATCCAATGATTGCTCAGTCTATACCCATCTTCTCGATTGAAGTCGTGTCTGTATATGTGGATGGCTTCATAAACGAATTTTTGTTTATAGCCAGTGGGTTGGCAAAGTACCTTCGTCTTGGAGAAATGAAGTTCGCGTGAGCCCACCGCATTTAAACAATGATCAGCCACGATCGAGGTATTGGTCCTACCGTGTTTCAGATCTGCCTTATGTTCACGAACACGGTCTGAGACATGTCGCTTCGTTTCCCCAATGTAACTACTGCCACAGACACAGCTTAGTTTGTAGACACCGGGGTATTGCATGTCAGGGATCACATCCTTCAAAGATGGGATCAGATCACGAATTTTATGTCCTGTGTTAAATCGAACCTGGATCTTGTGTTTGCTGATGATTTTGGAGATTTTTTTGGTGACCCCTGCTATGTATGGCAAGGTGATGGTTTTGATTGGGTCCTCAGATGGTTCTTTCCCAAAGGTTGGGGTGATAGCTTTACGGATTGTGTAGTCTGAATATTCAATCATCTTGAGAGATTGGTGTACATGTTCCAGTTCACTGGCTAGGTGATGGCGGTCGGAAATACATCGAGCTCTATGGTGTAGAGTTTGATGAGGGAATTCTTCTGGGATGGATGGTGGTGGGAGTCAGGTTTTAGGTAGGCATCCGTATGGGTAGCTTTCCTGTAGACAGAGTGTCCCATTGAGCCATCTGGTCTCCTTTCGATTAAAACATCCAAAATGGTAGCTTGCCATCCTTTTCCACCTCCATGGTGAATTTGATGGCTGGGTGTATAGAATTGATGTGGTTGAGGAATTGGTTCAGAGCTGGTCGGCCATGTGGCCAGATGACGAATGTGTCATGTACATACATCTTCCAGAAGGATGGACGTAGAGTGGATGCCTGGATGGCATCTGTTTTAAATTTTCCCATTAAAACATTGGCTACAACTGGAGATAAGGGAGAACCCATTGGGGTACCTTCAACTTGTTTGTAGAAATTTCCATTCCAGGTGAAGTAAGTGTTGGTGAGGCAGTGTCTCACCAGGGACGGTACATCAGCATTCAGTCCTTGTTGGGCCAAGTCTTCAATGATTGCAATGGTGTCTAGCACAGGAACTTTGGTAAACAAAGAGACTACATCGAAACTAACGAGCAAATCACCTGGAGATAGTGAGATGTCCTTAATTAACGATACCAAGTGAGCCGAGTTAAGTACAGCTGAGGTGGTCTTACCAGTGAATGGTTGTAAGGTCTCAGACAGAAATCGAGCCAGTTTGTAGGTGGGTGAGTCAATAGTGGAGACGATAGGATGAAGGGGTGTACCCCCTTAAGTCAAGATTTATCTTTCTCTATTTTGCCCCTTTCATAACGTTTGCCTTAAAAGACTAAAATTTAATATGAACAAAAAAACAATAAATGCTGCCATTCAGTTTCAGGCTCCAGCTCGCTCAACACACTAACAGTCTTATCACAGCACCACTGTCCTCTTGTCATCCACAGCGCCGGCTGGCATTGTTCGGACAACGTCCACCACGCGGCCCCCTCTAATTACGCCGGGGCTTGTGCAGTCAATGCCCCTTGGCCCTTTGGCCCCTGTGGCTGACAGCTGCTGCCCCTGAGGCCACTCTATGAGCACTGGTCGTCGCTCATCCGCCCATGCTGAGCACCAGCTGCTTCACGGCCACACTCATTAAGCAGGCACCAATTGAACGCCGGGGGTGTGTGGCGGTGACGGCGTAAGCCTGGCATCCTGGTGATTTGGAGATAGGGTTCGTGGATCGTGCAGAATATAAGCATCTTCGTGAGCCTGCTATCTAGTAGAGTAAGATGGCTGTAGGGCAAGTAGGTCACTGAGTCTTTATTCCCGTGTATGTTTGTGTTTTCTCCACATATTTGCATCTACTGGTGCATGCCATAAAACACAGCAATTATTCATTCAAATCACCCAATACACGACAATTCAGAGAGCAAATTTGAGAGATTTTTCCTGGATAAAAGAATACTTTTTGAACAATTAAATGTTAATTAATTTGAGAGATATCAGTTGCCATGACCACCAGGTGGCTTCTGATAAAGTCGTGCAGCCACGACAAGCAGTGCTCATTTTAGAGACCCCACAGCAGTGATGATGATGGGGCCGAGTTCGCCTTGGCTGGAATTGATCTCATGATACTGAACTCCAAGATATGCTGATAGAAACAAATTATTACGGAGGTTATTTGGTTGGTGGACGAATATGTTACGTAATTGTATGCTAATTATCAAGATTATCACGGGACCTTTTTTACCAGTATAAAAGTATGAAAAATAAGAATAGGTTTTACCCTTTCTGGCAATAAAACAGGTGTTAAGATGTTCAAACACCCAATAGATACCTTTTGGAGTTGGCGTGGGCAGATTGAAAAATATATTTCTTTAGAACT
Organism: Lampetra planeri; assembly: GCF_965212315.1. Classification (NCBI taxonomy): domain Eukaryota; kingdom Metazoa; phylum Chordata; class Hyperoartia; order Petromyzontiformes; family Petromyzontidae; genus Lampetra; species Lampetra planeri. Next base: position 5,960,684 of record NC_136107.1, on the reverse strand, counting down.
GATGTTTTTGTTTACATAGCCAACCGATTATCACGGTTGGCTACGTACATACATGCCCATTTGAGCATGGAGACATTCTGACATGGATAACCACCATTGGACAACCACTGCTACGGGAAGTCAACAGTGGCTATCCTATGGATAAACTGACACTTGCCATGAAAAAAACACCTGGAACTTCCAAGATTGGCCCGGGACCACTAACCAGGATCAGTAACAGCCAATGTAAGTTTAGTATAAGCACACATGTCAACACATTCCCTTGATAGTGATGAGCAGACGTCGAAATATATTCATCATTATAAGTGGAATTATCAGCCGTAACGAAGCCACTGCTGGATGAAGACTTCCCCAAGCCGTCGCCATCTCTCACGACCCTGCGATGTAACAACTGAACTGGAGTATGCCGTTCTAACAGCCGCTCGCAGTGAACTCTTCTGTGTGCGTCTTGGCTCTGCATTGCGAAGCGGGAGAATACTGCAGGACATCTGTCCATCTGTCAGCGCAGTGTCTATTCTGAGCGCTGCCCGTTGAACAGCATGACACAGGTTCAGCGTGTCTGTTTACGTTACTCTACCGTCCTTCCAGAGTGCCTATTCAAAGCCGAAAGCCCCTCCCCCGACAGCAATTTAATACAATAATTGTCGTCAACGTAACCCAAGGGCAATCCTCTTCTCACTGTACTCATCTAAAATGTTAACATAAACCGCCCACGCCAACTCCACATCATGCATCAGGCACACCGGGATGTTTTTTTATTCGTGGGAGGTTGGCGGGGGGTGTGGAAAGTAGCCACCGGGGACCTATGTCGAGTAACGGTGGTCCCGTGAAGGCTACTGATGGTGTGCAGCATGTGCTTTAACTTTCCGTCTTAAAAGATTTATTTTAAGTATGCACACATCTTATTTTGTCCCATGTTGTGCATTGTACAGCATCCTAAGATGTGGCTACATTTTGACGCCTTAGAAATCCAAACTCTGTTTTTATTGCATCTCCCCCACCCCTCTGTGTCCAATTTTTTTATTAAAACGGAATTTGCTGGGTATTTGTTGTTACGCAAGCAGCTGCACGACACTGCAGTTAAAGTTTCAAATCACAGCAAGCCCTTGCTTATTAGTGTAACGGCTTGGCAGGATTTAACTCCTAAACCACTCGGCCAAATACCCAGCTTGTTACATAACAGCAGCCAAGTTATTGAAATTGTCCTGTCATTCATAATATTGCAGGTCACCAAACGAACCCAGGACACAGAATGTGTAATTCACACTTACTTCCAGAATTGCAATAAAACCCTCCTGCTATTTTTGTCCTCTGAAAATAACGCACTCAATTTAGCTGCCAATCATGTTAATCAGAAAGATTCAATAAAATATTTTGTTCATAAATAAACGGAGTTGGAGATTACGGAGCGACATGTGTTATGGTAACTCCACTGGCTTTCTCTTTTTCCTGGTCACTTTTCAAAACGAGGCCAGCAGTAGCTCAATAAAAGGCTGGAGGGATGAAAGCACATATTATTATACTGTACAATACAGTAAAACATAAGCGTGTGTGTAAACTCAAAGAAGCGATGCAAATGAGCAATGCGCGACAGATCTATGGGCGGAAACATGAACGTGATTTGACTTTTTAAGACTTTTCGTCTTAAGTTTCAGGAGGGTAACTGCTAAGTTTTCGCAGTGGGGTGGGGGGGCAATGATTTCTGTGTGTAAATAAAATGTAAAAAAATTCAGGTAAATTGTAAAATTTACAAAAAATTTGGCCCATGACGCGGGCACACATTGGCCTACTCTTGGGCATTTTCTGCTGTCCTGGAGGTTCACGATTCAAATCCGGCGGCTACCCTGGTTATTACTGCAGGTGAATTAACTGTAAAACAAAAACATGCGCCGTCTGCCTCACAGTGGACATTAGAGAACTCGTGACCGTCATTTACAAAGAGTGGGTCCATTATGTGCGGGCGTCATGGTCCAAATTTGAATAATTACTCCAAAATTAATCAATTTTAATTATACATAGAAATCATTGCCCCCGACTGCAAAACTTGGCAGGACCCTCTTGTAAAATACTCATGACATTCATTAAGGCTTTCTCGGGTCAACAAGCATAATAATACACAAGATATATTTTGGTCGTCCTCATCCAGTTGTGCCAACTTCACATTCCCATGACTGGATCCAGTTTATACAATAACATCTGAAGATTGACTGAAAATGGTCACCATTTGTCGAACCCATGGGGATGATGGTTGAGCCAACTTCTAACCAGAATTTGAAGTAATTCATAACTTTCCAATTGGGAGTCAAGAACTCGATTTCATTACCACACACCACTCATACTTTTAAAATATTTAATCTTAATACTTTACAGGTCTAAATATTATAATTGCTATCGAAAAGAACATATTCTGGTGTTTCTGGTTAAGTGTCATAGTTAAGAGCCAAGAGTAATTTCATTACATTCTCTTCCCATTGTAAACCAATATGCATAAGCTACAGCAGCCAATAACTCAAAGCAATGACTCATTTATGAAGAGACTAGACACAAATGCTCGAATGACGTGATAAATAAAAGAAAACAGATGTACTGTTTTTCTGCTTCTTTCGCGCCATACGTAGCCAAACGTGCGACTCAGAGCTGCGAGGGAGGACATAAAACTAAACTTCAAAAGCAGTTTCAAATAAATGAGTATTGAATCTACATTTAAAAGTGCATAGCTCCAGTGGCTTCCTAATATCAGAAGGAAGAGCGTTCCAGACGGCCGCAAAAGCGCATCTGAAAGCACGCGATGCAGTGCAACATTGTACAGCCATCAGAAAGTTATCACCAAAGCATCACAGATGCCAATGTGGCCTGAAATGAGGTGAACACACTGACATGTTTCTCTAATAATAATTTACAGCTTTGCCAATACACTTCTGGATGAAGGCCTTACCGCACTGTGTTGGCCATGAGGGTTATTTGATTGTCGTTTACCACGTCAGATGTGTGAGGTGATGAAGCAGTAGGTGACGAGAGGTCCCAGGACATCACTCACCGCTGATGCTGGACGAAGCCAGCAATCAAGCTCAGATAGCTGGGTTCATAGAGCTATTTCAACTTTTTGGTTTTATTTTACCAGGTAATGCCCACCGAGCTATAGAGTTACTTTTCAGAAGCGACTTGAACACAAATGATACCTAAACGAAGTGGCTTATCATATGGAAACTTATAGCAGCCAAATACTCAATACAAATGTTTCTAAATGTGGAGAGGAAAACCGGAGGTGCGGACAAAAACCAACGCAAACGAAGGGAAAACACGCAAATTCCATAAAAACATGCGTCAGGGTTGGGATCGAATCCACGACCTACATACCAGGCGAGTGAGTTAATCTCGGCCCCGCGGCACCCAGCATTGTGATAAATCAATAATCCACTGCTACCTCTGCTTGAGGCACTATCTTTGTCAAGCAGAATCGTGTCTCCCTGCTCAAATGAGCATTTGGCTGTGCTGGTGGCCCTCAGCCAGTGATCTACAATCCTACAACAGGTGCTGTGCTATGGTCCAACCACTCCGCACCTCGCAACCGCACTCTTCCATAAATCCATACAGCGAGAATTTGGATTAGTCACAAAATCTGACATTCCAGTGTGTAATGCTGCCGTACAAGAACTGGTAAATTCCAGAGAGAGATGGCGACATAGCAAACGATGGCCAGGAAGATTGGGTCATGTTGAAATGGGAAAGCAAAAGCAAATATGCATGAAGACAAACATAAGGGTATGCAATATTGTTACGTAATTTACAGTTCGTGTAAGAAACAGCAGTTGGGCCGGGAAGAATCAGCAAGCGAAATAGATATTGGCTGAATCCTACAGCTCAGTTGGCCATCACAGACCGCCTTTTTTTCCACATTGTTCCGCAGCTCGTTTTACCAAAACTGAACACATCCCCCAGGCCACCGGCACCATTTTGCGAGGTAAATCGCCATCCCAGTCCCTAAGGGTTGAGAGATCTCAACGTAAAAACAAACGGATGTGTGGACATTAATACAAAGATAAAAGTTACGGCAAGAGATCTGTCTTTCTGCAAAAGGTAATAGAAAGTGTAAGAAATACAATATTGGTCTGTACAGAAAAACATAATATGGCGTTATTTGTTGAGGACTTGGAGCACCAATAATGTTAAGCCAGTGCCAAATCACTGGTTGTAAGTGCGGTTATAATTGTGCATTTTGCAAGCATGGGAAAAACATCACTATTGTCCATGTGATTACAGCACCAGCTGGAGGAGAGCTTAGGGTGGGATTGCACATGAAGTTAATAATGTATCTGATCGGGTGGTGCTGTGCTCCAGGTCCATGAATCACAACTGGACGATTATCTGAACTAGTCTTGGGCCTCCCCTAGGTCGCCTCAGCCTCAAATGAGTACCTGGTGCAGTGTGTAAACATCGCCATTGCGGAGACAAAGGTGGTCGGGCGTGGTGCTGGCCACTCACCCCGTCGTTCATAGCTGCTCGCTAACAGCACATTCCTCCAAAAGTCTCTGAAGGCTACACAGGGGTGGAGGAGGGATCTTTGCCTTTTGTTTGTTATATGATCCTTATGGCAGCACCCTGGGGTACCAAATTATAATAAATGGCCGAGGCAATTAAATATTATATTTCTGGGACACTATTTTTTCCAGGGGTGTACTTCACTCCGCGACTGGGGTACCAATCAATCCGAAATCAGTGCCACTCTGCGATGTCAAAACGCAGCGAGGACGATTGCACTGAAACCCTGTACGCTCGTGTACGCACCGTAGTGGTGCATCGTGAGTACAGCTCGTCGAGATGAGTCGATTGCCGCATCGCCGACCATCAACAGACTAAAAATGACTGCATCACGGACATTATGCCAGAGCCGGGCTACTATGGTACCCCGGGGTACCGCCATGAGGTTCATGTGAATAAGTTCCAAATGTATATTTGAAACACTGCTTAAGGTCGTCACGGATCCCCATGGTATTGTCCCAAAGAAACCACAGCTTCTCTTCGCACTCCATTATGCAATCCGCAGCTGCGATGCCTGAATTCATGCCACATGGGTATGAAACCAGAAGCCAGCCAAGGTCCACTGAGCTGGACCTTGCTTGATGCGACCTGGCCACACGTGATAGTTCAGCGAAGTGGCTTGTCACGTGGAAATTTCGAGCAGCCAAATACAGTACTCTAGACGTATGTTGATTCTAAATGTGGAGGGGAAAACAGGAGGACCTAGAGAAAAATCGACGCGGCCACGGGAAGAGAGACTTGCAAACTCCAAATATCCAGCAGGCGTCACAGGGTCGAGATCGAACCCACGTCTTCCTGTATAGCAGGCGAGGTAGTTCACATCTCGCCACCGAAGCGCCCCAACTGCAAAGACTGCAACTCCACAAGACCCCTGACAATCACATCCCATTAATCATCAACCCAATTAGTGGCAATTGCACCACGATTGACACGCATGAACATCAGCATACTGCTAATCAACCATTAACCAGCGCGTGTCGAGCAAATAAGCCAACAGCGACACAACATATGAACCACATCGAACTAACCAGGCCAACATCCATCACTCTACTGATAAGCGATACATGACCACGTGCAGTGTCACACCGTAACGCACCAACCATCAGCACTACACTAATCACCACACACCTCCAGGCAAGGACGTCCACCACTCATCACACCAATCGTCTCCACAATCACACACACCGACCATTAACCATGGCTCGCAAACCATTTACCCACGACACAATCGAAAACTTGACATAAAAATGGAAATATACATGGCTGACCGTACTACTTTACAGCCATTTAAGCACCACGCCACGTATTAACCCCCCCCCCCCCTACTTGCACTCATTATGAAGAGCAAGAGCACCCATTAACCACATCACTGACACCCGTTAACCACACCACCCACACCCATTAACCACACCACCGACACCGGTTAACCACACCACTCACACCCATTAACCACACCACTCACACCGATTCACCACACCATCCACACCCATTAACCACACCACTCACACCCATTAATCACACCACTCACACCCATTAACCACACCACTGACACCCGTTAACCACACCACCCACACCGATTAACCACACCACTCACACCGATTCACCACACCACTCACACCCATTCACCACACCACTCACACCCATTCACCACCTTACTGACACCCATTAACCACACCACTCACACCCATTAACCACACCACTGACACCCATTAACCACACCACCCACACCCATTAACCACACCACCCACACCCATTAACCACACCACCCACACCCATTAACCACACCACCCACACCCATTAACCACACCACTCACACCGATTAACCACACCACTCACACCGATTCACCACACCACCCACACCCATTAACCACACCACTCACACCCATTAACCACACCACTCACACCCTTTAACCACACCACTCACACCCATTAACCACACCACTCACACCCATTCACCACCTTACTGACACCCATTAACCACACCACTCACACCCATTAACCACACCACTGACACCCATTAACCACACCACTCACACCCATTAACCACACCACTCACACCCATTAACCACACCACTCACACCCATTCACCACACCACTCACACCCATTCACCACCACACAGCCGCCGTGCCCGCACTTACCACCCACTCCCGCACTCGGTTGTGGAAATTCTGCTCCCGCAGCGCGACATCGTCTTCCATTTCACCGCGGCCCACGGGATGATGACATGACAGCGCGCAGACGAGGCGCAAGAGCTGCCCCCGCTGTGCTGCCCACTCAACGCGTGCTGCCTTCCTCGTCACGTACTGCCACCACCACCACGGTCCAGTGCACGTGCTGCCCCCGCGGTCCACGTGTTATCCCCCCACCCTCCTCCTCCTCGCGCGCTGCCCTCCTGCGTCGCGCGCTGCCCCCCCTCTGCCGGCTGCGAGCAGCGTCTCGCGCCGCCGCTCTTCCGACTCAAAGGGCCCCGCCCACGTCCACAAGTCACGCCTCCGTATCTGACGTCACAATGCCATATATAGAGAGAAGAGTGACGTGAGGGTGAGGAGTTCCCCAGTGTGACGTCACGTACACGTGGGCGCCGCAAGCGGTGCTTGGTGGCTGGCGGGCGTCTTCGTGCTCGGCAAACGGTGTCGGGGCATCCCCGCTAAAGGGCGTGGTGTCCCCGAGGTGGAATCATGGGTTCCTTAGGCGATACGTGTGTTTGTGTCAGTGGTCGTCTTGCGGATGGATTTGATCGTCGCCATAGAAATGAGGAGTTTCCAACATTTTAAATATTCAAGTACCTGTAACATGTATAGGGACGTCTCCGTCTCTCTCTCTCTACCCTCTGATATAACCGATGTACCTACCTGCCCACCCTCCAAAATTTATTTAGTTTCGCCTCCGATGCATATGGATCAAATCGGCTCTTCCCTCCGGACTCGATATGCCGAGTACAGTAGTTGAGTACCACTTCGGAAAATGTCAAGTGATTTTCATATTTTTGGTATTTACTATATTTCTTACCTTATGCTATTCGTTGCGCACGGTTGCACTGTACTTTTGCTCAGTCGGTGTTAGCCGCTCAGGGCGTTACAAGTTTCTCTTTTCGTCCCTGTTGCTCTATGCCCCCTCTACCGTTCCTGTTGTATTGTGCACCGATGCTCATTTTTATTGAGGACGATGTTGGCACGTAAAATAAAGATTGTATTGATATGGGGGGAATGCCCCCCCCCCATCGCAATTGTGAGCACTGCCAAAGATGAGTGCTACCCATTTTATATTTGGAACACCGAGATACAGATTCGAGTACACAATGTGTCATGTAGGCACACTTGGCATGAATGTTACAACGATCCATATGTAATAAGTATGGCACCAGTAAGCACCGTTTTATAGGTCATGTGACCCCTTACAGCTGGTTTGGAACGTTCTGAACGAAGCCAATATCATAAATGCCACATTCATTGGAACTATTTCTATTTGAAAGTATTTGAATCGTTTATGATTTTATATTACTGAACTATTAAAATAGGCGAGTAAAAAAATGCGCATTATTTAATTTAACAGTATGTAATTATTTAATTAAATAATACTACACCTTACATTTAATCAATGATAAAATAAATGTACTTGTATAAGTGCTTAAATGTTGTTAATTATTTTTCCAGGCATGTGTGTTTGTGGCTGTGAGAAAAATTAACAATACAAGATGGCATTCAAAGCTCTACACGGGAGGGTACACGAACTGACTTGCTGGACTGCTATTTGGACACCTCGAGCCCAATGGGTACGGGAGTTCCGCATCCCTGCGTGATTTACCAACCCTTGCCTCCAATTCACTGGACCACAGGTGTGCATCATTGATGCTACTGCTGCTGCATTATATGATTCTGTTGCTGCCAATGCTGCCTGCTGCTAATGATGTTATCTATCCAGGTGTAGTAGGTTCAAATTAGGTGCACACACACGCAACTTGGAGGCAACACTATTTATTAAACGGTAAATAATATAACACTCTACATGAGGTGGTGACCACCTTCCTCAACTCACTAACACTCTGGAACACGACACAGACTGGACCAGGCAGGCAACGGCCTGCCTGGCCCAGGACGACGACTCGGGACTTGACGACCGAAGATGTCTTCACCTTGGAGTACAGTACAACAGCAGCCTCGCTCTGCGTTCACACCACGCTTATATTTGGTTTGGCGTGGCTGGCTCCGCCCCGGCGTGGCTGGCTCTCTTCAGGCCACGCCTCTCTTCCCAGGACACGCCTCACTTCCCCCACCTCTGGGAGGGTCCGGATCCCTCCACCACGTGACCCCCCAGGCACCCCCTTGGGGCCCCCAGCCTTCGTACGGGCCGACACAGTAGTGACCTTTCTCTGTCACTACATCACCCCCCCCCCTGTATAAACACACAGCCGTCCCCGGCTGTAACACAACTGTGAAACATCGAAAAGGTGTGCCTCCGAACCAACAACATCAATAAATGACCGGCGACCGATAAGAAATACAATCACGTAATATATACAGAATCGACGAGGGTAAAAGGGAACCGCATAGAAAACGGGGAATTAACAACAATTATACATGAAAACTGGCTAACCCACTTATGCTCCAGCACAGCCCCCCCCCCCCCGTTAGAATCACGCATGCAATGACAGTCACCCGTTAGCACCCCCCCGCCTTTCCGACGTGGCGTCACAACTAGTAGCACGCGTCGGCCATATTGCACAACATGCACCCTAACAACTGAGGGATACAGTCCCAACGTAACAGGACAACTCCACCTGAACCTTACGAATCCCCAGCCCACTGTTTCAACGCACCTCCGAGTGTCTCACTCTCCGGGCCGTCAGGTCAAGCCATCAGACACAGCATGATGGGACCACACTCTCTGAGCCATGTGAGCGCACAGCCCACTTGGCTAGACAAGCCACGGAGTGTCTCGATCTCCGGGCTGTCAGGTCAAGCTGTCAGACAGCATGACGGGACCACACTCTCTGAGCCATGTGAGCGCACAGCCCACTAGGCTAGACAAGCCACGGAGTGTCTCGATCTCCGGGCCGTCAGGTCAAGCCGTCAGACACAGCATGACGGGACCACACTCCCCGAGCCATGTGAGCGCACAGCCCACTAGGCTAGACAAGCCACGGAGTGTCTCGATCTCCGGGCTGTCAGGTCAAGCCATCAGCCATTGCATGACGGGACCACACTCTGAGCCCTGTGAGCGCACAGCCCACTAGGCTAGACATACCACGGAGTGTTTCAATCTCGGGCTGTCAGGTCAAGCCGTCAGCCATTGCATGACGGGACCACACTCTCCGAGCCATGTGAGCGCACAGCCCACTAGGCTAGACATGCCACAGAGTGTTTCAATCTCCGGGCTGTCAGGTCAAGCCGTCAGCCATTGCATGACGGGACCACAACGTTCATGTTAGACACGCAACACTCACTGGGCCATCCTGGTCAGGACCTGCGCCCCAAGATAGGTGACAGCCAGCAGCACAATTACAAATCCCTGGCAGCATGTCACCATCGCAATTTAACACCATCACAACACATACAATTTGAATTATGATCCCCCACAGAACTGATCCAATGCCGAACAGGTACGCACAATTTGTGACGATCCCGAATATTCAATGGTCACAACAATACACCTCACATCCCGTATCCGTACACATCATCTCCGAGACTCGCATTGCAGCATGCAGCTGTACCAACCGAGTGGAGAGAGCAACGCAATTTGACGGCAATTAACGGAAACGCACCCTCGATCCATATAGAACACAAGGAGCATTCCCGCACAAAAGACATCATCTGTGCAACAACGGACAGGAACCAACCAGCGAGTTTGAAACAAACCGAACCTGTCATTTCTAAATCCCCTTCAACATTAACCATGGGACTCAGGGCATTCGAATTTTGAGAGCAAAAAAACTATACACAAACCCCAAGAATCGCCGAATTGATTAATACAGTATATGCAGTATACGAAGTTCGTACAGTAAATCGTTTGGCGCAATGCTCCATCCAGTCCCCACATGGCAACACACACAATCAATACTCCAGACAATCCGTACATAGTAAACAATCACAAGCAAGTACCCAACATTCCATACACTGTTAACAATTCCAAGCAAAGCTCCATACGGTCTGTACCTTGGCAACAATGACGATCAAAGTTTCTTACAGTTACACGTGACAATCACGAGCGAACCTCCATACAGTATACACAATAACAATGGCGATTTCGCAACAAAACGATGTAACACGAGTCATTAACACGGCAATCTACAGGATATCAACGGAGCTCGGGACACCAACACGAATTAATCATTAACTACACCCAGAAGATACCGATCTCGACGCCGTAATTAACAGCAACACTTGTTACAAGCAGAAACCCGCATGGTCGCCGCGTCAATTTATCACGCACACAACCGGACGAACACGCTCCGCAACCCAGCGAGTTAAAAAAAACACACGCGATCGCAACCCGGCGCACGTAAGATGGGTGAAGTTATTATTATTTTTCTTGAGGCCGGGTGCTTGTCATGTCACGACTCGCCTGGCAAACTGTGAATAGTGGAGGGCGGCAAGGTGGAGCACTGGGACACCCCGAAGAATCTTGCATGGTGAACACAGCCTGCTCTTGCGAACCCATCCACCTCTCGCGCTCGAGCAGAAGGCTGGAACTCCCCCTCTGCAGGCGTTGATGTCGGCGGGAGCGGCATTTCGGCAGCAGGAGCGGCGTTTTGGCGGGAACCGCGCCCCGACCAGCCCTCGAGTTGGCGGGAACCGCGCCCCGACCAGCCCTCGAGTTGGCGGGAACCGCGCCCCGACCAGCCCTCGAGTTGGCGGGAACCGCGCCCCGACCAGCCCTCGAGTTGGCGGGAACCGCGCCCCGACCAGCCCTCGAGTTGGCGGGAACCGCGCCCCGACCAGCCCTCGAGTTGGCGGGAGCAGCGTTTTGGCGGGAACCGCGCCCCGACCAGCCGCCGAAATGGCGGGAGCGGCGCTTTGGCGGGAACCGCGCCCCGACCAGCCGCCGAAATGGCGGGAACCCCGTGGCCCGCATGGCCGGGCCTCCCCTGCCAGCCCCCGCAGCGACGATGGTGTCCTCTCCCCGCGGCTCCGTCGCTCCATTCCCGATGGCGGCGAAGCAGCAGTGTGGTGACAGTCCCGCCGCTCCGCGTGCAGCGCCATCTCTCTCTGTCACCGGGGCTGCCATCCCCGGGGCTGTCCGAAGGATGGTCGTCACACCGTCCCCGTTGTACGAAGGCGTCCAGGTGAGTTGTATATTTGTTTTTCGTGTGCCCATTTTACTTCCCTAGGATAACACCTAGCAATATTTATTTTTCCAACTTCTGACGCCAAATGTAGTAGGTTCAAATTAGGTGCACACACACGCAACTTGGAGGCAACACTATTTATTAAACGGTAAATAATATAACACTCTACATGAGGTGGTGACCACCTTCCTCAACTCACTAACACTCTGGAACACGACACAGACTGGACCAGGCAGGCAACGGCCTGCCTGGCCCAGGACGACGACTCGGGACTTGACGACCGAAGATGTCTTCACCTTGGAGTACAGTACAACAGCAGCCTCGCTCTGCGTTCACACCACGCTTATATTTGGTTTGGCGTGGCTGGCTCCGCCCCGGCGTGGCTGGCTCTCTTCAGGCCACGCCTCCCTTCCCAGGACACGCCTCACTTCCCCCACCTCTGGGAGGGTCCGGATCCCTCCACCACGTGACCCCCCAGGCACCCCCTTGGGGCCCCCAGCCTTCGTACGGGCCGACACAGTAGTGACCTTTCTCTGTCACTACACAGGAAAGCTGAGACTCAAGTCTTCTTTTTATAAACACTGTTTGTGGTTACTCTCAATCACAATGATGTTACGAGTTAGATATTATTTATAACACATTCACATAAAGATCCCTGTGTTGCTCATATGACCCCATAAGGACAAGTATCTTGAGTTTGGGTGGTGGAGGGGTAATTGTAAGTTAAACAACATTTTTTAATAGTACTATATTCACAATGACAAAAACATTTTTTTAATGAATAATCACGTTTTTATTCTTTTTCTAGGATAAATCTCCAAAAATGTATTGCAAAATATTTCATAACAATGACAAAATCAACAACTCTAACTAATGAATTGGTTTGCAAAATGTATTCTTATATATTTGCTACATAAGTTAAATGTATTTTTGATTACATTTCAACCAGGATATGGTCAACTCCCATGACACTCATGTGCTATATAGGTAAGATATTTAATTCTTCCCATTAAGAATAAGCTGCTTGAATCTCATATCAAATGACAAGTACTGTTACAGGGCAACCATTCCATGCAATATCAAGTATTGATATGGGATTAAAGCCACAAATCAATTCACAGTCGAAGTGTCTCCTTACTCAAACGAACAACTGCGAAGTGATCATCTCCAGTTGTAGCTCTGTGTTCATGGTGGTAAGTCAAAATGACCACTGTTGACTCCACAAAGATGTACTAATTTTGTTAACCCCAATAAATGGTGGACTGAGCCAACTCCAAATAGAATAACTTGTGTCTCCCTGCTCATTTGAACTGATGTAGCCCTCCTCATTCAGGCAAGGGGACACTTTAACTTGAGCTACTTCTTTGGCCATTGCGGTACACACAGGAAAGTACACCGGCACTAAAGCATGTCTGTGAATACAGACAAGTCTGGTAAGCAGCCAGCTCTGTTTTTTCGGCCGCACCACTCCCCTCTCGACAGCACAGCTGCCCTAGTCAGCTGTGTTGAGGCTGTGCTGTGTGAGCTTGCTGCCAGCTGGGCTGATGCTCTGGAGCTCCTTGGAAGAGAGGGAGGCCCCTTTGCCGCTCCGTGGAGTCTGTGTGTGCCGCTCGGTCGATGACAAAATCATGTGCTGGGAGAGGCTGTGGGCAGTTAGTGATGTTGAACAATTAATGGAAGCCATAGCGGTGAGCTCATTAATGGTCAGGTTGCCGTTTTTATTCCTCACATATATACATATTTACCTTCAAAACCTCCAAGTGTCTCTATACTCAAGTACTGGGTAGTGATTGTCTCCATTGATTGCCCTCACATGATGATATTCCAAATTCCTGCAATCGTTGTCGGTGCTTTGCTCTCCCTCTCCCCCTCGCACCTCCAGGCACCGTACTTCTAGCCCCGCCCACGCCCCCCCCCTCCCCCCCCCTGCCCCCCCCCTGCCCCCCCCCTGCCCCCCCCTGCCCCCCCCCTGCCCAGTCTCACGTTCCAGTCCCTAGCGCACACGCAACACTCCCCCTCCCCCTATTCCCCCACCGTCCTCTCTGACTTATATAAACCCCTTAACTCCGGCATCTCTCCCACTTCAGTAAAACAAATTGCTGTGGTTGTCACACCTGATTAGGATTGCTTGTGTTGCAATCGAAACGTCGTGATTTAATTAATTTATTTTTATTTTTTCACCTACGTGACTTTACCGAAAGAACCAAAGAGTATGGATCCTTGCAGTCACGAAAACTTCAAATCTAGAAAGGGACCAATTTCTCAATTTGACAACCACTGTTAACTTCCCAAGATTCTGACAATGAGTCAGGTACTTTAACCATATTGCCACCTGGCTGGATATTACACTAGCACACTGCACAATGCACATTACTTTATTTCTAAGTATCACTAAGCTGGCATTCAGCAATGGTTATCATATCAAATTATATTCTGGACTCGAGAAATAGATAATTAAAAAACAAGTGAAATGTTTGACCTGGGTCCACTATCCAATTCCCCCAGTGAAAATGATAGTTGAGGCAGTTTCCATACAACGGCTGCTCACCTGGGCAAGGCAGATGGAGGTGGTGGTGGCAGGGCAATGAATCGTGGGCGTGAGGTGAGTATCACCTCTCCATTGCTCGCCTCCGTCACGATGTTGGCAAGGGTGTTTTCCAGGACTAACTCCAACAGGTTACGCAACTCCGGCAATCTATAGTACATCACCAAAAGTCCAGACACATACCCACCCAAAGAATACACAAGTGGCAAGGCTGCAATGCATATGCCAAAGTGTCAAACTGTTCAGACAATTGTAGGGCAGCACTAATCTCTATTTCCACTGCCATTCAAATCCCAATACTGTATTTTTTATTGAAAGGACAATAAGTACCACCACCCTACTGAACTAGATATAGCATGTGGATCATAAGGATATTATGTGCACTGTACCCCCTAAAATGTGCACAAATCAAAATATCTATTCATCTACCTTCCAACTACAGTTTTGCCTTAGGTCAGTGAGGATGTGCTTACAATAGGTATGTGGTGATTAGTGTGTTGTAGCAGTTTTTCATGCTCTGCTATGGTCAAGGTAGCCGAGGTTTAATCCCTGTTTACACACAACAACAGTTATGGCCTGGGCCCCTCGATGATGACTTGGCCTTAGCATTAATATATATTTTTGGGTCTGTCGGTAAAGTCATGTAGATAGGTTAAAAGAAAATAACAAAAAACTACGACATTTCGATCACAACACAAGCGGTCGTCTTCAGGAAAAGGGGGATTAGCTTCAAAGGCAAACTGTTTATAAGGGTTTGAAATAGGCATAGCCCAAATGTCAGCAGCCAATGATAATCAAAGGGCTGCCAGGTTGATTGTTGGAAAACCAACCACCGTCGGGTTGGCTGCCCACCACTTACATTATCATTGGCTGCTGACATTTGGGCTACGCCCATTTCAAACCCTTATAAACAGTTTGCCTTGGAAGCTAACCCCCCTTTTCCTGTTAGACGACCGCTGGTGTTGCGATCGAAACGTTGTAGTTTTTTGGATATTTTTTGTTATTTTCTTTGAACCTATCTATGTGACTTTACCAAAAGACCCAAGAATATGAATTCCTGCAGTCACGACAGCTTTAAGTCAAGATTTAGCATTAACATATTATGCAATTTGTCACTTGGGTGACAAAGGCAGTTGACAAGGTATTGGTCAGACCTTAATAGCTTTCCACTAACAGCATTGGCTCCTGCAGTATAAAGATAAATGGCATCAACCTTACCTCACCCTGCTGGTCTCAATCAAATAAGGTCAGCAGAGTGAGGTTATGTTAGTTTGAAATATCCATTATGCTGAGGAGAGCAATGCTGAGGGTAAGGCAAATGGCAAACATGCCTAGTTTAAACACTGGATTGTTATACAGAACAGTCCTCTGGAAATTGTGAGGACCTGAAAAAATAGGATTTCGTAATGCCCAAGTGCTTGCAAAACAAACTATCCAAATAGCAGTAACATGGAAAACCTAATATGCTTACAATTGCTATTAAAGCGACCGCAATTGTAAAATGCATAACGCTATCTCTTGTGATACTGAATTGGTTTCGAAATGCAAGTTACTGTTTGAAGAGTTTATACAGAGGGGAAGTATCTCCTCACCGTTTTAGTTGATCCTTCCACAATACCTCCTTCTCATACGGCTGCAGCAGTGTAATCTTCTCCCTTCTTACAAATACATTGCTCTCCATTTCATATTTGTTCCAGTTGTTGCCATTCTGTAAACATCAGCAATACACACACTCACCCTCTAAATTTGTGGGAGGCACAAGATTATGCATGCCCCCTTAGACCTATAAAATGCCTTAACTAAACTAAATTAAGTTTGAACAAATGTTTAAATATATTTTAAAAAACATTACAAATCAACATTTTTTGATATACACCACTGTTTTATAATATGTACTTATTTGATCACGATCATTTATAAACAGACTATGCACTCTTAATGACACTAAGTTATATTGCATAGTTATGTTGAGTATTGAAAATAGTTGTAAACTAGCACAAAGTCACGTTTGCCATTTAAAACATGAATTGGGAAAACTGGTGATGTTGCAATTCTTAACGACCGGTGCAGATGCTGTCAGCTCAGGGTTAGCGCTGGGAGGACAGATCTCAGTCGCATCCATCCCGCTTATGTTTTCTTCACTGGAGACGTCTGTGTGTTCCTGAGCAATCCGCTGTTGTGTCTCATCCCTGATGCTGAACTGTCTGTAGAATGACACTGGCTCCTTCTCCAGATGTGCCAGAGCCTGGTGGAAGCTTTTATCATCCATCAAGCTTCTATGGTAAACCCAGTGGCAGACAATCAACCAGTTAGGAACACGTACATCTCAGTGGATTCTATTTAAAATGGTTTAATCCCAAAGATATTATAGTCGTGCTATTAGCAGGATGCCATGATACAAAGACTCAGTTTTATGATTAGACTTACCATGTAATTTCAGGGATTACTTTTCATATTTCCTGTAACCTAAGGTATATTTACAATTGTGTACAGTACTCTATTGTGTGAACGTAAATTTGTAAACATGAGTTTTTGCTGTACACTAAAAACATTTTATCTGGCCCTTACTTGAGCAGGTTGGACAGCACAAGAGGCAGAAGCTCTCTCTGCTCATCTGTAAGGGGGCTGAAGGCATGCACGTCATCGTTTATGTGGCATTTCGCTCCATCCTTCATGTCTTTGGCTGCAGGATGGCGCAAGCAACCACCACTGTCAGAAATCCTGACAAAAAAATCAACACCGGACAGAGATAAAAAGGAAATGCATGTGCTGGTCACTTCTCATGTGCTTCAAAGTTAAGCAGATACCATTTTGCTTGTATTTAACATTTCCAGATTTTCATATAGGAATGTAGTTCATATTAAACTCATCCACATACCCATGAAAAACACAGGAATAAATCAATCGTGATAAAAAAAATTGTACCATTTATATTATTTTCGTAACTTTTCAAACCCCAACAATTCAATACATTCCCACTAATAAGGGTTGAGATTGAAACCTCTTTTGTTTCCTTTGTATTTTTTGCCTCATATTTCTGTCTCATTTGTACTCTCCATCTTACGTGTATTGTCCCTGTGATTTGTACTGTCTGTCTCGATTGTTGTTTTCATCTCATTTGTACCATTTATAATATTGTAATCTAGTTAGTAATTTACAGATGGAATTTTTAGGGGTGTAATGATGCATCGATTCATTGATTGATACTGATTGTTACACTTATGATAAACACAATCATAGTGCATGTGAGAATAGAGTATTTTGATTCCTATGTGGTTATTGTAATGGGTTCCTGTTAACCTTTGCATTTACGAGATGATACAGTATTCATTACAATGTTTTAAAAATAATCAATTGTGTTTGATCACATCACAACCCTAAATTGTGACAATTCATCGCACACAAATAAAAACAAATTCCGGCGATTGATTTGTTACAGGAATATCAATTACACATAGTTTGTACAATTTCCTGTTGATATCAAATTGAGAAAACCTACCTCGATATGTGTACAGCAGGCATGAGCTGTGAGAATTGTGCTTCGAAGGATTGGATCGAGTGGGTCCGGATCGACACACCCAGGTGTAAAAGCTGGGGCCTGGGAAGCTCTGGCTGGGTAATTTCCTCTCGCTCCTTTCGATAGCTTCTCCTCTGACGCCGCTGACTCCTGGTGCCTGAGTTCTCCCCGTTCTCCTCTGCACCAATTGGAGGCAGTGCCTGCAAGGGGAGATTAAGCACAGCCAAAGCAGTCATTCAAGGACACTTCCGCAACATAGAACACTACACCTCGGAGTATTAAAACTAATAGTTTAGCAACTGTGTGTGTGGATGATAATTGTTTTTTTACCCTTCTATCTGGCAACAAAACTGACACCTTTTTACAAGGAGTCATGTTTGCATAGACCGCAATACCTGCAGTCATAATACAAACAAAAGACATAACTCTGATAATGTGCACTGTCCTTGAAGTTGATTGGTCCACACCCGAGACAGCTTTCCTTAGAGCCTAGTCTCACATGGGTTGGACCAGATGACGCCAAAAGGCGCCTTTTGGCGTCATCTGGTCCAACCCATGTGAGACTAGGCTGTCTCGGGTGTGGACAAATCAACTTCAAGGACAGTGCACATTATCAGAGTTATGTTTTTTGTTTGCATTATGACTGCAGGTATTGTGGTCTATGTAAACATGACTCCTTGTAAAAAAAAAAGGTGTCAGTTTTGTTGCCAGATAGAAGGGTAAAAAAACAATTATCATATTTTTACTGGCAAATGAGGTTCCAATGGTGTGTGTGTGGATGTCGCCCGTTCAGTCTTTCATAATCACTTTGTGTTGGTATGTTATACAGTAATGTCAGTTAATTATCCATAAAATCCTCACAGTCTTGAAAGTTTTTTTTAATGAGGATGTTATATTGAGATGTTTGGGCAATGCCATTAATTAGTGTTAACAAATTGAGATAAATTGGTGCTATAACACAACATGTAGTTTCCGTACAAACCTTGTACTTGTTCAGATGCTTGCTGGAGCCACTCAACACTGGTGATTGATGGTTTGTTAACTTCTCTGGAGCCTGTCAACAACATTTAAATAAACGTGTGATGCACTACACTAGACTATATATGTAATTACACTAGACTATATATGTATTTCATATCAATCTCACTATAGGCTGGATATTCAAGTGGTTATTAGGTTTCCAATTGAGCTATTATGCACCAATGGTTGAATTTCCATTGCTGTCACCCAGTATAAAAATGTATAAAAAAAAATAGGTTAGAAAGTGGACGTAAACATCCTGACAACCAACTACATATACAAAGGTATATAAAGTCTGTTATTTGGCCAAGTCTATAGGCCAAATAACAGATTGTGACCAAACACAAGTGGAGCATGATGCAGTTCTTCAGGAACTGCTGATGGTTTTTTTCAAAATGCATAATGGCTGTGTGATCTTTGTACCCAGTTTTGCGTGATGCTTGAAAGTCGGTATCACGTTGGTGTGCTCCATTCATAAGAGTGCATCCATTCCCATGTTGCCAAGTATGACTATTTCCCTTATCAATCACTGTTCACATTTTCTGTTTACGATGCTAAACCATGAGGTGTGACCATTTATATTAACTCTCAAGGTCATTTATAAATATATTTTCCTCGTAAATGTGTTACAATGATGTCACCTGGGAGGCCGTGGATGTTGGAGCAGCCGGTGGAAGGAGGTCGTGCTCAGTAATGGTAAACTCGACCTCCTGCCGCTTATGCTCAGCGTCCCTCTTAGCCTGTTGTGATGTAAATGCCTGGAACTCCATCATGTCAATAACCTGATCCCACAAAACACACATTTAGCCTCGCACACTGTAGAAGAAAGTGCTGGTAGTGGGTACTTATTAAGGTCAACATGCATATAAGGCTGAATTACTTCTATATATGTTGACATGCTGCTGCAAGTACAGGTAGTCCCAACTTACGATGGAGATGCGTTACAACGACCCCATCGTAAGTCGAAAATATTGTAAGTCGAAAATGGCCTAGCCTACCCAGGAGTCTTAAAGAATGGTGATAATTTAGCAAAACAGAGCAATTTACAGCAGAGGTGTGGACTCGAGTCATGTGACTTGGACTCGAGTCAGACTCGAGTCATGAATTTGATGACTTGCGACTCGACTTGGACTTGCATAACAATGACTTTGTCCCACCTATGAGATGTGGACTCGAGTCATGTGACTTGGACTCGAGTCAGACTCGAGTCATGAATTTGATGACTTGCGACTCGACTTGGACTTGCATAACAATGACTTTGTCCCACCTCTGATTTACAGTACTGTACTGTATAAACTATATGCGTACAGTACATCCCGGCAGCGTCCCAACGTACAGTATCGTACCTCGTACGCTGCTGCGTTTGCCTGCCGCGAGAAATGTTAAATATTTTACAATTTTGTCATATCGCTATCGCCATCATAAGATTGAAATATCGTAAGTCGGACCATCGTAAGTCGGGGACTACCTGTACACATTTTAATCTGAGTTGCTGGCCTGGAGGTATATTTAAGTGCTTATCCCACAATCAGAATGTTGCGAGTTCTCAACGGTTCTACGGTCAACTCATGCAATCATCTTTCAGAAATTAATAAATTAAGTACCACTTTGTAAGAAGTAAACAGCCCTATCCCATAGAGTGAATGGCTCCTGTCATGGCCTCCATTGGAAATGAGAGCTATTGATCCAATTCCCATATTGGCAATGCTCTATTCCTTTATGTCTGAATTATCAAGGCAATGAGCTTTGTCTATTTCACAAACAAATTCTACCTTGCCCTTGTTCACTTTGTAAGTCACTGTGAGAAGAAACCAAAGTGTACAATTAGGGCACGACCGTACCTCACATACAAGGTCGAGATCATATAAAATAGGTTGACCAAGGGCTCTGAGAGTGAGCTTGCAGAGCACACTTCCACCTGGGTCCAGCGTCCCTTCCTTGGGCTCTAAGTTCAGCACCTGTTGAGAGACAGACATACCACGCTTCTTGACATGCACATAGGCACTCACCCTCTCGTGCCGTCCTATTTTCAGAGCGTTGGTGGCATGCAGCATCCTCCTTCCACATCTCTCGAAAATGAATTACCCATCCTGTTCATGGTTTTTTTAAACAGCATTTTGATTAATCTTAGGATAATTAAATACATACTAAATGGCAAATGTATACATTTTCACTGATTGTTTATTTGTTTAGTACAACATGCATATATCTAACCATGTGACACTGTGGGTAGAGCACTTGGCTCACAATCAGAAGGTTGAGTTTACAACCTGGGTGGGGATTGACTCAGCACACGATCCCGTGGTGACAGTACCAATTTAGTTAAAGTTAATAGGTGTCCTGTAGAAAAATTATCCCTGCCATTAGAATGTGGACTTTCCACCAATAGCTGTGGACCATCAACAGAGATGAGCACCACTCAATATTTGAATACTCGGACACTAATCTAACTTTCACTTGATAATACCAGGCTGGTGTTCTGGCACAGCGAACAAAGAATACTATTTCTAAATTATTTCTTAAGTAAGAAATAATTATGAACAAGATTAAAAGTTGACCGAGCTTAAATGTTCTCATTATGTGATGAATAATCATCCTTTTCTTCAGTGTACCGAAATTAAGTATTCAGCGATAAACTGCAGAAAATTATAACAAAACATTTATGTTCTGATGTGTACCTATAATCACTCGAGAAGTACTGTATACGATTAGTATTTATTGTATTTGATTTTGTCAAACTTGACATGACTGTACAGTCGTTGTATTAACTTAATATGTACAATAATGTCATCAAACTCAGGTCGTTGGGTTCATAGTGCAATGTGATAATGACCTTCTCCACCCAAAAACAAACATATAATTATGATATATAATATGAATGTCTACTTGTTGCTTTGGGTTGTCCCTCTCACGAACTATCCTGCCAAAGTACATGTGCCAATCTGTCTGGGTGACTATATATATGCCTCACCTCAGTGTCCACGTGTGAAGGATGACGCCAGATGAAGAACACTGCCCTATCCTTGGATGTATTGCTCAGGAATAAAATTCGGGTGGACTTGCTGTACACGGGCAATTCCCCAAAGCTGAGCTGCTCCACAGACAGGTGTGACAGCTGCACGAGACACAGGTATAATGCACAAGGCGGTACTGTGATGTCACTCAGTGTAATTACGTCACAACTGCCTGATTACTAATCTAGTATATAATTACAATAACCCCCCCACCTCAAATCGTTGCACCTGATGAGTTGATGAGTTAATGATGATGTCACCCTGCTGCTGCTCTATATAAGAACGGGAGACAGAGTAGAGCCTCACCATTCTGGCGAATTGCCCGATGAGGAGGGCCACGGCTGCGGCTGGTTTGTATCTACCGTGTCTCTGCTGGTGTCGTGTCTAGTCTCGGCTCCCTGGCTGCCTGGCCAGTGGCAGCCTCGCAGGCCCGCGGGGCCATGGCGACCAAGCGATCCGGGGTGGTGAGCCAAGAGGCGGAGGATGGTGCGATGAGACGGCCTGGAGGAGGGAGACCCGCAGAGGAGAGGGACGAGGCGCGAGCGTCGACCTCGAGGCGAGCGGAGGAGGACGCCTGGTGGCAGCGGGCGAGGAAGGGAGAGGAGCCGACGAGGAGTGGGATGGTGTCGGCCAGCCCAGGAGAGGAGGCGGAGGAAGCACCGAGCTCGGCGGGCCTGCAGGCGCAAGGTGCCCAAAGCGACGCTGTCCAGGCAAGTCCTGGACCTGTGGGGGCAGGGCGGCCCCAGGAGCGCGCAGGGCGGTGGCGCGGAGGTTCGGCAGGAAACTTCACCCCGCTACACGCTAAGAGGCATAACTGCGTGCGGGTGTCCTTTAAGGAGGACGTGCCAGAGGAGGTCACGATCGACAGACCGAGGTTCGTGCGGTCAGTGATGGTCGAAACTCTGAAGGTGGATCCGGCAGATCTGTTTTGCTTGATAGCCTTGCCAGGTGGCAGGGCTTTTGACGTGAGCTTTAAGACAAGCAACTTACTGCAGCGTTTTATGACTTTGTTCGAGGAGAAGGCGGGGGATCGGCCACTGTCACTGCTGAAGCTCCAACTGCTCTCTGAGCTCGATACTAAAGTGGTCACCATATTTTTGTACAACGAAGCTCTGCCTGACCACGACGTCGAGGTGTGGCTGAGGCAGCACTGCCTGGTGCTTTCGGACAGTAAGCGGGTCCAAGACTCGTTAGGGATCTGGACGGGCGCCAGGCAATGGCGAGTGAGGTTGGGAACGGCAGAAGGGGCTCTGCAACACATCCCGAGCGCCCTGAACATTGGTGGCAATAGGGGCTACGTGGTGTATGCGGGGCAGCCGAAGCTCTGCAGGCGATGTGGGGGGAGTGGCCATCTGGCTGCAGCGTGCGAGGCACGGATATGTTACCGATGCAAGGCACGGGACCACGTTGTGGCAGAATGCTGCGCCCCGGCATTGTGCAACCTATGTGGGAATAAGGACCACCTGTACAGGGACTGCCCGCTGTCATATGCAAATAAGGTCCGCGCACATAGGAGCAGGGTGTCGGATGGAGAAGGGGAGGTGGCCGAGGACGGGCTGAAGCCAACGCAGCCCGGCGGGAAGATGGAGGACGGGGGTGGAGAGGTGGGCAGGCAGGGTACGCCACTGCAGGACGAGAGGGAGGAGGGGGAGATGACATCGGAGGAAGACGCGGATCCCACGGGGCGGCAGGTGGAGCACCCTGGGGACAAGGACGAGGAGCCCGTGGGAAAACCCCCCGACCCAACGGTGGTTGACTGGGCGGAGGCGGTGGAGGCGGGGGAAGACGGAGAGGAGCAGCAGAGGGAGAGCACCAGGAGGGAGAAATTCAAGAGGGTGGTGAAAAGGAAGCAGAAAGCGCCGCGTGGCCCAGCGAGGTCGACCCGCAAACGGGACCTGGAGGCAACAGACTCCTCGATAGACGCGAGGTCGTCGGAAGATGGTGCTGTGGCGGCTAAGACCAACCAGGGAAGAGGGCTGCCCAAGGAGCCTAGGAGAGGGGAACAATTGCAGGGATTGGCTGACACAAACCTGTATGAACTATTGGACGACGGGTCTGGGTAGGGAGAGACAATTCTGGGTATGGACCTTACCGTAGCATCAGTAAACGTGAGGGGAATGTGGGGCAGGGCTAGGAGGGGGGCCATTCTACATTATCTACGGTCCCTGAAAAAGGACGTTTACTTTTTACAGGAGTGCCACTTGCCATACTCCCTTGGTCGAGAGGATCTGGCTAGGGACTGGGAGGGACACTGCTTCTGGTCCGGAAGCAATGTTAATAGGTGCTCAGGAGTGGTCATCCTCCTAGGTAGAAAGAACATAGAGGTGCAGGAAGCCCGAGAAGTGGTCCCGGGACGACTCCACTATGTCGATGTTGCATATGGTGGGGCGGCGGTCCGGCTGATCAATGTGTACGCCCCCACAGGCTCTCCGGAACGTGTGGAGTTGCTAGAGAACGTGGCAGCCTTGCTGCTAACACGAAGACACATCGTCATGGGGGGTGATTTTAATTGCCCTCTAACCCTGGCGGACACGCGGCCAGTCGCCGGATGTCGAAAGTTGGACCCCTCCTCTAGGAGGCTGGGGGCTTTGGTTGGAGATTTTGATTTGATTGACGCTTACCGGTCGTTACACCCAAAGCGACCAGGGTTCACGTGGTCGAGTTGTTTGGGAACCGCACACTCGAGGATTGATTTCCTCTTTGTCTCGGCCAAGGTTAAAGTGGAGAGAGTGGAAAACGAACCTTTCTCTTTTTCTGACCATAAGATGATAGCGGGGGGGCTCAGAATCCCAGATGGGCTGAGGTTGGGAAGGGGAATCTGGCGCATGAACTCGGGACTGCTGGAGGACAAAAAGGTGGTGAAGGAATTTGTCAGGCAGTACGAGGAATGGAGGAGCCTGCGGTGCTGCTTTGGCACGATAGCTGAATGGTGGGGAATGGTGAAGGGGCGAATTAAGTCCTTTTTCCAGTCCCAGAGTAGAAGGAGGAGCGTAGGGGTTGAGTTGCGGGGATTGAATGAGAGATTGGAGGGAGCATATAAACTGATGGAACTGGGATTCCCCGTCATGGGAGAAATAAAGCAACTAAAAGATAGGATCTCTGCGGTGTGGGAGAAGCAGGCCGCGCAACTTGCATTCAGGGCTCGGGTGAAGGCGGTCGAGGAGGGTGAGCGTTGCACGCGTTTTTTCTTTAAGAAGTGCAGGAAAGCGGACAACACAATCCGAGAATTGGTTTGTCCCAGGTTAGGTAGACTCAAGAACACAGAGGGGATAACGGAGGCCGCCAGGGGTTACTACAAGGAATTGTACAGGAGCAGGCCGTCAGATGAGGGGGCGCGGAGCACACTGCTAGGGGGGGTAGATAGGGTTATTGAGGCTCCAGAGGAGATAAACAAGCATATCCAGAGGGCAGAATTGGATGAGGTGGTGGGGGGATTACGTCGGCACAGTGCACCAGGTTTAGATGGGATACCGGCCGAATTCTATGTTACGTTTTGGAGTACCCTCAGGGACGACATGTGGCAGATGTATAAGGAAATTACGGAGGAAGGCCCTGTGCCAGATTCAATGACTAGAGGGGTCATAACCCTTATATACAAGGGGAAGGGGGAGCGCAGCGACCTCGGGAGCTGGCGCCCGATCACCCTGCTGAACACCGATTATAAAATCCTGGCCAAAGTTATCGCGGCGCGCCTGGGGAAGGTGGTGGGGGAGGTGGTGGGGTCGGACCAGAAGTGTGCGGTTCCGGGCAGGCGGATATCCGATACCCTCGTTCTGTTGAGGGAGGTGGTGGAAACCACTGTGGAGAGGGGTAATTCATTGGGTCTACTCAGTTTGGATCAGGAGAAGGCATTTGATAGCATCTCGCACGATTATTTGTTCGCGGTTTTGAGGCAAATGGGGGTGGGGAAACAGCTTATAGACTGGATAGGGAAGCTATATCATAAGCTCACAGGTAGCCTGCTAATAAATGGAGTCCTCTCGGAAGGGTTTCCAATTGGGTCCGGTGTGCGGCAGGGGTGCCCGATGTCGCCGGTGTTATTCATAATGTGCGTGGAGCCTTTTTCCCAGGCTGTCAGGGGAAGTCGGCTGATTAGAGGGGTGAGCATGCCAGGGTGTGCGGAACCAGCAAAAATTGCAACGTATATGGACGATGTTGTCATTTTCTGTGGGAATGTTGCTTCAGTATGGGAGGCCCTAAGACTTGCGGATAGATTATTTTTGGCCTCAGGATTAAAGGTGAATGTAAGCAAAAGTGAGCTGCTGATATTCGGTGACCCCAGGTTATTTGAGGGCCGCCCGCCAGGTATAACGGTCCAGGGTGAGGGTATCAAAATCTTAGGAGTCACGTTCTATAGGGAGGACTCGGCGACTAAGAATTGGCGGGGAAAAGAGTGCATGGTGAGAGGCAGGCTGGCTGGTTGGGCAGACAGGCGCCTCTCAATGGAAGGTAGAGTGTTAGTTTTGAGGGTGGAAATCCTCCCGGTACTCATCTACCTGGCTTACGTGTTCCCGCCAGGGGCGCAAATGGCAAAAAGGTTGGAGCGCCTGTTTTTCAAGTTCATCTGGGGGGGAGGGATGGACCGAGTGAAGAGAGAAACAATGTACAAACGTGCTGAGAACGGTGGGAGGGGGGCCCCGAATGTCGTGTGCATCCTTAACACGATTTTTGTTTGTAATACGCTGCGACTATATTTCTCCAATGGGCTCCAGGTGAAAGCCTCATATTATGTTCGGTATAGACTGGCGTGGCTCCTGAGACGGCTAAGCATGGCGTCGTTGCCGCGCAGCACCCCCCTGGCTTGGCCTCAGGGGTGGTTGTGCACCACGGTAAATGAATACATCGCGAAGTATGAGCCGGACCGGACGCGGGGGTCGTGGGTTCCCAGGGAAGTCCTGGCGGAAATGTCGAAAAAGGAGGTCTGCACAGAGGTGCCGGGTGCTCGGGGTACCCGGGCACGACAAATTTGGGAAAACGTAGCATCGGCAGCCCTGACCAAAAGGCAGCGGGACTTATCCTGGCTGGCCGCATGGGACAGGCTGGAGTGCAGACTATTTATGTGCTCCCGCAGATTGGCCCGCTCACCTGATTGCCCGAGAGGCTGCGGCCTGGGAGAGAGCGCTGCTCATGCCCTCGTACAGTGCCCATTTGCCCAGGAGGTGTGGGAGTTAAGCCGACCCCTGCTGTCCCATTTTTGCCCCGTAAAGGCCACAGCGCCTAATATGATTTGGGGGATGTTCAGGCAGAGAGCGGGTGGGGTCTGGGCTCAGGCATGGGCCGTCATAGGTGCCGTAAAAGAGGCCCTGTGGATGGCGCGCCAGAAACTGATTAAGGGCGCCTATATGTCGCCTCCCGAGGTGTGCCGACTGGCCAGGGGGCTGTTGGAGAGGGTGGTGGAGGTGGAGCGGGCGACAGCGGGCGGAGCAGCCACGGGCGCGAAGTGGCGGTGGCCGCTGCCCAAGTGCGGGATGGGCTAATTCGAAACGACCCCCCCCCCCCCTTTCGAGAATGAGTGGATGAACGCACCCCCCCCCCCCCTTTTTTTTTTGCGACGGTGAATTTTTTGTTTTTTTTGAGTGAAGGGTGTAAAAGAGGGGAACTTGAACGCGGCGTAGCTCGGTGCGTCGGCAGTGAAGGGGATCCCCTGTTCCCGTTACGTTTGTGTGGTTTTTCCGGTCCTTTTGGCTGTACAAAGCAGAGGCCTGCTCCTGCTTGAAAGGAAATAAAAACCTTAAATCGCGACCGCGGCTGGTTCGTCTCTACCGTGTCTCTGCTGGTGTCGAGCCTAGTCTCGGCTCCCTGGCTGACTGGCCAGTGGCAGCCTTGCAGGCCCTCGGGGCCATGACGACCAAGGGCTCTGGGGTGGTGGGCCAAGAGGCGGAGGATGGTGCGATGAGACGGCCTGGAGGAGGGAGACCCGCAGAGGAGAGGGACGAGGCGCGAGCGTCGACCTCGAGGCGAGTGGAGGAGGACGCCTGGCGGCAGCGGGCGAGGAAGGGAGAGGAGCCGACGAGGAGAGAGGCGGGAGCCCCCGAGCGGAGGATGTGGAACGAAGCCAGGGAGACGCCAGCAACCCTGGGGCAGGGGGAGGCCCGGAGGGAGAACGCGACAGTGGACGCTGGACCGGTGGGAGCTGGGAGGCCCCGGGAACGAGATGGGAAATGGCGAGGCGGGGCAGGGGTGAGTCTGACACCACCTCATGTCAAACGACATAATTGCGTCAGAGTAATGATGAAGGACGAGGTAGCGGAAGAAGTGACCATCGACCGAGCAACCTTTGTACGGTCAATAATGATGGACTTGCTACAAATAGAGCCGACAGACTTGTACTGTTTGATAACTCTGCCGGGAGGGAGGGCGTTTGATGTAAGCTTCAACTCAAGCCCCCTGCTACAAAGATTTATGACCCGCTTCGAGGAAAAGGCGGAGGAGAAGCCATTGATATCAATGAAGCTACAACTGTTATCAGAGCTGGACACGAAGGTGGTGACTATTTTCCTATACAATGAAGCCCTACATGACCACGACGTGGAGGTCTGGCTAAGACAGCACTGCTCGGTACTGACGGGCTGTAAAAAGGTGAGGGACTCGGTGGGGATATGGACAGGGGCAAGACAGGGTGCGGCTGAAAACAGAGGGAGGGACCTTGAGACACATCCCGAGTGCCCTGAACATAGGTGGCAACCGGGGATATGTTGTGTATGCCGGACAACCTAAACTGTGTAGGAGGTGTGGGGGCAGCGGTCACCTGGCCGCAGTGTGCAAGACAAAGGTCTGCTATAGATGCAAGGCACTCGACCACGAGGTAGAAGAATGCAGTGTTCCGGCACAATGTAACCTCTGTGGTAGCCGAGAACATCTGTACAAAAATTGCCCGGAGTCGTACGCCAACAAGGTTAGGGCGTATAGGGTAGGAGGAGCGAGGGATGAGGAAGGGGGTGGGACCAAACTGGACCCGGATAAGGAACTGGTGAGGGATGGACGTGGGGAAGTGGCTGAGCAGCAGCCACCAGCAACGGACGGAGGGGGAGAAGGGGAGAGGCATGCAAAAAGAGCAGAATTGACATCGAGCGAGCAGGAAGAGGGGCTGGCGGGGGAGGGGAGCGACGGCATGGGCAGCATCTCCGAGACGACCGTGGAAGACTGGGCGGAGGCGGTGGAGGAGGATGAAGAAAAAGGGGAACGACAGCAGGAGGAAGGCGGTAGCGAGACATGGGAGGGACCAATTGGAAGGAAAAGGAGGATACGGAGAGCCCCAAAAAGAGGTGCCCCTTCAGGCAGCACGGAATCCTCGGACTCCTCGCCGGACACAGAGGCCTCGAGGGAGGGGATGGAGGAAAGGGTGGAGAGCCGGCGCAGGGGGAAACCCTTGAGAACAAGGGGCAAAATGAAATTGCGGGAACTGGCGAATGAAGACGGTTATGGAGGGCGAGCGGAGAAGGCCGCTTCGGACTGAGACGCATCCCAACATGGAACTATCCGTGGCGTCCGTAAATGTGAGGAGCTTGAAGGGAAAGGGGAGAAGAGGAGCAATAATACAACTGCTACAGGCTACTAAGTGGGAGGTGGTCTTCCTCCAGGAATGCCACCTACCATACACCCTGGGCCGGGAGAAGCTGTTGGAGAGCTGGGATGGCTACTACTTTTGGTCCGGGAGTAATGAAAATCGATGCACGGGGGTGGTTACCCTCCTAGGCAGGAGGGGTATACAGATAGTCGGGTCCCAAGAGGTGATCCCAGGCCGCCTCCATTATGTGGACGTGTCGTATGGAGAGGCAGACCTGAGACTAATAAATGTGTACGCCCCCACGACGTGCACAGAAAGAGTGGACCTATGGAATAATGTAGCGACCCTACTCGTGACGAGAAGGCAAGTCATAATGGGGGGTGATTTTAACTGCCCGTTGTGCCTGGCAGACCTATTATCGGTGGCTGGGAGGAGGCTTGACCCTTCCTCTAGGAAGTTGAAGGAGCTGATAGAGGATTTTAAAATGACTGACACCTTCAGAGAGGTACACCCGGTGAGACCGGGATACACGTGGTCGGATAAGGGCGGCAGAACGCAATCACGAATAGATTTCATCTTTGTGTCTGCCAATGTGAAGGTGGATGGAGCAGACCTGGAACCCTTCCCCTTGTCAGATCACAATTTGGTGAAGGCAAAGCTCGGTATTCCAGGTGGCCTGAAGATGGGGAACGGAACCTGGAAAATGAATGTAAGCCTGTTGGAAGACAGAAGGGTCGTGGAAGACTTTGTAAGGAAGTACGAAGACTGGACGACCCTGCAGGAATGCTTTGCCACGAGGGTGGAGTGGTGGAGCATGGTAAAGGGCCGGATAAAGGCCCTCTTCCAGACACATAGTAGAAGGAGGAGTGTAAACAGGGAACTGCAGCTGTGGAACGCTAGAATCGAGAAGAAGCACAGGTTACTTGAGCTGGGATTCCCAGTGAGTGAGGATATACGGAGAATGAAGGGAAGGTTATCCTCGGTATTGGAGAAAAGAGTCAAACAAATGGCATACAGGGAAAGGATCAGGGCAACGGAACAGGGAGAGAAATGTACGAGTTTCTTCTTTAAGAAATGCAAGGCAGGAGACAACACACTTAGGGAATTGGTGAGTCCGGTCAGAGGCAGGCAGGCAACGACAGAGGGTATGATAGAGATAGCGGAGGAGTACTATGGGGAGTTGTATGGGAGGAAGGGAACGGATAAGGGAATAAGGGAGGCACTACTTGGGGAGCTAAGACATGAGGTTAAGAACCCAGAGGTACTGGGAGGGAGGATCCAGATGGAGGAAGTGGAGGAGGCAGTGAGGAGGCAGAATAAGAATAGGACGCCAGGACTGGATGGAATTCCAGCAGAATTCTATATTACATTCTGGGATTTAATGAAAGGGGACATGCTGCAGATGTATAGGGAAATGCTGGAGGGCGGACTGATGCCAGAAGAAATGTGTGAGGGGCTCATCACACTGATGTATAAGAAGGGGGACCGGAGAGAGTTGGGAAACTGGCGTCCAGTTACGCTCCTGAACTCGGATTACAAGATTATGGCAAAAATAGCTGCGACGCGCCTGGGGAAGGTGGTGGAGGGAGTAGTCGAACCCGACCAGACGTGTGCGGTGCCAGGAAGAAGGATTTCGGACTCCCTGATTTTATTAAGGGAGGCAATAGAGGTAGAAGGAGAGAGGGGATGCCCCCTAGGGCTTCTTAGCCTGGATCTTGAGAAAGCTTTCGACCGCCTCTCGCATGAGTATATGTTCGCAGTGTTGGAAAAAATAGGAGTGAGGGGACCCTTGGTCGATTGGGTGAGGCGTCTTTACCAAGGGCTCAAGACCAGACTACTGATAAATGGGGAGCTCTCGAGGACAATTCCAGTAGAGTCAGGGGTGAGACAGAGGTGCCCGATGTCCGCGGTTCTATTTGTAATGTGTATGGAACCCCTTGCACAGGCAATGAGAAACAATGAGGAAATTAAGGGAGTGACCATCCCCGGGAATAAGGAACAGGGGAAGGTGGCGCTATATATGGACGACGTAGTCGTGCTCTGTAGGGACGTGGCATCAGTGTGGGGGGCCATGAAGGAGACGAACCGCTTCGGCCTGGCCTCCGGCTTGAAGGTGAACGCGAGGAAGAGCGAATTGATGGCCTTTGGGGACCCGAGACTATTTGAGGGCCGGCCGCCTGAGTTGGGGATAAAGACGGAGGAAGTCAAGGTCCTGGGAGTGTCCTTTTGCCGAGAGAGGTCGGCGGAACGAAACTGGGACGGGAGGATAAAGCAGGTAAAGGGACAGTTAGGCAAGTGGGCCGGAAGACGGCTCACGATGGAAGGGAGGATTCTGGTAGTGAGGGTGGTGGTTTTACCAACACTCAACTACCTCGCATATGTGTACCCGCCAGGTAGGAGGGAGGTAAGAATCCTGGAATCGCTGTTGTTTCAATTCATTTGGGGAGGCGGGATGGATAGAGTAAAGAGGGTGGTGATGTGTAAGCGCGTCGAGAACGGGGGGAAGGGTGCCCCAAATATTGCACGTGTGCTGTCCTCAATTTTTGTCTGCAACACTTTGAGGTTATTCTTTTCCGAAGAGCCCCGGGGGAAGGCCACTTGTTATTTAAGGTATCGCCTGATGTGGCTCCTGAGGGGGCTTGGGATGACACAATTACCGGCGGGCACGCCCTTGGCCTGGCCACAAGGATGGCTGAATGCGGCGGTGGGTGACTACATAAAAGAGTACAATTTGAGTCAGAGAGGGGGACCGTGGAACTCCAAGGAGGTATTGGCCAAAGTAAACGAAGGGGAGGCCTGCGAGGGGGTGATGGGTGCGAAGAGGACTATGTACCGTCAAGTGTGGAGGAACACTTCATCAATGGCGCTCACAAAAGAACAGAGAGATCTGTCCTGGTTGGCGGTGTGGGATAGATTGGAGACGAGGGGCTTCATGTTTTCTCGCCGAATGGCACGCTCGCCCAAATGTCCGAGGGGCTGCAACACAGATGAGGACGCGGTGCACGTCATGGTGAAGTGTCCCTTCGCACAGGAGGTGTGGAGACTGAGCAGTCCGCTGTTGTCCTGGTTTTACCCATCGCAGGTGATAAGTCGGGACATTATGTGGGGAGTCTTAAAGGAGGTGCGGGGAGATGACAAAGATCGAACGTGGGCCATAATAGGCGCGACAAAGGAGGCCTTGTGGGGGGCTCGCAGAAAAGAGTTGGATGGGTCCCCTATATCACCGTTGGAGGTGTGCTACTGGGCGAGGAGGTTGCTAGAAAGGGTGATGGAAGTAGACCGGGTAAGGCTGGGATACAAGGCCGCAGGTGTGAAGTGGAAGTGGCCCCTACCCGGGGTGGGGTAGCGAGGGGACGGGCGGGTATAGGGAAGGGATAGCGAAAGATGGCCATGCACATTTTAGCCGGCCTGCTAAGTCGTGTGGGCGAGGAATGTATGTGTTCGATCGGGGGAAGGCGATGTGATGGAGAAGCGCATGGGTGAATGGTGGTGATGAATGTGAATAAGGGGAACGGGGCGGTGTGCGTTATGGCGGTGAGCTTTTTTTGTTGCATTGTATGTGGATGGCGCCCGCGGATGTGACGGAGACTCGAAGGGGCCAACCAGGGCGCCCGGGAAAGAATGGTTTTCAGTACTCTCTTTGGTTTTCCTTGTACCCGCTGAGAAGTTAATAAAAACCTTTAAATCGCAAATCGCAATTACCAGCGAGCGAAACGGCGTACTCAAATTGTAAATGTTGTGGTTTCACGCTTCAACACACCGGTGGGCTAAAGCAGTGAACTATTTGTCTTTTGTCAACGTGACACTTTTTTACTGATTGGCCGTGTCGGGTGTTGGAGGGTTACGACACATTTATAAATAACGCGATCTAAACCCAAAAACGGTGATTATGAATACGTCACACATGTATGTAGTCTATGGACAAATGACTTGCTGTATTGGGCTATGATGTGTTCAGGAACGCAAGCAATCTCAAAATTCAATTGCGATTAATATTGTGATGTATTGACACAATACCTATCGCGAACAAATATATTGCTCCAATACTAGGTGGGAATCAATCAAGAAGAAATTAAATAGGTTTTGTCTGTTGCCAGAAAGTCAAATGACTGAAACACATTACAACTCCCATAACACCACAATGTCTGACACATACAATTGTCATGGTTTTATTTTCATTATAGTTTCATATTAATAGTCTATTAAAAAGCGAGGAGACGGATATACGTGATTACTGCCCACATACACTTGTGAAATATAATAATTTATTTCACAATTTACATGTATAAAGCACTCTTAGACAATCGTTCTCAGGGCGCATATATAATAAACCAAATTATGAAATAGTACACAGATCACCAGACTAAGACACAGTTAGGATTTGTAGAATTCAATATTATTGCCTATGGCTCTGACATACTGAGGAATTCATATTTTTTCTGGTAAAATGTTGAAGCTCAACACTTATAAAGCCAGCATCAAAAGTGACAACCATAGAAATAAACCGAGTTATATATGTCATGGAAGATGGGGCCACCTACATCGGTGGAAAATGACAGAGAATTCACGTTACAACTGTGAACACCAAAGACAAACTATGGACCACATTGTCCGACACTGCCCTCTTAGACCATTCAAGGGCAATGGCACAAACATCACCAACAC
Organism: Lampetra planeri; assembly: GCF_965212315.1. Lineage (NCBI taxonomy): Eukaryota > Metazoa > Chordata > Hyperoartia > Petromyzontiformes > Petromyzontidae > Lampetra > Lampetra planeri. The sequence continues at coordinate 5,926,591 of NC_136107.1, read as the reverse complement.
TTCCCCGGCAGCCGCAAAATGGCTAAATAATTTCGGCATTAACATATTACCACTGGTGATCACACTGGTTAACCATATGAAATAACGTCAAACCTGTACTATCCTCTGAATTGAATATGAAGTCAATTTTAGAGGACTCCTACTCAAACTAGCTGTTCTATATCCTGTAGCATTCATCTCCTTTTGTGGTCCTAAACTAATTGAGGACATTCCTAATTGCTATGGTGGAGGCATAGCTCTTAAAGGGACAACAACTGTTGAATTTGCACAAAGTGGTACAGAGCCATCCATAAATGACGTCACGCGATTTTGGACGATTTTTGACCCCCCTCCTCGTCACACGGCGTCACAAAAAGTCAGACCCCCCCCCACTCAAAAATGACATCACAAGGCTCTGCCCCCCCCCCAAAACCATATTTCCATTTTGAAAATAATATATGCTTCAAATCGCTTTAAACTATTGTCATTGTAGCGTGTATTTAATGTGGTGCTGCACTATCATGTTGAAGGAGTATTGTTATAACAATTAGTGTTGTTATCACAATTCTATATTTATTTAAAAGTTTCACATTTTGATGTGACGTCACATTTCTCAACCACCCCCCCCTTGTCACACATCGTCACAAATGTCTGACCCCCCCCCCCCCCCCCCCAGGTGCGTGGCGTCATTTATGGACGGCCCCTACTCACTTATTGGCCCCGATGGGACGATCGTCTGATTTGATCCCTCAATGGGTTTCAAACTTGCAACCTTCCAATTGTGAGTTCAGAAATCTGATCGGAATGCTACTTGGCCAAGTTACATTTAAGTTGATAGGAAATTTCCAACTTAAACGCTGTTCCAATGAATTGATAATTCTAAGAGTAGTAGGATAAATGTTTCAAGGCAGCCTCCACAACATGCATTTCATGTGCCAGTCCTGAAAGTATTCAGTTTCACCACATTAAATGAAAGAAATGAACAAAATATCAATGGATAGTGTATTTTCAAATGATGCTTTCCATTCGCAATTACAAAAAGGGATTACTAGGCATACGGCCAACAAGAGTTGCATTCACTACCCATGACAGATTGCTACATGGAATGGATTGCTAAGCATACAAATAAAAGCAAAAATCAATAACTACTTTAACACGACTGAAAGGAAACCTTTTGTCTCACTGCAAGCTATTTAATGGTACTGTTGAATTATAAATGGGTTAAATTACAAAGTAACTGGAACACGTGAAGCACATTCATTGTATAAAGTATGCACCGTGTCTGACAGCACGAATAAACGGCTGTTATTTACTGAGCCGTACCATATTTCAATGTACCATGTTGTACTACGGCATTTTGTCACTGCATTTTATAGAAATACATATTATAATATGTATACAGCAAGTACCATACTGATAATAATGCTTGCTGTACATTGTTCAAATCTTTGCAGTGTTTAGAGCTAGTTCTATTTTCACCGTGTAAGATTATAAAGCTTGCAAGCCTCACTATGGTCATCTTTATATAGCAAGTTTTATAACTGGGGTTCTAAACCCCTTAACCAATATCAAAATAATTTCAAACTTCAGCGCTAGTTAAAGCCAGACCAGTAGCGGGGAGTAAAAAGGTGTTGGCTTACAGATGCAGTCTTTTTGGAGGCCTTAGGCTGAATTTTTCACAAAATAATAGCGACAAACTCCAAGTTTGGTACTTCTGTACTATGCCCTATCATGCCACAATCTTGGGGGCAATTTCATCCTCTGCTGAGCCGTAATCTGCCGTGCTTCTCTACACTCTCCGCTGCTGTGCTGGCCATTGTACGGACCTGTAAGGGTAAGTGTGGGAAGGGTGCAGCAGATGGTAGCAGCTGGGTCAACGAGTTCACCCAGTTTAGGTGAGTGTTGTCCGTCTGCTCCTCGTCAAATCCCACACCGCGGAATGTAACCAGTGATGACTCTCCATGCAGGACGTGTATTGGCACATCCACCTGCATGATGGGGCAGGCGCATCACAATCAGGACCGAGCGAGAGCGTATGACCTCTACTCTAAATAATATAGAACACTTTGGTGTAATTGCTCTTAAACTATTTGTAATTAATCTGATTTGCAAGTTTTGTTGATTATCATATTCCGATTGTGATATTTATAAAATGTAATCAGAGAAGAAATGTCTTGTAATCACAGCAAGCAGTGCATCACCTTGTGTCAGAAACCACCACCATAAAATGAATTAACATAACTGCTTCAGTAGATATCTTACTTGAACAGGCTTCTTTAGCCACATTGCCATAAAACCTATGGTCTTTAAGTAAAAACAGGCTAATTAATGACATAGCTGATAAAGTTGAAAGCTGTTTTTAAGGCATGCAATGCTGTTGGGCACCAGAAAAGGGGGAGGTAAGGGATAAGGTGCTATTGGAATAGCATGCAGTGGTCAATAACCAAGAGGAAAACCTTCAGCCAGATGGTGGGATACTTTTAAGAGCAGACCTTGGAGGTCTGGTGTTAACAGCATCAGTTGCAAATATACGGCAGATGGCAGCGTTAGACGTATGTGCATGGTATTATTGGCATTGGCTGTTATTGCTTTTTTAACATTGAACTTTTCATTCTTAAATGATACTAGGGAAATTCCTGTAAATATGTTGATTCTCCTATGGGTAATTCTCATGTTAAAATCTTCATTCACTCGAAATTGTTTAAAACGACGCTAACATATCTCGGATATAAATCTCTGAGATTATGGAACTGTTGGAATAGCAATCGTTTTCTAAGTGGATTTGCTAAAGGATCTTTGAAACATTAAATACATTTATTGGAATGGAATTCCAAAAATCTTCATTACAAAATCATCCGGGTGTCTATTAATGATTCCTACATTGTCATTAAGTAAATGTATATTCATGCATTTCCTTCGTCCAAATAATCCACATGAATTTCACGGGTCATTCGTGGACTACCATTCCTTGGAATCATGGCTAAATATGCCATTTGGCAGTTTCCCCAAAAATACTCACAATTACACTCATGAAATTCGAAACGTTATTCAACTCCAATAATCAGATTAAGATTCTGTGTGAGAGATGATGGGAATTGCCCAGCACGACTTCTGAATGTTTTCTGTCATGGCAGCAAGTTACAACACAGCAGTGAAGGGTGTGAGTAGCACTACAGTTAAGATCACCGTGTATGTTTTGGCCTCTAAGGGACAGAAGAGCCAGAGGGTGTGTGCAGTTTCCCCAGGCGCGATGTTCCCCTCGGGGGTGAGACACTCCAGAACGCTGTGCGAGTAGCTCTCGTCACAGACCACTCGCAGGGAGTCCTGCTGCACCAAGAAGCTCACGGGCATCGCTCCACCATTGTACAGGTCAAACACCTGGCGTACACACACACAAAGACAAATATCTCCCGTATAGCCTTAAAAAACCATTGGGGAAAAGTGCTGTTAGGGCAAGCGCTGTTAGCACTTGTCCCAACATTGCCGATGTTTACACAATGCACCAGGTACTCATTTTAAGCTAAGTCCACCTAGGGGAGGCCCATGGACCGGTACAGATACTCGTCACTGGTGTTGGCCATGAGCGGGAATCAAACTCGAGTCGCCGGGTTCGTCGCGCAGCACGCTAACCGCTACGCTACCGCTCCGCACATAAACGACACACACACATACATACAAAAACAAGTGATACAAGCAGTAGGAATGGCAACTTGGCCTCTCCAGCAAGTGTTCGGACATTGCATGTGACTAGCGACATTTATTGTCCAAAACTTCTGGAGGCTCCTAGAAGGGGCAAATCTGCCATATGGGGTTTCGCACGAGATGCCATAGACACCTATCCCCTCGGGGCCTCAAGCTTTGGTTTTCTTGCCATGGTTCCTTGATAATTAAATTCAAGGCGGAGCGGTTAAATCACTGGCCACTTGCATTAGTCCAGAGCCCCGAATTACCACTATTTACCCGGGAAAGTCACAATGATTCCAAAAGCTCGTTTCCAGGAGGGTCCTGCATTAGCATGTTTGGCCAACACCAATGTGTTTTTGACGATGGGAGGAAACCAGATAACCCAGAGGAAACCCATGCCAAAGAGGGGGAGAACATATAAACACCACACAAAAAGATGCCTCAGTAAAGAATCTGACACTGGTCCTTTTTGCTGTGAGGCACATGTAGTGAGTTCCATAAACACACTCCCTCATGTAACTAGAGCTTACCTGTATGGGTGGGGTTTGGCATCTCAAAGCCACAGGCAGTAATGTATGCTGGTGGGATGGGTAATGGATGTAGTGTAGATCAGAAGGAACTGTCACTCCCACCAGATTGAGCTGCAGTACACACAGTATCAAATTAAGTATCGTTCGGAATACATTTACATTTCCCAATGAATTACATTGTACAAATACACTATTTGCCGAATAATGCATCATGGAATCTCAATAAAGGTGTTCGTGTGGGTCCTGCATTGCAATGTTTGGTTAATTTCTTAATGAATCTCTAATATCTAGTGGGAATAATCTGGAGCACCCAGAGAAACTTAATGCATAATGCATGTGACAAAATTAAAAATACTCAACAATCCATACAAAATAGTCAACAATCAATTTGATGATCTCTATGTGAGCTACAAATCTTGCCTCAATAGTAGTGGATTACAGTTGTGCACCATAACACCTGGCACACTACTATATAGAACCAGAGCACATGATCAAGCCACATTTACATTCCTTACAGCTAGATAAGTCATTTGCAAGTTTAAATTTTTATTTTCTTTTTTAAGGTCCATTCAAAATACAGTTGTATTACCATTTTTATCGTTTCATAACTAAGTAAAAATATGTGGATTTAAGTTCAGATATAAATGACGACTATTTATCCTGACTTATCATAAAATGCTACTGCTTAAGCAAGCTTAGTCATATAGAAAATGTCAAGGTTGTCACTACATTAAAACGTAATCACTATGCATATACCATAGCCAGGAATACTTGTTTTAAGTGTAGATATACCATACTATATGTTTGTGTTTGGTAGAAACATAAAAATTTATATATAATGACTTAGAGCTTTCGTGACTACAGGAATTCATACTCTTTGGTTCTTTCGGTAAAGTCACGTAGGTAGAAAAATAATTTTAAAAATCACGACGTTTCGATCGCAACACAAGCAATCGTCTTCAGGTGAAAAAATACGGCAGGTGAACTGCTGAGACATTTACATGCAAAAAACAGATTGACATGCTAATCTCTAGCAGTACAATGGCCGCCTCTTCAGCACCGTAGTCGTGAGGTATGTCAGGCTCTCCGATCTTACATTTACATGCAAATTCAATCTCTAGCCCCGCCCACTTACCCTTGGGTTGCACCCATCTCAAACCGATATAACCTCCTGTTGCAGCAGCTCTTCCGCTATATTTCTCCTGCCTCAGCAGTATATTTCTCCTGCCTCAGCAGTTTGCCTACTGTATTTTTTCACCTGAAGACAATCGCTTGTGTTGCGATCGAAACGTCGTGATTTTTTATTATTTTTTACATTATTTTTCTATCTACGTGGCTTTACCGAAAGAACCAAAGAGTATTCATATATAAGTCTATACAAGTTTAGAGTTATAAATAAATTCACCGTAAGTTATTTTTCACAAATATAAGCATATGACAAAAACACAAAGAAGCATAATGTGGTAGTGCAGAAAAAAACAGGTGAGACCACAATAACAATTGAGTTGAATTAATACTTACAGGTATGCTCCTGCCATGAGTGACCCTGAACACCACCATCAGCCAGTCTGATGCTGGAAACTCATGCCTAAATAATTGCACATTAAAGAGGAAGCAGATAGCTCTTTAATTAAAATAAAAAACGAAGTCAACATATCGGTGAAATCATAGTTATCTCAGAAGCTCTTACTCAAGGAATAGTGAAGTCAAAGTCAAATATCAAGCAGCTGAAATGAGCATCAGGCAGCCCTTATCTCTGTTTACCCAAAGTCAGTGTTTTAAATTCCACTTCCCCCTCGTAGGGACCAGTCTGCCTAAACAATTACCATTGACTCCAAAACATCCTTTCAATGCCAAAGGGGGCAACGGAATAAGTCGACCCCAGAATGGAATTTGAGCACATGACAGTCCAATTGTGTGTGGAAAGAGTGCTGGAGGCAGTTGCCCTCCAACAACAACGGAGGGCAGAGGAGCGATGCTCACAACAACGAGCGGAGAGCTGGGCGGCTAAAATGCAGCAAGTTGGCACATTAGCGGGCACAGCTGGTGCATCTTCCAGTCATCTAAATCAGTCAACCCATGGCACCTCGGTCTGTTTTGTGACCTGTCAGCGAGCCTTCAACACTTCACGTGGCCTCAAAATGCACCTGGCCTGGCACGGGTGCCGTAGTGATGTCACCGTCACTTCGTGGCGAATGGCAGGTATTGGTATTATTGGAACGAGTGTTTTAACTGCAGCTGCACACCACCAGCGAATGACGTTTTGCTCAAAAGTTGTATTAGTTGAGAAATGCTGCCCTCTGGTGCTAGTGTGTGCACATAAGTGCATGTGCATTGGCATACAAGTGAGAATGAGCAGGCGTTGTGAAAAAATATAAAATATTGTTTATGATTGACCAAGCAAGCGATGCACTGAACCAAAGGTCCTGCCAATACATGCTTGGTTGAAGGTCATGAAGTGGTTGCTGGTGGGTAAATATATTAGGTGTGGCATGGAAATCCGCTTTTGTACTGTCGGCTTTGGTAGGGGTGCATTTGCTCTTGGCTGGCATTGCTCCTCCGGACATCAGAAGAATGGTAGCTAGTCATGCAGAACGTCATGCCAGACCATGGACACCTACGTTTACATAGCTTTTGTCAATAGAGAACATGTGGCTCCAACTCTAGAACGCATAACTGCAAGCAACGTCAGCAGTTTCTAATATCAGCAGCTACCACCAGGATAAGAATAACCACGGGCAATCTAGGGATGCCTGAATCACCTCCGCGCCGATGTTGGCAGCTTCAAAATAAACCTAAAAAATGTGGGTCTATTGAGACCAGGCCTAGAACACGAACTGCATCCGTGGTGAAGATAAGATGATGCCTCAACTGTTCCAGTGTCATTTGTTACAGGAGCCATCCACAGCTGACGAGTTCAGGACTGTGACTGACCGTGCAAAGGCCTGTGCCCAAAAATGTGTCGTCAATTGTCTATGTTGGTATGATAGACAGAAAATTATGAGTAGGCGCTTAATACAAGCACTTGCTCCTATGGTCTAAAATATAAACACGAGATCTTTGTGCATGTGTGAGGCATGTGGCAAAAGAGTAGTTACGTGCCTGTAGGTGACTGTGACAATTTGCTTAGCCCCTGGCTGGAGTTGGCCTCCTCGAGGGAACACAGTGAATGTCTGGTCTCTCTGGAGACGTGCAATGCGGAGTTCACGGGCGTCCAAGTCCATGTGCTCTGCCCACACCTCCAATTCCAGGGAATTCTCATTAGGGAACACCACCGCCCTGTCAGGACACAGAGGCAATAAGAGTCAATCCACACTGAGAGGCTTATTGTTCCAGACTATTGCTTTGACATAAACAGCATTATTTTTAAATTACTGTATAAGTTCTGCAGTGGTTAATGCTGAAATGTTTGCATGCTTCACCTATACCTTACTCAGCTGAATATAAATTATTCGCATAGTTTTGTTCCTTTAAGTAACGCATCCTTCAATGATTTTTACATTTTAAATATAGGTTTCTGTAGCCGATACTGTGATCCCTATTATATGGTGGGTTAGGCCACGTGTAGTTTTATGCATATACTCAAACAAGCATTGAGCAGTTCTCATGTAGAATGGTGGTCCTGAGCCTAGAGAATAAACTTCATATTCTTATATCTGGGCATAGTCTTCCATGGGAAATGACTGATGACTTCCGACAAAGTCTCATAAACCCTGAAGGGATAATGGAATGAGTCAACCCTTGCCCAGGATTTAAACTCACAACCTCCAAATGGAGAGTTAATACTCAATAACCTACCACACCATCACTTGGCCAAGTGGAATTTACAATATACTGCACTGTAATTAGTTCATACATTTCCACATAAGCAATAAACACCTCACCTATATGTATTCAACTGTCACTGCTTATATAACTAATACCTTGCTAGATAAACAATGTTTATTTAAAAGGTGATTAACATCTATTTTATAACACTCAGACAAGCTGTGAAACTGCAACGGCGTAGAGCGAAATTTACGTTTACATACAATTCCTGATCATCTCATCCCACGACTAAATCTGTCCACCTAATATCCCTTCCCTATTTAACAGCGTCTTATGATAGAATTGTTTTAAGCATTTGTATAAACCCATACATATCGTATCGTGTTGTAGGCAATGAACACCTTAGCTGAGTCAGGTAAATTGTGAGCACTGACCAGTGAGCCTCCACCAGACCAGGGTTTTGCAGGAGCAAGTGTATGACAGAGGGCTCCGCACCAGCCGAGGCTGATCCCAGGTCAAACTGCAGTGGAGGAGGGGTGCAGCAGGGCAGGATAACACGCGGCCTGCACACACATGTAACACGGTGCACACACATGTTAATGCCTGCTCCACAAGTAGACATTTTTCTACATGGTATTCCGCACAACAATGTGATAAAGTTGTTGTCGGTCAGAACTTGTCAATGGATATATCAGTCATGACTATGATATATCATGTTTGATGTCCTCCTCATGGAGTGACATCACGAGCGATGTGACATCACCTTGTCGTAACTTGATGTTCATTTAGGCTTGCTCAAATATTTCAGACGATTATTAGCATGATTAAATGGCTGGAAAAGGAATCAAGGTTAATTTTGCAATGTAATCAGGGCCAATGTATAAAGAGAAGACAACACCTCCCGCTGTCAGGTGCATCCTCGTAGGGTGGCTCCAAGTCCAGGTAAAAGTTGAGTTGCCACAGGTTCATCATGGTCCATAGTTGCATCTTGCTAAGGCCGGCTGCACTGCCTGAGCCACGCACGTTCAGTACTGAGAGAGTCGGGCGGGCGCCTTCGGCGGTCACACGGCACAGCTTTCTCACACCCAACGCCAAGCCAGCTGGGCAGTCAGAGCACACACATCACATACAGCTTTCTATTGGAATTGAAACAACCTATTTGACACATGCCACTATATTTGGACCACTTAACCCACAACATGAAATTCATAGGTTCAAATTCTGATCAGGGGTGGACCAAGCTCACCATCATCATATGGCTCCAATGGTGAACCACCATAAGAATGTGGAACTCTCACCACTGGCTTGTGGCCACAAATAGATGCGTACTGTTCATGCTCATTTCATTATGTAGACACATTGGAGTTTTTTAATACATTTTAATAATGGCATGGGCCGATGCCATGTTAAGCACCCAAAAGTCATATCCTGTATTCCATAAAATATAATTTTCTACTTGAGTACATTACTATATCAGACCATTGGAAAGGCTGCTCATATTGTGATTGTGAAGTCAGTGATCCAAATTACACATTCTTATGCAGGGGGCCAGTCTTTCCACGGGACAATCTCTGTTGACCATCCAAAAAGTTATATTTATATTTACCCTAGAAGGATGCTGAGCCAGTCACCAACCGGAATTTTAACTGGCATACAATTGATACAAACACACAAATACATGTGCATGCTTGCCTGCATGTGTGTGTGTGTACATGTGTTACCATGCTGGGTGACCAGCTGATAGCTAACGGTCCAGTGGTAACGTCTGCTGCAAGTAGGCCTTGCCATAGCCTGCACTTGCTTCGAACAGCGAGCTGGAATGATGCTTTCATATTCATTTAGCTCCAATGCTGCAAAACAAACAAAAGACCAGGTGATTAACTCGGATTGGTGGCTCTTACCTCCACTTTAAATAAATCACACATTTCAGATGATACTGTGTCAAGTGTGACAGTGAAACCTGTAAGCCGGCATTTCGGAAGTGTGCTTGGGGGGCCATGTAGACATCATTGTGTGTGTGTGAAACACCGCACTTGTAGAGTTATGAGGTGGACAGTAAATGGCAGAACAAGTCGATTGCTGCTCTATCTGTATGGATATTGATTTGTTGTCCCCTTGTATGCATGTTTTCTCCAAGGACCATCTCTAAACCTTTATAAACAGTTTGCCTTTAAAGGTTAACCCCCCTTTTCCTGATGACGACCACTTGTGTTGCGATCGAAACGTCGTGGTTTTTGTTTTTATTCTTATTTTTATTACTGAAAGAACCGGAATAAGTTTACATTATAGACTGCCAGTGCACTCACCAAACTTAATAACCAGGCTACAGTCCACATTATAGATTGCCAATACACTCACTCCGATTAAGAACCAGGCTACAGTCTACATTAGTGTTTTTGTTTTTATTATTTTATTTTCATAATTTTTATTTTCATTCACTTTATTTATTATTATAATTTTTCTATCTACGTGACTTTACCGAAATAACCAAAGAATATAGACAAAAAGCTCATGTATGACCTTACTGAAAAACAGTCGAGACTAAATATGGTATTCTTAGGTAAGCCTTGGGTGTGGATAATCTCCTTTACTGGTCACAAGTCAGTGGTAAAAAAAATATTTCACATTCGTATGGCATGACCAGCCTATTCATAGGACCATTATTTTAACAAAGTAGTGCTAATATTAATGACATTGGAGGGGTAATGGTATTTTAACTCATGATCTTCCAATTGTGTCGGCAACTGTTCCACTCCAACACCTTGCCATTTAAGTACTGTATGTTAATGTTAGAAAACATTTCAAATGTTGCATTCACTGTTAATTCTTACTTATTAACATGCCTTACCGGTGGTGTGTGTCATCATGACCTTGTCAGGACTAGATGCCTGCAGCTCGTGCTGCTCCACGCTCAGGGTGAAACTGAGGTCACAGTTGCTATCATTGACCAGCGTCAGGTGCCCCAAGGCAGCCGTGCCAACCACTACCACACCGAGGTTCACGTCACTCTCCATAGCCTAGAGAAGACATCACAACACTGTACTGAAGTCTCAATTAATGTCAAAGTGTCTCTTTGTTTAAATGTTAATTTCCATTGATAGCCCAAATCCAGTGCAAATTTGTTTCTATATATTTAAATAGGTCAGCGTTTCTATTAATCACTGTTGACTCTCCACAAAATTGTAGTAATTTTATCGACCACAGGGAAATGATAGGCTGAATTGACCCCTTACTGAAACTTCAGCTAAAAAGCTAATCTGGAGCTGGGTGCTTTGACACAGCCCCACCCAGCTGTAAATGTGTATGGGGAACAAAATACTGGCATGGGGTCTCCCTGCTCAAAGGAGCATGCCAGTGGTGTAAATTCCAATTCCAATTACCGACGCCACTGTCTCTATTATTGACCTAAATAGCAAGAGGAACTCAATGTTTCGCCTCCAGAGGAATGAAGAAGGGCTGAGTTCGCCTCTAACTGGGATTTTAACTCTGACTGCTACAGCACCGCGTGGGTGGATATGTACAAGGCAAATGGGCGTCAAGTTGGTGTTCTCACCCTGATGTTGCCCATGGCTCCCTCGCCAATGACACGCAGGGATAGGCGGGTTTTGCTGCTGGACGTTTCCTCCTTGTCTCCCTGCTGATGGCTCTGCACTGGGTCTAGCTGCCCCCAGTGCTGACTTGATGCCAGCCATACAAGGAGACTGGGCTTCAAAACATACTTTTTGTCCTCCAGTGGGGAAAAACTCCACACCTGCGACTGCAGAAGTATGTCCAGAAAAAAATATAATATAAAAAGTAGTCACATCGTTTTCTAGGCCTCTTCTGATGAAATAAACATATCTGATCACGAGTCAAAATTAAAACGTCTCCTTGCTCAATGGAAACAGCGGCGGTTTTCATCTTCTTCATCTGTGGTAGAAATTCCACATTCCCACAAAGGGTTCCAAGATATTCATAGGATGGCCACTGTTGACTTTTCACAAAGTGGTATTTATTGTATCGACTCAGCTGAAGACTTGGTACTCATGTATAACAGAAAAATAAAGGTGACTTTTGGTAATTGGCCTTCCTGCTTTATAGAAGGGACATTGGTTAAATGTTGACCAACACTATATATTCCTGAAATGTAATGCAGTGCATTACATTTACATAATTGAAATTACATATTTCCATGGTCTGAGACTTTTTCAACAGGTGCCTGCATTCAGATGTTTGGTCAATTCCACTTTAATAAATGTTATTATTATGTGGGGGAAAATAGAGTACCTGGAGCAAACCCATGCTTTGAGGGGATAACACAATTTTTCGTTCATATCACAGCCCAGCAGGATTGGGAGTTTAACACATCTACATGCTCCACAAACCCTTGTGTTTAAAGTACTAGATTACAGGTGTGCAACACACCCAGCTATACGAGTCATTCAAACGAACCAGATGGCTCATATGTACAGGAAACACACACACACATCACTCACCACACTCTCGTTTGGCTGAATTATGCCGTGTGCAGGTGAGACACTCAATGTGCCACTCCCTGTAACGTTCCACTGAAAGCACAGGGGCAGCTGGCAGCAGTTGTCAATGGTATGCGAGCACTGTGACATGGTCCCTATACATGTAGGCTTAAAAAACAGCCTCCCATTGCCTTGAAGCTGCACCTGTGGCCGGTCCACCAGCCACGACACCTCCATATTCTGAAATTATGACAAATATACATGTGCTCATGAGATGTCAGTCTGAAAGAATGATACAACCCAAAAACAAATAGCTCTTATCCTGTCGGTCCACGCTTAGGTTGTGTGTCCATGAGGGTCTAACATGAGCTTTATGCTTTGTTTATAAGAAAAAAAACCCATCTCAATTACATTCAGACAGCCTGTCACAGGGTCCTATTGACATTATTTTAACGATAAATTAAAATGTATGGCAGTAAAGTCACAGTGATGTCACTATTATGGTGTAATGGAGCATAATGACCACTCTAAGTTCAACAATGCAACTTGTTTGTTATTTAGTTGCTCATACTAATGTTTTTGTCCATATTGCTCTATTTAAAATGAGCTACAATACTGGAAAAAGTTAAATTACATTTAGGGCTGCGTCTCAAAAAGAACAATATGTAAAATCACATTGAAACAGTTACAAACACAACAGCACTTTTATTGGCTGGATAATTTGACATGAGGTTCACAGATTCAGGGTGACAATTTGTCTGTAAAATATATATATATATTTTTTATATATTTATGTATGCGGGTTTGGAGATGTGTTAAAATAAGGACTAGCTTGGGTGATAATTTTGTAGGTAATTAAGAAACACAAAGCACTATCGTCACACACGTTGGGATGGGGCAGGGTACTTTGGAGAGCCGGGAGGGTGAGGGGAGTAAAAGCGCCGTGGCTCACCTTTGTATATTGACCACAGTAATTGAGAAGAATAGGCAACACTTGGCAATATAGTCCCGGAGCACTGGAGGAGGCCCGGAGCAAAACCACCTGCTTTCCTCCAGGGGGCACCAACCCCTGACTGGGCCTCACCACCAGTCCCACCCCCTCAGGTTCTTTGGATCCGATGGCACCCTGAAGTCGCTCCTGAGCCCTGCTTTCCCCTTTTCCCTGGGCCAGACTGGGCTGCCCCAGGGTTGAGGTGCCAGGGTTTGGTTTCCCACTGGCTGGGCAGGCACCCACTGGTAGGCTGAAGAAGATTGGCGTGTCCCCCGTGTTTGTAAGCAGAGCAGTGGTGTGGGTACTTTTTCCTGCCGTCACTGCTGGGAATTCCTTTCAACAAAAAAACAGGTTAAGGGTTTGTGTAGGACTGGCAGTGGTGGTAGGTGACAAGTGAAACAAATGTATTACGTTATGAAATCAAGAGTGATCAAAACAGTCACTGTCATGTAATGAAAAAATGTAATGTATAGTCATACAGTCCAATACAAACTATGGACATGGAACAATTCCTTCTTCCCGCTGCGATGTGATGCATTTCAGTAAACAAGCCTCACATGCTTCAATTATTCTTTAAGTATGTTAAGCATGCTAAAGAACTAATATGTAATGTTTTAAAAATGTATACTTTATTTTTTATGTGCTGTATGTACATACTTGAATAATAACAAGTTGTAATATTACATATGTATATATTAAGCAAACATGATAGGGTAAGCATTGTGCAGAAATAACTGTATCCTACTGATGATGATGTAACCAAATGTCATGGACCTTTACTCTACAGATTGCTCTTAATTTAACCTATGCAGCACACTGCATACACCATTCCCATATAGCTGTCACACAAAGCAGCATCGTGAAGATTAAGAAGTGATGTAATATGCATCGTGTTGTATGCAGTCATTGCTGCATCAAGCTGCATGGTATAACAAGGTCTTTACATGTATCATGAGCATAAGGACGTATTTTAATGTATGAATTGATGCCTACGAAAGATGCAAAAATCCACACCAAGGTGAGAGAAATCTTGCAAAACTTGAAGTGTGCATGGCTGCAGTTGTTCTTACTACATGGGCACTGGACAAGTTGCAGGTGGGCGGGAAGGGCTGCTGTCCTGGCTGAAACGTGTGTGTGCTCACAGCCAGGGTCAGGCACCAGGGTAGGCACATTGTAGGCTCCTCCACCAGGCGAAAGTCTTTCATGCTCTGAAACAACATTGGGCCTCCACTGAGTGCAAGGTCTCCTTAAGCATTGAGTAAGAATAATGTAGATATAGGAGCCCCAGGGATGAACAAGGTTCAGGCATGAATATACAAAAACATTATATTTTATAGTGATCACTTCATGTATTCCTACAAAGCCAATCAACTAGCGCAGTTGGCTACGTATGGTGCGAAAGAAGTGAAACATACATACAGGAATAAATAATCTATACAATGGATATTGAGAAGACAATATGGTGAATTTAGGAATGCAAATTACTTGATTATCTGGCCATAAGTCTAACAAACATTTAGCTTGGCTAGAGTCGAAAAATCGTGCTCTAGTGCAACACAATTGAAAATGTATGAGTTTGGCAAAATTTCGCATCACGGCACCAACCTTATAGAAAGCGCAGGCTTCCAGCTCAGCATAGTGCAGCGTGTTCCTGCGTCGAGGGCGGAATGTGACTCTGAGCGCTATCGTCTTGAGGGGTGGCACTTCACATTCAGCTGGCTCCACGTGAAACTCCCCATCAGCTGAGGCTGTCCACACCACGCAGACAGTGCCGTGCGTGTGGTTTCGCAGGGACAGGGCAAGAGCCGCAGCCTTCTCGCCATCACGCACAAAAGCGCTGAAGTCTAGCATGCTAGCACTGAGGCTAACATGAGTGGGAGGAAGTGCCTCGTCCCAGCACAATTCGAATCGTCCATCAACCCGGTGATCAAAAACAGCATTGCTGGGTGCGACTGTAGTTGGTTCCTGCTTCTCCACCTCTTCCTGCAGTAAATAAACAGTGATAATGTGTCACGACTATGATGCTTAAGAAATGTTTTCCACTTTTCTGCAGATATGTTACGCGGTTTTTTTCCATATTGCTCAATTTATCAAGTACCCTTAGGAAATAAAATTTGCATTTCATTTTTCAACACCTATGTTAAAATCACAGGACTAGAATAGGTTCGAGAGGATTGAGATGGTCTAGATGGGGTCGCATAGGTCATCATATTGACAAGAAACCAATGAAACAATCAACACAACTGAAGAGTTATGGTGTGGAATTTTTTTTATAAAAAAACTGGATTCGTGTGTAATTTTAAAGGTACAAAATAGGTTGTAATATGAGCCCTGAATAATGTATGCCAACATACCTAGCCATACTCTGACACATTACCGATAAATAAGATGCAATAAATGTAATGAAGCAATGATGTGGGAGACAGATTTTCCACAGGAAAGCCACATCAGGAACTCCCCTTACTTCCCATAACTTAAACATAAGATATGCCTAGACTGCCATGTTTTACATAAATACTGTAAATGCAGACCTTTCCAGCCAAAGTTGGGGCCCAGGGCAGTTGGTCAGGGATGAGAAAAAGATCAAAAACAAGACAACAGGTAGGCCCCATAAGGGGAGCCTATCGACTGATGCCTGCAATACATACTGCCTGTGCTGTCTTCACCTAGAGCAACCTCAGAGCCTCCAAAGCAGTGTAGCTACCAGGAACCCTGAAAGAGTGGATATCAATAATCAGCACCTGGCAAGGGATAAGCGACCCATCAGTGGGGTCCAGGCAGAGCTTCTTGTTGTGCAGCATGGAGAGAAGGGTAGGCGGTGACTGCAGGGTCAGGCCACGCCGTGCATTGGTGTGACACCGCTGTATATGTTCGCCACGCAGCACCGCCGGCGTCGTCTCCACTGTGCTGCCTGCTCCTAACAGCTCCACGTGCACAGGAGCCTGGCCACAAATGGGCACCAAGACAATCACAGTCGACTTCATAATGCCGTGGCGCCAACTTGAGTGGCATTGTGTTCAGAGCGCTCAATGTAAGATCACGAGTTCAAAATCTAGGTTGAATTTTTTAGGCTGTCAACTCACTGGGATTGATAACGTGTTCACTACTTTGTGGGTAAAAAAACTTTGTTTTCATGTGCTATGAAGGGCCATTGCCCAAAACGTTGCCTATTTTATGTATCTTTTTTAAGGCAGTCTTCTTAACAAATGTGTTGTTGTTTTTTGTTGATTGTGCAGCATCGTCTAATAATTTTATAAAACAATGTCTGTTTGTCCTTTCAATCAGAATTCCAAGTGTTTCATAGCAGCAGCCAATTCATTCTTAAGGAGTGTTTCTCATGCAATAGGGACTTGGAGAAAACCTACACATATGAGTAGATACATAACCCAAACAATGTAGCCTTGCCTGCAAGAGGAGCACACAGACACACATACCTGATGGTGCACCAGACAGGCCACACGCCGATAGTAGTTGATGGGTTGCTGGGGTGTGAATGTGACACGAAGCTGCACAGTGGCATGAGGTGGCAGCTCGCCACATACTCGCTCCAAGCCAAAAACACTGCTCTCCGTGTCCAGTGCAAACTGGTAGATGGCAGGCACAGCCGAAGAATTGCGAAGTTCCAGCGTTCGCACGCCCACCTCGCCAACAAGCATGCGGTCGAACACCAGCAGTGTTTCGCTCATTGTAACACTTGGGCCTGAAATGTAGGGCAAAACTAAATTAACAGGTGTCCTCCATTCATCTAGGAATGTCTTGCTAATAACATTTGGTCAATTCCTTTTTAAGGAGTGTTTCGCAACGTCGGAGAAGACTGGAGTACCGACAGAAATTCCATGCATACATAGAAGTAAAACTCCCACAAAATTCAAATTAAGTTTAAGTATGTAAACCCCCAAAAAGCCACCTCTCACCTTGGCAGCTTCCTGTGAGTTTGACAATGCACTTGGGCAGGTTGCCAGCCATGACTACGTGAAGGTATTGGGTGGTGCAGCAACCGACCGTGACTGGGCTGAACCGCACGGGCACACGTGCCGAGCCCTGGGGATTGACCCATCCCTGCTGAATTCGGCAACCAAACAGGTTTCTCGTTTGTGGGTTCGGAGTGGTAATCTCAACCTGGAATGATGCCTTCACCTTTCAATTGAGGTAAGGATGGAGGGGAGATAATAAGACAGGGGGTGTGGGGAATGTCAGGTTAGAATCTAGTGTATAGTCTATTAATACTGTTTCCATCTGCATGGCACTGTGGTTAGAGTGCTTGACATGTATGGCCTGGCAGAGCCCAAGTCATAATTAATTAATATACCTAAAAGAACCCCATTCCTGTTGCACTGCCACTCTGCTAAATTAGTAGGAGCAGGGCCCCTACGGAACAACTATCAGGCACAATGGTGGTCACATTTGTGGGCTCTTTTCTTTTAGGATGAACAAAAAAAGAGCATGGACAAGCCAGCCTACACGTCCACTTGTATAGGTGGAGGGGGATGGAAGGTCACTCAGAGATGAAGAGAAAAACTCTCTGCTCAGCATGGCTGATACCTCAGTTATGACTGTACTGCACTAATTTAAGAGTGAGGCAAAACTTTCACAAGTACATCTCATGTTATATCTTCTACGGCAACACACTTAGTTTATTGTAGGCAAAAGCCACACCAATATAGGCGTCTGTGCTTGCTTATATAGAGTGCAGTTTAAAATGTTTAATTTTCTATGCATAGCATATGCATTGCATTACTCCTATTAACATCTGTCTCAAGATAACCATGCAACTTAAGCTACTGTCACTTACTGAGGAGAGATTCTGGATGTGGAGCCACTTTTCAGAGGTGGCGCCTGCTTCCACATCGCCAAAATTCAGCACTTGTTGTGAGTCATACTGGCGGTGCTGTGGGTCTGTGTCTCCAGCACTAACTACCAGGCGTGGGTATTTAGCTGCATATACACAACACACAGACACACACATGCACAGTTACATATTCACATGAAAAATTAGCATAACGTCCATAAAATTCAATCAAATATAGTGAAACTCAATCTAGTGTTCTTCAGGGGACTGTAAACAAAATGTGGAATCTGGGAATGCTATTACTGACATACATTAATATGTGCTCGGTCAGCGGGCAACTATTAATGCCTGTATAACAGTGTATTGTGGTGAGAACCACACCCGGCCAACTTTGTCTTGCTCGTGCTGATGTTTTTAAAGCGGCACAGCGATGTATGGAGTCAGAAAATCAGAGACATATAGCATGGAGATGTAGGAAATTAAATATGAAAAAACATGGGATCGAAGACGTATGGAGTATGAGGGGCAGTGTCAGAGAGGCAGATAGAGGAACTGAGTAGGAGAAACAGGCAGAATGAAATACATTATTGTTATTATGGAAGGAAATAACATTTCCTGATACAAAAATGTCCTGGATCTAATGTTATTTTTTCTGATCTCTTGAAGAAAGTAAATTTAGGTTTGACTGCAACATATAAACGAGCTGAATGGCTGTAGAATTACATACACTGGCCTGAGTATTCAACTTCTAATGATAGCCCTCACCAATAGCCTGTAGCTCCACGACGCTGCTGGATGAAGGGGCCTCTCCATAGCGGCATGTGGCCATGGCGTAGTAGGGCCCAGCCTCGGTGGCATGAACGGAGGCTGTGATACGGAGGGATGCATTGGGAGAAAGCACACCCTGTGCAGGATTCATGGAGAATGGAGGTGGCACCTCCCAGCCAAACGAAGTCTCCAGCTCGCTGGTGGTAGATGACACAGAGTCCACTGCATGTCATTTATGCACGTATTAATAATACTGATAGTGAGTCCAATAAGGCAGATGAGGGAAACACAACCAAGAATATACACACAATAAAATGTGTTCCCCCAACACTTGAATTTTATCCAATGTTACCATTCAATGCAAACTAATAATCTTACATAAATGGTAGTATATTGAAGAAATGTGCTCTCATTATAACCAGAACAAAATAGGAATTTGGTTGATACTAAAATCTAGAAAATGTCATGGCGAGAGGTCAAACTAAAGTTAAAAAAATAATTGGCCCATCATAAGAGTGCCGAATTACGCCGTACAATACCATAAAGAAGACAATCATGATGCCCATAATAATAAGGGAGATGATGAAGAAGATTGAGGAATGTATGTGCAAGTATACAATTATTAAAAAGGTATAAATGTTCTCTACAAAGCCATACAATTGTACCTTCTGTTGTGCATGTCAAAATGGACCTCTTGATTGTGAAAGGTGGCACAGTGGCCAAAGGTCAGAGTTCCAGGCAGGTGGAGCTTGTGTGTAGGCAACGTGGCTCGCAGGACCACACAGAATCTGCCTTCTACTGACTCAAACTCCAACCGCTCTTCATATTCTCTCTGTGTACACACCATGGAGCATATATGCATTGTATCAACGCTATTCATGGCTAATGTGCTTTCATTCAATAGTTCATAGGAAGTCAAGGAGCAAATGTTTCAAGATTACAAAGTTACGAGTTCAAATATCTGTCATGGTTCAACTGGGTAATTTATTCCTCAAGGGTTGATAAAATATCTACCGCTTTGTGATGAGACTATAGTGGTTGTCAAATGAATATATTGGCCATTGGCATATGCATGTGGAATTCACACCATTGGCTGAGGCCTGCCAACAGAGATGAGTGCCATCTAATGCATGTTTGAGCAGGAAGACACCTAAGACAGTCGAGATGTGGAAAAGAGATGGACACACATTCAAAGCTAGACCCAAATTGCAATTAGTATTTGAAATATGAAAATTATAATTAATCCACGAATATGAATATTGTTGATATAGATATATTTTCAATGACTATGTTTCACGTAATATTTTAATTGTTAATATTTATTCTTGGATTAAATCATGGAAAATCGTCAAATTGCCAGGGGAAGAATTGGTACACCCCTATAAATAGTAGACTGCAGTGGAGGTCAGGTTGTTGGACCACGCAGATAAATGAGCATGAAAAGCCCAACAACAGGATTACGAGATATCCTCTAGATGGCCTGTGAAAACACATTCCTGCGGAGGGAGCTGGTAGGAACGTTGGGTTGCTCGGTCAATGGCCAGGGTCAATGGCGGCGTGGTGTATTCCGCAAATATGCCCGACTGTGAGGGCGGGCACAAGCCGGCGTGAGTAGGTTAAACGTTGAGTTTTATAAGGGCACCACAGGGTGACCAGTCCCTCCCCACCCAGCCCCTCCCACCCCCCACCCAGCCTCACCCTCCCCACCCAGCCCCTCCCCACCCTCCCCACCCAGCCCCTCCCCACCCTCCCCTCCCTCCCCACCCAGCCCCTCCCTGCATGACGGACGAACACAATAATCCCCTGTGGGCTGGTGTAACCAGGAGGTTCCTACCAGTATGAAGGCCCTTAAAAGCTCTCCATTCCTTCTGAGGGTGGCAAAATTCTATTGAATTATTGTATGAGTCTGCAGTATAACATGACTCAGTAAGGTGGAAGCTTCGGAATGTGTAATGGTTTAACATCGGAAGCTTGTCCATTCATATTTGTTCAGCAACACCCCTAGCATTACCTTTTCCAGTGGCCTGAATATGATGGGGAGAGTGTAGCTGGTGCCCGAGTTGAGGATTATGGGCTGCGGGTAGAGTGTGCTGAACACGAGGCTGCTAGGAACCCTGCAATGAGTATAATGAAGAAGACAAGGGGTTGTTTTTCTACACGATGCCCATCACAATGGAATTCAGTTTCTGCACGGAAATAAATAACGTCCCACATTTATTCAAGTTACATTTACTTGTACTATAAGTGAGTTCATAAAGTGTCTGTCTGTGTGCCAGCTTCTTCTCCAAAAATGAGAAGAACTGATGCATTGGATCTCATTCTAACAAAGTTATCCTCGGAACGTTCGTTAACTGAACTTATACAACACAAATTATTGTGTCAAAAAGCATCTCTAAACCTTTATAAATAGCTTGCCCTCAGAGGCTATCCTCCCTGTTCCTGATGACGACCGCTTGTGTCCTGATATTTTATATTCACTTTCTTTTTTATTATTTTATTGTAATTTTTTCTATCTACGTGACTTTACCGAAAGAAACATAGATTATAATTGTCAAAACATCTTGTTGCACCTATTAAAAGTGGCAATTTTAAGTCAATTAAATCGTGTGGTGGAGCAGTTATTGAGTTCCACACCTGTAGGTCAGCTTCACTGCCCTTGGCAGCACATTTTTCAGGGAGAGCTTCTTGGTGTTCTCTCGCCCAGGCTGCCAGCCTGTCCAGAGCACTTCTGCCACAGTCTCAATGCCGCAGGCCAGCACCCTTTGCCCATGGTTCTGTGCCTTTCTCCCTGCCTTGCCCACATTTGCCACGGATGTGTGTGCCTTGGGATGCTGAGTGCATCAGCATTCAGGAGGTATGGCAGATTTTTTTTATGAGTAATGCAGATATTGTGGTGGTGATGGTGGGGAGTGATGAATGTGGTTGGGAAAATATAAAGGTGAATGGTGGGGAGAGTGAGGTGGTGATGTATGACAGGAAGTGTATAGTGAGAGTGGGAAAAGGTGGTGGTGATGGTGGTTGGTAGAGAAAAAGCAATGAAGGTGTTTGTAGGTGGGTGATTAAAGTGTAGGTGGTGTTTGGGTGTTGTGATAATATAAGGTGAAGGTGGATAGTAGAAAGAGATTGATAGTGAGGGCAGAGTTTTAAAAACAAAGCAACTCTCAGTAGGCGATATACATTTTAATTTAATCTATATATATAAAAGTAAAAAATAGTTTGTGTGTGGGTTTGTGGGTTTGTCTGTGTGTTCGCATGCTTGCGAAGGATTTGGCTCTCCAATGGTGGGGTTTACGTAAAATAAAAATATCCATGTACCACGCCGTAAGCGCTATTCCTTTTTCACATCCATCAACTTTAAATTAGTTTAATTAGCGATTTAGTGCGATTTTTTGCGTGCTTTCCCTTTATTTATTTATGACGCGTGCACGGCTATACCAACTCACGCACCTTTGGTGGGGGGGACGGCCCATGCCAAGTCGCACGCCTTCGGTGGGAGGGGGACATTTTATTTCACGTAAAAAATGCTAAAAAAATACACTAAACGCTGAGGTTAATTCTTCACTGTGTGATGTCCCCCCCACCCCGATGCGTGCAGTTACTACTATACAGTCGGTACATGCTACCACTATAGGCCGTAGATATTACTGCAGAGCGGCCGGAGAGATCGTGGCTGGGGGGGGGGGGGGACAGGGGTAGCAGCCCAGCCCCAGCCTGCCAAGGTGCCACCACGGCCGGCTGGACAATCTAGGCGAGGCCGGAGGCTCTGCACGGGACTAAGCCTCACCAAGCCACTCTGTCAGGTGAGTACTTTGTGCTATAGAGTCGATAAATACTGCTATAGAGTCAGCATGTACTACTGTAGTGATAGCAGGTACCACCACAGTCGGTATGCACTGCTGTAATCATAGCAGGTACCACCACAGTCAGTACGCACTGCTGTTAGATTTTTAAGAGTAGTTTTTTAAATATTTTTTTGACCCGGGCAACGCCGGGTACTTCCCAATAGTCTTTAGTAAATCAAAGCATGCTGAGAACAGTGCCAGCCTACGGCAGTGAACTGGAATAATGCAATTAAAACCGAACCAGTTCACTTCGAGTCTATACTGCACCAAAACTTAAGATCTTCATCAGGGGTAGATATATATATCGAAGATAATGGTTTATATAGTTTATCACAGGCCTATCATGCAAAGTTGACAAGAACAAAGGGAACTACTTTAAGGGTACTAGGTGAGTTTTCATGCATTTCATTTAACTGATTTATATTATTGTATATGAGGCTGAAGAAACAGATGTCAGTTACAATACCAAGTAACATGAGCAAAGAGAAGAAATCGATCTTTCTTTATTTATATACGACTATCTTCCCGTCCAAAACCAATGTTATGGTGGCCTTATAATCTCATTGTGTCTTATAACTCACGTTATTATCGCTAATTACATACCCACAAGGACCAACGCGTATTATAAAGCGTCGCAGAATCCACGCATGTTTGTAATCATTAGCCCATGTTAATTTGCAATGTTAATAGTTACATATAGTTCATACTTTTTATGATAAAAAAAAACATTTGAACTGGACATTGTAATAATGAAAATTATACAGCTGAGGTAATATTGAAATGTCATACCTTTTCATTTAATTGGTGAGGATGCATTGACGGGGCAGGGGTTGGGCAGGGCTGACAGTGCGCCAGCATCTGAATACAAGACAAAAAGAACAAGGGTAGTCTGCCTTATATGATCTAATAGTCCCACTTTGATGCATGCTGGGATATACTTTGCATACTTATCATCTTGACAGATAATTATAAAGATCTGTCACAGCACTTTTTTGTATTACACATCAAATGACAAGGTTGGGCACACTGGCTTGGGCAGGAAACCTCTCATCAATAAAACAAAATAACTTTACATTTCAAAAACTTCCTCATTTTATTGAGGTTGTAATTCGTGGAGGAATAACAATTAAATAGCCTGGTGATTTGATAACTTGTCACAATGAAGTGTACAAGGGGCCGGCCATAAATGACGTCACGCACCTGGGGGGGGGGGGGGTCAGACATTTGTGACGATGTGTGACGAGGGGGGGGGGGTGAGAAATGTGGCGTCATATCAAAATGCGCAACTTTAAATATAGACAACACGTTCTACTTAATTAAATAGACTCTTAATAAAATTTTCTCCTACAACATCAGAGTGCAGCGCCACATTAAATACGCACTACAGTGACAATAGTTTAAAGCGATTTGAAGCATGTTTTATTTGGGGGGGGGGGCAGGCCGTGTGATGAGGGGGGGGGGGTAAAAAATCGGCCAAAATCGCGTGACGTCATTTATGGACGGCCCCAAATTCAAATAAAACATTATTTTCTGTGAATGGAGTAGCCACTAGTGGCTGGGAAGGGGGTACACGAAAGGATAACCACTGCAATAAATGCACACTCTATTCATACGTCTAGTGTCCGTGTGCTATATTCTCCCGATGAAAACTAAACTATTTAATTTTTTAAACTTTACTTTTTTTTCATCAGGTAAGGCCCACTGAGCAATATAGATTTTTTTTCCAGAAGCATCTTGGCCACAAATGATAGCTCAACGAAGTGGCTTATCGTGTGGACATTTATCGCAGCCAAATACCCCAAACGCATGTTTCTAAAGTGGAGGGAAAAACCGGAGGACCTGGAGAAAAATACACGTGCCCACGGGGAGAACAAGCAAACTCCAAATATACAGGCGAGCATTGGCCCAGATAAGAGGAAGTGATCCTTAAGTCTCTACAGATTCATTGTATAATGCAAGCTGTTTGTTCAGACGAGTCACAGTGGGAATTCGTTTCCCGAACAGGCAGGGTTCTTATTATTAACCATGTAAAAAAGATTTAACTACACATATTTGTACCATCTTCTTTGACAGGTACTATTCTACTTTACCTAGTGTTGACATCCCCAACGTTTAACAGTACTGCTTTCTTGTATTTGGATTGTCAGCCAACACCGGCCGCAACCTCGAGTTGAGGTGCACCAATTGTTCTCTGTTAGCCGCCCCCCCCACCGGTCCATGCATTGGCTACCACATTCAGATAAGCCTCTCCCCCCCTCCCCCTCTTGGATTTTTTTCCCTCACTTGATACAGTAAATTTAGCTGTGACGGTCCAACCTGATGATGGAGACTTGTGTGCCTCCGAAACGTCGTGATTTATTATTTTATTTCTATTATTATTTCTATTATTTTTATAAATTTTTATTTTTACCTACGTGACTTTACCGAAAAAGCCTAAGAGTATGAATCATTGCAGTCAATTATTCTAGTATTATTTGAGCGTTTGCATAAATGGGAGGTGCACTCTGGTTGTATGTCGTGTAACATTATCACTGCCCATCCTTGTTTTCCCACGCGTTACCACTCCAATAAACGGAGTAAAATGTGTGGTTAGAACCTGACAATTGGACCTGATCATAGCACTCCCCCCATATCAAATCAGACAAGCCGATAGGATTATTGCCAAATATTGAAACTGAAGCGCCGGGAGGTCAAATCAAAGTTGGGACCTCTGTCTGCGGTTGCAAGTCGTGTTCGAACCATGACACCGCAGGGCAGCATTCCAAACATTTACGAATACAGAAAACATCGATTCTATATCGGTAGCGTCACGCTTGATAATGATGTAAATTGACACTAATATATGAGCCGTAGACGAATGTTTAACCACAAATAAAAACGTTTAATGCTGCAAGTAAAACAATCAAAATGTAAAGTCAGCGTCTCCCTTCCCCAACGAGCACGTGCGGTTCTGAGGCAGCGGTGGAAATTCCGCATTCCTCCGACGGGGCTCGGTCCATCCACAGAAAAAAACCAGTTGATTTTCCGTTGGTTAATTCTTATATCATCGACCTCGTGGTGATGATTGACGCGATTGATCTCACAATCCTCCGAATGCAAGCGTTAAACGTTGTACGGAACAAGGCGTGAAACGAACAATCGCGTTCGTGACCAAACGGGGAACTTCACGACGGCCGCTCGCTCCGTAACTCCCCCGCGTTATCGATACAAAAGAGCGCCAGGCTGTCAAACAAACGTAACGTCTACCATCAACGTCGACGAGGGTTAAACTTGACAAGCAAACGATACGAAACGCGAATGTCGCTGGTTTACTGTGGGGGGGGGGTAGCACGGCACCTTGCGCCGCGAGTTGGAGGCGACTCGGCGGGCCGCGTCGCGCGCTGCCGTGGCAACGGAAAGGCGTGACGTCACGACGCCTTGGCCAATGAGAGCAGTCGCTGCGCCACACACTGCCAAGCATGCGGTGTAATGATGACCGGCCCTGTGTCCCGCGCGTGACGTCACTCCACATAAGGCCCACCACCCTCCCGCGTGACGTCACTCCACATGAGGCCCACCCTCCCCCCTGCGTGACGTCACTCCACATGAGGCCCACCCCTCCCTCATTATTATTCATGAGTGGGTGGATTTTGACAGTGTCGCAGGTCCAGCTGAAATAAATAATACTGGTAGGAACCTCCTAGTTACACCAGCCCACAGGGGATTATTGTGTCCGTCCGTCCGTCGTGCATCCAAAAATGGGAGGGGTGGGGCTGGGTGGAGAGGGGAGGGTGGGAAGGGGCTGGGTGGGGACGGTGGGGCTGGGTGGAGAGGGGAGGGTGGGGCTGGGTGAAGAGGGGCTGGGTGGGGAGGGTGGGGCTGGTTGGGGAGGGGAGGGTGGGGAGGGGCTGGGTGGGGGGTGGGAGGGGTGGGGCTGGGTGGGGGGTGGGAGGGGTGGGGCTGGGTGGGGAGGGGCTGGTCACCCCGTGGTGCCCTTATAAAACTCAACGTTTAACCTACTCACGCCGGCTTGTGCCCGCCCTCACAGTCGGGCATTTTTGCGGAATACACCACGCCGCCGTTGACCCTGGCCATTGACTGAGCAACCCAACGTTCCTACCAGCTCCCTCCGCAGGAATGTTTTAAAATGATTGAACACCCCCCGTGAACGGAGCCTACCGAACGAAAATCTCTCTCCCGATCCCGACGCCTGCTGTATATTTGGAGTGTGCATGTTCTCCCCGTGGTCGCGTGGATTTTTTCTCCGGTTTTTCCCTCCACATGTAGAAACATGCATTGAGATTACTGCCATGAATGTTCAAATGATAAGCCACTTTGTTTAGCCATCATGTGGCCAGGTCGCTTCTGAAAAATAAGTTAATACCTTAGTGGACTTTGCCTCAAAAGGATGGGGATGGTTTAGTTTTTGGTTTGTATGAGTTTGGTGGATTTGTTTACCTTGATCGTACTGTGTACTGTAATGTTTTTGTATTGTTGTAACGTCCTTACCCGCCCTGACTAGACATCTGTGAAAAAGAGCTTTATAGATAATCGGATTCCTCTAGTATAAATATTATGATTGTGATAGTACTGTCGTCCTTGATAGGTGTTTTCCGCAAATGCACTAACGTCCATTGAATGCAATGGTCCCAAGCCTCGTTAATGTCACGTCTTATAGAACATTCAAGTTTTTTTCTGATTCACAAAACCCAGTCTACAAGACAAAAAGAACACGAATAACGCCAAAAACATTTTAATTATCTTGACCAAAAAATTTAAATTTACAAACAAAAGCACTGGTTAGCTTAAGCCAAGATGTGTAGCCAAGAGCCAACAAATCAAACGGGCACAGTTAAAACGAACAAACATGTCACATCACTCACACAAAACCCAGCACTCACGACTAACGCGCCCGGGGAGATGCCACACCTAAAGCCATCACGTGGTCCGTCCTGGAATAGGTCAACAAATCTAACGGAAAGGATAAAATTGGACAGGCAAAGCCTCAACAGCAAGTGGCAGAAGGTGCAACACAAAATCATGAAAATTATGTTTCAGCCACTATATGCTCCTGTACTGTGTACCTCATTAGGACTGACTTCCGTCTTGGCCCACGGTGCATGAATTCCATTGATTTTGTCACAAACGAGACTGCATTAAAGTAATTGAAAGATAGAGTGCAAACTGATTCAATACACAAATGATATCCATGTTAAAAAGGGTCTTGAAGCTGGTTAGGGCCATGTTACAAAGACAGGTGAATTACATGTGCATGTCACTCACGTTTACAGTGTTGTTTACTGTGGCTTTCAGAAGGGCCATACAGGAAGGAAAAGGTCTGTACGAATATAGCTCCCAAAAAGAGTGCAAGATTGGTATTGCATAAGTTAACGTCAAACATAGGCAAACAAGCAGCATCCATCCATTCTGTCTGTGCGAGACAAATAACTAATACACATTAACAGATCTGAAGCTTTGGTTGGATGTGCTCAATTATTCAAACTCTACACTGAAAAGCATTCTCACCGATATCTGCTACTGTGATAGTATAGTCCAGTTTATCTAGAAACGTCTGGCCAATTGAACCTTATGGCGGGACCCTGGAGTCCCAAATAAACGGAAATCAAATTCGTAATTCATTTATTTTTGGCGACTCTGTCCCACCGCGCACATAAACGCCGCGACCCACCTAGCGCGGATCATTCTGTTATCATGTCGTCCAAACGCAGCGAGGACGAATGAGCAGAAGAAACAGAACTTTGATTAGCGCATCGTGTAGAGCTCGTCGAGAAGAATAGATTACCGTGTCGTTCGCCTTCAACAGACATAAAATGACGTCGCAACGCAATTTATGCGAGAGCAGGGGGGGCTTATGGGACCCCGGGGTCCCGCCATAAGGTTAAATTCTCAAAACCATTGAGAGGGTCCTTGCTTGCAATGTTTGGCAGTATTTTTGTATGTCTGGGAAACC
Organism: Lampetra planeri; assembly: GCF_965212315.1. Taxonomy (NCBI): domain Eukaryota; kingdom Metazoa; phylum Chordata; class Hyperoartia; order Petromyzontiformes; family Petromyzontidae; genus Lampetra; species Lampetra planeri. Next base: position 5,897,836 of record NC_136107.1, on the reverse strand, counting down.
ATACGCAAACATGGGAAATGTCAAACATCACAGATAGGGTAACATACAGCGCTTGCTGTACCTCTCCTCCGAGCAAATTCGTCTCTGCAGCAAGGCATCTCACACGCATGAGTTCAACACAATCCACCAACTCCACATCGCTAAATTACAGCTGTGTAACGCCATGCTTGGACATTAGGTTTAATTTATTTGCTGCAGCAATGCTCTAAATTGCGTTGTACTTTACTCACTACTTTACCCTAGAATGTACACATAAGCAAAAAAGTCCTGGAAATAGTATACATATTAGCATCAAATTGTTTTAACATTAAGATTAATGTCATCAGCTGGGGATGACCGTAGTTTGCTCAAAACGATCTAGCAAAAGCCAACATGTTCTTTACATCATTGGCACTGATTGGATGCTTACACCAATGCCTCATGACCCAAACTAGACAAGAGTATAAAATCCATAAACCAATCAAAGCAACAAAAATATGCAAGATTACATATCTTACCAGTTACTTTCTAAATACTTATTTTGCAAATGGCTGACGTTAGCCTGTATTTGTAACTGTAAGGTTTTCCTGAATGAGGCTACTACATTTTAAACACTTTCAAACTAAGGTTGAAAGCATTAATGCATTCGTTCTCGTATGCCGATGCGTATCGGATTGGGGGCCACCATTAATTCTCATAAAGATGAAGCTGTAAACTTGTGTTGCTATTTGGGGCTTGCCCTATTTAAAACTGCCAAAAAATGTAAGGGTTGCCCAAAACTGTCAGCTTCCATATTGATTACATATTTCCAAAGACATGTTAAATCGAATTACATAATCCTTGGATATGTAACATTTTTTCATCGCTTGTTTAGTATTTAAAAGCCAGGTTTTGTACCATGGAAGCTAGTTCGTCCTTGAAAATTGATTAACCAGTTGCCAAGTAGGCTGTGGTTAATCGATCATGTAATTCCTCAAACAGGTATAGGGTATGATCATAACGTTGGTTACCATGAGCAGGTAGTGCGATTTGCACATTACACAAATTGACTTGCACAAGAGGTACGTTTGTCAACCCGAGATGAGCAGCCATCAACACATGACCGTCTTACCAACTCCCAACCTTCCATTTTCAAGTTGCGATAAATTCCTAGATTTGCATCAATATAATCCTCATCGGGTTACTTCTTGCAATGGTTGGAGCAAACCTGACCTACTGCAGATATGCATTTATTTTTTTAATGCGAGGCAGGGAAACAATTGGCATTTGGGATTTTATTCTCAATAATCCAATTGTGATAGTGGTGTTTTGAAGAGATTAATAAATATGCAGTCTAAACTCTCGCAGTGAACAGTTGTTTTGAGTGTTGGGGAAAGGACCTCCTCACACGATGTCATCATTAGAAGCCAGTCTTACCACAGCTGGATGAAAGCCACTTCACACAACTGCCATTCTTCTCAGTTGTGCAATGCCACAATCCATCTTGCACCTGCGCATGACCTGACCTCATCACTCCATCAGGCATTATCCCCTCCAGCCATATGCTTTTCTCAGTCACTTAATTTCCTTAACAGTAAATCGTTTTTTTTATTTGCATTTATGATGCATGTGTGCCTCTTGCTCTACGTATAATTTCCAGTATGCAACTCTCCATGCTTCTTTGAATACTTTAAAATGTTTGGTCCATGTGGCCAACCGATTAGCATGGTTGGCTACGTACGGTGCGAAGTAAGTTCAACTTACATACTTTAATACACATATTCTGCCCCCTTGTGTTGCCTTATGGAGGGTGTATGCCAAAATGGTGCACTGAAATTTTCTGCAGAGGGAATGGCACATCGAAATCAACAAAAAATATTAGACCTCAGAGTAGGTATTTGCCGAAGTTAAAAAAAGTAAACAATATACCATAATGCATTTTTGTGCCGTTACTGGTAAGTCGACTGAGACCATCCACTTATGACAATGTGGGTTCATCATGGGTGATGACCTGTTTTTGAAACCAAGATCTCAGCAATGATCCAATAAGAATGTTAAGCCTCCTGAGCCACCATTGGAAACATACCAAACACACGTGCTCAGTGCTCTTAACAGCTCCAGATAATAAATTAAAGGCAGCACAAAGTCATTGCTCTGAAGCAATAAATGCATGTTCGTGCAAATTGAATGAGAAATGCTGAAAATTATATTCATAGAAAGTCGGTGCAAATATATGGAACCATTTTTACTTCCGGGGCAAAATGAGTGAAAACTGTATGCGCATGAGTAAATGAAGACAACCAAAAGCTTGAATTGATTGCTTGTTTTCAGTTAAAACATCAACTCATACTCCAAGCACCTACATTGTAGTTGTGTACATGGTAAAACCACAGCTTTTCTGGCAAAAACATGTGAACTTAATTGGGCAAAAGCTATTCCTTTTTGGGCTGGTTGCCAGTGAACCCTGCACAGCAAAGATGTTACATTAGCAAATAAAACTGTACTCATTATGTGAGCCACTCTGACCAGTCACATTCATGAGAAATTAACTACTTAATTATATAATCTTGGCAGAAATAATAGCATGCTCAAATGCCTTTGGATTTTAAAAAAGTTAATTCTTACCATGGCTTGCTGTCTGTAGAACTGTTACAAAAGCAACCATTGTAACAGTGGGTCTCATACTATGAGCACATATCCACGAAAACAAAACTATTAATCTGAATGTAGATTAAATCCTGCATCTAGTCATGAAGCCTCGCTGAGTTGCACGATCTCTTACGCAAGGGTCTGCATAGAGTCGTTTTGCCAATTATTGAATATTTTTACATGAATGGAAACCAAAGTGCCTGGGGAAAACCATACAAGGGGACGACGCTTCTAAAATCCATAAGTGTAGGTCAGTAACCTTGCTATTCTGCCATCAACTGGATACCTCAAAGCCAAGTTAGTTGTTTCACTCGTACAATGAAGTCTGTGTACACCTAAACCTGGCTCTAAAGTTCTTAAATGCATGGCCACTCTTATGTCTTATTATCGTGATGAGAAAATCGGCAATCTGCAAAGTTTATTACAGCTATAAAGCCCCACTACATTTACACATCTGCACTGTTGAAAGCGTGTGACCTTGTGAATAGGACTCGGGATAAATAAGAAGTGCGTGTAAGCTTCGAGTAACCTGAGCCGAGCACAAAGCATTACACAGCAATGGGGCATCCCTTAACGGCTGCAAACTGATTAAACCCAAACCCCGTGGCACACTGCTCGTCTCTCCTCCATCAAACAGTCACGCCCCTGCACGTGACACCAAGCTGATCAGCTCTGAAAAACACTCGTAAACAAATTCAAGAGGAAACATTAAATTCGGACACACGTTTAGATGAAAGGTGTCCATTTCTGTCACTGGTGATACACCTGAACTCGAAGGGCATGCAATGCTGCAGGCACACAGCGGGTAATTACCAAGGTAAAGTCTGTGTGGTCGACCACAGGAGCTCCTGTCCTTGCCCCTTCTGCGAGAACATGGTCACATGATTGTCCAGCAATGCAGTCTCTGCGAGCAGTAAACCTACACCGGGAGAGTGGCAATGGTGTGCCCTCCCACATGCGCATCCCTTCCACACACGCACCCTTAAACGTTCACAGTTTATACTGAGCCCTGCCAGTGCAGCGTGGCTTCTGTTGGTGGTGGTGGTGGCAGCATCTGTGCTACGAGCCGGAACAGGCGGGTGTTAGCTGAGCTCGAAGCCAGCGGCCGACTCGATGGCATAAAGGAGCTTCCCGCGCATCGTCTCTTCTTCCAGAAACTCGGGCAGCTTGAGCAGATTCATGCAGGTGCTGGCCGTGGGCAGGCGCTCAGGGTCGGCTCCGCCGTTGTGAACGCAAAATGCAGGGAACAGCTCCTGAGAGAGATGATGACATAGGCATGAGGTAGAAAGGATATAACAGTATGTTAGGAAATCACGGGGTGGCAAGAAGCATCACCATTGATCATCAAAGCATTTCCCTGCAAAAATAAATATGCATAGGACAACTGCTGTTGATGTGCCATTTGATTTGAAGCTTTCGTGACTGCAGGAATCCATACTCTAATTCCTCACATTAACATGATGCTAATCTCTCACATTATCATAGATACTTCCGTGCCCAGTTACATGCTAATTTCTCACTTTAACATCATGCTAATCTCTCACATTACCATAGCCACTTCCGTACCCAGTTACATGCTAATTCCTCACATTAACATCACTAGACCCAGCCACTTCTTTATGACCCTTGGGCTACACCCACTTCAAACCTTTTAAAACAGTCTGCATCAGCAGCAGACCATGCTTTCCCACCTGATGACGGACGCTTGTGTAGTACCGTCGAATACAGGTCGACACCCGGGGTTGAGGCACACTGAGGTTTATTACAACAAACGTTGTGACATACACACTTGAGGGGGTATTGGCCCCCTCACCCGTCTATCTGAGGACACACCTCCTAGCTAACCCTAGCCTGCCTCAGAGTCCTCCTCTCGTGGACTAGGGGAGGCTATCTTGGCCCGACACTGGTCAGTCGGGCCCGGTACCCAGAGTCCAGACCAACACTGGCTCTGGCTCTGGCACCACGCCACTGGCTCGAGCCTGCGCGGTCCTAACAAGGACGGCGTACCAGGGGGAGACCAGGGCTCTATCTCGGACGTCTTCCGTCTTCTCTTCTTAGCTAACCCAACTCTCCCTAGCCCCCCGATACATTCCCCTTTTATACATCCCCCTCCCTGAGGGGTGGGGCCCCGGGGGATCGTAACGTCCGAAGCGCGGACGTCGTAGAGGGCACCTGCCCGTGCACTGACGTAGCCCCGCCCACTGTGCTAGTTTCCCGTAGGATCCCATACATATCAGCTCGACACATATTTCCTCCGTAAGACCCCTACATCACCCCCCCCTGTACAGCTCGCAGCCGTCCCGGCTGCAACATCGACAATAAAAGTTTATTCAGCCCTCGATACCCCAGCGTGTGCCTCATTTTTTTTCAACAATAACGCAACGAGAAGAACAACAGGAAGAAAGAAAAAAAATAACCCGACGAACCCCCCCCCGCGAATAAATACGAAAACCGTAGGGCGAGCGTATATACACGTGTTTCTTTACCTGGAGTCCCCCCCCCCAGCCCCCCCCCCAGAAGACACACAACACACACAACACACACAACACACACAACACACACAACACACATCCAATAATCGTACAACGCAGCGCGGCACGTGCCGGGAACACAGCACGGACGCCCCACACCGTGAGCACAACATGCGAATGTACACCGGAAAGAGAAGCCACAAAAGACGCAAAAAAAAAAAAAATTCTTCTCTTTTTTTTTCACAAGAGTTTGCGCATTTTTGCGCGCGTCCTCGCCGCAGGCCCGTCACACGGGACAGGCGCGGCCGGCAGGCCGTCGGCCGGCAGGTCGTTGGCCGGCAGGTGTTCATCACAGAGCGAGTCTGTTGCCGACGTCGCAAGACCCTCAGCATCACCTGCGGGGGTCGTCGGGCGTGAGCCCGTCACTCCCGGTGCGCCTGGGGGTGGGACAGCCGGCAGCACGTTAGGCGGGAGCAACGGAGAAGACCCCTCTGAGTCGGACGCCCCCCCACATGCTTGGCCACGCGCGTGTGTAGTGGGATCTCGCACCGCAACGAAGGGTTTTAGCCTGGCAGGGTGTACAAACCACCGGCGCCTCCCCCATTGAATGCGCACGCACTGAGGTCTCAGGACCTCAACCACCTCGACGGGACCCCGCCACGGTCGCAGCAGTTTAGAGGAGGACGCGAGCGGTACCTGGGGACAGTGCAACCATGCCCTGTCCCCCGGCTTCCACTGTATCACATGCGCGCGACCCATTCTGAGGCGCTCATTAGCCCTCTGCCGCCTGGCAGAATTCTGCATGGCAGCATCCCGAGCCTCCGTTAATTTTTCCAGGTTGAATTTAACATGTTCGGCCAATTGAGTTTTTCCCTGCGGCGCCGGGATCTGCAGTTGGGCCTGAACAGGTGGCTCCGGTTCGCGGCCATACATAAGGAAAAAGGGGGAAAATCCCGTCGCAGCATGGGGGGCCAACCGGTATGCTGACAGGACCCCCTGAATTTTCAAATCCCAATCCGTCTGTGAGTCAGAAACGTGCTGCGACAGCATCGACGTGATGGTACGATGCAACCGCTCGACCATCCCGTCGGTTTGTGGGTGATATGGAGAGGTGCGAATCTTTTTAGTGCCAAGGATCTCACAGACCTGTTTGAGCAATTTGCTTGAAAAATTTTTACCCTGGTCGGTCAGCAGCCTCTCGGGAGCACCTTTGTCAAGGACGTATCCCTGGACAAAGGCCTCCACGATGGCTGCCGCCGACTGGTTGGCCAGGGGCCAGGCCATAGGCCAGCGCGTGAAATATTCAACCCCGGTTAGCAAATACCTATTTCCCCTAGGGGTGGCGGGGAACGGTCCTAGAATGTCCAGCGCGACGAGTTCGTTCACCCGGGAAACCCTGATAGATTGCAGGGGCGGGTTCGACTCCTTCGCTGGTGGTTTGCGCTGCGCACATCTAGGGCACGATCCTAATAGATCCCCGACATCCCTTGTCATGCCCGGCCAAAAGAAATCAAGTTGGAGCAAGGCCAGGGTCTTTTGGGTACCCAGGTGGAGGAGGCGCTCGTGAGCGGCCCACACCACCCTACCCCGTAACCCCGAAGGGACCACCAGCCGGTGGCGATGGGATTTCCCGTCCCAATGCATTAACAAGCCACCGAGCATTTCCCATGCGTCGGCATCACCCCTCCCCCGCCCCCGGTCCCTGACGCGGCGGCGCAACGCAAGGAGGGAAGTATCTTCCATTTGCAACCGGCCCCATTCCGTAGCAGGCAACCCCAACAGGGAATCAGAACCCTGTTGTGCGATAGAATTAGTCATTGATGCTGCGTCATCAGCAGCCGCCAAGACCGGGACAGGCAATTCAGCAGGATGCCTGCACCGACCCGACCCCAGGAGGCATGCGCATTCGGGGGTGGTCGGCATGCGTGACAGGGCGTCCGCGTTGGTGTGGCGAACGCCCTTACGGTACGTGGTCTGAAAGTCAAAATCCTGGAGAACCTCCAGCCATCGAGACAATTGTCCCGATGGTTGTTGGACTCGCAGGGCGTACTGTAGCGCTGCATGGTCTGTACAGACGGTGAAACACTGTCCGTACAGATACGGCCGGTACTGCTGGATGAAGTAGACAATTGCCAGCAGTTCCCGACGCGTGACACAATATCGTTGCTCCGCTGGAGACAACACTCGGCTACCGTACGCGACCACCCGTTCGACGCCCTCGACCACCTGGGACAGCACGCCCCCAATACCTGTGTTGCTCGCGTCAGTATCGAGCACAAAGGGTTTTGAAAAATCTGGATAAACCAGGGGAGGGGCATTAACCAGAGCGTCCCGAAGTGAGCGGAACGCAGCCTCCTCCTCCTGTCCCCAATGGAAACGGACCCCCTTTGACGTCAAAGCGTGCAGGGGTTTAGCAATGGTGGCAAAGTCCGCGACAAAGCGTCGGTAGTATGACGCGAAACCAACAAAGCTCCTGACCTCTCCCACCGAGGTGGGAGTCGGCCAGGAGCTGACGCACTGCGTTTTGGCGGGATCGGTAGCAATACCCGAGCGCCCTACGATGTGCCCCAAATAACGTACCGATTCGCGCAACAAATGACACTTTTGGGGTTTAAATTTCAAATTAGCAGCCCGCATTTTGAGGAAAACGGCCCGCAACCTCTGGAGATGCTCGTCGAATGTTCTGCTAAAGACGATAACGTCGTCCAAATAGATTAAACACGAATCCCACTGCAATCCAGCCAAAACCAATTCCATCAATCGCTGGAAAGTCGCCGGCGCCGAGTGTAATCTCATCGGCAACCGGTTAAATTGGAAGAGACCATGTGGCGTACGGAATGCGGTTTTAGGCTTAGATTCATCGTCCAGAGGAAGCTGCCAGAATCCCGAAAGCAAATCCAATGTGGAGAAGAATCGCGCCCCCGCCAAGGCGTCGAGCGATTCATCAATACGGGGAAGCGGGTATGCGTCAGCAACGGAAATTTTGTTGAGGCGGCGAAAATCGACGCAAAACCGCAACGATCCATCCTGTTTCTTTACCAGAACGATCGGTGCTCCCCACGGGCTGGTAGAGGGAGAAATGATATCGGCGGCTAACATGTCATCAACAGCCGATTTGACATGGTCCTTCTCGGCGGGACTCAGCCGGAAGGGATTTTGGCGTATAGGCGCGCTGTCACCAGTATCAATATGGTGACGCAGCAAATGGGTGCAGCCCAGATCGAATTTGTTTTGACTAAACACATCGGCGAATTCGCGCAATAGTGTCCTAAGTTTTTGACGCTCTACATCCGACAGGTCCGTCGATCCCGCACAAAGCGCCTCAAGCCACCCTTCATCGGTGTCCGAATGTGGAGTCGGCAGAGTGGCAGCGTGCACGTGATTTGCGACAGACTCCTCACAGGGCACCGGCGTTGCGTGAGCAAGCACGGTCCCCTGGGGAATTACCACGGCCTGCGACCCCACATTGAGGACCGCGATGAAGGGGTCCCCGTCCCCCCTTACAATGGTCTGAGCGGGAATCAAATGCGGCCCGCTAACCCCAGCCCTAGATGGGCCGAGCAGGACACCCTGGTCCCCAACACCTTTAGCGAAGGGCCTACGAAGCTTTAGGGGCACCAACATTTGTGCCCCCGGCGGCACGCGAACCGTCTGAACTACAAACGCGGGTACCGTCGCGAGCGCCGAGCGATCCGTAGTAGGGGAAGGCAAAAACGCCATCCGCCGTCCCGACGGGAGTTCAATGCAACCCTGATTAATCATGATCCGAATCGGCATTTTGCCCAAGAAATCCGTCCCCAGCAGGCACGGAACCGCCAGCGAGGAGGACACAAAAATAGGGCCGGACAATTTAATATCACCGATCGAAATTTGCGCGCGAATCTGCCCCATGATACCCAGTGAGCCCCCGTTAGCAGCGTAGAATGGCACATTAACCGGTAGCAAGGGACGACTTTGGACAGGGAGAATGTTGTATATTAGTTCCGAAATGATGGTTGCCGACGCACCTGTATCGACGAGGATACGCACTTCGACCCCGTCAATATACCCTACTACGGCCGACGACCCCGACGGCGCAGCTAGAACGCGATGGGCCAACACGGACCACTGGGCGGGTTCGAATTCGGTCCCCATAGTGGTTCGTGTTGGCCCCATGGTGTGCAATGTTGGCCCCCCGTTCGTTGCGGTGTGTACATGTGTAACGGGTGTGTGCTTTGGCCAAACATGTGGGATGCCGCGACTCGCCGGGTCATGTCGGTGGAGCTTGGGAGGAGGAGGAGGAGGGCCGGCGTCCCGGCGAGGCGTCGTCCCCCGCTGTCGAGGGGAGCGGCACCCCAAGGCGACGTGGCCCCGGACGCCGCAGTTATAGCAGCGCGGGAGCGCAGGTGGTGAAGACGGGCGGACGGAGCGGGCCGACCCATCCCGGTCCGCCCGTGCTCCCATCCGTTGCTGCTGTCGGAAGTCGGCGGCGTAGACCTCCTCTGTCGGTGAGGTGATGGCAGCCACCGTACGGCCGGCAGCTGCCCTGCTGGCCTTCCTTCGCTGCGACAGGAGGTTGGCGTGGAGGAGCCGCGCCGCTTGGAGGGAACCCATCTCCACGTCCTCCTGCGCGACGATGGCGACGTCCAGGTCGTCCGCCAGCAGAAGGATCTTCTCGGTGACCATGGCGTCGACGCCTTGGTCATCCATACGAGGGAAGGCCGTCTTTGCGAGCGCCAGAAGGCTGGTACGGTAGGCGAGGGGCAACTCCTTCGCACCCCGCTGGCGGTCGTAGAATCGCTGCCTACACTCCGCCGAGGGTCCGTAAACCCCAGCCAGCAATTGCAGCGCCATCTGAAGAGTAGAGCGCTTGTCCCTCGATGCGGACGTAAGAGCGGCGAGGGCGTCGCCCTCAAGGAGCGCCGGTAGTGCGCAGAGGGCTTCGTCGTCTGACCACCCCGCCATCTCTTGATGCGCGAGGAAGCGCCGCTGAAATCCCCCCCAGTCGCCCTCCTCAGCCACAAACTCCTTCAGCGGGGGCAGCCTTTGGTGTAGTGCAGCGACCGCCGTGGAGGCCCGCACTTTGATGTCCCCGCGACTCGGCCGAGCGTCAGCACGAACGGCAGCTGTAATCGCCTGTCGCGCAGATAGTGACGCTCCGTCCGAAGGCGGTGACGCGGCAGCCCCAGCGGAGCCGATGTCGGACCCCAAGTTGAGGTTGGCCACGCCCTCGGCAGCTGCTGCGGCGATGGCGGGACTTTCAAAAGTGCCGTCGGTAGAAATGGCGGGAAGGTGCATTGGCCGTCGGCTGTCCTCGCCCCGCGGTGGTCCAGCAGCCCCCAGCCGAGTGATGGTCTCGAGTGTGGCGGCAGCAGCGTATAGCAGCTCCGCCAACCTCGCGTGCGCCAGCCGCAGCCCGTCGGACAGCAACTCCCCTTCCTCCCGATGCCCCGGTAAGGACGCATTCGGTCCCGGCTGCTCGTTGCCCCCATCAGCCGTCTCTGGTACCGCACTTCCCGCGGTGTCTTACGCCTCCTGCACCCCGGCCCGAGCTGTTCGGCGCGTGTCCATGTTCGTTGTTGTTTACTTCTGACGCCAGATGTAGTACCGTCGAATACAGGTCGACACCCGGGGTTGAGGCACACTGAGGTTTATTACAACAAACGTTGTGACATACACACTTGAGGGGGTATTGGCCCCCTCACCCGTCTATCTGAGGACACACCTCCTAGCTAACCCTAGCCTGCCTCAGAGTCCTCCTCTCGTGGACTAGGGGAGGCTATCTTGGCCCGACACTGGTCAGTCGGGCCCGGTACCCAGAGTCCAGACCAACACTGGCTCTGGCTCTGGCACCACGCCACTGGCTCGAGCCTGCGCGGTCCTAACAAGGACGGCGTACCAGGGGGAGACCAGGGCTCTATCTCGGACGTCTTCCGTCTTCTCTTCTTAGCTAACCCAACTCTCCCTAGCCCCCCGATACATTCCCCTTTTATACATCCCCCTCCCTGAGGGGTGGGGCCCCGGGGGATCGTAACGTCCGAAGCGCGGACGTCGTAGAGGGCACCTGCCCGTGCACTGACGTAGCCCCGCCCACTGTGCTAGTTTCCCGTAGGATCCCATACATATCAGCTCGACACATATTTCCTCCGTAAGACCCCTACACTTGTGTTGCGCCCGAAACGTCGTGATCTATTTTATTTAATACCTACGTGACTTTACCGAAAGAACCAAAGAGTACGTTATCATTTTACTGACCCCCAAGTTGACCCCGTATTGGGATTTGCACTCAAAACATTCCGATTGTGTGTCCCTTGCTTAGTCTCACCTTAAAGCCAAGAAGAGGCGGGCGGGAGCAGCTGGTGACAAACTTCAGCAGCTTGCGTTTCTGCTCATCCGTAAATCCCTCGACTACATGCCAGAACACTTTGATGACGGGGTGATCGGCTGTGTATCCACCTGCCAGCCCCGGACACACAGATACACATGCATACATAGATGCAAATATCGCCAGTATAGCAAACACCTATTAAGGCCAGGACTATGCCTGGTCACCTTTGTGCTCATGTTTTCACACCACACAAGGTATTAATTTAGGGCTGAATCAATCAAGGAGGGGCCAATGAGAGGTTAAAATGCCACTTGCCATGGCCAGGAATCGAAATAATGCTGCCATGTTCATTGTGCAATGCATTAAGCATTGCACCACCACACTCTACAAAAGCACACCTACACATGTGTAGTGACATGGGAGGGGAGGGGCTGCTGGGGGGCTCTGGGACCCTGGGCGGCCCAGGCACTTGGGCCCCTTGGCGCCGGGCGCTGGGTTCCCAGGCGGCCCAGACGCTTAAGCCCCTTGGCGCCAGGCGCTGGGTTCCCGGGCGGCCCAGGCGCTTAAGCCCCTTGGCACCACCAACGGGGGGGGGCTGTGTGTGCTCTGTGGGATATCTGGGGGCGCACACGGCCCCACCCCTCGTTGGGGACTAGGCATAAAAGGGGAGCTCTCTGGACAATCAGGGCCAGTTGTAGCTCAAGACCCAAGACCAGCCATGTGAGGACCCTGGGACGCTGTGAGGGCCAGTGGTGGGACTCTGGAACTCCTGGCTCTACGTCCTTGTGAGGGCGAGTTCCAGAGCGTAGCCAGAGTAGTGTATCTAGGCTGTGTACTTAGGCTGTGTACCTAGGCTGTAACAGAGTATCAGGACTGTTGGAGTGCTGTTGGATTGTAATAAAGAAGTTACCTCTACAAGTGTCTCCGGAACCCATTACACATGTACACAAAAACTAAAGATCCACCATCCGGCCCAGAAGATGTCCCTCATCAAAACACTACACCATAGGGCCCGCTGCATCTCCGACCAGCGCCACCTAGCCAGTGAACTGGAGCACGTACAGCAAGCCCTCAAGATGAATGGATACTCAGACCGCCCCAACCATGGGGAGACAACCATCTGAGGACCCAATCAAAACCATCACCTTGCCATACATAGCAGGTGTTACCAAAAAGATTTTCAAAATCTTAAACAAACACAATATTCAGGTCCGATTCAATACAGTACACAACATTCGTGATTTGATCCCATCTGTGAAGGATGTTATTCCTGACATGCAATACCCTGGTGTCTACAAACTAAGTTGTATCTGCGGTAGCAGTTACATTTGGGAAACGAAACGACATGTCTTGGACCGTGTTCGCGAACACAAGGCAGATTTGAAACATGGCAGAACCAATACCTCTGCAGTGGCTGACCATTGTTTTAACGCTGTGGGCTCACATGATATTGTTTTTTTCCGAGACCAAGGTACTCTGCAAACCTTTGGGCTACTATCAAAAATTTGTCCATGAAGCCATCCAGATATATAAACACAGAGACAATTTCAACCGAGAAGATGGGTATAAGCTGAGCAATCATTAGAAGGACGTTATTAACCAAGTAAAGTCGTAACTTGCTGTGGTGCTTCCATTCCTTCCCTGCCGTTTGGCTGTTATCTCCAACTCTCTGAGTTGCATTGCCCTGTTAGGTGCCTCTGCATTAACGGGCTGGGCTCTGACTAACATGGCCACCTCTGTTCCCTTAGCCTCGATGTACTGATAGTTCTGGCTGTGTGATGGGCTTTGTCTCACTGGCACGACCACTGTTGCGGTGGTTCCCTTGCGTGTACGCTCTTGCCTCACAGCGCAGTTAGCAGCGCCGCAGCTTGTGTAAACATGACATTCACTTACTAATCCCCCTAATCTCCCTGCGTAATCTCTCCCATCAACATAGTGCTAACCTCCCAATAACACTGCTGTTGTACGCATATGTGGGGAATGATACTCTTATGCAGCGACGGAAGCTCATTTCATGCTAATCTCTCTCCCTAATCTCTCTTTCCCTAATCTCCCCCATTAACACAACTGATGCGCTTGCATCCGGGGATGGAATTCCTTTCCAGCTCAGACCCCGCTTGCTTGCCCATCGCCACGTAAATAACCTCTTGTTGTAACAGCTCTCTCGCTGGTTCAGCAGTTCCACTGTTGGATTATTTTTTCCATCTGAGGACGACCGCTTGTGTTGCGATCGAAACGTCGTGATACATTATTTTTTTGTTTAATTTTTATACCTAAGTGACTTTACCGAAAGAACCAAACAGTATCCACTATATAGCCTTATAGGCCAGAACAGTATTTGTTGTTAGGTTCAGATACCATGCACCACTGACGTTGCATACGATTGGGAACGGAATCCTGATAATTGTGCCCTCTGTAATATTGGTCTCCGTAAGACACTTACCAGAGTAGTTGGTGAAGTTCTTGAGGTCCTGTAGGTCAATGGGGACCTGTGCTCCAGAAAGCAGCACCTACAGCCATATGAAGGGGAAATAGTAGGTGGGGCACAGCATCGTGTCAATAACTGGGCAAGCTTACACGACATTTAATGGAAGTGCATCTGAATGAGCATATCAAGTACAGTAAAAGGTATAAATGGAACAATCTAAATTAAAAGGAAACCTCTAATTTCCTACGATGGTTCTTTTTCAGTAATTGGTGAATAGGCTTAGACTATCAACTCAGACAATTCAGAATGTGGTTTCATCAAAGGTGGCTAACATCTGCCCATATAAACATTTGACCATAAAGTTTAGCACAGTAATGCTGTAAAGTGCCAATGGAGACGCCAACCACTCCACTGCTCATTTTAGCAGGCAGACACGTTGACTTTGACTTAAATGTAATGCATAACACTACAAAAACAATGTTTACTCAAGAAAGTCTCACCGAGTCCCAGGACAGGAGGAGCCACTGCCAACACACACGGAGGTGTTTATCACTTGCGTGGTTCAGTTAAACCTGGATCACAGGTTGTGCATAGCTGCCACCGCAGTGAACCAGAGGTCCTCCGACTCCCATGCACTCCTCTGCCACCTCGTCTCTCACCACAGCCCCTCTCTCTCTCCTGCTTGCCTCACCTGCAACTCCTGCTCGTCGAACATCCGCAGCCACTCGAGGTTGATGACTGTAGCCAGGCCCTGGCGGAAGGCCAGGCAGTGTTGCCGGATCTGCCGGTTGAGGCGGTAGTCGGCCACCAGGTGAATGTACGCGATGCGGTTCGCACTTGTCACTGGGATATCCTTGCCGCCCGCTTTGAGCTCCACCACCTGCAGGGAAAGTTTATGGAGCCTTCAGTTAACAACAGTGGGACCTTGGTGTCTTGTTGAACAGCAATATCAGCAACTGTACTTTAACGTGGATGCTACAGTGGTTAGAGTACTCAACTTGCTATCGGAAGGTCGTGATTTTAAAACCGCTTAAGGGTCAACTTGCCCCATTATCCCTCTGGTGTCAACAGAGTGAGTTGGGGGATGTGAGCAGTAATTGACTTAATGAGAAATTGGCCTATGCAAAGGGAATGTAGAAATTCCACAACTGGCTAAGGACAGCTACTAAAGATGAGTGCAATTGCAATGCATTTTTTAAGAAGACAATTGAAGTGACTTTTTATTTCACCAAGAACCATTTTTAACTTAGCCTGAAAATAATGAATCAATATCAACACTGCCATAAATGACATGAACACTACCTGAAAGGAGGGTAACATCTGGCAATGGCAATTCTTCAAGAGCACAAGGCGGCCAAACCAGGTTCTAATGTCACTTGCTACAATTATTTTGCATGTCCAGGAATCAAACTCAGGTCATCAGGAACACAGTGCAGTACAGGTGTAGTGACGTAAATGGAGTCACTATGGCGTTTAGCGCCAGCTACTGTCACAAGAGTGGAACTTGACTTAAAGCTTTCGTGACTGCAGGAATTCATATTCTTTTCTGAAGACGACCGCTTGCGTTGCGACCGAAATGTCATAGTTTTTTGTTATTTTTTGTTATTTTCTTTGAACCTATCTACGTGACTTTACCGAAAGACCCAAGAATAAGAGTGGAACTGTGCGTCTTGAGCCTCTCTCTGGCACCAGAGCAGGTATGGCATGGAAGCGGGCGCTAGGGGGCATGGCTCTGGTGACAGGCAGAGAGAGGGCAAGTAAGGAAGTGACAGTCTAGGTGAAACCGAGAGGGCACGTGACCAGGAAAGGGGAGCGAGGGGGGCCAAAGGGTGGCGAGGGGGGCCAAAGGGTGGCGAGAGGGACACGTGATATATGGCCCAGAGCCTTCTCGTAGGATCTAGAAGAGGGCGTGGCTGAGGGCGGAGCCAGGCCAAGCTCAGAGGCATAAAAGGGAAGTCCCGAGAGCCAATCCGGGCTGTCCGTTTGAATGGAACTCGTCGGTGCTAAGTCTCTTCGATCCTCGGTCTTTATGCTCGGTTTCGTGGGTCAGGCAGTATGTTACTGACTGAGTCGGTTATGTAGTTACCCCATTGTGGTAAAGTTACCCCATTGTGGTATAGTTAACCAAGTCTACATTTATGCAGTTACCATGTTGGGGTGTTACAATAAATGTGTTGCCTCCAAGTTGTAGTGTGTGTCTCCGTGGAACCCACTACACAGGCACCACAATATAACCAGCAAACGTGTCCATACACGCACATACAAAGGCACGCACACTACACTCAAACCACACAAGCACAGATGAACCCATACAGACACACACCTGTGCCTCGCCAAGCTCGTTGTTGACCACAGTGAAGTTGAGTCCCAGCTCTTCGACGTCGCCCTGGTAGCTCTTGAGGAAGAGCAGGTTCCGGTAGACCTCCGGGTCAAGAGATGCCAAGTGGTGGATGTCCACATCACCAGTCGTGCCCAGCAGCTTGGATAAGAAGAAGCCGGCAAACGGCAGTTCCACCAGCATGTTCTCATACAAGGCCTGTGGGGACAAACCGCACGGCACAATCCTCCATGGGTTGTAAACGCACAAATAATTGAAATGTAATTCTTCCATTTAATTAAATATAAAATCTACAGGTTGTGAGGGGTACATGGACAGTGGATATGTCAGGATACGAGTACAGTAATACCCCGGTTTGCTGGGGATGCGTTCCTGAAAGGTGCAACGAATATCGAAAACAACGTAAATCAAAGCAATTTACAGGGTACGTGGAGGTGAAGGCTGAGGTTATAGATACGAGAAAGAATGGATGCTGTCAGCGACATAAGTGGTTTGCCACGACGAAAATCAGGTAGTGGTGTTAATAAAGTGATGAAGGATTTGCTAAATGACGGAAAAGGGGGAGACATAAATCGGGGGCATTACTGTACACAACAAAAAGTTGGGAACCACTAAAGTCAGCACTCACATTTCTAAAGCCTCTGCTTGGCCACCACCCGACTTTCATTAAAGCTACTACATATCTTACTTGAATGTTCCACCTCTGTAAAACCACAACCATGCGTTCCTTTCCCCGCGCGACTTTCCTATCACAGACCTTGCCGAGCATGCGTCCCAGGAAGTAGTAGTGTCGAGTGAAGCCATCACCGACCAGCAGGCGAGCCTCGGGGTTGGGGTACAGCAGGCCCTGGTTGGTGGTGCGGAAGAAGCCCTGATGGGGGTTGAATCCTGTCTTAAGCAGCTCGTTGAGAAACTCTCGGAAGATACCTCCCCCGTCGATACCAGCCTCGTCCAGGCCATGCGCGTTCAGGAGGTGAACCCGGATGCGGCGCCGCAAGTCAGGCTCTGTTTGAGATGTGCAGTTACACAGGCGTGAGCACTGAGTCGGTCAACAAAATTCCCCATCATTACCCAGCACTCAGAAATTAAAGTAACTGAATGTGATTGACCTATCCACGAAGGCCTCAATGAGTCTCAAGCCTCTGTGATTCAGGAGGGCCTTGCATTGAGTTGTTTGGCCAATTCTGTTTGAATGGTTGTTTTACATGTAGCAGAAAAGCAGAGAACTCAGAGAAAATCCAAGTATACGTGGGGATAACACTCACAAATCCATACAGACCTGTTCACGAATCCATTTGCTGGACTGCCCCATCCTGGCCATCTCACAGCCCATGATGAAACCTGGGTTATGCACCAACCTTGCCTTCAAAGCACTATCGGTGTAGTTACATTACTCTGCCGAGCTTTACAGTCAAAGGTCACAATCGTAAAGTTGGTCGAGTGGCTCAGAGGACCCAAATGGTGTCGGGGAACTAACTCAGCAACACTTCAATCTTGGGTTAAAATTCCCGCTGTCCATAACCAAACCAGTTTTTCAAGTCTTGCAAGTTGATGCGGTCTCATCCTAATCAATGAAAAATAAACGTATTTTTACTTGATTCATGAATCCCAGCTCTTGACAAATAAAACATTATACATGTACATATACTCATTAGAAGACTCATAATGAAAAAAAAGGTGTGCCATCCTTTTATGTGTATGAGAGGCCTACTGATGTAAATTTAAAAGTGGTTCTTAGACAATCTTACGGGGGGCTGTCCTCTGGTAGAATGTGATGTTACACTGCTCACTCTGTGAGCTCGATGGGTGCAAGTTCTTTCATCTCTCAATGTGACGCCAATAGCACAGGTCGCATATCATTGGTCTCAGTCCTCGCAGTGCATAAGCGGGGCTCAATCCCTCACCATTCTCTGGCGAGAGCTTGTCATAAGCGTCCTCGTAGATGTAGGGCCGCCGAATAGTCACGTTGATGCCCACAAAGAAGGGGCTGTCACCCTGTGACTCTTCCTTGTCTGATGAGATCAGACGCTGGAAAATCTGTTTGAGGAGATGTAACACAATCACAGTTGGAACCTCTTTTCACAGGGTGTAAGTGGTTGTGAATCTGACAATACTAATATGAATAGAACAACTTATTTAAATGTTGGTTGTTGAAAATCAATTCACGTGTATACGTGTATAAAGCAGATGTGAACACAAGCAGACCTTGACTCGCTCCTGGAAAGGCACCACGAAGGGCAGCTCAGTGAGGATGGCCAACTGCCTCTCCTCGCTCACCGAGAGTGGAGGGCCCTCGTCACCCACTGCACAAGACAAAGACAAAGCCCACACTTACAGCCTTAACAGACTGTTGGGGCAAACACCTCTGAAGGCAGCACAGCACACGAGGGGGTGAGTGGCCAGCACCATGCCCAGCCGACTTTGTCTCCCTAGTGGCGATGATTATACATCGCACCAGGTACTCGCATGAGGCTAAGTCGACATAGGGCAGTCCCAGGACTGGTTCTCGTCACTTGTGTTGGCTGCGAGCGGGAATCGAATTTGGGGTCACTCACTGCACCCCCACAAACACACCATGGTCGGACAGATGCAAATGCATGCTTATTAAAAGGCATGGGAACGCCACCAAACCACATACACAATAATAATAAACAATGAGTGTGCACACACCTCTAGAGCCATACAGTGGCTAGCACATGCCTATTAAAACAAAGTAGATGCATACTGATGTTTACACACGAAATATACATCAATTGTACATGACAAAGATCATGACAAATACACACAGTAAGACACCACCATTACACTACACACGCACATTCAATCACAATCAACGATTTTTGGGTTTAGATCGCGTTATTTATAAATGTGTCGTAACCCTCCACCACCCGACACGGCCAATCAGTAAAAAAGTGTCACGTTGACAAAAGACAAATAGTTCACTGCTTTAGCCCACCGGTGTGTTGAAGCGTGAAACCACAACATTTACAATTTGAGTACGACGTTTTGCTGGTAATTGCATCCAGCATCATCGGGCAATTCGCCAGAATGGTGAGGCTCTGCTGTGTCTCCCGTTCTTATATAGAGCAGCAGCAAGGTGACGTCATCATTAACTCATTAACTCATCAGGTACAAAGATTTGAGGGGGGGGTTATTGTAATTATATACTTGATTAGTAATAAGGCTATTGTTCCGATGCGAGTTGTAGATTAGTAATCATTTGGAATGTGTTCTATTGTGATTATGCTACATTAATAATCAGTTAGTGCTTGTTTCCCTTATAAGGAATTGTAATGCATCTTATTTAATAATACGCTTCCAGGCCGCACTAAGCCTGTAGCTGTATGAGCGATTAAAGTTATTTCTGTTTCTCTCAATCTCAATGGATTCTCTAATTAGTCTTTGCCAGTAGTAACTAGTTTTACACAACACTTCAACGTTGTCAAAATCAATTGAGTGTCCCTGTTGGCAAGCATGTTCTGCCACTGCCGACAGTTGTGTTTGCGATAGTTTAATATTTCTCTGGTGTTCTTTTAGTCTTACATTAACGTTACGCCCTGTCTGTTAGTGGTGAGGGTGAGTGGTGATTGGTGAGGGTGAGTGGTGAGGGTGAGTGGTGAGGGTGAGTGGTGAGGGAGATTGGTGAGGGAGATTGGTGAGTGGTGAGTTGTGAGGGTGAATGGTGAATAGTGAGTGGGAGTGGTGAGGATGAGTGGTAAGGGTGAGTTGTGAGTGGTGAATGATGAGTAGTCAATATGCACTGTTGTAATCATAGCAGGTACCACCACCACAGTATGTACTGCTCTCATCAGAGCAGGTACCACCACCACCACAGTATGTACTGCTGTCGTCATAGCAGGTGCCACCACACTCGGTATGTACTGCTGTTATACCAGGTACCACCACCACAATATGTACTCCTCTCATCATAGCAGATACCACCACAGCAGTATGCACTGCTGTAATCATAGCAGGTTCCACCACAATATGCACTGCTGTCATCATAACAGGTACCAACACAGCAGTATGCACTGCTGTAATCATAGCAGGTACCACCAGTCACTATGCCATGTTCCTAAAGAAAATGAATTTATGGTGAAGTCTGGTCAAACAAATCATGACTGTCGAGGCCTTCATCCTACAGTGGATTAACAAGGGTTGTAATTACTATTCATGCTATCAAATGTTAAGCACTGGAAAATAAGCAGTGTTTTGCTAAATATCAGCGGATACTACCTTTCAGCCAACAAATATGGCCAAGAGGGTTTAGGTTTTAAATGATGAAGAGTGCATGTTTGCCTTCTAATCAGCATGGGTGTGTTGAGAGATGTCAATCCCCAGCCAACTTCTGCTCCAAGGGAAGTCACTCCTTCTTCACTGCTGATCTCCACAGTCTGGGACTCTCTCCCTCTTGACACCTGCACTGCTGACTATCACCCTGTTCAAGCCCATATTTTTAAAAAATGTATTCTACTCTGCATATAACTTCAAATTTATCTCTGTAGATCTCTTCCCCCCAAACTACATTTTTCCTTCCCCTGTTGCCTTCAACATATAAACACTTCCTCTTCCCCATTATGTGTGCATGTCTTTCTTCACATACGGCATCTTGAGATGTGATGATATTTAAGACTCTGGTAATGTTGAGTTCCAGAGCAATGCTGTACCATCTAGCGAGGAGTAGAGGGGACCGATTCCACGCATCCGACGGTTTCTCCACACGTGCCGTGCTGCTGGCCGATACAGCTGGGGTACCTGCAGTGTTGGAAACGCACAGATAACAAATTACGCATGCGCATGGATTATGTAGTGCTATTTCATTAACAGTATTGAAGCGAATGGGTAGTACTTGAGGTAAAATATGTTTGCATATTTCCATATACTCTTTTGCTACTCATTTGGGGCAATCCCTTGATTAATTTGATAGCAAATGAATAGCAACACAACTGTAGCCTGTAAGTTGCGTTATATTGGATCGTGTTTTAAAGAGTTGTTGTATCCCCACCCTCCTCTTAGGGAGGACCACCATCCAGAAGTAGACTCTTCATGGCAGATGATGAGGAATGATAGTCTGAGTTTATTCCTGACCGGGATTTGATCCCATGACCTTCCATTTGCAAGTGACGTGCTCTAACCATGTACTGAATGAACTGAATCTGTGCACAGCTGTAACGTACTCGGTCTGCACGGATGGACACTTCTGGGGAGAGCCAATGGTTGGAGGGACAGAACGGCCGGCGTGTGTCGCGTGCCTTTAGCATCTTCACCAAATTACTGATCACCTGTAATGACAATGGTGGAGAGAGGCAGACATTTGTTGAGTTAGTGCCCTTCACATTAATGCACCATAACTCCATGTGGTTGGCATCAGTCAATGGACACATCTCTATGTTACCATTCCACATAATACCACTACTATATCTGCATGGTGTTACTCCATGCAGATGGAGCCTCATCAACATTAATAGCCAGAATAATGCATGAATATATCATTTCTCAATTAAACACCACATACTGTTCGTAAATTAAAAAAAACCATGACCAATAAAACATCACAATGACTGTAAACATGCATGGTAAAAGGTATAGCCCTGCAATTACTTTCTCTCACGACTGCTGACAGAAAGGCCACCACTAGGGGGAGCTCTAGAGAGAGATTTTGGCCGATTCTTCTAAGCAGGCCAGACACCTTGAAAGGTGAGACTAAACCACATTTTACCCCATCCATTTATAATGCTGGATGGACAGAGGCACAGGGATTTGAGAAACTTGCCCAATGTTTCAACTTCCACATTGGGAGATGGAACTTGTGTTCTCTGGATTGCACGACTAAGTGTGCTATGGCAGCATCCTAAATGTATATTGAATACATGGCAATCTCATTAAAACACCAACACTTAACTTTCATTATATTATTCAACATTGCTTATCTTTCAATCTATTGATCTCGGTGACTACCACGTTATATACAAATAGCATAAAAACTGGAGTCCCCAATACTCAAATATGCAGTTGGTAATGTTCTCTTAGCAGTTGTCAGCCAGATGTAAATGTTCCACACTTCTACCAAATAGAGACCAGCTCCAAAACTGTACTAGAACCAAATAGTGTACTAGCAGTGTAACAATACATACATTCATCAAATACCGTTGATGCTTAAGCTCACAATACTTGAAATTAATTGTGCATGGGGAAATCAAATCTTACAAATGTATGTAAAGGCATCCCATGATTACTGCACCCATTAGAGGCCACTACATTCACCACTATGTAAGAAAATAAACCCTTCATCATTCAATTGAATCGTGACTATTAATAAAATCACTGGGGGGGGAAGGGTGGGGTGAAAAGTTACACCCATAATATAGACATAATCCCATGAGAATGGTTGTGTAAACGTGCACTTGAGATGAAAGAGGGGTTGAGGGATTTTGCAGAGATTCAGGCAAGACTTGTGCTAAACACCCGCCTGCAGGCAATACATCAAGTAGGCTGCTGGTCACCAATATATATTTATTTTATCAAAGGTATGATAGGCCTCTATCTGGGCATCATTGTTCCATTCCACATTAAATAATACCCAAGGAACTGTCTAAATATCCCAATAGCTTGGCAAGGCTTCAGTGCACAAACTCTGATAGCAAATGCTTAATAGACTGTTCATGTAATTTGAGAAAAGAATGGATGAGCTGAATGTCTCAAAGATAACCTATTTAATTACATTAACCCACTCCAACTGCGCAGCTTAAAATCAGGGCTCAAGTGGCCTTTTGACGACATCATCAAGTGCTACTATTTACGTCTTAAGTGCGAAGCTTTCCTGGAAACCCTAAACCAACACTGCGTCCAAAATACGAACCCTGGGTGTCTTAAATGAAGTGAGCAATAAACGCGGGGAGCCCTCGGGTTAACGAGAACTGCAGGCAATTAGGTTATTGCCACCATTACCTTAAAACATTCTGCAAGGGTGGATTGTCGGGTGACAGAGATAAACAGGACAACCATTTCAGCTGTCGATATGTGTCTACCCGATGGAAAACTGCTCAAGCCTCACATTTAGCACATCCTCGCTTCTCAATGAGGCCCCTGTTTAATCTCTTATGTTTTTTTTTACTAATGCGCCGGGTGATTAACAATAACGACGAGGGCCGCCCATATTATCCGGCCGTTCTGCGAGACTGTTCATCACCTGCGATCAATGCAGGTCCATAAGTCAGTGCCATCTGCCATGCAATGAAAAGGCAGCTGGGTGGTGTTGTCAGAGGACCGCTTGACTTGCAAACCGAAGGTTGCGGGTTAAAATCCCGGTCGAGGGTTGACTTTGCTTATTATACACATGGAATCAATAAAATATCATTAAATAACACAAATTATCATAATAGTGGTGGGCCTCCTGGACCTATGGAATTTCCTCCACTGGCTCAAGGATGCCAATGGAAACTGGATGCCATTCCAATGTTCGTTAAAGCCAAGAGACTTTCTTAAACTTTGATTTCACTAACACTGCTCACATGAGAAAGAACAGACAACACAGCAGGTTGACATCGAAATTTGACATAAGAAACAACGGAGTTGACACAATCAGGTACAATCTTATAGATGCAATCTGCAAGAGTGGTTTTCAACCATTTTGGGGTTGAATAGCTGTGTAAAAGCATTTATAAAAATTTGGAGACGATTAAATTTGTTAATAATTGTTTTTTTACCCTTTTATCTGGCAACAAAACTGACACCTTTTTTACAAGGAGTCATGTTTGCATTGACCACAATACCTGCAGTCGGAATGCAAACAAAAAACATAACTCTGATAATGTATGCACTGTCCTTGAAATTGATTGGTCCACACCCGAGACAGCTTTTCTTAGAGCCTAGTCTCACATGGTGTTGGACCAGATGACGCCAAAAGGCGCACTTTTTTCTGCACTTTTTTGTGCGCCTTTTGGCGTCATTTTTCTACTGGCAAATGAGGTTCCAATGGTGAATACATTTGTATTCGGATTTTTGTACGTTGCAAGTCAAAGTTCCTTCTTGTTAAAATGAACATGAGGTGGTACTCATTAACATCGGTGGTTCCAAACCAGGCAAGAGGCCGGACAATCCAATGAAAATGGTCACTTCCTACAAAGGAGCAATCTCTTTTTAATCAACCCGAGAGGGATGATGGGATATGTTGAGTCTCGATCAAACATTTCAATTACAACCTCCCGGTTCCAAAAGTCACGCGCTATGCTTCAATACGTCTAAGCAATTTTTTCGATTTAAAGCTTTCGTGACTGCAGGGATTCATCTTCTTGGTTCTTTCGGTAAAGTCACGTAGAAGGGAAGTAATAAAATAATAAAAATAAAACATAATAAAATAAATCTCACGACGTTTCGGCCACAACGCAAGCAGCCGTCCTCAGGTGAAAACCAGGTCTGTCGGGGAGACAGCGTCTGAATGAAACAGCACACGAGCTTGGAGCATATATATAAGCTGGGTTGGGAGGGGGGGAAAGGGCACTTCGACAAAAGAATTTGCATATCAAGAGGAATTTAGCATATTTATGGGAAATGCAGGAATGTGATTAGTACTACATATGCCCGTGCATTATGCAGGATTAGCAGCATCAAAGGGAGGGGATATGAAATGCAGGTATGTGAATAGTACTAATTATGCCCGTGCATTATGCAGGATTAGCAGCATCAAAGGGAGGGGTAGCATTAATGAAGGGAAGGAGTGTTAATAGTATGTAGCTGCAGTAATTAAAACCAACACGTAAACAACTAAAGTGTAAACTACATAGTATCATCAGTATATTAACTATACTCTACAATAAGCTGAGTTACTAACAGTAAGTAATACATTACAATTCTACGTCGTAAAAATTATATAATATGCTTCCATCTAAACTTTATTCTCTTACATTACACGAGTCTTCACCGTACTATATACTGCCATAGACAAACCCAACGTTAAATTATATACTGTATTGCTATAAACCATTGTATTATTCTACCCACCCTAATGTATATCACACTGCTATATATTCACTATACAATTACGATATTATATATTACTTTGAACATTGTATTAAGCATATAAATGTTATACTATTTGTTATTATACACTGTACCATTGACCGTCGTGTCAATGGGTGAGTAGTGAAAGGAAACTTGCAGCGGAGCAAAGAATCCATTCCCTGCGGAGAATACAATGCCAGTGAGTGGAACGCGGTCTGAAAGTCACCGTAAACGTGAACACAATCAGTTAAGATCCGAAATGGTTTATTACGTCCTTCCAATGATTGCTAAGCCAGAATCCATCTTCTCGGTTGAAATTGTCTCTGTGTTTGTATGTGGATCGCCTCATGAACGAATCTCTCATGGTAGCCAGATGGCTTTCAGAGAACCTCTGTCTTGGAGAAGTCAATGTCATGTGAGCCCACTGAATTGTAACAGTGATCTGCCACGGCTGAGGTGTTTGTCCTACCGTGTTTCAAGTCTGCTTTATGTTCACGGATGCGGTCCGAGACATGTCGTTTGGTTTCTCCAATGTAACTGCTACCACAGAGGCAACTTAGTTTGTAGACGCCAGGGTACTGTATGTCTGGAACCACATCTTTTACAGACGGGACCAGATCACGGATTTTTTGTACTGTGTTGAATCGGACCTGGATCTTGTGTTTAATCAGGATTTTGGAGATCTTTTTTGTGACCCCAGCAATGTAGGGTAAGGTGATGGTCTTGAAAGGCTCCTCAACAGGATCCTTCTTGATGGTTGGAGTGATGGCCTTGCGGATTGTGTAGTCGGAGTAACCATTAGCCTTAAGAGCTTGGCGTACGTGTTTGAGTTCACTGGCAATGTGTTCCTGGTCGGAAATGCATTGGGCTCGATGGTATAGAGTCTTGATGAGGGAATTCTTCTGGGATGGATGGTGGTGGGAATCCGGTTTCAGGTAAGCATCCGTATGGGTGGCTTTCCTGTAGACAGAGTGGCTCATTGAACCATCAGGTCTCCTTTTAATTAGGACATCCAAAAAGGGTAGCTTGCCATCTTTTTCGACTTCCATGGTGAATCTGATGGCTGGATGTATGGAATTGATGTGGTCGAGAAATTGGTCTAGAGCAGGCCGGCCATGTGGCCAGATGACAAAAGTGTCATCTACGTACCTCTTCCACAAGGTCGGGCGTAGAGTGGCAGTCTGGATGGCGTCAGTCTCAAATTTCTCCATGAAGACGTTGGCTACAACCGGAGATAGGGGGGAGCCCATTGGGGTGCCCTTAGTTTGCCTGTAGAAAGTTCCATTCCAGGTGAAGTATGTATTGGTTAAGCAGTGTCTCACCAGGGGGGGTACCCCAGCATTCAGTCCTTGATGAACCAAGTCTTCAATGATTGCAATGGTGTCAGGTACAGGAACCTTGGTGAACAAGGAAACCACATCAAAACTGACAAGCAGGTCGTCTGGGGACAGGGCAATCCCCTTGATTGTCGATACCAGGTCAGTAGAGTTTAGTACCGCAGAGGTGGTTTTTACAGTGAAAAAAAAAAGATCTCCAAAATCCTGATTAAACACAAGATCCAGGTCGATTCAACACAGTACAAAAAATCCGTGATCTGGTCCCGTCTGTAAAAGATGTGGTTCCAGACATACAGTACCCTGGCGTCTACAAACTAAGTTGCCTCTGTGGTAGAAGTTACATTGGAGAAACCAAACGACATGTCTCGGACCGCATCCGTGAACATAAAGCAGACTTGAAACACGGTAGGACAAACACCTCAGCCGTGGCAGATCACTGTTACAATTCAGTGGGCTCACATGACATTGACTTCTCCAAGACAGAGGTTCTCTGCAAGCCATCTGGCTACCATGAGAGATTCGTTCATGAGGCGATCCACATATACAAACACAGAGACAATTTCAACCGAGAAGATGGATTCTGGCTTAGCAATCATTCGAAGGACGTAATAAACCATTTCGGTTCTTAACTGAACTGATTGTGTTCACGTTTACGGTGACTTTCAGACCGCGTTCCACTCACTGGCATTGTATTCTCCGCAGGGAATGGATTCTTTGCTCCGCTGCAAGTTTCCTTCCACTACTCACCCATTGACACGACGGTCAATGGTACAGTGTATAGTAACAAATAGTATAACATTAATATGCTTAAAACAATGTTCAAAGTAATATATAGTATCGTAATTGTATAGTGAATATATAGCAGTGTGATATACATTAGGGTGGGTAGAATAATACATAGTGTTATATTACAATGGATAAGGTGGTTTATAGCAATACAGTATATAATTTAAGGTTGGGTTTGTCTATGGCAGTATATAGTATGGTGTAGACTCGTGTAATTTAAGAGAATAAAGTGTAGATGGAAGCATATTATATAATTTTTACGACGTAGAATTGTAATGTATTACTTACTGTTAGTAACTCAGCTTATTGTAGAGTATAGTTAGTATACTGATGATACTATGTAGTTTACACTTTAGTTGTTTACGTGTTGGTTTTAGTTACTGCAGCTACATACTATTAACACTCCTTCCCTTTATTAATGCTACCCCTTCCTTTGATGCTGCTAATCCTGCATAATGCACGGGCATAATTAGTACTATTCACATACCTGCATTTCCATATCCCCTCCCTTTGATGCTGCTAATCCTGCATAATGCACGGGCATATGTAGTACTAATCACATTCCTGCATTTCCCATAAATATGCTAAATTCCTCTTGATATGCAAATTATTTCGTCAAAGCGCCCTTTCCCCCCCTCCCAACCCAGCTTATATATATGCTCCAAGCTCGTGTGCTGTTTCATTCAGACGCTGTCTCCCCGACAGACCTGGTTTTCACCTGAGGAGGGCTGCTTGCGTTGTGACCGAAACGTCGTGAGAATTATTTTATTATGTTTTATTTTTATTATTTTATTACTTCCCTTCTACGTGACTTTACCGAAAGAACCAAGAAGATGACGTCCAAGCAAGTTAGGTGTACAGTAGGCATATTGATTCACCCTCCCAGCGAGTCAATGAATTGTCACAATCGTCTCTTGAGTTCTCACCCAGTTAAAACGAATAAACTTCAACAATTTGGGGTAATTATTGATTAGGATAGAACATTGTTTCTTTTTGTATAATGTCGTTTGAATGTTTTGGAATTATTTGCTCTATAAATTATATACTATTATTTTCCGCATTACCCTAAACGTAACATTAATAGAGGAAAACCTCTTGAAAAATACTAATTTGGGTGAAAACATTTTCCATTATGGGGGAGGGGGGGCTGGCATGCTGCGAATAATTCAATAAATCACGATTAAAATTACATTACGTTTACACGTAATTAACACCAAACAAAAATAACATGTGATCGTTAATAACAAATAAGGTGTTTACAATTTAAAGTTTTACAAGACATAAAAAATCACAACCCTGTACTGAACATCACCGTAAACCACTGAAGGCTGAAAATGTTTTATTACGAATTTGAACAATGTATTTAAGTTTTTTTTTTACAACTTAAACATGAAACATTAGGAAAAAAAAGGACAGACAGCAATGAAAGAGAACCCAAGGAAGCCCATCCAAGGGTATGGGTTCACTGAATTTCATACAACTGATAAAGTGCATGCTTTATATAATCTTGAATAATTGCTAGTACACGGATGCACCCTAGCAGACCCCTTAACTTTACGTATACCGCATTCCCGATGCATGCGGCTCTATGAACCCCATTTTTAAGAACCGATAATGTACCCTACATGTGCACTTGACACCTTCTCAGCTCCGTCGAGGCACCCACGACTGCCCTCACGGTTATGCAAATAAGGACCAATTGAGCGCAGGGATGAGTGCAGCGGAGCCTCCATCAAAAAGCCATCACTCAGCTCTTTTCCTTGCGCCGACTCGGCACAAACCTCTCGGCATCCATCAGGGAGTTATCAAATCGATTGCTACGTCCCCCCACCCCCTTGTGCCATTTGCACGATTAGCCTGCACACGCGCTGCAATTAATCTGGCCCGTCGACCACCATGCCTGCATGCTCTTTATCCACTTAAACGAGTCCATTTGCTGCATTACCATCTCCTTAATTGGATATTTTCATTCAATTAACTCTGCGCCTGAAGATGCATTGCTCTTGATGTGGTGACTGCTGCCAAGAAGAAATCTGCGGAAGCCATCAGGTCCTTCATTTGTGCTTGAGTAAATGTTTCGGGAAGTGTGTGATTCGTATAAACTATTAATAAAGCATCCTAAACACAAAGGATATTATTTTACATTTGGTCTTATAGCCCATAGGTGCAATGCCTATTCAAGCACGAAATGACAGCATGACTAAATAGCGATAACTTCACTGCAGGGTTTGTGCCATTATAGGTGCGCTTTGATAAATAACATGTGCTGTGGTGAACACTCGCGAGCAAGTCACAGAACAATTATGTCCCATATAGCCTAACCAAACTGTTGGGTCAAGTGCTGTAAGCGATCACCTATGCAGGCCGGCATGGCACAGTAAGGGGTGGGTGGCCACCACAATGACCAGCCACTTTGTGTCTCCCCAGTTCTGATTTTTACACATCGCCCTGGCTATTAATTTGAGGCTGAATCAACCAAGGGGAGGCCCAGGACAAGTTCAAATAATCGACACTTTTATTGGCCATGAGCAAGAATAAAACTCGGCTCGCTGGTTTCGTAGTGCAGCATGCTATCCACTGCGCCACTGTTCCCCACAGAACAGTACACATGTAAATATCGATTTAAAGCTTTCGTGACTGCAGGGATTCATCTTCTTGGTTCTTTCGGTAAAGTCACGTAGAAGGGAAATAATAAAATAATAAAAATAAACATAATAAAATCAAATAATTCTCACGACGTTTCGGCTACAACGCAAGCAGCCGTCTTCAGGTGAAGAATGAGACACTGCCAAGCTAGGAGCTTATATATAAGCTGAGTTGGAGGTGGAAGAAGAAGAGAGCCTTAACAAAAGAATGTGCATATCAAGAGGAATTTAGCATATTCATGGGAAATGCGTAGGAGGTGGGCGGGGGGGTTTCAAAGTCATATTATGCCCATGCATTATGCAGGATCAACAGCACCAAAGGGGAGGGGGGGGGGGTAGCATTAACAAAGGGAGGGCATGTTAATAGTATGTAGAAGCAATGAAACATGTGAATGGGAAAACGGTGGCAGGAGATCCGCAGCAGAGCAAATAATGCATTCCCTGTGGAGAACACAAGATACACAGTTAATGCCAGTGAGTGGACTGCGGTCTGAAAGTCACCATAAACGTGAACAACAATCAGTTAAGATCCGAAGTGGTTTATTACGTCCTTCCAATGATTGCTGAGCCAGAATCCATCTTCTCGGTTGAAATTGTCTCTGTGTTTGTATATGTGGATCGCCTCATGAACGATTCTCTCATGGTAGCCAGATGGCTTGCAGAGAACCTCTGTCTTGGAGAAGTCAATGTCATGTGAACCCACTGAATTGTAATAGTGATCTGCCACGGCTGAGGGGATTTCCCTGTCCCCAGACGACCTGCTTGTCAGTTTTGATGTGGTTTCCTTGTTCACCAAGGTTCCTGTGCCTGACACCATCGCAATCATTGAAGACTTGGTTCATCAAGGACTGAATGCTGGGGTACCCCCCCTGGTGAGACACTGCTTAACCAATACATACTTCACCTGGAATGGAACCTTCTACAAGCAAACTGAGGGCACCCCAATGGGCTCCCCCCTATCTCCGGTTGTAGCCAACATTTTCATGGAGAAATTTGAGACTGACGCCATCCAGACTGCCACTCTACACCCGACCTTATGGAAGAGGTACGTAGATGACACTTTTGTCATCTGGCCACATGGCCGGCCTGCTCTAGACCAATTTCTCGACCACATCAATTCCATACACCCAGCCATCAGATTCACCATGGAAGTCGAAAAAGATGGCAAGCTACCCTTTTTGGATGTCCTAATTAAAAGGAGACCTGATGGTTCAATGAGCCATTCTGTCTACAGGAAAGCCACCCATACGGATGCCTACCTAAAACCGGATTCCCACCCTGGCGTCTACAAACTAAGTTGCCTCTGTGGTAGCAGTTACATTGGAGAAACCAAACTACATGTCTCGGACCGCATCCGTGAACATAAAGCTGACCTGAAACACGGTAGGACAAACACCTCAGCCGTGGCAGATCACTGTTACAATTCAGTGGGTTCACATGACATTGACTTCTCCAAGACAGAGGTTCTCTGCAAGCCATCTGGCTACCATGAGAGATTCGTTCATGAGGCGATCCACATATACAAACACAGAGACAATTTCAACCGAGAAGATAGATTCTGGCTCAGCAATCATTGGAAGGACGTAATAAACCACTTCGGATCTTAACTGATTGTTGTTCACGTTTATGGTGACTTTCAAACCGCAGTCCACTCACTGGCATTAACTGTGTATCTTGTGTTCTCCACAGGGAATGCATTATTTGCTCTGCTGCGGATCTCCTGCCACCGTTTTCCCATTCACATGTTTCATTGCTTCTACATACTATTAACATGCCCTCCCTTTGTTAATGCTACCCCCCCCCCTCCCCTTTGGTGCTGTTGATCCTGCATAATGCATGGGCATAATATGGCTTTGAAACCCCCCCGCCCACCTCCTACGCATTTCCCATGAATATGCTAAATTCCTCTTGATATGCACATTCTTTTGTTAAGGCTCTCTTCTTCTTCCACCTCCAACTCAGCTTATATATAAGCTCCTAGCTTGGCAGTGTCTCATTCTTCACCTGAAGACGGCTGCTTGCGTTGTAGCCGAAACGTCGTGAGAATTATTTGATTTTATTATGTTTTTTTTATTACTTCCCTTCTACGTGACTTTACCGAAAGAACCAAGAAGATGAGTACACATGTACATGCACATAAAGTAATGTCAGAAACTGTTTACATACACACATTGGTATGCACCAAACACATTCTCCTGTGTTTGGACTATTTTCAGCTTTCTTGATCTCAACAGTGCATTAGGTACTTTCCCCCAATGCGATCCCTATGAAACTATTGACATCGTGACAAATAATCCATTTGGAGCTCTCACGGAGCTTTGCAACCCTTCGTGTTAAGATAACAGCTCAAGGACGTGGATACCACAGAACTACCACTGAAATCCCCTCAAGTGATCTGTGGTCCACACGGTAGGGGGAGCACTTTCCCATCCGCTCTACTACTAAAAGTAATGTTCCTTGCATGACAGTTACTTTCGTGATTAGCATAACACTTATTGAACAGCACAATCAAAGGGTTAGCATACTGTTTTTCTGTCCTTGTGTACTGTATATGCGTAACCATATGCAGTGATGTAAAGTTACAGATTGGAATCAGATTAGAGTGACAGGTACTGGTCATCCTGTGTACTCCCAGTGCGTGATGATATTCTAGTGACATCGCGGATGTCACTGTAATGCCGGCCCCAGAGAGGCACGGCTTGCGATGTATTGATATCGCGGGCACCACGTATATGTGGGTGCAGTACTGGCCCTAGAGGGGCTCGGTGAGCGCTGACTGGCAGTGCTGGATGGCACCACGCTCTGCGTGCAGTGCAAACCCCTACAGGTTAGGGTGTGAGAGTGCCGGCCATGGGGTTACTAAGGGCCATGGCACTCTGGTTGACCCCGAAGGACACGTGACCTGTAAGGTCTACACAGGGCCCCCAGGGTGGTCACGTGTCAGGGTCGAGATCCTGCTTGAGGAATCTAGAAGGTGGTCGTGGCGAAAGGCGGGGCCAGCCACGCCACAGAGGATATAAGCCGGGTCCCCGAGAGGGACCGGCTGCTGTTGTTCATCCTGAAGATACCTACGTTCTACGTTCTACGTCCTACAGGCTCTCCCACATGTGGACCTGGACCCAAGCAGTGGTCCGGTCCGTTGTAGTTACGGTGTAATTAGTGTAGTTAGCCTGGTGGTCACCACCAGAGGTTGTTATCTGATTAAGGGGCAGTTACCCCTTTTTGTTGGTGTTAATAAATGTGTTGCCTCCAAAGAGTATGTCTGCGACTCAGTTGAACTCACTACAATATTACCAAAACTTTTAATTTCGATTTTTTTTTCATGACAGTAATTGTATTGTTTATTGAAGTATAACTCCAAAAAAATGTAATTGGCCAATGATCAGCCAAAGCGTATACAGATCATACTGAAAAGCTCAGAACCATAACAAAAGCTAAGAGTTCTGAGTTGTTTTGCTGTACTATTCCTGCCCTTGCTCAAGACCTTGTAGTAAGTAGATGAACTGGGTGCTTCTGTAGATTCCCACTGGTGCCTGCAATGAAGTCCCCCACCCCTTGCTGGAGGCTGCCATGCCCATACAGGGTGGCCCATCGTAAAGACAATTACACACACTTAGTCAAATTAAGGCGAGATCGTAAAGAGGTCAGTTAACAACAGAGCCGACAAAGGGGACGCAAGTGCTGGAGATTGCTTTCACTGTTTTAGTCAATGGCAACTACAGCAATAACCTGCCTTTAGACCAGGACCACTGTTTCAGAATCGCGACCAGCTTGTTCGATTAAATATATCAGGGGTGAAAGAACGCAGACAATTGACATGAGTCAACCTTCCATGGCACAGCATTGCAGTTTCAAATGTCCAAATGCAAATGTCATCTACCCACAAATCAACATTCACACACCATGAGTCACGTGATTTTTCAGAAAACAGCAAAAGCACGTTTTTTTTAAGAACTATAAAATACAAAATAGTGCAGTATCTTCTCGTATTAATGTATTGCAATTTAGTCAGACATTCCAAGCACCAAGCTTTTGTTAGTTACACCTTAGAATTGTCTTTACACAATTGTTTTAAAATATTCACAAAAAAAACCTTCAATTACTCATGATGTAATCTTCCTACACAGACTTGTAACAAAGATCATGTTCCTACATAAGAATTCCGTTGGAATCAGTGCAACCAGGCGATATATTTTTTTTTGCATCGACATGATTTCAATCCACTTGTATTTACATTTTTTATAGACAGGCACTACATTTTAAAAGGCTGTCTCCAACATTAAGTCAACATATTCAGTCTACCCGTTTTTTTCTGTGCTCTAAAGTGTCCTTAGCCATCTCATTAGATGCCTTAAGAGCATTACACAGCACTTGCCTTGAAGAGCTGCGTGTAGCGCTGCCGTTGCTCTTGCAGCCGATGCTCGGCGGGCATGCTGCTGCCCACACTCTGCAGCGCCACGGCGTAGCTCTCACGCAGCTCGGGCCGGCTCTCGGGGTACGCCAGGTGGATCATGCCAAGGCATGCGTCACGTAGGCATGCAGACATGGCCACCAGTTCGTCGAGCGAGAAGGGCATGCCCACACCAGACGCGCTTCCAGCACCATCGCTAACTCCATCAGCGCCACCGCCGCTTCTGTCGACCCCACCACCTGGGCCTCGAGACACAGCATCCACATGAAAACCTTTGTTGCTACCCCAAATAAAACACACGGAGATGTTGATTCGTTCATATATTTGTAAATTCTGTCTCGTGCATGCATATGTGCCTCTTACAAAATCACTCTGAATGATTCCAAAGTCAGACCTTGTAAGCTAAGTTAGGCCTGGTTATTACCTGAACGAGAAATTGTCTGAAAATATGATGTGTGGTAGGCTTGTTTTGCGAGGTGGCCAGGAGATAGCAGTAAAGCAAATATTTTCTTTATCGATTTGTATACAGATTTCAGTGAGACCCCTCGAATGCTTTGGTTTTCTCTGGCGGATTCCAGTTTCCTCCAGAACTACAAAATTCTAATTTATTAAAGTGACCAAACATCCCAAAGTAATTGTCTCCAGAAAAGGTTTGACACTCAATGAGTTGGATAAGTGAATTCATATTTACATAAATCATGTATACAAACCAGAGCCAATCAAAAGTGAGTGATTATAAAGTATGGCTGTCCTGAAAGTCATCTTCATTCCAATTAAGGGAGCCAAACAAACTTCCACACCACCTCTGATGACTTCCCTTTTTGTATAACCTTGGCTATACACTTTGCAGCTCTGTGCATCCCAGCTACACAAGGGCATGGTTAAGGACCTTGCTCAGACTGACCTCCACTAGGCCAGTATCCGCAGAGCACCATCCTTCTTACCAGAATGCCAGATTGGAATAAAGGTTTAATGAGTCCAATTCAATGTACTGGCAATGTATTTCAATGGTGATACTGTCTGCCTAGAATCATCCTGATTTGCCATTGTGGCAAGCTGGTATCAGCAATACTTAGCTAAGTATAAACAAAACTTTGCTAAGCCAGCTTTGCAATAGAAATCCATTCTATTGCACACACCTTCTGTAGCAGAATATGTGTTAAAATCCTGTTCAAATAAATTGATAATTTAATACATGCATCACGCAAATGAACTATCACTAACCCTGCCCTATTCATCCAGGGTGGATTCGGGAGGAATCAAATATTGTGGGATTCGTGCAGGAATTTCTCCACTTCAGTGATGAATATTCGCTCTCCCACACTCGTGCTCCCCGGGCTCTCACTGGGCGGGCGGTCTCCGAAGAACTCGCTGTCATGCACAGAGACGAGGAAATGTCCGAAGAGGGAGCAAAAGAGGTAGCAGACAGGGACGATCCGAGCCGAGTCGAGTGGTTGCAGCGGCGAGCCCCGTGAGATCATCTGCAGCAGGCTCACCTGCGACCTGCAACAACAAGAACACCCCGCGACCATCATGCACCTCACATATTGGGATCTGTTCCCTAGCTGTGATGGCGATAAAAGGTGATGACAGCCAATCGCACCGAGGCATCTGCATCATGCGACCTGATGCATTACGCCACAACTTGTTGTATGGCATCTCCTAAGAGGCATGATGTCTAGTGACTTCCAAAAACCCCTGTGACAAAGATGCAGCAACATCACTAATCTTATGCATTGACTTGAAATCCCTCGGAGTTTATCACATCAGTTGAGTCACAAATAATCTGTGGCATGTCTTGATTTTAACAAAGAGCCTGTGACATTAACAATTATCTATAACATCACATAGAACAATGCACAATTCTTTGAAGTAGGTTAAAGTTAAATATGCAAAACTAACCTTACGGGTATGGGAACATGAATGCTCCGCACTTCAAATTTGCACGGTTGGCTACATAAGGTGTGAAAGAAGTTAAACATAAATACATACAATGCTACATGCTATAACCCTAAACTGTGCTATACCATATGCTTTGTCTCGTCAATGCTGAAGTTCAAGCACGACACCAGGTTTTAATCTACAGCCGAGCAGACTAACAACATGCCTAGGCCAGGTTCAGAAAACACTTCCCACCCGGGTCACTGGGATTTGGTAATTACGATTATTTAAGTAAAGTGTAATTTGAATGCAATTTGCCCATCTCTGCCTGACACAGCATTGCTCACCCTGTGATCATAGTGGTTGACATGGTTGTGATGAGGCTCCAGAGGTGGCGCAGGAACCTAGCGTTGAAGGCCAGGCTGTAGAGAAGTCTGCAAGCGACAGCACCAGTATATTTTTATAATGAGCACAAGATGCTTGTTCCAGGATAAAAAAAAATAACTTACAAATGAATGGTCCAATTTAAAATCCAGGCCAATGATCAATTCAGCCTTGTATGCCTTTAGGGTGGATAAAAATCTGTATTATTACATGAGAAATCAACAGAATTCATCTTATGAAGAGACTGGCTATCACCATGAAAAAATGGAATTTCACCCCGTGACTCAATGTCACCAATGGAGGTGAGCGCTATCCCAATGACCATTACAGCAGCCAGACAACTTGACTTTAACTCTACTTTGCATGAACCAGACACATACTGTGTATTATCCAATGCTCAAGCATGGTGTGTATGTGTGGATGCTATTGTACAAGTGAACACAGTAAGTGCATAGACCAAAAAGTGTGTATCATGTGTCGAACAGTGTGCTTGTATTATCCATGAATCGTACAATGTGTGCATATTTGTGCTAGTGTAGGATAAGACACAGTATGTGTATTATGCTAAGATTAGTACACGTTTTCCACATGGATCAGGGTGCATGTGGATATATTACCTATGCTTAGAGTGTGTGTATAATCACACATAGATCGGTGTGTGTGTATTATGCATGAATCGCAGTGTCTACGAGTATTTTCGCATGGAAAAGCCAGCGCCACACCTTGTCTTGGGCACGACGACGCGCTGCTGCACCATGAGGGCATGGCACAGCGAGGCCATGATGGTGAGCACCTCCTCGCTGGCCGAGTCACGCCACACGGCACCCAGCAGAGCGGTCGTCTGTGGCCTCCCGTCCAGCATTCGTAGGCACTCCTCCCGTACCATGTACAGCGACACCTGCCCCTCACCCTGGCAGCACGGAGACAGACATCTGTGAAAAAGAACTTCATAGCGGATAGAATTTTTAAAGCTTAAATAAAGATTCTGATTCTGAGACGCTGCATTTACACCACCGCTTAACATTTGAGCCCAGCCCTTCTTAGGCGAGCGTTGAAACAACCAGGCACAGTAAGCGGAGCCGCCTGTCCCAATGGTCAGTTGCCCGTGATCTCAGCCCCTCGCTCCTCATTCTCCCTATACTCCCTCTCCCTTCTCCACATGCCTGTCCCTTTCCGCCACCTTCGTACAATAGAGCAAGAAAGTTGAAGGTTTATTTCCAGGCCAAAATTCTCCTCTTGCGATATATCAACTAAGTCAAACTCTGGATTGGTTTTGACTCCTTTGGATCTCATTTGCAGCTTGTCAGCTTTAAATGTTGTTTTATTTCAGTTATGAAACAGATGCCTTCTGTGCTTTATTCATTATCTGCAAAGACAGCGGAGAATTATATTCGTACAATTTTTATGCATTCCGTAGAATGTAATTTACCGGACAAATGAGTGTGGTGTAGTGTATAAACATTGGCATTGGAGAGAGAAAGCCAGCTGGGTGTGGTACTCGCCACACTACCTTGCGAGGAGTTGGTGTTAAGAGCTACTCGCAAACAACACTCGCTGTATACAGCTTCTTACCTGTGTGACAGCCATGCCATCTCTGTTATCATCTTGCTCCTCCTCCGAGTCACTCCCCTCGGCCGGGCTGCGACCGATTGATACAAACGCTGGTAAACAGGGCAGTAATCCCTGCAGCACGCGCAGGTAGAGCAGCATTCCAACCTCCGAGAGGCCCCCTGCATCCCATCAAGAGCAAGCACGCATGTAGAGACAAACATCTATATTTTCTTCTTACCTATAAACGTAAAAAATTGTCTGTTTGTGTCTTTGTGTGTGTGTTCGCGCACTTGCGAAGGATTTGGCTATCCAATAGTGGGGTTTACGTTAAATAAAAATATCAAGGTACCACGCCGTAAGCCCCGCCGTGAGCAAGCGCTATTCCTTTTTCACATCCATCAACTCTTAATACATTTAATTAGCGATTTAGTGCGATTTTTTTGCGCTAGCTCTTTATTTATTTATGACTCGTACACGACCATACCAACTCACGCGCCTTTGGTGGGGGGGGACGGCCCATGCCAAGTCGCACGCCTTCGGTGGGAGTGAGGGGGACATTTTCTTTCACGTTCAAAATGCTTTAAAAATACACTAAACGCTGAGCTTAAATCTTAACTGTGTGATGTCCCCCCCACCCCGATGCGTGCAGTTACTAATATATACAGTTGCTAGATGCTACCACTATAGGCCGTAGATATTACTGCAGAGTGGCCGGGGAGATCGTGGCCGGGGGGGAGGGGTCAGGGGTAGCAGCCCAGCCCCAGCCAGCCAAGGTGCCACCTCGGCCGGCTGGACAATCTAGGCGAGGCCGGAGGCTCTGCACGGGACTAGGCCTTACCACGCCACTCTGTCAGGCGAGTACTTTGTGCTATAGAGTTGATAAATACTGCTATAGAGTCAGCATGTACTACTGTAGTGATATCAGGTGCCACCAGTCGGTATGCACTGCTGTATTCATAGCAGGTACCACCACAGTCAGTTCGCACTGCTGTTAGATTTTTGAGAGTAGTTTTGATATATGTTTTGGCCCGGGCAACACCGGGTATGTAAGCTAGTATATACATAAATACATGCAGAGGTAAAGGGACACAAATGTATGTGCACACAAGATGTTGGGAAAGACCTGACGCATTGGTGTTGTCGCCAATGCCATGGGAGATAGGTGGAGGTTTAAAGCAAAGATACCCATTTGATAAAATCTCCATACTACCAAGTGTGTACGTATGTATGTATTGGCCAAACTCACTGATGTTTGTTTAGTAATGGACAACCCTGTATAACACGTGCATCTATCCTACATTTTTTTTGCATTAAGTCACTCCTACAGAATACAAGACATTACATATTGCATCGACACTTCCCTTATCACCCACTAATCATCACCCCATGCGGCCGGAGCTCAACGCTCACCCAAGTGCATCTGCCCCAAGGTCAGCACAGCATGCAGCAGCCAAGGAGAGCCTGCCACAGACAACACTGTCTCCTCTGACGAGGGCTCCGTGGCACAGCCCCGCCTGCAAGGCCTCTCCATCTGTGTAGCATTGGTGGCTTGGGGTCCATCCGCCGAAGGGTGAACTCCACTGAAAGCGGGAAGGCCCGGCTCAGCCTGCAGGGACTCCAGCAGCGGCATGAAGGGGAACTTGGAGCGAGCGTCGGCGAGCGCCGGAAGTAAGAAACCGTACACCTGCTCGGCGTACGGTAGAGACAATACGTCTCGTACAAACAGCCGTAGCACATGGCGCCTGTGTAGGGGCGAGGAGGCGTGAATCAGAGTGCAGTGTGTGCATGTGTATCCATGTTTGTGTACAGCACAGATTTGCAAGCATAAAACATGAGCATTAGAAAATTTAAACATGGCCGG
Source organism: Lampetra planeri (assembly GCF_965212315.1). Classification (NCBI taxonomy): domain Eukaryota; kingdom Metazoa; phylum Chordata; class Hyperoartia; order Petromyzontiformes; family Petromyzontidae; genus Lampetra; species Lampetra planeri. The sequence goes on along the minus strand of NC_136107.1, from coordinate 5,857,829 downwards.
AAACTCATGATTACCACTTTACGAGAATTAGCACGGTTTAAAATGGCTATGGGTGTTTGCTGAACTTAGAAGAAAAAACATCACTGATTTTAATTGGTGCACCGATATATTTTTGACTTGACTTTGAACATTTAGTCGTGGGGCTGGGCATTCAGCAGGGATGGATGGTTCAGCCCTCTTCAAACCATCCAGCTATACAGGTCTGGAAACATCCAAATGACTCAAATAAGAACACATGCACACACCGACACACTCACACATACTCATCTATAAGCAAGCATCCTAATTGCAGCACTACCACGGAGGAAGCAGGGAGGGGGGTGGGAGAGGTCTCTCACCGAGCCAAGAGGCCTTGAGACATGTACGGCAGGGAGAGGGGAGTGACAAGGTTGTGCAGGAGGGTGGTGGCCAGCGGCAGGGTTGGGGGTGCTGGGTGTTCCACACTAGGTGGTAGACGCCGCGTCAGCAGGTGGTGCTGTGACTTGAAGTAGCCTTCACAAGACAAACAAATAAACTTTCCTTCCTTAGCTTTACACACCGTAGGGTGCAAAAAGTACCCTGTATCCTTCGTGAGAATATACTAAAACCAAGATTGGACACATATCCAGCAACTTCTGTCACCCAAGCATTGATGTGTAGACTTTACCAGATGCTATTTTAATGCACAGTTGACCTGGACATGTGCAGGTACAATTTGTAATTAAATCGTAGCCATGGCCAGGACTTAAACCAAGGTTGCTGGGTCACCCATGGCAAGTACAAAGCAGTGCACAACTCCATTAGCAGCCTTGACCCAATTATTGAAAATCCACATTCCTATGAGGAGGGCCATTTTCTCCATAGGACGAGTATTGTTTACTTCCCACAGGGTGGTAGTCACATTTAACGTGCGGTGAAAACAAGGTATAATTGGATCATTAGTTGAGATGAAAACGTACCCTTCTGGATGAGGTAAAACATAATATGCTCCACCACGAGGTCTGGGCCTTCTGTCATTGGGCCAGAGAACAAAGAGGTTGGCAGGATCTTGTGGAGGGCTACGTAGGTGTTGGGAGATGTGAACACCTCCAGCATGCGCAGAGGTACTGAGAGACCTAGACTCTCATCTGGGCTGTGCATGAGCAGGCTGTAAAAATAGGGGACAGCAAACACTTCAGCAACAGCAAGACATTGCCGGAAACAACTCATTTGATTTGACAATAGCAAAACTTTGTCAGTGAGGTAAAAATTTACGAATTGGAGTGAAAAATATACAAAATTCCCTCGTTTTTCACGAACGTGCTGTCTGCGATGTTGGCTATCTACGTGACTTTACCGAAATAACCAAAGAGTATAACTTCTCGAAGCTGTAGAAGTCTCTGCAGATGTTGCGTGTATGATATTCGTAGACCAATATCAATAACTGTGGAATATGCTATTCACGAACATCTCTGGAACGTATCCCTCACGAATAACGAGGGAATGCTGTTATTCAAAAATGTATTTTATTGTGCCGTTGTTGGTGAATGGAATGAGACCATCAACTCAATACATTAAAAACTTGATTTAATCATATTTTCACCCTTTTGTCAATTAATCTCTAGCTGAAGGCCTTGCCACACAATGTGGGTCATGGGAATCATTTGACTTAAGCTTCAACTTGATAGCCCACCTGGGTTGGCAAAGGTGGGACCCAGAAGCAGGTCTGATTTCACTTACCACTGATAATATCAATGGCTTGAAATCAAGGTCAGAATGCTGTAGTCATAACACAGATTGATAACCACTCTACCACCGCTCCACTGAAATCTAATTAGACATGAAATCTCAGTGGTGCTGGTTTCAGTGTTTCACAGTCATTATTACGCCATTGCGTCTAATGCATCAGTATTATGTTCAAGTGAATCTCCCCATGCAATTAAACAAGCATGATGACCCCTATGTGCATCCTTACTTGCAACAGAGCCTCAGCAGTCGCTGTAGTTGGAAGAGGCACTGCTGCCCCCGTCCCTCAGCAAGAGGCTGCAGGTAGAGCACCTGTTGTCTCAAAAGGGTCTGGCAGAGCCACACCTGTGAGAAAAGTCAGCCCCACACATACACGGACAATTAAATTTGGATTACACACCACAGAAGCAAGTGTCGTCTGCTAACACATTTTAGGACCAGGTGAAGATAAGGTTCTGTATAAAAGCTTACAATGACAAATATAGAATTATATCGTTTACAATTAGAAGTTGAATTCTCAGTTGGGGATACACGCAGCCCATCAACCCTATGGTATTAATAAAACGAGTACCATTTTGTGGGAAGTCAATAGTGCTAATCCAATGGAGAGATGGTCCCACAATAAAAATGTGGAATTTTCACCACTGGCTCATGATTGAATTGGAAACGAGTATCATCCCATTCATCATTAATCAGACAAAAACATCCATATATTAATCAACATCTGATACATTATTGTAAAAAGTAGGATTCAGGTCCGCACTAGTCTGGTGGTGTCACAGCGGTGGTCGTAGAAGAAGAGAAGCCTCTGTGTGAGAGCCACCAGCTTGGCTGCATCGCCCAACACGGTCTCATCGCCTCCCCTCTGGGCGTGCGACACCAACATGTCGAACTCCAGCCTTTGCTTTTCATGCTACAAGGGCACATTTGAGGAAGGCGCACAGACGCATGACAACGCTCGTGAAAATTATCCCTGTTTAAAGGCGAATATTAAAGTAAGTGTATAAAGCTGCTGCAGTTTCTTTATTGTGCAAATTCCAAATTTATCTAGGGGCAATTCCTAATCAGAGGTAGCTACAGTAATTGGTTAACCCCACAATGGAATACTGTTCACGCAACTGGGGTGGTATGGAAAAGTCAACACCAGAACTTCTTGACAATGGAATCCAATAAAAAATGTATCCACATTTTCCTCTACATCACCTTGATGTTATCTTTCCACTCTTTGTCTATCCTGCAAGTACTCACATGAAGTCTCACACCTGATTATATTAGATTATATTAGTCTAAAAAGCCACTCGTGTTACTAACCTAACTTCATCTCAATATGCAAACTGACTTAAATAATGCTTATAAAAAAAGAGCTTTGTCGTCTCCTTCATAGAACGATATTGCAAAACTCTTTAACTCGTAACCCTTCTCTGTCATCCCAAAAAGCAATTTCACGCATATAAGAGAATTGGGGAATGAGCAGCCTACCTGCTTGCCACGTTCCAAGCATCCACGCACAAAGGACTGTATGACAACAGCGTTCTTCTGTCGCCTGCGTTCCTCCTGTAATGCAAAGTCATGGTCAGCCCAACGTAAACAAGACCGTTAGAAACCACTCATTTATATGTACCGGATTATATTAGTCTAAAAAAATATTATCTCCTTACAAATGCATCCAGAACTCTATTTAAGCTATACAATATGTATCCTATGGTTATTTCAGTAAAGTCACATAGATAGAAAATATAATAATAAAATAATAAAAATGAAAATAAAGTGAATAAAAAATAATCTTATTTTTTTATTCACTTAATTTTTCTAAGTGAATATGAATTCCTACAGTCACGAAAGTTTTAAGTCAAAATCTATACAATATGGTAATGTATTTTATTGGTCATTAGGTTATATTTACAATATTCTAATAATAAATATAAACTAGTTCATGGTTGGTGTATGTGCAGTTCAAAAAATATATTTATTTGCATTATCCAACAAGGTGGCATTTTGGTAACGTGTCAGACGCACAATCAAAATACTGAGATTTTTTTTACTTAAAACCTTAGTTGGGGTAAACTTGGAAAATCATCGCTTTGGGATGAATAATATTTGTACCACTTTGCAGGAAATCCACTGTCTTTGTCATAGACTTGTACCCGTCATAAGATGGATTTTCCTCCACTGTTTCAGGACAATTGAGTATTATTCGGATGACCCCATACTTGTTTTAGCAGCAAGATACTGACTTAAATTTATGCATAAAACTGGGTATCTGAGGCTGCATCATTTCTGAAACATTCCATAAATGTAATATTGAATGTCAATGAACTTAAGCACGATTTAGTTGTTGAATGACAAATACTCAGTATTGGCAAAAGGTCGCAAATTATTTAAATAAACATTTCGACACTTTATACATCACTAGGCTAGCATCTTTAAAAAGACAAATGAAACACATTCTTCTGAAGGTGGGCTCGTTTTGTAATATTTAAATCTTTTTTCCATAAAATGCCCCCAGATCACCTCATTCATTCACCGTGTTCTTAACCCAACTTAAGATGAAGCAAATAAGTAATGTAATTAATATAATATATTTATGATAAACATGGTCTGAATACATACATTTGTTTCAGCTGATGTGGATAAAGTCTCATCAGCTGTAGGTTGTGCTTGTGTGAGACATTTGTGCATGATGACAACCGAAGAAAAATCCTCAAACCTCTCTCTTCCTCCGCTCCTCCAGTGTTCGATTCAGCAACGATGATTTCTCCTCCTGCCAGCACAACCATTAGACTTAATTATCGCTTAAGCTTATCTTAATCCTATCACTAATACCATTCCATCTGTGATAATTAAGTTATAAGGCGAAGGAATATTAATGTTATGTTTTATCCAGGAAAGCCTCAGTCAGTCTCAAGACTTTCAGAAGATCCTGCAATGGGACGTTTGGACACATTCTTTATGGAGTTATTTTGCATAAAAGTAAACCGAAATAACCAGAGAAAATCCGAGAATATGAAGGGATAACACGCAAAAGATATACAGACTGGTTCACAATACATTAACTGTGCCTGCTATTATTTACTGGCCACCTCGCAGTCCAGCCAGTATCACATATCTGCATGATCCACCAACCCTTGCCCCGAAGCAATCGATCAGTTAGCACAGCATCACATCAAGTTATAAACGATCCTTACAAGGAGACACCAGAAACCAAATCTCAAGTCACTTCATCAGGCATTGTGATGGAAAATTATTACAGATTTGTGTTTTGTCCAAAGGGTTTTTTCCGCATGTGATTAGAAATATTTGTATATTAGCCCTAAGTGCAACTTTATGTACAATTAGGTATCATTTTTTTTTCTGACGGATTTTTTATGTCATCAATGATTGAACTGATACCTTCAATTCATGATTCATTACAATCTAGTTTAATAATAGGGCCCAAGCTCTAAGTCGTGCCAGTTCATTGCTCCGAAACAGCCATTATGAGCTAGAAACAAGGAACTCAGCAGTACCAACTCATTGTTTCTGTCACCTAGGTGTGAAAAGCACCTAACCTCAGCAGTGACACGATCAAATAACTATGCAGATTTTCAGCAGTGACATGACCAAATTTGGCACCGTGAGACATAACCCAGCCATCAGAAGTGCTGGTCTATTGGTCAAACACAATTATGATCAGCAATCTGTAAAACATCCAGCCCCCAGTTTAGAAAACAGCATCTCAGCAGTAGAATCTCATTGCATTGACAGGAAAATTAGCACCATGATAGCCATCAAGGAATCTTTTAGATATGCCTCTGCTTATCTCTGCAAGGTAACAACACAGTGTGGTATTGAATTCTAAAAGTTTTTGATACCGATTCATTTATGCAACTCGGAAAGTCTCATCATGTGCCAAGGCTCATTTTCAGGATCCTCCCTGGTATGTTTTGCCAATGCTTATTTTATAGTTTTTTTGGAGAAGAAAACTCACAAACCCACTGGTGTTCGACCACCCACACAGACAAATAAGACGTGTTCTCAACATAATCCACCAACCCTCCAAATAATGATCTGCATTCCCAGTGTGTGCGACTGCATTCCACTTGTAAAATGAGACTCGTGTACTGTTCTTAATTTCTGTCTCTGACCACAAGGCACACAAAGCATATTCCTGCACAGGTGCCACACGTACCCGCCGGCTCGCCCCACCAAGGGACACCGTGGGCTTGGTGCGGAAGTCTCCCTCAAAGCTGAACATTGCGCTTGTCTTCTGGGTCCCTCTGTGCTGCAAGAGCAGAGCAATTCAAATGCATTCAAACGAATCCACGACTTCACTTCATACACGCAGATATATTTATGAACAGGCATGTACCGATTCACAACCATCACACTCTGATTCGATAGATGTAAAAATTAGTGTAATTTTTTTCAGTACAAGAATAATCCTTTATTATCTCATTTGTAGCATGTCTCTCACTTTTTGTTTTACCTGTAACAATATTTTGTTCCATTAATGTAAAGGCAACATTTGTACATACTGTATACGAATTGTAAATACCCAATTCTTACAGTATAATCCGATGCATGTATCATGAGCAGGGGTCGGCAACCTTTCAAAGAGCCATTTTCTTGTTTTTGCCTTTGACCAAAATAGTTTTAGAGCCGCATCACACACAGAGCAACTTGTACACAAACACAGCAGATATACAGCAGATTACAAACACTTTCTGACTTAAATATAGAAAATAAGTGATTAAATAAGGTCTATTTAGTTTCCCCCCCCCCGCCCCACTTAGTTATTCTTTAACAATACAATTTAACCGTACATTTTGTTGTCACCAAGACATTCCATCATGACCCATTCCCTGTAATATTTTATAAATTGCTTATTAAATTAGGTTTCAGAGAATTGAAAAAACAGGTGCTCGCAAGGGGGAAACCAAAGAGCCGCAAGGGGAAAGCAACTACATGCGGCTCCGGAGCTGCGGGTTGCCGACCCCTGATCATGAGCAGACACAAATTATTTTAATCAATACATCATTACATTCTTAGTTATTGTCACACAAATAAATGTATTAAGATATGCAAGATATGTAACTGTCATGTGTAAGATGTCACACAATCGTCTAGGAAGATGTGTATGTGTAAGGTGTCATGTACAAAATATTATGTAATTCACCATGATGCATAATGGACAAGGTATCAATTATCTGACAAAGTGGTACTGTGGTTAAGAACTCGAATCAACAGTTAAACTTAAGACAAAAGGAAAATTTTGAGCTTCAGCACTAATTAAATACCACTTTTGGAAGTCAACAGCATGTTGTATGAGACAGGTTTCGAGAAGTGCTGAAGCTCTAAATGGTCCTTTTGTCTTGAGTTAAACTTGTCACTTCATAATATATTCTTCATGAAAGCGTGTTATTATAAATCGTAATGTTGATGACAAATGATTTATGTTTCATGTTCAGACATTAACATTGTATTTAATTCAACTACATGTTAAATACAATGTACAAAAATATATTTTGGTCATCAATTAGCAATACAATAAAATTGTGAATAAGTGTAAATTGCTGGAAAATTATACACGAAAACAAAAGTTATTTTCAGTTACGATCTATAATATATTACCAACATTAATAGAGCAAGATGGATAAAGTGGACAATAAATATGAGAAAAGAAAGCCATGTATAACTGAACAAGTTCATTAACGGACCAAATACAAACTAAAATATCACTCAAGAATACTCTAAATCTTTCAATACGTGCATATTCCCTGATATTGACATTAAGATCGGAAACATTAACTAAAATATTTAAGTGTGGAGTGATGCAAGCTAGGAAATACACGGAGACAGTAACAAGGCTACATAAATAAAATAAAAAATACGAGTGTTGCTTGTTAAGGTTAAATGGGCTAGGGCGCGACATGTTGAACTTATTTCGCACCATACGTAGCCAACCATCGTTAGGAGGCATGGCTGATGAACAGACAGGTGAGTTAATGGTGGCAGAGAAGGCGTCTGAAAGGATGACCACCGTGGAGATGGAGCAATGATATCAGTTCATGCACAGGTGATGGAAGGAGGCATCGCAGGACTGAGGATGGCAATGATGAGAAAAGGCCTTTCATCCAGCAATGAAAGAAACTAGCAGTGAAAGAAACTAAACTTAAGATGATTGATTCATATTGAGAGACAAAGGCCCTGCATGGGAATGTGTAATTTTCACATGGGTTAGGACCGCCAATGGAAATAAGCACCCTCCCATGCGTTAGCAGAGTAACTCAATTTTATTTAATACCAAGCGCAAAATGTGTTAATGCAAGGTATCAAAATAACAAGGTATACAGTGACATAGAACAAAATATGAAGCTGAAAGTGTCAGCCGCTTGTCTTTTACTCGGCATGATGTACAATGAGGTACTGTATGCGATTCTCTGATCAAAGACCATCCATTCGACATTGCAAATCTCAGATCTCAAAACCAAGATTCATGAATGCACGGCAGATTCTGGATTAACCCCAAAAACTATTCTGAGATATGTATTTTATCCAATTCCACTCTCATTCCAGACCATACCTCCTTGTGCTAGACCCTTCTCCTTGATCCAAGTCTGATAGTGGAGTTGTTCACGCACTGGGCTATGAACCAGAGTTCAATTCCTGAACACTGCTGGTGGAGTGACATCTGAACCGAGGTCCACGTCCCCCCCCCCACCCCAGACCCATTCGTCAACTAGCAGTGACCATCGCGGTGGCGTTCGGCGGTCAAACGGAGAATGAACAAGGCCTGAAGAGGCCTTCATCCAGCAGTGATTCACAGCCTTCAGTGAATTTACTGAAGGCTATACTGTACCTTCTTTTCTCATTTCATATATATAAAGTAGTATTCCCAATTCCATACACTGATCCCAAAGTCATGTAAATAATACATTTAAAATCCGTTATCTCAATTTCCCAAATTCTCATACACCCCTGAACCCAAATCCCAGATCCCCTAACACTGATCCCAACTGTACAACCACTAAACCCATAATATTCAACCCGTAAAGCAGGCCTCTAATCTCTAAAACTCAAGAGCCTCGTCCCAACGAAACAACCACCCAAAACCAGATGCTGGATCATTGCGCCCATCCATCAAGAGCTCCCATTCCCTTGACCCCAAGTCCACTCATCCCGGGGATCGATCTGCGTCACGGCCACTCTCGCCACACCCTTCTTCCCCGAGGTCCCCCGTCAACACCATCACCACCACAAACATCCCATGTGGCCCCATGTGGCCCCCGTGGCCTCACCCGCCTATGGGGCCCCGAGGTCCACGCCGCCACCACGGCGCGCGCCCAGAGCCTCTAAGCTCAGCAAGCCCGAGCACCGGAAGTGAATCCGACCTAACCGGAAGTGACCCCCCCCTCCTCCAACCCCATCGACCACCGGGAAAGGGGGGAGGGTCGCAACATCCCGGACGTGCGCGTGACGTCTGACCCCGCCCCCTACACGACGCTCCGGAAGTAGAACCAAGCGTCGTTTCAGCTACACGTCTCAACCGGAGCGTTGTTGCCCCGGAAGTTAAACTTTGCACACAATGGGCAAGATACATTTTTTTTTAGCCGTTAACTTTTGTAACCAAATTACTAATATATATTTTAAAAAAACATCAGTGATATACATTTTATCTACGCTTGTCCCGTAAGTAATTATAATCGTACGTTACCCCCACTCCGTCACGTGACGCAGCGGATTCCCCGCTCGGCCCACGTGACACGAACTCCTCGGGTGACGAGCTCGATTAGCACGTGCGTGAATGCTGATTGGTTGATTATGGCTCAACGTTCTTGTACATAGTAATATCGTCCATACTCAAGCGAGGATTATAAAAATTCCACATTCCTATGGTTGGGATAAGTCTCTATATATGATCAATTATTTATAGGCACCCTAAATTATATATTTGTTTTACCTGTTGGCCTCTTCGGCTTTCAAGACTTGTGCTATCAAGGGACGTGTGCTTAAACAATTCCATGAGCCCACCGCCTGATAGATATGTATGTGGCTTTCACCTCCATTTCCATGGTGACTTGAATGGCCGGGTTTTGTGCATTGAGATGATTTAGAAAATGGAGGTGAATAACACACTCCCGTTCCTGGATATTTTACTTGGGCATGGCCTAAATGGTAAAATAACACACAGCGTTTACAGAAAGCAAACGCACACTGATGCCTATCTGAATGCGAAATCGCATCATCACCCAGCTCAGAAATCCTCTCTAATCAAGACGCTCATACATCGGGCTAAAACAGTGTCAGATGATGAAAGTCTAGTGAGAGAGATTAAACATGTTAAAGAAGCACTAAGACAGAATGGCTACAATAATGCTCAAATTAACAGAGCACTAAATGCCAAATCACGATCGCAAAGCAACACTGCTGAAAGCGATCAGATTATTAAAACAATAAAAATACCATTTATCTCAGGAGTAACTGACAAATTAGCCCGTGTTTGCAAAAGCAAAACATTACAGTAAGATTTGGTACAGTACACAAAATTCAACAACTAGTAACGTGCACTAAAGACGAATTACCTAAATTATCGACAGAAGGTGTATATCGGATTAATTGTGTATGTGGCAGATGCTATATTGGACAGACAGGGTGTAACGTTAGTGTAAGACTAAAAGAACACCAGAGAAATATTAAACTATCGCAAACACAACTGTCGGCAGTGGCAGAACATGCTTGTCAACAGGGACACTCAATTGATTTTGACAACGTTGAAGTGTTGTGTAAAACTAGTTACTACTGGCAAAGACTAATTAGAGAATCCATTGAGATTGAGAGAAACAGAAATAACTTTAATCGCTCAGACAGCTACAGGCTTAGTGCGGCCTGGAAGCGTATTATTAAATAAGATGCATTACAATTCCTTATAAGGGAAACAAGCACTAACTGATTATTAATGTAGCATAATCACAATAGAACACATTCCAAATGATTACTAATCTACAACTCGCATCGTAACAATAGCCTTATTACTAATCAAGTATATAATTACAATAACCCCCCCCCCTCAAATCTTTGCACCTGATGAGTTAATGAGTTAATGATGACGTCACCCTGCTGCTGCTCTATATAAGAACGGGAGACACAGCAGAGCCTCACCATTCTGGCGAATTGCCCGATGACGCTGAACGCAATTACCAGCGAAACGCGTTCCTGAACCGGTTCTCCCTGATACACTGCTGCGGCTCGTCGGTGTCCCGTGGGTTCTCCAGCCACCCCGGGGTGTGCGAGGGCCCCAGACCGGGTGGTCTGGGGTGGCCTTGCTGCCGGAGGGTGGGGGAGCCGCGGGCGCTGTGGGAGGAGTGACCCAGCTGCAGCGAGCACATGGAGATGGAGACGGAGTCGCGGCGCACGGCGCAGCCTGAGGAAGACACCCGGGGCGCTGCGAGAGACCGTAGGAGCGGGGCGGGCCCGTCTGGTGCGAGGGTGACGTCGGGTGAGGCGCAACAAGGGAAGAGAGTGGGGGGGGTGGAGGGGTTGGGGAGCGCGGGGAGGGAGGAGCGGGGAGGAGAACGAGGGGGAGCGCCGGGAGGAGGGGGTGGGAGTACCCCCGATCGGAAGGGGGAGGAAGGGGCAGGAGAGGCGCCCGCAGCCCAGGGGCTGGGAGGGGGGCAGTGGAGAGAGAAGACGGCGGGGGTTGGCCCGGTGGGTGCGGGGAGGCCCGGCGGGGGAGCGGGGAGGTGGCGCGGTGGAGCTGGGGCGGGCCTGACCCCGTTGCAGGCCAAGAGGCACAATTGCGTGCGGGTCGAGTTTAAGGAAGATGTGGAAGAGGGGGTCACCCTGGACAGGACGACCTTTGTGAGGTCGGTTGTGCTGGGAATGCTGCAGGTGGAGGTGGAGGACTTGTACTGCCTGATTGCCCTGCCGGGGGGGAGGGCATTCGACGTGAGCTTCACCACCAACATCCTGCTGCAAAAATTCCTTGCCCGTTTCGAGGAGAAGGCGGGGGAGAAGCCGCTGGCGTCTATGAGGACGCGGTTGCTATCGGACCTGGAGACGAAGGTCGTGACCGTGTTCCTTTATAATGAAGCGTTGCATGATCAGGACGTGGAGGTGTGGCTGCGGCAGCACTGTGTGGTCCTGTCGGGCTGCAAGAGGGTGCTGGATGCGGCGGGGATATGGACGGGGGCCAGGCAGTGGAGGGTGCGTCTGAAGACGGAGGGGGGGGCACTGAAGCATGTCCCGAGTGCTCTGAACATCGGCGGAAACAGGGGCTATGTGGTGTACGCGGGACAGCCCAAGCTGTGCAGGAGGTGTGGGGGAGGGGGGGCACCTGGCAGCAGCATGCGTGGCGCGCGTTTGCTACAGGTGCAGGGCGCTGGACCACACGGTGGAGGAGTGTGGGGAGCTAGCCCTTTGCAACCTGTGCGGCAGCAGAGGGCATTTGTACAGGACCTGCCCAGAATCCTACGCTAACAGGGCGCGGGCATGGCGGAGTGGCCAGGTGGAGGAGGCGACGGAGGCTGCCGGACGGGAAGCGGGCCGGGAGCGGGAAGGGGAAGGGAAAGGGGAGGTGGAGGAACCGCGGCCCCCCGAGGAAGGTGAGGGAGGGGGATCGGCGGAGGAGGGAGCACCACCACCACTGGAGGGGGCGGAGGAGGGAAGGGGAGACGGCAGGGAGGGGGAGGGAGGGGGATCGGCGGGGGAGGGAGCACCACCACCACTGGAGGGGGCGGAGGAGGGAAGGGGAGACAGCATGGAGGACTCGGGAACGCCGCTGGGGAACTGGTCGGAGGTGACAGGAGAGGAGGGCGAGGTGGGGCAGCGGGTGGAGGAAGGGGCGGATGAAGCATGGGAGGAAGTGGGGGGGAGGAAAAGGAAGCGGGACAGAGTCCTGATAGGAGCTAGTCCCCAGGAAGACACGAGCCCTTCAGGATCCGCGCCGGACTCGGGAGAGTCGGGGTGGAGGTGGGGGGAAGGGGGGGAACGTTTGATCCAGGGAAAGCCCCGTAAATCAAAGGGGAAGAAAACGGTTAAGGGGAAGGCGGGCAAAGGCAGGAGGAGGGAGCGCGCGCCGGAGTCCGACACGGGATAAATCACGCCCCGGCATGGACATATCCGCAGCATCGGTCAATGTGAGAGGGATGAAGGGGAAGGGAAGGAGGGGGGCAATCATGCAGTGGCTGCAGCTCACCAGAAGCGATGTAATCTTCCTCCAGGAATGTCACCTCCCCTACACCCTAGGGTCGGAGGCTCTGCTGGACGGATGGAAGGGACAGTACTTTTGGTCTGGCAGCAACGAGAGCAGGTGCACAGGTGTGGTCACCCTCATAGGAAGACGGGGAATGAGTGTAGAAGGGACCCAGGAAATAATACCGGGTCGGCTTCTCTGTCTAGACGCTACTTACCAGGGCGTGCAGCTTCGGCTGATAAACGTGTACGCCCCGGTACGGTGCATGGAAAGGAAGGAGGTGTGGGAGAGCCTGGCGGGCCTACTGGCCACCAGGAGGCAGGTCATCGTGGGGGGCGATTTTAATTGCCCGTTAGGCCTGGCGGACCTGGTGTCGGTGAAGGGGAGGAGGAAGTTAGATTCCTCTTCCAGGGAACTGAGGGAGCTGATGGGGACCTTTGGGATGGTGGATACGTTCAGGAGGATGCACGGCACGCGGCCAGAGTTCACGTGGGCGGACAAGAGTGGGGGAGCACAGTCACGCATTGACTTTATCTTCGTTTCCGACAAGGTAAATGTGGGCAGCGCGGGGGTGGAACCTTTTCCCCTCTCGGATCACAGAATGGTGGTGGCAGAGCTTGTGATCCCGGGGGGGGTGAAGAGGGGGAAGGGCGTGTGGAAGATGAATGTGGGCTTGCTGGCGGAGCAGGAGTTGGTGGAGGATTTCAAGCGAGCGTATGCCACCTGGAGGACGCTGCAGGTGTGCTTCCCCACGAGGGTGGAGTGGTGGGGGCATGTAAAGTGTAGGATCAGAACGTTCTTTCAGTGTTACAGTAGAAGAAAGGGGGTGGGTAGGGATTTGAGACAATGGAACGCTAGGTTAGAAAGGCTGTATGGGCTGCTAGGGCTAGGGTTCCCGGTGGGAGAAAGGATAGCGGAGATGAAGGGGAGGGTAGCCTCAGTCCTGGAAAAGAGGGCTAGGCAATTAGTGTATAGGGCGAGGGTCAGGGCAACAGAGGATAGGGAGCAGTGTACACGTTTTTTCCTCAAGGCGGGTAGGGAGGGAGACAATGAAATGAGGGAGCTGGTTAGTCCTACTAGGGGTAGACAGGTGACGACGGAAGGGATGATTAGTGTAGCGGAGGACTTTTATGGGGAGTTGTATAAAGGGAAAGGGATAGATGGGGGGCGGCGGGAGGAGCTGCTGGGAGCATTGGCGAAGAGGGTTGAGAACCCGGAGGCGCTAGGGGAGAGGATTCAATGGGAGGAAGTGGAAGGGGCGGTGAAGGGGCTGAACAAGAACAGGACCCCAGGCCCGGACGGGATCCCGGCGGACTTTTACATAAAATTCTGGGAACTCCTGAAGGAGGATGTTGTGCAAATTTGTAGGGAAACGTTGGAGGAGGGGCAGGTACCGGACGACATGCAGGAGGGCCTGGTGACACTGATTTATAAAGGGAAGGGGGAGCGTAGGGACCTGGGAAGTTGGAGGCCAATAACCCTCCTGAACGCGGACTATAAGATCGTGGCAAGGGTGGTGGCAGGGCGACTGGGGAAGGTGGTGGGTGAGGTGGTGGGGCCGGACCAGACGTGTGCGGTCCCGGGGAGGAGGATCGCGGACACTTTGGTGGTCTTGAGGGAGGCGATTGAAGGCGAGAGAGAGAGGGGGTGTCCGTTGGGGATCCTAAGTCTGGACCTGGACAAGGCCTTCGACCGCCTCTCTCATGAATTCATGCTGGCGGTGATGGAGAGGATGGGGGTGTGCGGGCCCCTGGTGGAGTGGGTGAAGCGACTCTATGGGGGGCTCAGGGCCAGGCTCCTGATAAATGGGGAATGCTCCGGGATCATCCCAGTGGGATCGGGGGTGCGGCAGGGATGCCCGATGTCCCCAGTGCTATTTGTCATGTGCATGGAGCCGCTGGCGCAGATGATAAGGAATGACCAGAGGATTGGGGGGGTGGTAATACCGGGGAGCAAGGAGCAGGGAAAGGTGACCCTGTACATGGACGACGTGGCCGTGCTATGCAGGGACGTGGTATCGGTATGGAGGGCAATGGAGGGGATGGGGAGGTTCTGCGCGGCCTCCGGATTGAAGGTCAGTGTGGGGAAAAGTCAGCTCATGGTTTTTGGAGACCCGAGGCTTTTCGAGGGTCGGCCGCCGGAGCTGAGTCTACAAACAGAGGGGATAAAGATACTGGGGGTGTTTTTCTGTGGGGATAGGATGGGGGAAGGTAACTGGGAGAAGGGGGTGAGGAAGGCAAAGGGCTGCCTAGGTAAGTGGGCTGGGAGGCGGCTCACGATGGCCGGTAGAATTATGGTGGTTAAAACAGAAATATTACCACCCCTAAACTACTTGGCGCAGGTGTTCCCGCCAGGTGGGAGGGAGGCTAAGGCCTTGACCACGGCGATTTTCAGGTTTATCTGGGGGGGAGGGATGGAGAGGGTGAGGAGGGCCGTGGTGTGTCTGCAGGTCCATAATGGGGGGAGGGGTGCCCCAAATGTGGGGTATACCCTGCAATCGACCTTTGTCTGCAATACGCTGCGGCTGTTCTTCTCTGCGGAGCTGCGGGGCAAGGCAGCGTGGTATATGAGGTACCGACTGACGTGGCGGTTGCGGGGGCTCGGGATGACTGAGGCAGGAAGGAGCACCCCTTTGGACTGGCCGGGGGGCTGGGTTAGCGACGTGGTGGGGAGCTACGTCGGGCAGCACGGCCTGAGCCGGTGGGGGGGTCGGTGGGCCCCCAGGGAGGTGCGGGCTGCGGCGGAGAAGGAGGAGGCCTGTGACGAGGTGGCCGGTGCGAGGAGGGAGACGCACGGGAAGATTTGGAGGAATGTGGCGTCGGCAGTGCTCACGAAGGAGCAGCGGGACCTGTCATGGCTGGCTGTCCGAGACAGGTTGGAGACGCGGGGTTTCTTGTACAGCCGCCAAATGGCGCATACCCCCAAGTGCCCGAGGGGCTGCAACGCGGATGAAACTGCGGCGCATGTGATGGTGGCGTGCCCTTTCGCCCAGGAAGTCTGGAGGAGGAGTAAGCCGTTGCTGGCCCGTTTCGCTCTATCAAGGGTGACGGCACGGGACGTCATGTGGGGAGAGCTGCGGGGGGTGGGGAGGGAGGACAGGGACCGGGTGTGGGCTGTAATAGGAGCGACGAAAGAGGCGCTGTGGAAAGCGCGAAAGAAGGGGCTGGAGGGGTCCCTGACGTCCCCGTTGGAGACATGCTATGCTGCGAGGAGACTGTTGGAAAGGGTGGTAGAGATGGACCAAGGGAAAATGGGGCGCGAGGCCGCAAGGGAACGATGGAAGTGGCCGCTGCCCAGGGTGGGCTAGGGCGGGGGGGGGGTGGGAGGTCCTCGCCGGCATCCGGGGGGTGAAGGTGTGCGTGGCTGGAAGGGGAGGCTTCCCCTCCGATGCTGTGGCACGGGTGATCCCGGCCCAGAGGATGGGTCGGTGACTGAGCGGGACCTTTAGGGCACGAGTGAGGGGGCGCCCCCTCGGGATTCGGTTTGCTTTTCGGTTTGTTGTCACCGCCGAGATACTGAATAAAATTTAAAAACCGCAATTACCAGCGAAACGTCGTACTCAAATTGTAAATGTTGTGGTTTCACGCTTCAACACACCGGTGGGCTAAAGCAGTGAACTATTTGTCTTTTGTCAACGTGACACTTTTTTTACTGATTGGCCGTGTCGGGTGGTAGAGGGTTACGACACATTTATAAATAACGCGATCTAAACCCAAAAATCGTTGATTATGAACAATATTGGTCGCGAAAGCCTACGTGTTAAATTTATTTTTGCATGATCCTGCTTTGGAAGACCTGACCAATACCTTTTAAGGGGCGTTTTCTGTAAAATACAATCAACCGATACATGATCATTAACAGTAATTTCATTACACAGAGTGAACGGCGTAATACCACAAGTATGCCAGCACCTGCTTTTAGTAATCTTATTACTCCAGTGGGAGTACTATTACAGGAAACGTGTTACTTCCCACAATTTGTGTGCATCGGTGCCTGCCTGCAATTACACACCATTCTGTTTTGATGGCCAAATAAGCAGTTTCGCCATTGGAATCATAAGGCACTTGTTAACCGTTATTAGGGCCGATTGTACAGCACATTACTAAAATTAATCCCATGAAGGTTGGCATTCACATAAATCGGCGTGGTGCGGTCGGAGGTGTTTAATTCCTAAATTAAGTGGCGCTTATTTGTAAGGCAGAGCTTAAACGAATGGTCACGTCTCACGGGAGACGTATGTCCCCTAATTGAATTAAACAATTTATCTGCGTAATAGAGGGGGCAGCGGCGTTGAGAGGCTATTGCAGATGGGTGGGAAGCCAGGAGGGGAGGTAATGCATGGGATAGGCCCCTTGGGACCCACAGTCAGTCATGCACTGGCCACTTATATCATTGGGAGATTGTGTTGGTATACTGACCACCAGCTTGTAGCCTGCATGGAGCTTTGGAATTGACCACACGATTGTGAGTTCAATCCTGGCCAGGGTTGACTTAACCTTATATCAATAATAATTATCAACTGAGCTTAATTGATGTGAACTGATGAGGTTTTACTTTTGCAAAAGCAACATGACAGTTGTCCAAATAAACTAACCCCTCCTACGAACATGGAATTTGCATCACTGGCTTCTGACTGTAAAGTATTCTTGAATCATCTGTGCAGTGCTTTAAGTATTATCCGCTCGTACAGTGAGGGAAAAAGGTATTTGATCCCCTGCTGATTTTGTACATTTGCCCACTGACAAAGAAATTATCAGTCTATAATTTTAATGGTAGGTTTATTTGAACAGTGAGATACAGAATAACAACAAAAAAATACAGAAAAACGCATGTCAAAAATGTTATAAATTGATTTGCATTTTAATGAGGGAAATAAGTATTTGAACCCTCTGCAAAACATGACTTAGTACTTAGTGGCAAAACCCTTGTTGGCAATCACAGAGGTCAGACGTTTATTGGAGTTGGCCACCAGGTTTGCACACATCTCAAGAGGGATTTTGTCCCACTCCTCTTTGCAGATCTTCTCAAAGTCATTAAGGTTTCGAGGCTGACGTTTGGCAACTCGAACCTTCAGCTCCCTCCACAGATTTTATATGGGATTAAGGTCTGGAGACTGGCTAGGCCACTCCAGGACCTTAATGTGCTTCTTCTTGAGCCACTCCTTTGTTGCCTTGGCCGTGTGTTTTGGGTCATTGTCATGCTGGAATACCTATCCACGACCCATTTTCAATGCCCTGGCTGAGGGACGGCGGTTCTCACCCAAGAGGGCCTGGGGGCGAGTAGCAAAGCGGGGGACGAGATAATTGATTGGGACTGATTGGTGCGGGGATAAAGGGCACAGCGTAACGGAGAGACGGGAGTCTTGGTTGGGATTGGAGCTGGAGTGGTTGGTGCCCGGGAGAGAGACGGAGCAGCAGTGAGCAGGAATAGAGACGATAAGGATAGAGAGAACACAGTGTACGGTTAGCAGTGGATAGAGAGAATACAGTGTACGGTAGCAGTGGATCGAGAGAACACAGTGTACGGTAGCAGTGGATAGAGATAACACAGTGTACGGTAGCAGTGGATAGAGAGAATACAGTGTACGGTAGGAATGGGGAGACATGGAGTGTTGTTAATGGCGGGTTGTGCATCGGAGCGAACGGAGAGATACGGAGCGATGATGAGGAGGAGGTGTGAACTCTACGCGTGAATAAACGAGACGACAAAGACAACGAGAGTACGAGTCCTACACAGGTAACAAGCTGAGATTACGAGCACTCCCATTAAGAGTGTGCTCCTAATCTCAGCTCGTTACCTGTATAAACGACACCTGGGAGCCAGAAATCTTTCTGATTGAGAGGGGGTCAAATACTTATTTCCCTCATTAAAATGCAAATCAATTAATAACATTTTTGACATGCGTTTTTCTGGATTTTGTTGTTGTTATTCTGTCTCTCACTGTTCAAACAAACCTACCATTAAAATGATCGACTGATCATTTCTTTGTCAGTGGGCAAAAGTACAAAATCAGCAGGGGATCAAATATTTTTTTCCCTCACTCTATGTGTGGATTTTCTCCAGATCCTCTGGCTTCCTTTTACATGCCAATCATTTATTTAATTTGCCAAACATCCCAGTACAGGACCCTCCTGAAAAGAGCAGTCTGACTCAGTGAGACTTTCCTTGATTAAAAGAAAAATTATTATAATACATGACACTTGAGAATATATGTGTTACGTTTTACAAAATTAGTAATAGAATTAACTAATTTAGAGTGAAAGTCAGTGCAACTCTTAAACTGGGAACTGTTTAAGACATTAATTTGTTAACGTGACATTGTTTTGTATAAAAATGTAGACAATCCTTTAGAGTGAATTGAACTGGATTCTACACAATACAAGCATTACATGCCAACTGACATGGATTTGCGATTTACGTGCTGTAAATTGTATTCGATTACTAGCATCAGCCTTTGGTAATCTGTAATTTGTTACTCAACACTTTGAGAAGTATGCTAGCCCTGCTAGCAAAGTGGGAGGTAACCAAAGTGCTCTGATAATGTCCACATATTCAAAGGGGATAATACTCAAACAGACCCATTTTGTGGACTACCATCTGGCTACCCTCACAGGACAGCAGGTTAGTAGTATCACACGTGACAATATTTCTGCGTTCCACAAACCTCACCTCGAAAGTGCTGGATTACAGACGAGCACTGTAAACAGAAAGGGAAGGTGGGCTAAGTGAAGTTGCGATAAATTCAAATGGCAGAGGTGAGCATTTGGGGGGTGGAACGCACGAGACAACAATGCACGAGTCCTTTCCTGAACCAACTAACTTCCAAAGACCAAAACCATAGCCAACTAGCCAATCCGTCAATAGTTTTACTCCTCCCATCGATGATAACTCTAACTAGCAACACACTACCACTCCCATTGACGCGAACCAACTAGCTAATCGGCCAATAGCACTGGCACCCCCACTAACCAAACCCCTATCACTAAAGACACATTTAGCACTTCGTCTTTTCAGGTTTGGTCTGAATAGCACCGCCATGTCTGCTTATGGAAGCAGGGTTATTTTTCAATACAGCAGTTTTCACTCAAGTGGCAGATGTAATAGCTCATTATCACAAATGAATCCCGAGGCGTACATCTAAAATAAACTCTTGACACGTATTTGCTAAAACAATCATTGGGCATAAGCCTATGGTGAATATCCCACTTAAACATTGGGACAAGTTCATGAATAAAATAAAAACCACCACGGTGGACTTCCCACGAAGTAATACCTATTTAATCAATATCAGGTGGATGAAGGACTGATTCGATTCCCAACCATCCACTGGTTTTATGGTCCCAAATGTATTTCTTTTTTGGGCATTTACCTTACTACGGTGAAAGATAACCACTAAGTCAGGCCATCGCACCAGCTACTTGATATGCCTTCATTTTGATCATAGTGATTTACAGCACTCGGTCTATTTACTGTCAATATCATCTATTATTTTGTCTACCTACGTGACTTTACCGAAAGAACCAAAGAGTATGGATTTCTGCAGTCACAAAAGCTTAAAATCAAGACTTATAATATCATTCGCCACGGGTAACTTATTACTCGCCATTGATGTTAGCCGTGGCCAGGAATCTAAAACAAGTTTTTCATCGTGCGGTGTGCTAATCACTGTGCCACCGCCCTACTCATGTTTGTGATTGCCAGATAAAATATGCAAATGTATCCTCTTGGCACTCCCCCCACAAATGGAACACCCACCCTGCTCTCAGCTTCCCTTTTCCAGCCTTACTCTCCCTTGATGGAGCACCTGCTTGCCACTTGACATCCACTACGGCTATCGTCGCACAACCCACGCTCACCTCCTTGGTACAGACGGAATTTCCGACCGTGTCTCACACTAAAAGGACGATCAAGTAGACCTGCTGTGTACTGGATAAGGACGTGTGTGCAAGTGGCCAGCGGGTGGCAGGTGAGTTCAGCATCGGAGAAGAATGATGTTAGGGATACTTTGGATTGAGAGATACACAACACAGACAAGTTGATATGTAGTCAGTATAGTGGAGATTATTTAGATGCAACAATGAGCGAGCATTATTCGAGTCTGAAGACATGAATACATCGTGGTCTGTAGGAACAGCAATTACTTTGCAGAGGAAGAATATAAAATAAACTTGAGATAAATATTTGTATCGTGAAAAGGTGAAAACATCTCCAACTTACAAGTCTATGCAGCACGAGGACTAACACCTACAATGCAGTATAGCATGCATTAAAAATATCGTTTTAAGGTACATCTAGTGGAGGCTTTTGGGTGCAGCTTATATTACATTCGAGATAAACATGGCCTTTTTAGCATTGATATGCGTAAACTATTGGAGCACGGGCAGTTAGAAAGGACTTATTAAGGCTACCCAAAGACAAATTACTGATTTTTGTTTTATATCCATCACTATCGACTGATCGAATAAGTGCAGGTTTCAACCACGAATAAGTCAGCAAGAAGAAAAGCATCTTGCACTTACCCTGCATCGACTACTCGAACAAGTGCAATTAGCGAGCACCTATTAAGGCTGTACTCACGCGTTGGCTGCAAGTCCCATCTCAGATGGCCAAGTCGCAGGGATTCCGGATCGAAGCTCTCCTTGCCTCCCCGCCCTCCTCCTCCCGGCGCGGGTCTGCCCCGACGCCCTGCTTGAGCCCCGTGCCGCCCTGCCGCTCCCCCTGCAGCCCGTGCGTGGCTCAGGAACCCGTTGGGACAGTGTATCCTCAGCCCTGCAGCACTTACAGCAGCCAGCACCATGGACAGCACCTCCAGCATCATATCCACCATCAGCAGCAGCAGCATCATGGGATGATGCCCAGGGACACGGGACACCTGCACCAGTCCATGCACTGCGAGCACATGCAGCAGCAGCAGCAGATGCACGTCCTGCAAGAGCAGCGAACGCTGCCACCGCTCGGTCACAGCTTTGCGAGCGGGGAGGCCGCCTATGCGTGCCGGGCGGCTGGGCCACACCACCTCGTGCACGTGCAGCACAGGGCGGGCCTGGGGGTCGCGTTCCCGGGGCCCGAGGCGAGAGCGCGGGGTGGCCCCAGCGGCTCGGTGTTCCTGGAGGCTTGGCTGCGCGCCTCCGGCACCGCTCTGCTGCTGCCTCCTCTGCCACCCCAGTACCACGGTAATCGGGCGCTCCTCCTCGCACGACGGAGGTCCTGTCACATTGCTGGGAATTGTTGCATGCTGGGTGGATGTATAGTTTCATAGCCTTTGCTTGCAAGCGAAGAAGACCTGGGGTGGTAGACACCGCGTGCAATACTTTGAGTTACTGTAGGTACTCTACTGCCATCATCATTGACAAAAGCTGCCACTGGAACGTGGAATTTCCATCGCTGGTTGAGAGCCGCCAATCGGAACTGGGGCAGTTACACGCTTGTTTGATCTTGGATACACTTTTGTTCTCTTGCCTGTGCCATTGGGCTTCTGCAGTAGAGAGAAAGCAGAATATTGTGACTGGATACTGTCACAACATGCACAGCCCAGCTCCCAACCATTCGGTCACTTTGCATGATTGGGGATTCAGTTTGGTTCAATGATCGACCATATTTTGGTCTCGTTTTTACACGGATTATTAAACGTTGAACCCGGTAACCGTTTTCATAATCGTTTACCCGTTCAAAAATCTGGAAGCGCTAACCAATTCCAGTTTAATGTTGGTACTGGACTGTAATGAATGCACTAAGTGACACACTTGAACATACAAACCGCACAGCGGTCTAAGTCACCGCGTGGTACATTTTTCCACGTTACTCAGTTAAAACATGGAAGTGTGCAGCCCTGCAATCGCTTGCTCACGCTGATGCTGGCGCACGGACCTCAGCTAGAGGGAGCTATAAAGGGTACTCGCGGGAAGTACCCGGCGTTGCCCGGGCCAAAAATATATTTCAAAACTTCTCTTAAAAAACATACATATACATACACAGATGCGAAGCAATTGTGAAAGCCCGGTGGGCCGTTTGTTCATTTCTCCACCAACAAAATTATAAGAGGCTTGCAGAAGTCCAAAAAGTTATAGAAAGTGGAGGGTAAATAGTTGATCTAAAAGGTTTGCGAAAATATATTTACATATATTTACCCCCGCGTAAGTATATATACTTACACACCCTACATACAACAGAGTAAGTATGTATTGACTCTGTAGTTGTATCTACTGACTGTACAGTAGTATCTACTGAGCCAGTAGTAGCTACTGACTGTATAGTAGTATTTACTGACTGTAGCAACTACTGGCCGTAGTAGTATCTACTGGCCCTACAGTACTATGTACTGACTATAGTAGTAACTACTGACCGTAGTAGTATCTACTGACCCTACAATAGTATCTACCGACTCTATAGTAGTAACGACTAATCTATAGTGGTATCTACTGACTCTATTGTAGTATCCACTGACTATAGTAGTAACTACTAACTCTATAGCAGTATCTACCGACTCTATAGTAGTATCTACTGACTCTATAGCCGTAGCTCCTAACCGTAGTAGTATCTACTGACTGTAGCAGTATTTACTGAGCATGGCGGTTTCTACTGTTTTAGTATCTACTAACTCTAAAGTAGTATCTACCAACTCGATAGCAGTATCTACTATCACTACAGCAGTGCATACCGACTGTGGTGGTTCCTGCTACGACTACAGCAGTGCATACCGACTTTGGTGGTGCCTGCTTTCACTACAGCAGTTCTTACCGACTGTGGTGGTACCTGCTATGACCGCAGCTGTGCATACCGACTGTGGTGGAACCTGCTTTAACTACAACAGTGCATACTGACTGGTGGCACCTGCTTTCACCACATGCGTGCATACCGTGGTGGTACCAGCTATGATAACAGCAGTGTCTACTGACTGTGGTGGTACCTGCTATGGCAACAGCAGTGCATACTGTGGTGGTAACTTCTATGATTACAGCAGTGCATACTGTGGTGGTACCTGCTTTCACTACATGAGTGCATACTGACTGTGATGGTCCCTGATATGATTACAGCAGTGCATACTGACTGTGATGGTCCCTGCTATGATTACAGCAGTGTATACTGACTGTGGTGGTACCTGCTATTACAACAGTGCATACTGACTGTGATGGTCCCTGCTATGATTACAGCAGTGCATACTGACTGTGGTGGTACCTTCTATGATTACAGCAGTGCATACTGTGGTGGTACCTACTATGACTACAACAGTGCATACTGTGGTGGTACCTGCTATGACTACAGCAGCGCATAGCGATTGTGGTTGTACCTGCGTTCACTATAGCAGTGCATACTGTGGTACGATCCTGCTAGGACTACAGAAGTGCATACCGACTGTGGTGGAACCTGCTATGACAACAGCAGTGCATACTGACTGAGGCGGTACCTCATATAATTACAGCAGTGCATACTGACTGTGGTGGTATATGCTATGATGACAGCAGTGCATACTGTGGTGGTAGCTACTATGATTACAGCAGTGCATACTGTGGCACCTGCTTTCACTACAGCAGTACATACTGACTGTGGTGGTACCTGCTAGGATTACAGCAGTGCCTACTGTGGTGGTACCTGCTTTCACTACAGCAGTGCATACTGACTGTGGTGATACCTGCTATAACAGCAGTGCATACTGACTGTGGTGGTACCTGCTATGATTACAGCAGAGCATACTGACTTTGGTGTGAGCAAACTACTAACCTGAGTGGCGTCGTGAGGCCTAGTCCCATGCAAAGCCCCCAGCCTCGCCTAGATTACCCAGCCGGCCAAGGTGGCACCTTGGCAGGCTGGGGGCTGGGGGTGGGGTTTACGGCGTGGTACCTGGCTATTTTTTTGAAAAAATAAACCCCACAGTTTGCGAACCAAATCCTTCGCAAGTGTGCGCACACACAGACAGACAAAAAATGACGCTTCTAGGTAAGAAGAAAGATATTTAGCCGACTCGTTCACGCTTGCCAGATGTCTTGGAAGAGCTGGGAGTTTCAACGTTATCCCACTAATTAAATAGTGCTACGTACTTAGACCCACCCATACTGGACGTGTGAAAAAAAAGCTTCACAGCCTATTGGATTCCTCCACTCTAAGTAAAGATTCGGATTCTAATAAACTGCCCAGTGCACAGAGGCACAGGGGATGGGGTTTAAGACACGTGCCTCATTCAACTGCCGCGCGGGCGGGGAAATGGAACCTGCAGCCTCTTGCTTGCAAGTCCAGTGTGACAACCATTCAACATCTGGCAGCTCCCTTCGTTTCTCATTTTTTGTTAAAAAGGTAAATAACCCTTAGTTTTTATAGTATAATTTCTGAAGTTTCGCTTGTTTTTGTGTCGTTCGTATATTTGCCACCATATTAGCATGCGAGTTTGATGTGAGAGTTAGAGCGATCCACTCCCAATTAATAGGCTAATAAAAATCCAGTCTCTACAATAGTGATTGCTGTCTGGTGTAGAGCGGTCCCGTCCTTCCTCCAATACCTTGCAGATCTCAAGTAGCATAAACCATCACGCAAACTCGATATCCTCACAGCAGCAGCTTTTGGCGGGCCATCGAACAGATGTCACCGCATTGCACGCTTTCAGATGCGCTTCCATGGCCGTCTGGAAACCTCTTCCTTACGATCTTATAAAGCCACTAAAACGATGCACGTTTAAACCTAGATTGAAAACTAATTTCTTTATAACTGCTTTTGGTTTAGTTCGTTGTCCTTCACCTGCAATTAGTGTGGTTGGCTACATACGCTACGAAATAAGTTCAACATACACATTCCTGCGGAGGGAGCTGGTAGGAACGTTGGGTTGCTCGGTCAATGGCCAGGGTCAACGGCGGCGTGGTGTATTCCGCAGATATGGCCGACTGTAAGGGGCAGAGGTGTGGACTCGAGTCATGTGACTTGGACTCGAGTCAGACTCGAGTCATGAATTTGATGACTTGCGACTCGACTTGGACTTGCATAACAATGACTTTGTCCCACCTCTGAGATGTGGACTCGAGTCATGTGACTTGGACTCGAGTCAGACTCGAGTCATGAATTTGATGACTTGCGACTCGACTTGGACTTGCATAACAATGACTTTGTCCCACCTCTGGTAAGGGGCGACACAAGCCGGCGTGAGTAGGTTAAACGTTGAGTTTTATAAGGGCACCATGGGGTGACCAGGCCCTCCCCACCCAGCCCGTGACCAGCCAGCCCCACCCCTCCCATTTTTGGATGCACGAAGGACGGACACAATCTCCTGTGGGCTGGTGTAACCAGGAGGTTCCTACCAGTATAACTACACGTGTGCCCGTGCCGTAGGAGCGATGGCAGTGACCGGTAAATGCAGGCGGCCCCGCACGGCCTTCAGCAGCCAGCAACTCCTGGAGCTCGAGCGACACTTCAGCCGCCAGCGCTACCTGTCCCGCCCACAGAGATTCCAAGTGGCCTCGGCGCTCATGCTCACAGAAACACAGGTGTGTCGCAATGTCCTCCTCTAGCCGTCCAACGAATCGTAATGCCTGTAATAGTGTCCACACTGAATGGATGGGGGCCTTGTGAATGGAGGTGGGTGTCCGAGGGAAACCGAGAGAGCGGTAGAGATGGAGAAATGTGGAGTGATATGAACACTGAAACACAGAGACACACGCAGAGGATTAAGAGAGATGGGCACAGACATTGAGGAATATGGTTTGGGAGACGGAGCGAAAAGCAGAGATGCAGGAAGATGCACAAAAACAGCCAGACATGGAATATCGGTGAAAGATATAGGAGACTCGAGACAAATGGGGACTTGAATACGAAACGGACATAAAGTGCACGAGATGGACAGAAACGGAGACGAATGAAAAATTCTTTTTTTTTTTACAGCGTGTGGACCCTTTTCATGCGTTACATGTAAAAAAAATTGTTAACCAAGTGCTTTATATGTTGGCCATAGTTATTTGACCATACGTCACCACATTGGACAGTGCAGGTGGTTAAGGGCCCAGCACCGTTTTCAGCGATTACTCGCCACTAATGTTGGCCACTCGGTCAAAAATCGGACTCCGATTACAGGGTTTAAATCACAGACTCGGACCTAAAAACGTGCGCAAACCAATACATTTAACTAGAAACATTGGAAAGGAGGGGATACTACGCGAGTTTGCAGAGTAGCAATAGGCAAATGTCTACAACTTCGTGAGCATCATGGTAAATTAAATAACCGTGGATAGTTGGTTTAGATTTTTTTTCGGCCTGTAAGGAAAGACTTGGAGCAGACCCTGGTATAAAGAGCTGAACCATCAATAGCTGGCAGTGGACCGCCATAAAATCCGGCTGAAGGAATTTTCAGAGAAACAATTGCATAACCATGAGTATCGAGGGTAAGAGCATTTCCGTGGATAACAGCGCATCAAAACGGTGTGCACCACTGGTTCTCACTTCCAAAAGCTGTATGTACAATAACCAGCAACAAAGTGTTTTTGGCCTTACTCAGTAGTACGGTTGGCTAAATGGTGCAAAGTAGTTATATATTAGATAACAAAGTGATTAAAACAGCATAACTGTATGCACACTGAATTGCAGGTGAAGATCTGGTTCCAGAATCGAAGAATGAAGTGGAAACGTGGCAAAGGTGGGCAGCTGCAGGAGAAGCAAAGCTTGGGGCCAGCGCGGAGCGGGCAGGCCGGGCGACCTGCTCCAGCTGCTGCCTCCGCCGTCATCACCACGGGACCAGGGGCAAGCAAGGAGCCAGATCGGACCAGCATACCCGAGTAGAATTATTCAACGCGAGAGCTGCGTTTGTCCAAAAGCCTTTGAACAAGAGATTACCCGTCTGAAAAAAAAAGGTAGCGTTTAAAGGTTGTCCAGCTCCGTTAGTCTTTGAAGTTCTCGCCTCAGCATGTTGGGCTTAATTATGCATTGGCAATCGGTCCCTTTTGGTCCAGTGTCGGTAAAACAATGTAATTTATCACCAACACTAGAGCAGAAAACCACGGTGATGTGTAGCAAGGGTGACAAGCGTATTAAATAGAAGTACATTCAAGAGAGGGTAGCAACCACTATAGCATTGGACCGAGTTGAAATGTATTACTTTTACACGGAACCGTTTACAGATAGATGTACATGCCTGTATGCAATTAGCAACGTGTACCATTCATCATGTTAAGACACCAAGGCAACAGTTAAATGCATTGCTAATGTACGTGTGCATGTGTTATTAAAATTAATGCCAGTGTAGTGAACAAGTGGTTTAAACTTTGGAAGAAAGGTGTTTGATGTTGGGAACACAATTATGTTGGTCACCACAAATTTGGCGATTTTATGCTGAAAATTGGCCAAAGATTAAGTAAAAAACACATTCCTGCGGAGGGAGCTGGTAGGAACGTTGGGTTGCTCGGTCAATGGCCAGGGTCAACGGCGGTGTGGTGTATTCCGCAAATATGCACGACTGAGGGTGGGCACAAGCCGGCGTGAGTAGGTTAAACGTTGAGTTTTATAAGGGCACCACGGGGTGACCACCCAGCCCCACCCATTTTTGGATGCACAACGGACGGACACAATTGTGGGCTGGTGTAACCAGGAGGTTCATACCAGTAACTCTACCTACACCTAGACCACACGTAAATGCCCTAATTTTCAGAACCTGAGGGTCAAGCATGGGATTGCTTGGATGGATAGCCTTGATAAAAATAAACGCGTGCAATTGGTATTGTGGGCAGTAGAGAGCAGTACAACATCCAAGTTATGCACTTTCCACCCACGTTGAATATCCAACCATTTATTATGCTTGTTCGCAAAGGGAAGCCTCCCGACCTTTCAATAAAGGATATTGCCAAGTTTGTGCAGGGGGTGGGGGCGACTATTGCTATGTACAGGCGTCTCGCTTAACGAGTGGAGATACGAAAATTGCTTAAGTAAAAATTAGTTGAAATGATCGTTTTCTCATCGACCTCATTAAAAACAGTTAGGTTTCGAACCAAAAATGTTTCTCTTTTTGAACAGCTTTAACATGAGAGAATCAAACATTTTAGCAAAAAAATTGAAATGCCACACGAAGAACCAGTGCTTGCAGGAACCAGTCTTAAGCGTCCACAATGAATGCGCTCGTTTTGAACGAATTTGGCCCAAATTAAAATTGCTCCTTCAAACAAATTATTATATAAACTCGTTAAGTGGGACACGCCTGTACAGCAAAGCAATATAAGAATTAAGTATTTTTTTAACTTTGGCCCATGACCCCCGTGCTCCATGGGGCCGACCGTTCCAAATAATGTCACAGGAGATTTAGGAATCAATTATTGCTCAACCTTTATTATTTTGCAAAAAACAGTTTACCAAAGCATTATGGAGACAAAACATAAAGTCAGTTCACATTTGGACAGGCAACAAAACAAATCGCGTATCAAAAAGAACACAAGTGTACAAACGCACCAAGTAAAACATTTGCATATGCATCTATTTATATTAATAACCACGCTTGAAAGTACGTAGCTTGTCGGCCCTTGCATTGGTCAGGCATCCACGGATAAACCTGCAGATGAGCCACAAACCAGGTGAGAACAGAAGTCACCTTGGCACCACATCCGACCAGCATGGCCATCTGTATTTAGTTACACCCGCTTTGCAGGTCACACGTGTGCCCAATGCAGGACTTTAGTTTAACGAGCTTGTCCAAGAACCTCGTTTCAAATTACAACCAGCTTTCAAGGACTTAACATCAAGGCTTGCACAGGTTACATGGCCCACCGAAAAACCCACAATTCTTCAGTATTCCTCTTCACCCTCCACCACATCGGCACAGTCAATCCCAACCTCCTCATAGTCCTTCTCAAGTGCCGCCATGTCTTCCCGAGCTTCTGCGAACTCCCCCTCCTCCATGCCCTCGCCCACGTACCAGTGCACGAAGGCTCGCTTGGCATACATGAGGTCGAACTTGTAGTCAAGGCGCGACCAGGCCTCGGCGATGGCTGTAGTGTTGCTCAGCATGCATACGGCGCGCTGCACCTTGGCCAGGTCTCCCCCGGGCACCGCGGTGGGCGGCTGGTAGTTGATGCCCACCTTGAAGCCCGTGGGGCACCAGTCGACGAAGCGAACTGCGCGTCGGGACTTTATGATTGTGATGGCAGTGTTCACATCCTTCGGGACGATGTCGCCGCGGTAGAGGAGGCAGCAGGCCATGTACTTGCCATGCCGCGGGTCACACTTCACCATTTGGTTCGACGGCTCAAAGCAGGCATTGGTGATCTCAGCGACGGACAGCTGCTCGTGGTAGGCCTTCTCAGCCGAGATGACCGGCGCGTAGGTGGTCAGTGGGAAATGAATGCGCGGATAGGGCACCAGGTTGGTCTGGAACTCATTTAGGTCGACGTTGAGTGCGCCATCGAAGCGCAGCGAGGCCGTTATGGACGACACCATCTGGGCGATGAGGCGGTTCAGGTTGAGGTAAGACGGAAAATCGATGTCCAGTTTCTTGCGACAGATGTCATAGATTGCCTCGTTGTCCACCATGAAGGAGCAATCCGAGTGCTCTAGGGTGGTGTGGGTGGTGTGGATGGCATTGTAGGGTTCCACGACAGCCGTGGACACCTGTGGCGCAGGATAAATGCAGAACTCCAGCTTTGACTTCTTCCCATAATCTGCAGAGAGGCGCTCCATGAGCAGCGACGTGAAGCCAGAGCCTGTGCCGCCGCCAAAGCTGTGGAATAACAGGAATCCCTGCAGTCCTGTGCATCGCTCGGACTGGAGGTTGAAATGAAAGGGGCGTTAATACAAAGTTAAAGTTGGAGGACTCGAGTCAAGTTTAGATGCAACAGTAAAGCTACTCTCGTAACTGGCAAAATATAACATTTCACAGCCATCTTCACCTCTGCTGAAATCTATGCTCCCATCGACTTCTCTGCAGTTCATTCTCTAGTTTCAACTAACCTACCTTGTCCCTTACCCGATTTCTTCTACCTACACCTAGACAAAGCATAATCCATCGTACATGCTGCACCCTGGCCCCTCTGCTGCCTTTCTTCCCTTCTCAGAGACATCCTCCTAGGCCTTGGCCAACACCTGGGCTAAATATTTAACGTCGCCTCGTACGAAAAAGCCGAGCTAAACTGGAAGACCCTACCCCACTGCC
The DNA here is from genome assembly GCF_965212315.1 of Lampetra planeri. NCBI lineage: Eukaryota > Metazoa > Chordata > Hyperoartia > Petromyzontiformes > Petromyzontidae > Lampetra > Lampetra planeri. The sequence continues at coordinate 5,826,852 of NC_136107.1, read as the reverse complement.
GATTCCCACTCGACTTACATTTCCGTATTTTCAGACTTCAATTCCGCACTAAAGGCTCCGCACCAATCCCTTCCATCCCTAATTTATTCCATTTCAATGCACCCTGCGCTGCTATTTTCTACCTTAAACTGTACTACATCTTGATTTGAAGTGTTTGTGACTGCAGGAATCCACACTCCGGTTCTTTTCGGTAAAGTCAGAGATAGAAAAGAACGAAACACGACGTTTTGGTCACAACAAGCATCCGTCATCTAGTGAGAAAACGATCTTGTCCCCCACCCTTTCGTCCTCTCCAAATATGAGTGAAGATCTCTGAAATTCAGTCCACTCTCCTCACTACCGCCCTTACAGCATCATACCTACCTGCCCCTCCCGACAATTCTTAATCTGCCTTTAAATCATTTATCCCTGCGTTCCTCCTGGAGCTATCAAACGTCTCTGAAACATAAAACGTTTCACCCTTGACCTCTACCTACTGCCGTTCCTTTCTTCCATCTGTTATCCCAATCATCCTCCCGTTCTTCCGAAACTCTTCAATTCATCCCTCTCATCTGGCATCTTCCCAAACTGCTTCAAATCCGCCATCATTCTACCACTTCCTGGGAAAAAAACCTTCACTAGATTATTCCAGCCCTGCACACCATCACCCCATTTCCTTGCTTTCCTACTTTTCAAAACTCCTCGAAAGGCTAGTTCACACCCAACTCTTCCCTCGCTCTTCATTCTCTCCAGCAGTCTGGTTTCCATCTGCGCAACTCCACAAAACAGCTCTCCCTCCATGTGCATAACCACTTGGCTAACTCACGCCACCTTGGGCCTTTCATGGTCATAATTCTCAACCTGCCTGTGGCTTTTGGACACCTTTTATCACTCCATCTTATCCACCACCCAATCTCAACATCTCTGGCATCCCACTTCATTGACGCTGCTCTTACCCCATTTCTCGTTCATCCGCCGTCTCTTTTAACCATGGTTCTTCCTCCCCCTCCGTCATGGTTGGCATTCCCCAGGGTTCTGTACTTGGTCCCCTCCTACATATCCACCCTCAATCCCATCCGTTCTTCCTTCAATCTTTCGTATCATCAGTTTGCTGACTACTCAAACCTAATTTTCCTTTAAGGCTTTCACCCCTGACCTGACCACATCTAATTCTTTCTAATGGCCATCCAAGCATGGATGACACATTTCCTTTCCCCTTCTAAAATAAGTGCTCTACTTTCCCATCTCTCGCCCTCCTCCTAACCCTTCCCTCTGCTCAGTCCAACTCCGATTGCGTCCGTCCATATTCTTGGCGTCACCTTTGAATCCTCATTTGCCTTCACTTCCCACATCGACAACAACCACGAGCATTTGCTGCTTCCATCTTTTCAATGAATCAGGAAATTTCGCCCCCTCATCATCGCCGCCAAACTTATTGTGCACTCCCGAGTCTTCATGTCTGGATTATTGCAATTCGCTCCTGGTCAGTCTCTTCCCTACGCCTTTGCCCCTCTAGAAATTCAAAAATCGGCTACACGCACCATCTTTAACCTCCCCTTCACCACTCGTTACGCTCCTCGCAATCAACTTCAGATGCTTCCTATCCATCACTACCGGTACTGCCTCTTCATATTACTCACGTTTTCAAAGCTTTTCATGGACTGCCCCCCCCCCCCAAACGGTCTTCTAATTTCCTTGTCCGATCAGGCCCGCTCCAGTCACAAGCTGCCGATCTTCTTGCGGTCCCCTCCACCCTGCGCCCAATCTCGCTTCAACTCCTACTTGCCCCCTTACGCACCTGGAACAAACTCCCTCTCCACAGACTCCCCTCGCCTTCTTTTCACACCGTCCCCAGGTCCTAGCTTTTATTTTTGCCTTTTTCCTTCCTCTTCCACTACCCCTACCAGCACCAGATAATGCGTGCAATGCCTCCACCACACATCGCTCCTTCCACCCTAGTTAACTACCCAATTTCCAATCCCTTGCCATTTGTCACTGTAGTCCGCAAGCATTGTTAAGCACCTTGGTGAAAGGCGCTCTATAAATACAGAATAGAATCTTAAAATAGTTTCGTGGCTCAGTGAGGCTACCCTAATTTAAGGACTTGTAAAGCAGAGCTCTCCCAAACTCCATTAAACATGGAGCACTCATTTCCATTGGAAGTCCAGAGCTAGGTGGAGATTCCACAATCATAAAGCCAGGATAATTTAATACCCACTTCCTGCCAAGGTGGACTACGATTAAATTACTCTAAAGATGGCAGTTGACGAAGGCTAGGTTCTACAAATCCACAGGTTGGTGGATTTCAGTTTTCTATATGGCCAATAGCCCCAATAGCTTGAGTTGTGCGATTAACTGTAGAACATTTCATAAGACATTGCAATGTAAAGGATGCTTTTTAAAGCACAGCACGTGCCTCTGGACCACGGCTGCTGTGAATATGCAGCATTATACCTCGCTACAGGATGCACTTGTTAGGAAGCCTACTACACTTCAAAGTGGACCAATTTTTAAAAAAATGTTCTGCGAGTCTTGCTACAACTTATCCCATCTTCAGAATGAAACATTAAAGAACAGAAAATAATAAAAACCTCAATGTGAATATTGAAAAATACCTTATTTGCCCACCTTCCAGAGACGAAATTGATGGCCATACCTCGACCTAGTCAGTCGCTGGATAAATGCTCACCAGAAAAATGTAAATTCAATCTATGTTCTGCCGAACTGATTATTTATTTGCAGGTAATACAGATAAGAACACTTAAGTTGTGGTTTTGCATCTGTTGAACTGTTCAAAGTACATGCGGCTATAAAGACGAAAAACTATTTTAAAAAATCCCAATTTGTGAGGCGCATATCTGAAACCCCCAAAGCTAGCAGAATTTGGGATTTATTACTATGGCACCTTGCAGATTTTAGGATGCTGGACAAACGGTCCGACATCACCGTCGCGTTCGAGTTTCTGTATTGAACACCTCATTGTCCCGTCTGTGGCCAGCTTCAATGCATTAAGAAGTGATGGTACATCCAAGGAAGAGGAAAAACAAATAATCACCAGTTTGCGGATCCTGTCCACAACAGTCTCAACGATCTGTTTGCCAATCGTGTAGTGGCCACGTGCGTAGTTGTTGGCTGCGTCCTCCTTGCCACTGATCAGCTGTTCCGGATGGAAGAGTTGTTTGTATGGTCCCGTGCGGACCCCATCTGGCCAGGTGAGCACACGCAAAGGGAGGTTTGTAAGAAATCAAGGGCAATCGAGGTTGCAGTTTAAAATGAGATTGAATTTCGATTTAAAGCTTTCGTGACTGCAGGGATTCATCTTTTTGGTTCTGGCCGAAACGTCGTGAGAATTATTTTATTATGTTATATTTTTATTATTTTATTACTTCCCTTCTACGTGACTTTACCGAAAGAACCAAGAAGACTATGAGATTGGTCTAGCAGTGGAAAGTCAGGTGTTGGCAATGTCATCTTCCCATAGCAGGGGATATTTGTTTTGCTCCTTAAATCTTTATTTCCACTCTGTAGCTTGTCCAGTTCAAGTCAAATTTAGTTGATGAACACCAGTTATTATTGCCCATCAGCAAATCTCAAAAAATACTTATCTGCACGATTTGAGTATCACTAAATATTCAGAAACCAGTATCAACATGAGAATAGGTTTTCCCCTTTCTGGCAACAAAACAGGTGGTCAGATTTCGATTTAAAGCTTTCGTGACTGCAGGGATTCATCTTCTTGGTTCTTTCAGTAGTCACGTAGAATGGAAATAAAATAATAAAAATAAAACCTAATAAAATAATTCTCACGACGTTTTGGCCACAACGCAAGCCGCCGTCCCCTCAGGTGAAGAACAGGTCTGTCAGAAAGACAGCATCTGAATGAATACCACCAGGCTTCGCAGCGTATATTTAAGCTGGGTTGGAGGGGGAAGAGCGCCTTGACAAAGTAATTTGCATATCAAGAGGAATTTAGCATATTTATGGGAAATTCAGGTATGTGATTAGTACTACTTATGCCCGTGCATTATGCAGGATTAGCAGCATAATGCACGGGCATAAGTAGTACTAATCACATAACTGCATTTCCCATAAATATGCCAAATTCCTCTTGATATGCAAATTCCTTTGTCAAGGCGCTCTTCCCCCTCCAACCCAGCTGACAGACCTGTTCACCTGAGGACGGCTGCTTGCGTTGTGGCTGAAACGTCGTGAGAATTATTTTATTATTTTCATTCTACGTGACTTTATCGGAAGAACCAAGAAGACCGGTTATTATTGCCCATCAGCAAATCTCAAAAAATACTTATCTGCACGATTTGAGTATCACTAAATATTCAGAAACCAGTATCAACATGAGAACCTGTCTGGCAACAAAACAGGTGGTCAAATGTTAAAACACCAAACTCAAACCTTTAACAAGGAAACGTGTCTGCATTTAAGCACAATACGTGTGTCAGAATGCAAACAAAACTCCGATAATATATGCATTGTCTTTGAAACCGATTGGTCCACACCAGAGACGGCTTTCTTTGGAGCCCAAGTCTTTTGGCATCCTCTGGTCTAACACATTGAGACTAGGCTCAAAAAGAAAGCCGTCATTTTAAGACAATGCATAGAGTATTGTATTTGTTTGTATTCTGACCACAATAAATTGTGGTTAATGCAGACATGATTCCTTTTAAAAGGTTTCAGTTTGGCATTTTAACATCTTAACACCTGTTTTGTTGCCAGAAAAAAAAGGGGTAAATCTTATTCAGTCAGAAAACAGGTTCGTGTCTTTATAAATAATCGTTTGGGTGCATCTCCTTTTGCAACTCCTGTTTTGAAAAGATAAAATGGGCAGGTTATTACCCGGGGAGACGGGTAATGGAGAGAATACACCCAAAGAGGACGTCCATTGTGGCTATATTAAGGGTGATGAGATGCGCTTGTGCGAATGGGCAAAATAAATTTGGTAGCATCACAGCACGAGGAGGGGTAATGTGGGATAGGACTTCACCCTGCAGTTGACAGTTCCTCGTCATCAGGCTCCTATCAACCACTGTGGACTTCCCCACAAAGTGGTACCCATTTTAGAAAACAGCGCAGGAGGAGCAGCGTTAACCACCAATACCAGAATTTGAACAACCTTCCAACTGCGATTTGCTTGCTTCAACCACGCATCAAGATCTAGCTCATTTTATAAAACAATGTAAACAATGCTCAAACTGTCATTTCAAATATTGTACACGAACAATTTATGGTGTTAAGAAACGTTACAAACGACTTTGTGGTCTTCATTGGGCCATTATAAAAAAGGTACAGCCTTTGAGTGCCATCACTCAGTCTGGACTTTGTGCTCAGAAATTTTAATTCCAGGAACAGCCAGATTAATATCATGCCGTGTCAACAAAGCATTATACTTGGAAAATAGAAGCTAGCTCTTTTTGAATAAACACCGATCCCAAAATAGGTTGACAAGTGTACTTGAAAACGTATTTATATATATATATAAACAATTTATCTTTCCTGGAATCATGTTCTAGACACGTCTACTTCAGGGAGTAGAGTATACACATTTTTAGACATTAAAATTAAGATGTTACGTATGAATGCAATCGTTTTAAGCCATTTAATTTTGGCCAAAGCAAACCATGTAGTCAATTAAATAGCAATATTTATTTAAATGTCGCTAATTAAAGCGTTGTGGCCAATATCACACCAAGCTTCCTCCAACTTGTGCCAATACACAGCATCTGACACTCATTCAGGGTCACACGACACCCGACACTCATTTAGGGTCAAACTAATGCAAGGGTGGCCCCAGCATAGGTTTAGATGCCAAATGTATCCATGGCTCTATTTAATCGAGGTAGCCATAAGTATATGGTGCAACATCAAAACCACTGCACAACCACTCCCCACCACGAAAGGATGAAGGCAAAATTCCCATACGGAACCACCAACTTGAATGAAGCAAGGGCTGTCTAACAAGAAGCGTCGGGTACTTGGCACTACGCTCGGCCACTTTTTATTTTTTTTAAAGTGCCAAAGTGGAGACCCCGTGGAGCAGTGGCTGGCGTACCACATTACAAATCCAGCAACTTCCCATGCGTGCTTGGCTGCTACAACCGAGTACCCCGTTGGACAAGCAACTCATATTTAACCCCCCCAACCCTCTCTCCCCCCGTAAATGTGTAGGGAGACCACATGGCTCACCAATAACAGAAGGCTCCAGGTCTATGAAGATGGCTCTGGGCACGTGCTTCCCAGAGCCGGTCTCGCTGAAGAACGTGTTGAAGGAAGAGTCCACGACAGACGTCACATCAGTGTGGGTGGCTAGGTGGCCATCTGGCTTGATGCCGTGCTCCAGGCAGTAGAGTTCCCAACAAGCATTGCCCATCTGCACGCCCGCCTGCCCGATGTGGATAGAGATGCAATCGCGCTGCAGAAGGGGACAAAGTTGCATTCAGTGAACAAGTTTTGGCAAGTACGTGGATTCAAAAACGGCACTTTGCTACACGAGTGAGCATAATATCCATGCTTTTAACATTGATAAAAATGACACTTGAAATGGCACGAGCAAGTCAGCATCCTCACCATCACCACCGCTGCATAATGCTCGGAGTACATTTTATACAACAATATAGTTCTACAGTTACATTTTAATAAACACTTGGGGGCAAGCATGTCACTGTACTTTAGTTGTACATATTGCGGTGGAGGATGTCTCCACAAAATAGGGCTAATGCCAACATAACGAGTGGCCACAGGCAAGATCTTCACACCACCAGATATTTCACACAAACAATGCATCAGAGGCATGGTGACACGTTCAGAGCTGTTGAGGGAGGTTTTTTATAGATTACATTTTTAATTTTACAATTATTTTTTTATTAGCTGGCGTGCATTTTTTTTAGATGGGAATTTTTTTGTAATCCTTTGAAATATCTAGTGGCTGGCACAAATATTGCATACATTGTAACGGACTTACAATTACACTCGAGCACTACATAGAAATATCTATACGTATGCATTCTGAAAGTTTCCAACATGCCATTGTGCTGGTATTTGGTTAAAAGATGTAGAAGCTAATATATTAACACTTTCGGCCCTTAGTTGGCAATCATTAATAACGCACTGTTAATCCATCAGTGATTAGAAAACACGGATCTTTCCACTTCACACCTGTGTATCACCAAGCTTTGCCAGATCAATGCAACACGAAAACGTGGCAATGCATCTCACAAATTCTTAAAACTGGCATAGATGCCCTAAATTAAGCCCCATGCAAAAGTTGTACCAAGTCGTTTGGAGGCTCGAATCTTTTACAATTTCCTTTGTATCTGTACATCTACAGCTCACTGCTGGACGAAAGCTTCCTCTCCACGTCAATGCAGGTTATTCAAACCCACGGTGAATTAACCTCACTACGCTGGTCAATGCGGGTTGAAACGGCAGGCTAGATACGCTGGGGCATAGCCCCATGGAGATGTTTCTACACTGCCCCCCCCCCCCTGCTGCCAACGTAGCCCCGACATGAGCCTACTACTACACCTGGTTGGGTCCATGGTGTTCGCCCCCATATCAAGTACCATCCAGGCTCAAACCTGATTAGTGTGCAATAGCCAACGGTATCAGGCTATGGGCATAATGGACATACCCATGTGAATAAAAAATGACTTTTTTTACATGTGTGCAGACTTGTAAAGGTGCATTACTCCAGGGCAGCCTTCCGCATTCAAAGAACCATGCGGCACCAATTTTTTTGGCGACCTAGAGTCCTTACCGAAAATTACACGTTCCATCATTTGACGGGACAAGCTTAGTTTCCTTCAAAATATGATTCATTGTATTGAACCTAGGACGGATGATCTGCAGTGAACCCTGGCCAAGGATTTGAACCAACTTTCAAACGAGAATAAAGGAATGTTCATATTTTAGTAATTCAGATCTTAAGTGTATTAAAAAAGTAGACGCAATGTGTAACATTATCGCTAATTCTATACAATATAGCATATTTATTAATATTATAGGTCCGCTCTTAGAAAATACTATATTTAAAGATATCTAGTCTTGTTCTTCAATCCACGAATGGATAAATACCTCCACATGCCGTGACGGTCACAGAAGTTGTTTGGCCATACTTCACCACACTGGTTAGTGTGGAATGATCGGTGGGGATCGAGGTAGAGTGGGTGTAGCAAGGCCGTAATTATAATATATATTGGGGGGGGGGTGGGACACATCCTCCCCAATATTCAAATACGATCAAAATGTCCTCCCCCCCAATATATTGCTATAAAAAATATAAGTAATAATAATTGCTATGTATATATATAAAAAACTATTTGATAAACCTTGGCCACAATCTGGACTTGTCTTCATATAATTCAATGCATTATTGCCGTTAATACGATTGTGGTTATGGTTGTACTTTATTAATCCCCAATCTCAAACATTACATACAATGAAAGAAGAAATGGTAAAGTAAAAACAAAGCAATGTAATACAATACACTATTAGACATTGTTAAAACTAAATAAAAGTCCATCCCATGTGTTAGTGATTTTTTTTACATTTTAGGCAGGAAATTAGCTTTCAAATTTAGATATTTTTCTGGGTTGGGACCGCCAGACCCCCTGGAAGATTTAGTCCCCCCCCCCCAATGTTGACTCCATGGCTACGGCCTTGGGGTGTAGTATCAGCTCGGATCACTTGCCACCGATCGAGATCGGCCGCGGCGGGAGTCGAACTCGCAGAGTTCACAACGCAGTGGCGCCAACGAATGGCCCACGGCGCCTTCCTCCACCATTCGAAAACAACTCGCATTATACATACTGTATTGTAAAATACACACGCGCCCCCACCGCCCTTAAGACCTACCGTCATTCTTGGTGTGGGGGATAAAGAAACAATTCTCAAGAACACGAGCTCGAATAGCTCCCTGACAACTTTTTTTTCTTAAATGCAGGTTTACGCGATGGCGTGGGCTCAACCCAATACAAAATACAATAGCGGCTTACCTCACCGCACCTCTATTTATAATGGGGTGCAGCAGGTTTGATGAGATCGTGATCAATAATAATCATCTTAATTGTGCTCACCTGAGAAGAACTGTCTCGCTAAGCACCATATAAGGCCTGCTTGTCCCATTCACTAAAACTAATCAACGCACTTTGTGAAGACCAATTGACAATGCCATATGAAGGAGGGAGTCGGGGTGGGGGGTCCTTAATGCCATCGCATTTATTCATTATTATATCTGCCACAGCTGGCACGGATAAATAAAGGGATACAATTTATTACTCTGGTTTCAATGAGCGCGTGTTTTGTTTTGCTGAAGTATGTGCCGTTCAACTGAGTAAACACATGCCTTGGAAGATGACAGAGCAAACAAAATACGACGTAAAAACATGTTTTACACCTGTAGCAAACTTGCACGTGCACGGTTATGGTTTAATGTTGCTCCCGAGGTTGTTTAATAAAGACTTAAATCTTTAATGAAGCCAGATTTACTTATCGTGACGAGACCACCCTCGGTGCAATCACCTGAAACTACTTAATAAGTGAGTTGCCGAGGAAGAAAGCAAAATAGACAAGCCCAATACCGGGACATGCAGAAGAAAACATTGACTCTATAAAACTTGAGTATATATTTTTTTATTTTAGGCCAACTACGCTATTTTGCTCTATTTTAGACGCGACCTGGACACAAATGATAGCTCAACGAGGTGGATTGTCACGTGGAAATTTATAGCAGCCATATACTCGAAACGCATTTTTCGAAATGTCGATGGAAAAAAAAACAGAGGACCCGGAGAAAAATCCACGCGACCACAGGGTGAAAACGCAAACTCCAAATATACAGCAGGCGCCAGGCTCTGGATTGAACCCACGACTTTCTGTACACCAGACGAGAGAGTTAACATCTCGCCACCGCGGTCTGACAGTATACGGTGCATATTAGTGAGCTGGTAAACGGCCAATTATATAGGTTAGATCCAAAAAGTCAGTAAACATAGGGTTATTATAATGATTTTAACAAATGACAGTGTTATTTAATGTATTTGAACAACCGTTCAAACTCACTTCCATTAACATTTATACATGGATGAATTATCTTTTGAAATGAATTGAGGATTTTCTTTTTAAGAGGGCAGGTGTTAACTTTAAACATCGGGTATGTTTTAAGTCAAAATTAAAAACCCTGCATATACGTATACAATGGAATGCTAAATTAAAATTAATCCACCAGGTGGTGCTCACAGCGCACGCTGCACAGCCTTGCCATCACGACCAACCCTCCACCCATTGTTAGGATCTGTGACGCTCGTGGAAATCGTCATTGGCAGCCCCGAGCTTGCCAGTGAAGCTTGTGCTCGTATAGTCCTTTCCCCGTACCTCTGATTAGCACGGTTGCCTATGCACGGTGCGAAAATAGTTCAAAATACGTGCAGCTCTCCGAAGTGTTTTCAGTTCTTGAAGTTCCACAAGAATGTGGAACGAACGTCGAACGAACATTGCGACGTGGAGCAGTAACAACTGAAGAAGATGGACAGGCTTTCGATCGGGCTGACACAGGGATGACACAGCCACAATTGAGCGATGTCTCGCGATCGGAACACCCATTGCTTTTAGAGATGCATGCGCGGCAATTCGGTGTAACTGAGCTGCGATTGACTTAGCTTGCACGTGTTGTGAAGTGGATTATCGCTCACAGATAGTTGCCGATCAACAATCGGTACGAGCCGAAAACCCGTCACTACCCACTACAGTGTATCTACTACTTTGTCTACTCAATAGTGTCGATCCCAAATAAGATATGAACTTTCAACATGTAGGCAGTGAGTCGATCGCTTTAACCGCAGAGCTGCTTGGGTCGAATAACAAGTAACAAAGGGTGTACCACTTTGCCGAAAAGTCAACAGTGGTTGCGTTATGGATGGACTGGTCATCACCATCGGAATGTGGATTTTCCACCACGAGCCCAGGGCCACCGACAGAGATGAGCGCCGTTTCCCGCGCCTTTGTTTCGAGTTCGTGAGCAGCTGCTGATGAGAACGTGTATTGATGATGGTGATGTGCTGTTAAGCCGTGCCTGGAGGTTTCCCAGGAAAGGTAAACGCCTGCACATCGTATGGGGTGGCAGGCAATTAGAAGTATGTTATAGAGAGTGAGACATTAAGCGAGAGAGAGAGTAAAAACAGGTTCATGTTCAATTTCCCATCCTGAGTGTATTACGGTTTCAATATGCCACGTTCTTTCGTAATACGTAATAGAAACGAATGGATGCAAGATGTGCACCCACGCACCCCAAGATTGACTTGACGTCAACACCCCTTTGTTGATCCATTACCGAATGAAGGCCTCTCCACGACATGTTGCTCATGGGGGTTGTTTTACCATACTTCACCGCCCTGGTCAGTGAGTCCACCCCAGTGCCGCATTCCACCACTGCACGTGGCGGCACACGCGCGTGATCCAACGCTTTGGAGGCGGGGTTGGTGGATCACTTACAGATCACCAATAGTTGTGAGACTCTCACTCACATGAAAGCAGATGACAGTACGGGATCTCTGGTTCCCGTATCCCATCCCCAACTTTACCAAACAGCATTGAGCAGCGTGGTGAAGTATGGTCGAACATTACCCAAGTCTGAAGGTTCCCTTTCACAAGGGTGGTCCCTACTTGGCATGGTTGGACTGAGTATTTTCCCTGTAGTAGCAAGCGCAGTTGAAACAGTGGGCAGGTTTCTGAAATCGCAGCAGGATCCATTGGAACACTGTGCATAGTTGAACGGCGGGACGCACGTTGTAAAGGGTGGGTACTCCCACGTCTTCCAAGACACTTAGTCAGTGTGAGACACATCCTCGAGGATATGGGCCCTCTGGAGCTCCCTCTAGAAAGCTGCACCGTTACTTGAGTACACAAATGTTGTCCCTCGCGGGGGGAAGATACCACTCTAAAATACACACAGGTGGGTCCGTCAACCCACTTGCTATGTTGTCATTGTTTGACTTGCATCCCACTGCGATTTTTGCACACAGCGTTGGTGTACGGTGCTTTTTTCTGGAATTTTTGCAGGGTTTTTTTAGTTTGCACATAGTCACTTTAAGATGTTTTCTTGTTCATGTTTTTGTTTGTTGCGGTTGCACCCGATTCAAGAGCCGAATGGCTCACAGGGTTATACCTAATGAATGCACTTGAACTTGATCTACAGGCCACCTCGCATCCTCAAATGTTGGGAGTCTCACAGCACGCAATGATCCACCAACCCTCGATACTAATATCGACACACAGACAAAGATCCACGTATAGCATTAACAGACTGTAGGTGCAAGTGCTGTTAGCGAGCACCTATGAAGGCCGGAACGGTATACGAGGGAGTGGGTGGCTAGCACCACGCTCGACCGCCTTTGTCTCCCCAGTGGCGATGCTTACACACCGCACCAGATACTCACTTGAGGCTGACCTAGAGGAGGCCCGGAACTGGTTCAGATAATCGTCACTGGTGTTGGCCGTGATAATCGTCACTGGTGTTAGCCGTGAACGGGACTCGAACCCGGGTCGCCGGGTTTATAGCGCAGCGCGCTAACCGCTACACTAACGCTCATTGACACACGGACACACACTGATTGATTTATAGTAAGTACATTGTGTATCCATTCGTCTCGCGATGAGCTTGCCGCAGCTGTAAGATACTGAAGATAAACATTGCGACCAGACATCGTCGTCACCCCCACCCACCCACCCATGCACGTCGCGGTGTACCTTTCGGCGGGGGCATCAGGAAATGCCACCGGGCTGACGTATTGCGTCGCTTTTCGCTCGTCTTATTTACACGCGGTGACAACGAGAGCACGCTCCGTGTGCGCGCCGCGGACGCGCAGAGAGGCTCCAAGGGGTGCAAAGTCCACCTGCGTTTGTTTTTTTTTGCTCTAAAGATTCGGCCAAACAAATGCGAAGTCGACTTCGAAATCTGCGGAAGCTCCGCTCTTGCACATCCTCCGCTCGCATGATTCGGAGATTGTTAAGAGTTTGTGTGTTCAGTGATGTGTACATGTGTACGAATATACAGCTAGGGCGTCATGTCTCACTGAAGGAATTTTCCTCGTCAAGTCACAGCTAGAGATATACTGAATGTATTGTGCCCGGTGTGGAATTATTTTACCGAGTCGCTAACTCTAAGTAACATTGCTTCTTATCCGTGGGAGCGGTGGCGCAGCGATTAGCGCACTGCTCTATGAGCACGTCCATCAGATTTTGATTCCTGGCCACGTTAAACATCAGTGGCGGGTGATATCTGAACTCGTCGAGCCCACCCCGTCTCCAATTCGCACTCACGAACGTGGTGAAGTATGGACAAACAACTCCTACGGCCGACACGGTGTGTGGACCCCTTCCCTTAAGGGCCCTGTACTCGTTCTCTGCAATATTTGATGTTTTTGTGTTTTAGGTTTTCGTTCCTGCTATTCTCACGCTCCACGGATAGTCAGAAAAGTGGCTAAACGAGATCATCCGTGTCACAAATCAAATAAATTAAAGCTCGTTCATCAGTGGATTGACAAGGCTGTAAAGGGACATTGCGATTAACATGGACTTTATAAGTCATGTGTTCACGTAGGTTCGTTGGCCCACTGTGAAAGCCGGTCCCCGAGATGATTACGTAGCCCTGCTATGGTTTAACAATCACGTGGGCGGTCATGGTTATAGCTCCACAGACTTTTGGAATCTGAATGTTATCGTGAGTTTAGGCGGAAGCTGAGATGTGAACATACAACCACTTAAGGCGTTGTTGACTTTGCGTGGGTTTCTGACCTTGCAGTGCGTCTAAATTACTTACAGTATGTGCACATGATAGGCTCCTGCTGATCTGCTTATGTTATACACGGAGCAATATTAAACAAACAAGCGACCGAGAACCTCAGCGGGAGACATACACAATTGACATTTTGTTGCGTGTGCAACCAGCCATTACAGCTGTTAAGGAAAATGAACCACATTGCTGTGTTTATATTTTTGCCGTGATGCTGTGACTTGATTTCAGATTTCCGGTCACTAAATGGATATGAATTTCAAGAGGTGGTCCTGTGGCTCAGAGGTCAGAGCTCTGAGACCGAGGACATATTGAGTTACAATTCAGACAGCAGCCACCTGTAATGAAACCAGGTTCTCAACTGCAGTGAGTTGATGGACTCAGCTCAGTCACCGAAGACTGTACAAACAATAATCCATCTCATTAAGTTAAATACAGATTCTGGATTTTATGTGATTGTCATGCGATGGTAATTTCTCTCAGTGGCAGATTGGGTGGGAAATGTGCTACCCTGTACTGTGTGGATCAGAGGTAACTTGAATGGATCTCAGAAGTGGTTCTGTGATATATTTTTCCCAGGACCATTCTCAAGCGCAGAGTCCTGTATTGGCAGACGAGAGATATCCATGCGTTCTTCGCCTCATGACATGACGCTTAGAGCATAATTTGGATCAAATTGAGATAAACACATTTTTTTAATAAGGGCCAAATGTAGGCGCATTGAGGGTGCCTTTGGTAAATGATGATGAGTTCCAGTCAAAGGCAGTTCAATTAACTACACTCTCAGTTGAATCGGCACAAAAGTTTGGTTGTAAGTATACTTGATTTCTCTGGTAAATTTTTGTAAGTAATACCATACACTGTAATGTGCTTTTTATATAGTTACACGCATGAATGCACAATTCATGACATTCAACAGATCTCCATTTTGGGTTACTTTAACATTTAACTATAATTCATAAAAAAATGTCGTAAGATCCATGAGTAAAACTGTTCAGTAAGAATGCTGGCCAACTTTTGATCATCATCATCATCATCATCCTTCTCACCTGCATGGTCGATAAAACGATCATTAGATGCATAACAACCACTTTGTCAGAAGACAAAAGCGGTTGTACGTATTAAAAACTTTGTCAGAAGACAAAAGTGGTTGTCCTATGACCGGGCAAATGCTCGCAATTGAAATCCACCACTGGATAAAGACCACCAATAGATCAAAGCACCACACAGTGGTAATTTAAATACGGAGACTCTTTAGTTTGTTTAATAATAATAAATGGTCCATTAGCTGCCTTTGGCCATTGGAGTAAGTTACACATTTCCTAAAGAACTATATAATACCACGTGCTACTCACTTTTAAAATCCTTTATATTAAGTTCGCGTGCTTGCTTGTTTGCTTGCGTGCTTGCTTGCTTGCTTAGGACCGTGCAAATCTTTCGGTCGTTTTTTAACCCACTTCCCGTGATCCAATCGAGCTGACATTTTCCACACAGACTCGTTGTGCCAGACAATTATTGTTCGTGAAAAAAAAATTCCCAAAATTTTACACTTTTTTGGCAAAAAAATTGTATTTTACATATATTCAAATAGAACGCATTCATGGCTTTGGCTGAACGTCAGAGTGTAAGAGCCCAGAGCGTAACCCCTCCACAGGCCGTGGTGGAGTAGTGCAGTTGGTAGCGCCCTCGTTTCCCATGCCAAAGGTCGCGGGATCGATCCCCGTGTCCTCCACAGGCGAATATATTTTTAAATCCTTTATATTAAGTTCGCTTGCTTGCTTGCGTGCTTGCGTGCTTGCTTGCTTGCTTACGACCGTGCAAATCTTTCGGTCGTTTTTTAACCCACTTCCCGTGATCCAATCGAGCTAACATTTTCCACACAGACTCGTTGTGCGTGACAATTAATTTTCGTGAAAATTTTTTTCCAAAATTTTACACTGTTTAGGGAATTTTTTTAAAAATATTTAATTACCAATTGCTTAATGCTGGCAGACAATCATCTGACCCATAGGTGGCAGCCATCTCAAGCCCGACGACGAGAGGACTCTAGCCGCCACGCATATAAAGGATTTAGAGTGAAAAACTTTGTTTTTACGGGTTAATTTTTTAAACCCTGGAAGCGTGATGGACTGAGTCGACCACCGACCAGGATATATTGAAGTCACATTTGTGTGGTACTGTAGTTATGGGCGCTTGACTCGCAATCTCAAGGTTCAAACCTCAGGTGGAGGTCAACAAAGCCCATCATCACTCGGTGGTCGATAAGCTCATTACCACTTTCCGAGAAGTCAAGAATGGTTGCTCTATAAAGAAAGTGGCTCACCGCTATGGGAATGTCTAATTTCATCAATTATCTCAGAGCTGCCAACAGATAACAAGCGCCGTCCCAGTGCTCCTGTGAGCAGGAAGACAAGTTGACTTTGACTCAACCTTCTGATCGTGACTACAGATCTAACACAGCTCCACCCGGCCATATAATAACAATAATTGGCCAATTAAATAATACGTCCAACTGCAATACGTATTAAATACGGGAGAGGAAGAGGGATGGGGGTAAAGAGGACGTGGTCGCCCCAAGCATAACACCCGTAGCAGCTCACTCGGATATATTTAAAACTATAATTACAGGAAAAAGCCTACACGAGCTATTATTCGGGAATCCTCAGAAACACGATGGCAGCCGTGTGGATAATTAGAGCTTCTTAGCAACAGTGACAAGTGGAGCTCGCGATACGAGCAAACAAATGGATGGATACTTTGAGTTGCACCAAGTGTGCACAAGTGAACGTGTAAGGGTGTTCTGGTCAAGACGTTTTACAGTTCATTGTCAATGCTAAGCGATTTCCGTTTATTCTTGTATTAGTTTGTATCCTAGGTCTCCCCGAAAAAGACGACGTGTACTCGCGATAGTCTCTCGCCTGGTTGGAATGAAGGATGATGTCCATTGAGCGTGTCCGAGGTGCCAGCCATGTGGAAGCTGGGGGGGGGATACGTTTGTATGATGCGCTGTGTGACTGTGGGTTTTATTACGGTAAAGAAACGATACTGTAACTTGACAGTGAAGACAACGTCCCTACCACTTCCTCTACGTTCAAAAAAATCAAGCGGTGAATGACGCAATTTCGAAATGTGCTTTTACCACGAGACCAAAGTGTGATTCATTGGTATAGGAAGAGGGGAATTGTAGCAGTTTAGGTACATTTATAGCTAAAATGTGATGAATCGATTAAGCAGCAAGGTGCTTAATTGTATTATCATGACCATTGCGGAGGTCGATTAAAATAGGACCACCTCGTATCGAGGAGTAATTTGAACCTGGTGGCATTGTCGTCAGATTGGTGCAATTAATTGGAGAGTCTTAGTTTGGGGTACACTCGGCCAATCATCTCTCTGGGACCGTCAAAATGATCACCACTCTGTGAGACATCAACAGGGTTAATTGTATACGTAGTATAGATCTCGCCCGCAGAATGTGGGATTTCTATCCCTGACCACTGCCCGTTTGAGTAGGGATACACTTTGCGCTACAGATGGACTGGGCCCCACCGTATGAACGTGGAATGATATTTACCAATCGTTCAGGATTGACAACACGGATCAACAACGGGAAATGTCTCTTGAGAAGGGGGAACTTTTGAAAGGTTTTATGGCTCTTTTCAGAGAGCATTGCGTCATTGTGGCATTGGGTTTTACACGGAAGCGTGCCTCAATGTAAATACAAAGTCATGGCCGGTAACCACGGTTAAGTAGCAATAGTAATAATAATTATGATGCACTCCTCTGGGAAAGTCGCGAATGAGTGTTGAGACTCGTGTTATGATTCAACAGGTGCTGCACAGAGGGTTTAGATAATTCCTTATTTGGCATGTCTCACTGCTTATAGGAGGGGACCAGACTACCCAGAAAAAACCCCAAGGATGTGAGGGCATAATATTTATAAACGGGCCGGCAATTTATTTCCCGTGACCTCTTCAACCGGAATGCGCTCGAATTCACGAGATCTCAGAATCAAAGCAGATTGGAGCATGCACACACAGGTTTCCATAAAGACTGTGCTGGGCAGCAGAGGGCAGTGCTACAAAGTCCATTGTTGCACTGTATTCCTATGCTTTCACATCTATGCCCCCCATCTTCACCAACCCGCACTGACCAGCGTGCTGAAGTAAGATTAAATAACTCCCGTGGCCCGGATGGCGTGGGAAGGACCTCATCTATCAGTGGATTGAAAAAAGGGGCAGTATATATCCCACAACTCATTGCTGTACTGCCACAGATCACCTCGTAGCTCAACATGTTTGGCGTCTCATGTACGCGATTTTCTCTGCGTACTCCGCTAATCCCGTCTCCGCAGCACTGGATGTCAGGCGTGCTCTGCACGATGCGTGAACAAGCATTGATTGGGTGGCGCTCATCTCCACTGACGTTCATGACACAGCTGTGGAAATTCCACATTCCACATGGCGGGGCCCAGTGTGTCCACAGAAAACAAAACACTCGATTCGAACGTGCCCACCACGCGCGCCAAACAGCGGGGAGCATGTTCCGATCGCCCCATACAGCACTCCTTATCTTGTTCACACACAAATCTAGTGTTACTTGTTTTCACTCGGGGTTATAACCCCTCTCCGCGAAAAAGCTGCCCACGACCCTAATCCCTTTGCCCTCTCCTACTCTCACCCCTCCCACCTACCCCCAAGAAGCAGAACAGATCGGCACACAAACGCGAGATAGGGTTGACCGTGCACCCCACAAGTATTCTGTGTTCCCAAGCCTCTTGAATAATAACTCTCTTGAGTGGCCGGCATAAGGGCGCGGTGTAAAAAGCCAGACTTTCCCACCCCCCACCAAGTCTGGCCGCGAGGTGGCCCGTCGGCTGGTGAGGGTTGGGGGGGTGTTACGTGAGGAATGCGCGTGGCCCTGGCGTACTCAGCGGCATATTATCGTATGAGCGGGCGGCCAGTGTGGGGGTCATTAGACGCTGTACTATTAAAATTCCCCAGGGGAGGCACTTTGGTTTCAGGTGTACACGGAGAAACCCCCGGCTGAAAAGCGGCCTTTCTGTACACTTTGTTAAAAATGGCAAATTGTGTGCGCGGCTTTTTGTTGTTGTTGTTATTGTTGTTGTTATTGTTGTTGTTGTTGCGCCACGCGCTTTGCCGCATACCCAGCGCAGCAACACGCCTCGCGCTCTGATGTTTAATGTTTTCAATGTTCTCCCACCAAACCGAAGTTTAATTTGCACATGTATCTCACGGTACCCGCATAGGGGCAGTACAGCAAGTAGATTGATGGTTTCTCCGGGCACTAAAGTTGCCAGCCATCGCAAAACAAACAACGTATACTCCATAAGAAATTGACGAACACATCCGAATCCAGGAGACGCCTGAAAAAAAAGCAAGTTCTGAGACTTAGTTAATGCTTTGTTATTAAGTAGAATTACTGAAATATTACGAATCACAGTATTGCGAATGGTAATCACAGTATGACATAAAATAGTGACTGCTGGAATATATTCAGTTCGTAATCAGGGTTAATGCGATTATTATGGTCAATGTTTAGGATAAGATCGGTGTCAATGAGAGAGGTAGTGGCAATGTTGTGGTAGGCTTAAGGATAGAATAAGGGTTGAGGTTCAGGATAATGGTAGAATCATGGGTAGGACTAGGGTTCAGGATAGGGTTATTATTAAGTTTAGTATTGAGGTGAACGTTTGAGTTTAGTATTAAGGTTGGTGCTAGTGGATTAGGATCATGGCTAACAATAGAATGAGTGTTATGGGTATGTTTGGCGTTACGGATGGCTGAACAGTTGGGTTTAATCTTAGTTATAGTATTCGTGTATGAGCGCACGAGTTAAGGAATTTAGAGTAGGGTTAAGGGTTAAGATTTGGGTACGTCACTGTGCAACAACAAATCTCCAAAAAGCAGACCCGTACGGATTTCTAACGTACGACTTGTAATTTCATTCATAAACAGTCGTTCCTTCTCCTCTTGTTACGGTCTGAGTACTGTTCATAGGGGAGCGCATTCGGGCCGAGCCGCATTACGCACAGGCGGATTGTATAGGCAACCGTGTGCCACCTTCGTTCGCAATGCGCTATTATGCGCAACTGCCTGCTTGCGTTACCCGAGACTGTACACACACACACCACACACCTGTGATTGGCGGCACGTTACGGGCAAACGTGTGCCCCCGTGACGCCTCGCTGCGCTTTATGCCAGAAAACATTCACGGAATCACTGTTACTCGAGGAGGCTTACGATGCAAACGATACTGTATGGTCAACTGTGAGAGCACGTAACACGTGTGTTAAGCGTCGTTAAAGGGCTCGACTCACACCACACAGCAGCAGCTTGCGAGTTCAAGTCCCAGTCAAGGGTCGATTCAGTCTATGGATCTCTACGGAGCTGTTATAAAATCAGTATCGATTTTTTTGTATTGTATGGGTCAGACTGGGCCCTCGTGTTCGGAATGTCGAATTTTGACTGCTGACTCGAGTCTGCGAAAATAGATGACAGTTGCCGGCGAGTTGGTTTGAGCAGGGAGATGCTGTGACTTTCAACAATGCGTTGTGTTGCATTGCAATATCGCTGCAGGCAGATGGTGAGTTGAAAATCATATTAGGATCATCATTGTTCCGGGGTCGATAAAACAGGCACCAGCAAGTGAGGTTGCAACACTTGGTGGGAAAAAAAAAACAAGTGTTCACCTAAATATATAATGGGAACGTGGAATTTCGACCACTGGCGCAGGACCGCCATCGTTCAATAGTCAATTGCTAATTAATTTGTGTTTCAATATTTGACGTTCGCTGCGAACAGTACTTGTTCAATGGATGAAACTGGTCCCTGTCGTACGAACGTGGAATTTACTACACCGGCTCAGGGCTGTAAATGGTGACGAACATAGATCCCCCCCCTACTTTCGCCGCCACGCTCGTTTGAGCAGAGACACTTTGAGTTTGCTATGAGGAGAGCGGAGGGTTTAACGTAGAGAGGAGAGCAGCCCCCTCTCTGTCTGTGCTGGGCGCCACGCGTGCATTCCCGACCACCCCATCATCGCTGTCCCGTCGACTTCCTCTCGTCGCTCTTAGCGTCACGCACACACAAGGCAGTCGCTCCATACAACCGAGGAGGGGGGGGTATTGGTGCGAGTGGAACACCTATGACGAATCCCCTACTTTCAGACCGTGAAAGGATGACGAGGACGTGTTGGGGATGCGTTCATCCAGCAGTTGTTGAATCATGACATATGCTTATTATTAATTATGTGCTCATGATTATTGCCGGCCAAATTTGAGTCCGCCATTGGTGATGTTTAATCAATAGAGAACGTTTAAAGCTGAGCCGACCGAGCGGAGGCCCATGCCATATTCAGACACAGGAAGACGGATGTACAGATATTACACACAGGGACAGCAGGCACGGGGTGGGGGGGAGGACACACGCGGGGAGAGAGACCGCGTGTACAACACGCAATTGGCCGGGAATCGAAACAAGATCACGGGGGTTCGTAGGGCAGTGCGTGAACCACTGCGCTACCGCGAACCGCCCCCGCCGTCACCCCCCACACAGACCTATTCCCACCAATACAGTCTCACGCATTGCTCACGCAGCGCCTCCAGGCGCATACGGATTTTTTTCCCATGCCATCATCCAGCGCTCGCTCGCCGCAGACTACCTACGGCCCCAACGCCCGTCGGACCCGGCTACAGTCATTCCGCACCGGCAGCCGATGAGTGAATCTCAGACAGCGAGAGGGGGAACAACACCGACCATGCCCGTAGACAGCGTACAGCCAAGCCCGGGGTAGTTGACACACGTCCAACGTGCGCGGCGGGCTTTCCCCTCTCTTCTTTGCGTCACCCTCCCACTCACCCACCCACAACCCCCCACCGCCACCACCGCCACCCCCATCCTCTCCAAGCCGCAGCAGCGGCAGCGTTGGAGCTGATCTCGCCAGCCAGAGACAGACTCGCGCGGACGGCCCCGCCCATCAGAGCCACTGTGACTTGACATGACTTTTGGGCGAGCAGTTAAAAGCGAGCACCGCCGGGGTTCACGGCTAAAGCGCAGGAGAAGCTCGCAGCTCGGAGCTCAGGGAGGAGAAGTGAGTAGCTCAGGGCTCACGGCGACACGGCGCTCACAGAGGCACCATACTCTATCTCGGAGGGGCAAGTTAAGAGGAACTTTGCTGCGCGACTTAGGGCTTGGTTGTCCAATGACTTTGTCTCGAACAACTAATACAGCAACAAACTTTGCGCGTTTTTGTTTTGTTTTTGCTCCTCAATTTAGTTTTCGTTCCGATTGCTGCTGTTATCGCCAATAGCTATATTTATTAATTCGCACGCGCGCACAACAAATTAGGCAAATAAGCGTTTGCAAGCGCTGAAATCGGCGTCCAACCGCGCGTGCCATTTGCCGTGTATCGCACCGAGTTTAAGGAGCACGGTGCTAGGCAGACAGACAGACATCGCTCGGGGGCCTCCAGACTTCCTCTCTCTCCATGTTGCGCTCCGTGCTGCAGACCGCTCTGCTGCAGACCATCATGACGGTGCTGGCCCTGCTCGTGCTGCTCACGACGAATTCGGTAGTGAGCGGCGCAACGCCGGCCAGGGACTTGCGAAACGCGTCTCTGAGCGCCACCTCGGGAGGCTGTTGGACGTGCGGTTCTCAGCAGCAGCAACAGCAGCAGCAGCAACAGCACGCGGGTGCCGACACATCCCTGCTGACCGAGGCGGTCAAGAGACACATCCTCGCTCGACTCCAGATGCGAGAGCGGCCCAACATCACGCAGCCCGTGCCACGGGCCACCATGCTCAATGCGTTACGCCGTCTGCAGGCTGGAGGGCAGCAGCAGCATCGTCAGCACCAGGCGACGCGTGGGAGCGACCCCAGCGAGCAGAGCTCTGAAATTATTAGTTTCGCAGAGTCAGGTGGGTAGTGGCGAGCGTGTACGGAGAGATGCTTGCGTGTACGTCTTGTCTTTTGTGTGTGTGTGAACTTTCCTGCATCTGCATTCAAACAGTGTCGGCAAGTGCAATTGTCAAGATCCGGGATGGTGACCACATGTTTGTGGCAGTCGGGCTACTGTCAG
This sequence comes from Lampetra planeri, assembly GCF_965212315.1. Taxonomy (NCBI): domain Eukaryota; kingdom Metazoa; phylum Chordata; class Hyperoartia; order Petromyzontiformes; family Petromyzontidae; genus Lampetra; species Lampetra planeri. The sequence goes on along the minus strand of NC_136107.1, from coordinate 5,803,979 downwards.
TTCTTGCCGGTTTCATCGTCAACATGATTTATGACCGCAATGCAAGAATGCAGCGTGTCGCCACTCTATCTGCTGTAAAATGCACATTTGATCAAGCGAGCCCAATTGCCGGCACTTTACAGCGCTTTGAGATGCTTGATTAAAAGCGCTATATAAATTATTATAACTGAATCATTGCGATCCCTTGTATGGCATTTTGCCTTTTATTTCATGCTGTGAAATGGACTCTTTTCAAAGCCTTCTGCCAACATTGGCTCTAAGAGGCAGTTAATTGTTATTTCCATGCTTATACGTGGGAAAGTGTGTGTGTGTTGTATTTGACCATTCGTGGTGGCCAAAAGGTTTGCACACTGCACCACCAACTTGACGAACCGCGTTCATTTTCCGGCTACGGCTAACTAACATAATTGCCTAGTGATATTACAGACCCGGTTCCGGGCCTCTCCTTGGTCAACTCATGCTCAAATGTGTTCCTGGTACAGTGTGTGAACAAAAACCCATCAGTGCTGGGAATACAAAGGCGGCCGGGCGTGGTGTTGACCGCACCACCCCCGGTGTGCCCCGTGTTCGCGAACAGCACAGCACTTGCCCCCAATGGTCTCTTAGAGGCCGCAGGAGGGAGCCGTTGTCTTCGTTGTGTGACCGCCCACATAATTCACACAACAGCCCAGCAGCACTTCTCAGAGCAGTCGTGAATAGGTGTGAGAAAAAACAAAAAAAGAACCCGGGAAAGTAATTACCCGTCCGCCAAATATACTTTTTTTTTCTGCGAAAAATGTTTCATTGAGGTTCAAGTCCTCCTTTGCTTTGTTCAAACGCAAGAGTGTGCCCTTTGCATGAGCGCTGGGGGTAGTTTTGTTATAGTATAACTTTACCGTTCATACAATGCTGCATTGACATAATCATGCGCAGCTGTGCGTTCTAGTGTGAGGGGTTGGAGCAGATGTCATCGGCGCCGTGATGGACATATACGGTCTATATACTGTGTATCATTTGCAAATCGTACGTCTCAGATATTCGTATTTGTGAACAGCAGAACGGCCAGTGCATCGAAACAGCTTAGGCACACACACGAGTACGGGTTCAATTCCTGGCACAGACTCTAAAGTGAAATGGTCATAAACAAAGCGTTGACGAGCGCAGGTTAACGATATTTGAGTTTTAGTATATCGCGCGACAAATGCAAACTAAAAAAAAAGTTGTTAAACACGGGTACTGTACAGCATCCATCGTGATATGTAATACTGTGCCGCGCGTCGCTTCTGCAAATTAATGAATGCATCTCAATGACTCTCACTTTGTCGTAGAAAGGACATCAAACGCGTCAATACACCATCCATTATGCATCAAGCGAGTGTGAGCCAACTGAATCAAAACGGTCTCTTATGCAAAGGAGAGACCTGAGCTTTAAACATGAGGCTCATTCACTCTCTGCTCAGCCTAGGGGGGAAAAAGAGACGTCTGGTGGAAATGGCCTTTTGCCTGTTTAAACAAATATATATGTATACACACAAAAAGATTACATACACATGTGGCTGGCTCGATGTCAGTGGAACTCCTTTGCATGAGCTGAGCGCAGTCTACACGTGTGCCATCCCCACCGCTATCGACCACCACCACCCCCTATTGTGCTCATGTCCTGGTGACAGCGCCGCTCACTGACGGGCGCTCACCGCTAGGGGAGCCCTTGGCCAGGAGGTTTCGCCGTGCCAACCTCGGTACTGTGAACGAGGTCTGACTCTCAACTGGCCACTCTGCCTCCAGCGCTATTAATGCTCTGTTGCCCCATTATATAATGGGGGCGCGTGGCCAACGCAGATAAGTTATGCACGCCGCATATTGTCGCGGATGTTGCTGCAACTTGGCGGTGCAAGCAACTGCTGTTGGCTTTTTTTTTCACCTTGTGTGTATTTCAAAGGGATTACACTGTTCGTTTAACACGTAGGGGGCCGTCCATAAATGACGTCACGCACCTAGGGGCGGGGGGGGGGGTCAGACATTTGTGACAATGTGTGACGAGGGGAGGGGGGGGTTTGAGAAATGTGACGTTACATCAACTTTAAATAAATATAGACAACACGTTCTACTTAATTAAATATACTTTTTAATAAATGTTTTCTCCTACAACAATAGAGTGCAGCGCCACATTAAATACGCACTACAATGACACTAGTTTAAATAGATTTGAAGCATGTTTTATATTTTGGGGGGGAGGGGGGGGGGACAGAGCTTTGTGACGTCATATTTGAGGGGGGGGTCTGACTTTTTGTGACGCCGTGTGACGAGGGGGGGGGGGTCAAAAATCGTCCAAAATCGCGTGACGTCATTTATGGACGGCCCCGAGGCTTTCGCGACCAATATTATTCATTATAAAGGTTTTTGGGTTAGATCGCGTTATTTATAAATGTGTCGTAACCCTCCACCACCCGACACAGCCAATCAGCAAAAAAATGTGTCACATTGACAAAAGACAAATAGTTCACTAACTTAGTCCACCGGTGTGTTGAAGAGTGAATCCACAACATTTACAATTTTTGAGTACGACGTTAAGACGACGTTTCGCTGGTAATTACATCCAGCATCATCGGGCAATTTGCCAGAATAGTGAAGCCCTCCACCTGCTCCCGGTCTTAAATAGAGCAGCAGGGTGACGTCATCATTTAACCCCTTCAGGTGCAGTGATTTGAGGCAGAGGGTGGGCGGTACTGTAATTATATAATAGATTAGTAATCAGTCAATTGTTAATATTAGTAATCAGTTGTAGATTAGTAATTAGATGTAATGTGTATTATTTCATAACTGAAACTAATTACAATAACCACTCAGGTGCAGAAATTAGAGGTGGGAGGGGGGGTATCGTAATTATACAATAGATTAGTAATCAGTTAATTGTTATGATAAGTAATCCGTTGTAGATTAGTAATTAGTTGTGATGTGTATTATTCAATAACTTAACCCAATTATTATACCCAAGCAGGTGCAAAAATTAGATGGGGCAGAGGGGGAGATGGTTATTGTAATTGTATACTACGTTAGTAATCAGTTAATTAGTATGTGTTTCCCCTATAAGGAATTGTAATTGTAATATGTATTATTTAATAATACGCTTCCAGGCCGCACTAAGCCTGTAGCTGTCAGAGCGATTAAAGTTATTTGTATTTCTCTCAATTTCAATGGATTCTCTAATTAGTCTTAGCCAGTAATAATTAGTTTTACACAACACTTCAACGTTATCAAAATCAATTGAGTGGCCTTGTTGGCAAGCATGTTCTGTCACTGCCGACAGTTGTGTTTGAGATAATTTAATATTTATTTGGTGTTCTTTTATTCTGACGCTGATGTTACGTCCTCTGTCCAATAAAGCATCTGCCACATAAACAATTAATCCGATATACACCTTCTGTTAATAAGTTAGGTAATTCGTCTTTAGTGCAAGATACTAGTTTTGCGGAGAGAGCTGGTAGGAACGTTGGGTTGCTCGGTCAATGGCCAGGGTCAACGGCGGCGTGGTGTATTCCGCAAAAATGGCCGACTGTGAGGGCGGGCACAAGCCGGCGTGAGTAGGTTAAATGTTGAGTTTTATAAGGGAACCACGGGGTGACCAGCCCCTTCCCACCCAGCCCCACCCCACCCTCCCCAACCAGCCCCTGCCTGCACGACGGACGGACACAATAATCCCCTGTGGGCTGGTATAACCAGGAAGTTCCTACCAGTATCTAAATATATAAAATCGCAAATCTGTCTGTCTGTGTGTGTGTCTGTGTGTCGCCGGACCATACGCAGTTTCATTGGACGGCGGTTGCCCCTGGCAACGGGTAGCGACGCATTCGCTGCCGGGTGGACGCCATTTTTAATTCCCGTTAAAAATATGCGCACGCATTAACACGCGACTCTGAGGTAAATTCATCAAAGTTTCACGTCCTCTTCACTCCCCTCCCACCCCAATGTGTGCAATTACTATTATAGGGTCGGTAGATAATAAAATTATAGCGATTACACACTATTATTGTAGCGCGGGGGGGGGGAACGGCACCCGTACCCAGCCTCAGCCGGGTGGGCAATTTAGGCGAGGCCGGAGGCTCTGCACGGTACTAGGCCTCGACACCCCACCACCCTACAGCGGATCGGCGCGCCTCACTAAAACTCTACAACAGATCGGCACGCCGCACACAAACCCTACAACGGATCGGCGCGCCTCACTAAAACCCTACAGCGGATCGGCGCGCCTCACTAAAACCCTACAAGGGATCGGCGCGCCTCACTAAAACCCTACAACGGATCGGCGCGCCTCACACAAATCCTACAACGGATCGGTACGCCTCACACAAATCCTACAACGGATCGGCGCGCCTTACACAAACCCTACAACGGAAGCGTAACGCATTGTAGTGTCGTGGTTAGCGCGCCTCGCTACGAACCCGGCGACCCGAGTTCCATTCCCGCTCACGACCACCACCGGTGACGATTATTTCAACCGGTCCTGGGCCTCCCCTAGGTCGACTCAGCCTCAAAACGAGTAACTGGTGTGGCGTATGAACATCGCCACTGGGGAGACAAAGGCGGCCGGGCGTGGTGGATCCAAGTCCCGGGCGAAGCCGGGTAGTACAGCTAGTAATATATATTTTAGCAACGACAAAAAACAGTTCACTCATCAACTTGGCTGCGTGCAGGTTGTAATTCAAGATTGTGTAGTACTTTGGCGTAATAGCCAACACCGTGCAGAATATATCCGAATACATCCATTCATTTAGTCATAATTCGTTCATTAATCGTTCGCCCATTCATTTGGGTAGGCTACACGACGGCAGAGTCCAACGTGCACTATATTTAGTGTGGGAAAGCAAAGAAAAATATAGAAAGCCATGGACACAGCGTTATTTAAAGTGCGGGAGAGAACCAGGGAAAGAGCGTGGTCTCGTAATAAACTCATGGCGAGTAGAGGTAATCCCAAATACTCTGTTTTGAGTGTGCCATCATATTACTCTTACTTAGCATGCACCTGTTGATACAAATCATCATGATCAGCCATTGTTTGTCCACTCCTGGATGAAGGCTTCCCCACACTACAGTCACCATTCCTCGCGTTCCAGCGTTACTGCCTGGCTCAGGCACATGAGCAGATCTCATCTCTACATCCTCATGATGGTTGTCCTCTTTGGTGTGTTCTCTCCTTAGGCTGCCAATCCATTACCAGTCTTGTCCATCAGCTATCGTCCCATGTAGCAATGTATCCTGCACAAACCCCCCTTGGCTTTCTTTAACCGTCCATGTGAGGTCTCTGACTTGAGTATGTGGCGTCGAATTCATTGTCTGTCTCTCAGTCTAATTCAAAGCATGCATCTCATGCTTATTTCTGCATGAGATGCACTTTTACATTTTTTTATTCCATTTTCTTCTTCACTCTTCATATTTGTGATCCATATGTCATAGCTGGCATTATTCCACGATGGGGCACTTCTTCATACTAATTGGTGAATTGGTATGCTCTTTTCATGATCATGTTTGACTTTCCCAAGGCTGTCCATCATACTGTAATGCTATGTTCGCCAATGAATGTCATCGTTTTGATCCCAATCCACCTTCACCAATTGCCCTAGGTACACATTATGCTGTTTTCAAGTTATGTCTCTGCTGAACTCAGTCTGCCGGGTTCATAGCGCAGTGAATAAATGTATGTTACACGCATTTTACCTGGTTAAGTAAAGGACTCTAGGTTGGATTGAATGATTAAATGCTGAGTGGCAAATAGGATAATGCACACCTAAGTGATATAACACAGCAATGCTAAGCTGGATAAAATTTACTGGGGCAAAAGCCCCTGGCACCACTACAAGGGAAATAAATTATTATCTATCAGATTATTGTGCCCACAAGGTGATACAGGGCCATATGGCGCAATGCCTCCTCAAAAAGGTGAAACAATATCCCATAATACAGTGCAATCAACTCAAAGATAATCAGGTGGATGGGTCATCTGGTATACATCTTGTAGGCAAGCATGCGCTCACACCTTAGGGTACTACACAGGTTTATGTATTAGCTGGTGCAAGGGTGCTACACAGGTAGCAATTTTCCAAACAACGGTGACTTAGCAATATCGCGGACATACAACAAGCTTGTTCTATTTTGGAGTTGCAAATTAGTAGCTTGGGACTTGAAAAGGAGTTGGACTTAAGCCATGCTGAACTTCTTCATCAACTTTTCAAGCAATGAATGTGGGGTAGATGGCCAGGCTGACCTAACTTTACCAAATAGGATCAAACTTTAAGCAACTTTTGACAAATGCCCTCACTTCTTGGTACAATCCCTCAAACCCTTGTGATTGCAAAAAGAGAACACGATCAACGAGGACTACTTGTCGCTAAGCTGTCTGTCGAGATCCCTGCAACAACAAAAAACACCGTTTCAGATATTTGTATCTGCTATCAGGTGTTTTCAATATCTTTATTGAAAGAAAAAAACCCCACTACGTTTGTTTTCGACTTCAGTGAGCAAACTTTGTTCCTATGTAACTAGCCACCGCAGTTTTGGCAGTGTCCACTGCACGCACTGATGGGCGTGCGCTGCACAATAGGCTCTGTAGGACCTCGGACGCTGTTCCCTGTGGACCGTTTTTATTTATTAAGCGCTGGTAAATATACAGGGTGGCTTAAAATGTCAGGACACGTAGGGTTATCATATTTATTTAACACTTGCACGAATACATTTTCATTGCGTATTTTTTTTACTAACGTCTATTTTTCTTATTCCTGCGGGCAATAGAGCATCCATCGTGATATGTAATACTGTGCCGCGTGTCGCTTCTGCAAATTAATGAATGCATCTCAATGACTCTCACTTTGTCGTAGAAAGGACATCAAACGCGTCAATACACCATCCATTATGCATCAAGCGAGTGTGAGCCAACTGAATCAAAACGGTCTCTTATGCAAAGGAGAGACCTGAGCTTTAAACATGAGGCTCATTCACTCTCTGCTCAGCCTAGGGGGGAAAAAGAGACGTCTGGTGGAAATGGCCTTTTGCCTGTTTAAACAAATATATATGTATACACACAAAAAGATTACATACACATGTGGCTGGCTCGATGTCAGTGGAACTCCTTTGCATGAGCTGAGCGCAGTCTACACGTGTGCCATCCCCACCGCTATCGACCACCACCACCCCCTATTGTGCTCATGTCCTGGTGACAGCGCCGCTCACTGACGGGCGCTCACCGCTAGGGGAGCCCTTGGCCAGGAGGTTTCGCCGTGCCAACCTCGGTACTGTGAACGAGGTCTGACTCTCAACTCGCCACTCTGCCTCCAGCGCTATTAATGCTCTGTTGCCCCATTATATAATGGGGGCGCGTGGCCAACGCAGATAAGTTATGCACGCCGCATATTGTCGCGGATGTTGCTGCAACTTGGCGGTGCAAGCAACTGCTGTTGGCTTTTTTTTTCACCTTGTGTGTATTTCAAAGGGATTACACTGTTCGTTTAACACGTAGGGGGCCGTCCATAAATGACGTCACGCACCTAGGGGCGGGGGGGGGTCAGACATTTGTGACAATGTGTGACGAGGGGAGGGGGGGGTTGAGAAATGTGACGTTACATCAACTTTAAATAAATATAGACAACACGTTCTACTTAATTAAATATACTTTTTAACAAATGTTTTCTCCTACAACAATAGAGTGCAGCGCCACATTAAATACGCACTACAATGACACTAGTTTAAATAGATTTGAAGCATGTTTTATATTTTGCGGGGGAGGGGGGGGACAGAGCTTTGTGACGTCATATTTGAGGGGGGGGTCTGACTTTTTGTGACGCCGTGTGACGAGGGGGGGGGTCAAAAATCGTCCAAAATCGCGTGACGTCATTTATGGACGGCCCCGAGGCTTTCGCGACCAATATTATTCATTATAAAGGTTTTTGGGTTAGATCGCGTTATTTATAAATGTGTCATAACCCTCCACCACCCGACACAGCCAATCAGCAAAAAAATGTGTCACATTGACAAAAGACAAATAGTTCACTAACTTAGTCCACCGGTGTGTTGAAGAGTGAATCCACAACATTTACAATTTTTGAGTACGACGTTAAGACGACGTTTCGCTGGTAATTACATCCAGCATCATCGGGCAATTTGCCAGAATAGTGAAGCCCTCCACCTGCTCCCTGTCTTAAATAGAGCAGCAGGGTGACGTCATCATTTAACCCCTTCAGGTGCAGTGATTTGAGGCAGAGGGTGGGCGGTACTGTAATTATATAATAGATTAGTAATCAGTCAATTGTTATTATTAGTAATAAGTTGTAGATTAGTAATTAGATGTAATGTGTATTATTTCATAACTGAAACTAATTACAATAACCACTCAGGTGCAGAAATTAGAGGTGGGAGGGGGGGTATTGTAATTATACAATAGATTAGTAATCAGTTAATTGTTATGATAAGTAATCCGTTGTAGATTAGTAATTAGTTGTGATGTGTATTATTCAATAACTTAACCCAATTATTATACCCAAGCAGGTGCAAAAATTAGAGGGGGCAGAGGGGGAGGGGGGAGATGGTTATTGTAATTGTATACTACGTTAGTAATCAGTTAATTAGTATGTGTTTCCCCTATAAGGAATTGTAATTGTAATATGTATTATTTAATAATACGCTTCCAGGCCGCACTAAGCCTGTAGCTGTCAGAGCGATTAAAGTTACTTGTATTTCTCTCAATTTCAATGGATTCTCTAATTAGTCTTAGCCAGTGATAATTAGTTTTACACAACACTTCAACGTTATCAAAATCAATTGAGTGGCCTTGTTGGCAAGCATGTTCTGTCACTGCGACAGTTGTGTTTGAGATAATTTAATATTTATTTGGTGTTCTTTTATTCTGACGCTGATGTTACGTCCGTCTGTCCAATAAAGCATCTGCCACATAAACAATTAATCCGATATACACCTTCTGTTAATAAGTTAGGTAATTCGTCTTTAGTGCAAGATACTAGTTTTTGAATTTTGTATACTGCACCAAATCTTACTTTAATGTTTTTCTTTTGCAAAACACGGGCTAATTTGTCAGTTACTCCTAAGATATATGGTATTCTAATTGTTTTAATAATCTGATCACTTTCAGCGGTGTTGCTTTGCGATCGTGATTTGGCATTCAGTGCTCTGTTAATTTGAGCATTCTGTCGCAAAGCAACACTGCTGCCACAAAACCTGCCTCCTCCAAAGAGCTGCGTTCTCAGCGAGTTGCCACCATACCAGGCACCCTTTACAACCCCCTTCCCACGTCCCCACCCAGTGCTCGCATGGCGGCACTCACCCTCTGCCCATGTGGAAGAAAATCGACTGTCGGGTTCCCGGGGAACAGGAGGCAGCCAAGGTGAATGAAGGGTTCATTGCACAGGCAATGAACCGGGGGAAGGGCGGGGGGCTTGGAAACCCAGACAGGATGTCCACTCCATAAACACTGGCACATGTTCAGTTTATTGCAGATTTTCATTTGGATGCGACTTTGGATTCAGGATTAAGTGCACTGCAGATTGTGGCAAGAGTCAGTGACGGTGAAAGCCAAATGGCCACTTCACGATGCATCGATTAAAATATATTGCTATGGTTTGGATATATGCATCGCATCGTGGTAGCAAAAAATTATTTAGATTCGTACGTGTTGCATGTGATCGTTCGCAAGAGTTTATACGCGCTGCACAATGGTAATAAGTGAATACACATATAGTTGGGTTCCTGAATCATATTGTGACCCCCGAATCACAACGATGCATTGAGTTACAGCAAGCGGTGAGTCATTGCGTGACTGGAAACCAAGCACTGTGGTGGATGAGCAATGTTCATCTGCCCATCGGCACAAGATTGATACGACAGGACGCGTGAAGGGCCTTGTCGTAGTATTCGAAGTTGGTTATACTGCGTGCATGTTCACACGTACATTGCTATTGCAAGAAGGTTCAAGGCCCATCTCACCAAATGTTGTCATCCTAACAGTCATTATGGTTCCTATGAGACGACCTTTGTCAATATTTGTATTTTTTGTAGAAGCTTGTACACATAGAAACACACGCAAAACGACACACACAAGTATATACAGTAGGTGTATGGCTCTGTTTAAACATTAATGGGTTTTTTTTACAGTAGTCTCTGTCAAAGTCAACACATTTCTAAAACTAAACACATTGTGCGTTCTTTTTAGTGCACGGTCAGGTGATTATTACTCATGAACAACACAAAATCTTTTGCAGGCACAGTTCAAACAATGCCCTCGACTTTTCTTGCTGGTTCCAAAGTTCAGATCTCTAGGACACATATACACATGGAAATTACCAACACAAATATAAATTATTTAGGGTTATGCTCAGCTGAGAGTATAAATGTGTTCTCAGAAGCTGTTGCATTTCATTAAAAAAAAATCCCCCTGCCCCAAAGAAAATCCTCTTCCCCCCCCCCCCTTCTGCTCTGATGAGTCCGGTGTGGGACTAATGCCTGATTCCACAAAAACCCCTGGAACTACTGATGCGAGGGGAGGATGTGGAATAACACATTCCTGCGGAGAGAGCTGGTAGGAACGTTGGGTTGCTCGGTCAATGGCCAGGGTCAACGGCGGCGTGGTGTATTCCGCAAATATGGCCGACTGTGAGGGCGGGCACAAGCCGGCGTGAGTAGGTTAAACGTTGAGTTTTATAAGGGAACCACGGGGTGACCAGCCCCTTCCCACCCAGCCCCACCCCCACCCTCCCCACCCAGCCCCTCCCCACCCTCCCCACCCAGCCCCACCCTCCCCACCCAGCCCCTCCCCACCCTTTCCTCCCCACCCAGCCCCTGCCTGCACGACGGACGGACACAATAATCCCCTGTGGGCTGGTATAACCAGGAAGTTCCTACCAGTATCTATATATATATAAAATCGCAAATCTGTCTGTCTGTGTGTGTGTCTGTGTGTCGCCGGACCATACGCAGTTTCATTGGACGGCGGTTGCCCCTGGCAACGGGTAGCGACGCATTCGCTGCCGGGTGGACGCCATTTTTAATTCCCGTTAAAAATATGCGCACGCATTAACACGCGACTCTGAGATAAATTCATCAAAGTTTCACGTCCTCTTCACTCCCCTCCCACCCCAATGTGTGCAATTACTATTATAGGGTCGGTAGATAATAAAATTATAGCGATTACACACTATTATTGTAGCGCGGGGGTGGGGGGACGGCACCCGTACCCAGCCTCAGCCGAGTGGGCAATTTAGGCGAGGCCGGAGGCTCTGCACGGTACTAGGCCTCGACACCCCACCACCCTACAGCGGATCGGCGCGCCTCACTAAAACCCTACAACAGATCGGCACGCCGCACACAAACCCTACAACGGATCGGCGCGCCTCACTAAAACCCTACAGCGGATCGGCGCGCCTCACTAAAACCCTACAAGGGATCGGCGCGCCTCACTAAAACCCTACAACGGATCGGCGCGCCTCACACAAATCCTACAACGGATCGGTACGCCTCACACAAATCCTACAACGGATCGGCGCGCCTTACACAAACCCTACAACGGAAGCGTAACGCATTGTAGTGTCGTGGTTAGCGCGCCTCGCTACGAACCCGGCGACCCGAGTTCCATTCCCGCTCACGACCACCACCGGTGACGATTATTTCAACCGGTCCTGGGCCTCCCCTAGGTCGACTCAGCCTCAAAACGAGTAACTGGTGTGGCGTATGAACATCGCCACTGGGGAGACAAAGGCGGCCGGGCGTGGTGGATCCAAGTCCCGGGCGAAGCCGGGTAGTACAGCTAGTAATATATATTTTAGCAACGACAAAAAACAGTTCACTCATCAACTTGGCTGCGTGCAGGTTGTAATTCAAGATTGTGTAGTACTTTGGCGTAATAGCCAACACCGTGCAGAATATATCCGAATATATCCATTCATTTAGTCATAATTCGTTCATTAATCGTTCGCCCATTCATTTGGGTAGGCTACACGACGGCAGAGGCCAACGTGCACTATATTTAGTGTGGGAAAGCAAAGAAAAATATAGAAAGCCATGGACACAGCGTTATTTAAAGTGCGGGAGAGAACCAGGGAAAGAGCGTGGTCTCGTAATAAACTCATGGCGAGTAGAGGTAATCCCAAATACTCTGTTTTGAGTGTGCCATCATATTACTCTTACTTAGCATGCACCTGTTGATACAAATCATCATGATCAGCCATTGTTTGTCCACTCCTGGATGAAGGCTTCCCCACACTACAGTCACCATTCCTCGCGTTCCAGCGTTACTGCCTGGCTCAGGCACATGAGCAGATCTCATCTCTACATCCTCATGATGGTTGTCCTCTTTGGTGTGTTCTCTCCTTAGGCTGCCAATCCATTACCAGTCTTGTCCATCAGCTATCGTCCCATGTAGCAATGTATCCTGCACAAGCCCCCCTTGGCTTTCTTTAACCGTCCATGTGAGGTCTCTGACTTGAGTATGTGGCGTCGAATTCATTGTCTCTCAGTCTAATTCAAAGCATGCATCTCATGCTTATTTCTGCATGAGATGCACTTTTACATTTTTTTATTCCATTTTCTTCTTCACTCTTCATATTTGTGATCCATATGTCATAGCTGGCATTATTCCACGATGGGGCACTTCTTCATACTAATTGGTGAATTGGTATGCTCTTTTCATGATCATGTTTGACTTTCTCAAGGCTGTCCATCATACTGTAATGCTATGTTCGCCAATGAATGTCATCGTTTTGATCCCAATCCACCTTCACCAATTGCCCTAGGTACACATTATGCTGTTTTCAAGTTATGTCTCTGCTGAACTCAGTCTGCCGGGTTCATAGCGCAGTGAATAAATGTATGTTACACGCATTTTACCTGGTTAAGTAAAGGACTCTAGGTTGGATTGAATGATTAAATGCTGAGTGGCAAATAGGATAATGCACACCTAAGTGATATAACACAGCAATGCTAAGCTGGATAAAATTTACTGGGGCAAAAGCCCCTGGCACCACTACAAGGGAAATAAATTATTATCTATCAGATTATTGTGCCCACAAGGTGATACAGGGCCATATGGCGCAATGCCTCCTCAAAAAGGTGAAACAATATCCCATAATACAGTGCAATCAACTCAAAGATAATCAGGTGGATGGGTCATCTGGTATACATCTTGTAGGCAAGCATGCGCTCACACCTTAGGGTACTACACAGGTTTATGTATTAGCTGGTGCAAGGGTGCTACACAGGTAGCAATTTTCCAAACAACGGTGACTTGGCAATATCGCGGACATACAACAAGCTTGTTCTATTTTGGAGTTGCAAATTAGTAGCTTGGGACTTGATAAGGAGTTGGACTTAAGCCATGCTGAACTTCTTCATCAACTTTTCAAGCAATGAATGTGGGGTAGATGGCCAGGCTGACCTAACTTTACCAAATAGGATCAAACTTTAAGCAACTTTTGACAAATGCCCTCACTTCTTGGTACAATCCCTCAAACCCTTGTGATTGCAAAAAGAGAACACGATCAACGAGGACTACTTGTCGCTAAGCTGTCTGTCGAGATCCCTGCAACAACAAAAAACACCGTTTCAGATATTTGTATCTGCTATCAGGTGTTTTCAATATCTTTATTGAAAGAAAAAAACCCCACTACGTTTGTTTTCGACTTCAGTGAGCAAACTTTGTTCCTATGTAACTAGCCACCGCAGTTTTGGCAGTGTCCACTGCACGCACTGATGGGCGTGCGCTGCACAATAGGCTCTGTAGGACCTCGGACGCTGTTCCCTGTGGACCGTTTTTATTTATTAAGCGCTGGTAAATATACAGGGTGGCTTAAAATGTCAGGACACGTAGGGTTATCGTATTTATTTAACACCTGCACGAATACATTTTCATTGCGTATTTTTTTTACTAACGTCTATTTTTCTTATTCCTGCGGGCAATAGAGATATACACCACTCCAGGCGTTACATCTGGCTTTTAACATTTAATTTTACTGCGTAGACTATGGAAACCATATTCAAATAGTGACAATACTTATTATTTAGCAGCCCTACTCGAGTAAATATCACAAGGTGTTTAACATTAACGTAACCATGGTGAGCTTGACAGGATATGATTCTACATAATTGAAGATTCCAGGAGCTGCATTTAAACTGTTGTTTGATATGCTGGCTCAAGTGTGAGTGTATTGTGGGTTGAGCCCGTATTATAAGGATTACTTTTGAAAGGAATAATTCTGATGCCTCACTCTTAAATGTAACGTGTAAAGTAACATCATACTTTGCTTGCTTTTCTGAATAATGCAATGTAATCTGATTATTTGAATACAGTTACAACTGCACGGTCGCTTCTTGTTCTTTGAAATTAACACGCATTTAGTGGTATGCACTATTGTATATAACGGAAAATGTTCTGTCAATGGAGACTTTGCACAGCGATCAGCATCCAATGGTTTCCCACCTCACATTAACCCTATAATTTCTCCATTTTAACCTAAAAAATCATTGTCATATCTTGAAAAACGAAATTAATCATAAGAAAACAAATCAACCGGTTTACGCGAAACAAACAGCAATTTGTCCTCACGTAAGTAAAAAGAAAACAACCAAAGTGACAACTATACGGGATGGATTGTCAACGCCTGCCTTGAGTAATCTAATTACAGTAACCTAATGTTTGGGGTGGGTGAGGGGGGGGGAGAGTAATACGCTACATTTAATACGTTACTCTCCAACACTGCCCTAGGTTTTTAGCTAGCTAGCCAGTACCATTGTTTCAATGTTTTTCGCTCGGACATTTCAGCGATTCCAAAAGCCACACTGAAACTGGTCGGGATGCGATTGTTTTATTGCGTGGTTCCAGCGCAGCTGCGTTGAGTCACGTGCGGCACGCGCACAGCTGTGCCCCATAACGTGTCGCGTTTGTTTCCTCCCACTGCCCGGGTCACAGGTCACGGGCAGTAAAGCGCTGGGTAACAGCCGAATTACGGTCAAGTCAATCGTAATGCGCTTTCATTTATCCGACCAAGTATCACAGAGTCTCGATATTCTTCTTGTTCTTCTTCTTCTCAAGAGGGTCTGTCAATTGGGATTCGTAGGCCAATTTCTTGATACATTTATTGATTTTATGTAGATGGTAGTAAAATAAGTAGGTTGATAACGTACCTGCGTTTGAGTGTTATAATCTCACAATCATTGCTGTTTTTATCAGGCATTCTAATTTCCTCCTACATCTAAAAAATTGGCAAAAAATGACACATCTATTGGGTTAGCAAAGGAATTACAGCTATAATAACTTACAGAAATGTATCAACCCACTGCCGGCTGAAGGTCTCCCTACATCATAGCAGCCATCGTAATTGTTTGACCATACTTCATCACACTGAAGAATTAGTTAAGGGCAATCACGTGTCTGTCATCGGAGAGCTTGCCTCACGAGTGAATGTTCAATTACAAATATTCGTCGCCTGCCATGCGAATGTGGAATTTCCACCACATGCTCAAGGCCATCAATGGAGAGCAGTGCTGTCCCATTGGTCCTCTAAGCAGGGAGAAACTCTGAAATCGACTCGAGCAGGTTCGCTCACAGCAAAGTCTTCTATGGCCAGCAGTGATTTAAAGTTTGTTGTTATTTTCTAAATTCCTACTGCCATCTGTGACAAACAGTTTAAAAGAGTACACTATCATACACAATCCTCAATTATGTCTGTTGACCACAGAAGCAGCTCTCGGGAATTTCAGACACCCACAGCAGTTTATGGCACAAGATTAGACCACAGCGTAGCCATCCGTGGAATCCTTTATGTGTAAGTTGCCCATGTGTTCCGTAGGGGCTTCATGATTCACTCATCGGCATGTCGAACAGTTATCACTATTGGGTACTTTAATTTGGCTTATGTCCTTTTTGTTTTTTTTAGTTTGCTCCATTGGCCAAAATGTTACTTCAGTATATAATTTTCAGAACATTTGCATGGGTATTAAATACATGATTCTTGCACACATAAATGGAAACGTGAAGTGTTAGCCTTAAGACAGGATATTCAATGATGAATCAATGCATTATTGCACCCCTAGTGTTTAATATGTGGTAATTTAAATATTGGCAAGAGTGTAGCATGAGCATTGTGCTGATGAGATTTCGCTTATCTTTCATATTGTTTCTTGAGAAATGCTCCAGACTGAACTAAATGCTTTACATGAAACTCTGCTTTGCCCTATCGCATGTTTTGAGAAATTCCCAAGGCTACGCAAGCCACTGAAATACGCTACGGCCGACTTATCAATGACCCCAAGCCTATCTCTGTGTTTCCACTATAGCCTTACAAGAACACAACGCAAACTGGCGCGAAGCTGCTAAAAGTACTGCACGTGGAACACACATTGCTAGATAATAAGTAGCTGAGTGGCTTAGGGGACTTATAATGCCCGTGTTAGGAAACTGAGCTGACAACACCGAGATCCTGGATTTGAGTCTGTAGTTTAGATTACAATATTGCTCCAAGTGAACAAATTGATAGCCTCAACCCAGTCACCAAAGACTGCACAGAAAGAACCCCATCACAGTAAGTGAGACTTTTGACTTAATTTGCCATATTTAAGCTGTTGGGACTAGTATATCATTCACTGTGATGAACTCTCTTTGCCTGGACACGTAGAAGCATTATATAGGAGTAGTTCTGTTGTATCAGCTTCCAGTGTTTTTCCTTGCTTATGATGAGAACCTCTGCTCCCTGTGCGTGTTGTAGAGGGACGCTGTATGAGTAGCTGACCGTAGTCATCTTATGGGCAGTGACATAGCCTAGTGGTAGCACTTTCAAGTAGTTGAGCGGAGACAAAATATAATAATAATCTGTTGATTGACTTAAAATGGGATGCCTTGGGGGGAAACGGGGTCTTTGTTGTCGTCTTTGAAGTTGGTCAAATCCGTGAATACAAAACATACACAATCTTACTTGCTCAATAGTCTGAGATCAACCAACTAATTCCATTGTCATATAAACATCCAACATTCTTATTCCACTAAGGCCATGTTTTCCGGAAGTCGTTGGCCACTTCTGGAGAAAAAAACGTTCACTTTTCATTTTAAATCCTCATATATGAGAACGTTTCACTAAAATATATTTAATTTAATATAACATGTGCAAAAAGGACAAACATCGGTTTCTCATGGCTTGCAATAATTCCTGCAAGTGAGTTTTACCTAACATGTGATCACGTGGATTTATCGGGCTGGATTACAAACTTTTCTATATTACATTTTCTATGGATTCACTGCACGATGCATGTGTATATCAAAATGAACACAAATGTTATTTTTTAAAAAATCCAGTGAAATGAGATCAAAGACACTTCATGATTAAAGTGGCATCAGGTGGCATGCCAGATAACATGTTGTGCTCTTAATAAGACACATCTCCAGAAGCTTGAAATATCCGCTGACTTGGAAAACATAATGTATGAAATAGCACATCAATCTGATAGGGGCAGATAAACAATTACCACTTTGTGGGAACTCAACTAGGACTTATCCTGCAATAGGACTGCGGAATTTGTTCCACTGGCTTGGGTCCAGCATCGCACATAACCACCATACAACGCTTGTTCGACGATGACAGGGGTCGGCACCCTGCGGCTCCGGAGCCGCATGTGGCTCATTGAGGACTACTTTGTGACGTTACTTATTAAGGACTGCCTCACATTCACATCGCATTGCGGCCCTTGCAATATTGTTTTTTTTTACTGAATTAGAAAAAAATGGCTCTTCTTGTTGTTTTGGTTGCCGACCCCTGGACTAGGAACACACTTTGACTCGATTCTGACTATTTAACACAGCCTGGACTAATACTTTCCTCAACAGATTCTGATGTGACACAAATTGATGCGTTACCGTAGAGTGTTGCTGAATAATTGGCATCTAAAACACATTGCTGTAGAGCTGACTAAAGTTCTGCGATATTTTCATAGGTGTGTGTTATATCCCCAATAATGTCGCATTATAAGAATGTGTGACTCCTCCCTCCGACCCCCCCCCCGCCATGCTAGCATTAAGCGTATTATTTTAGCACATTGCTCGTTCCACGACATCAGCCAAGGAATGCTGCACAGCAAGCAAGTCTGCGTTGCTTGATATAAAATGTTGAGGGATCAGGTGGCTTAAGAGCCTTGCAATGCAATGTGTGTGTCAGAGATACCGAGCCAGCAGTGCTGAGATTCAGGGCACACATCTGAGATCCAGTTACCATTGATTATACCAATTTTAATGAAGTATTGGCAACATCTCATGAAGTGACTTTTTTGTTTTCCCGAGAAACCTCTATCATATTGCATTTGGATCTAAATGCATTTTGTTGAACTCAGCTCTGAAGGATGAACTGGAATCATTTTGGGGGGCGATAACAAACATGATATGAACCACCCTCGAGAAAGTATGCAGCATCGCATGGTGTTTAGCCTGCAGTTAGTCCTAAAATCTCTAAGAGCAAGTTGCCATCATTGAACACCTATCAAGGCTGTAACAGTACACAACGGACTATTGCTCGCAGCCCATTGCCCCAGCTGCTGATTTAAGGCACGCACCATTTGCCCACTGACAATGCATGCGACTGCGACCGCCGCTCGTGTTGTCGCAGTTGCACCACGACGCGTTAACCCAATGTGCCACCGCTCCCTGTACAAACACACGCACGCACGCAGATGGCGACTCTTCGTCGGAGCTGCAATTCCACTTGGCGAGCGAGATGGGCCGCCGCCTCCACGTGACCAACGCCGTGCTGTGGCTGCACCTGCGGCTGTCCGAGCCGAGGCGCCGAGTATCGGTGACGCTCAGCCTCATGCATCGCGGCACCCTTCTGGACAGCTGGGTGCCGCTGGAGAAGCGCTTGACGCTGCACCGCAGCAGCTGGCACCGTCTGCCAGTGACGGAAGCTGTGCAGGCGGCGCTGGATGGGGGCCTGCGGCGAGTTTCCCTGCGAGTGTCGTGCCCCGAGTGCGTGCCAGCGGGCGTAGTTCCCGCGTTCCCGGACAGCGCCAACGACGCACAGAGGCCCTTCCTGGTAATGAAGGCTCGGGAGGTGCGCAACAAGCGCCAGCTGCACAAGCGTGGCCTCGAGTGTGACGGCAGGACGTCGCTCTGCTGCCGCAAGCAGTTCTACATCGACTTCCGCAGCATCGGTTGGAACGACTGGATTATCGCGCCGCCCGGCTACTACGGGAACTTCTGCGAAGGGCAGTGCCCGGCATACATGGCGGGGACCCTGGGAACGGCGGCTTCGTTCCACAGCGCTGTCATCAGCCGTTTGCGCGATGCCAACCAGGTCAATTCAGTGACCTCCTGTTGTATCCCGACCCGCTTGAGTGCAATGTCCATGCTCTACTTCGACGAAGACCAGAACATCGTGAAGAAGGACGTGCCCAACATGATTGTAGAAGAGTGCGGCTGTGTCTGACCCTTCTCTCCTGCCAGTCGCGACAACCATAAACCCCTTTGTCCAGTGGGCTGTCCATAAACAGAGTTGGAGGAAGGTGGGCGGAGTCGTAGAGGCAGTTGTGCATCCCCTCTGTTTTGCGTTGTGTCTCCCTATTTGTCCGTCTACGTGGGAAACACCTCGTGTTCATGGTATTGCGATGGTGCTGAGCACCATATGGAAGTGACATATGCTGGGCCTGTTTCATAATATCTGGATACACCACTGACTATAACTCATGTACACTCCATAGCCAACCCCTCTCCCTGCAAACTAGCCCTGCTGACCACAGACGTCCTATGTTACTCCATCAAGGCGTTGCACGTTGACACTTGCAAGGTCCCAATGCATTCGACTTTTACTTATTTATATTCAGCACTGTTGCCTGTAAATGCTCTTCAAGTGGACAGCGCTGTCCGCTTCCCTATGTGCAGATGCACTTATTTTTGCCGCACGACTGTACTGTGCTGTACGTGTAAGCGTGTCTTTCCATTCTGGAGCAATGCTGCCAAAAGATGCGGGTTGTCATGGAGGTTGTATGCGTCGATGGTATGGATGGAAAGTGATGGGTGTGACTTGGGTGGCTTTTATGGAATTAATAATTCGGTGGGCGATGGAGGAGTGGAAATGGTGACTAACGAAAATCAAAATGTGTTGGAAAAGGACAGACAAAATGTGACGGATGAGGTGAATAGGTTCATGAATTGGGGCTTTGAAATCTGGCTCGGACTGAAAAGACCACCCCACCATTACGGCCGAACGCGTCACTCGTGCACTTAAAAAGAAATCCGAAAAAAGGTCGGAACTATCGGTGAGATATTAGTGCTGTGGAGACCTGCCGTCTAAACCATGTTATAAGAGATTATTGCTGTATGTATGTAATTATTTTATATACAACATGGAAAATACTTGAAATGGTCTTTTGCTTGAATGCAAGTGAAAAGATTGTACCTTATTGTAACGTTAAACGTTTGTGATTTGCACTCATGGCTTTGACGATGACGGTCACTATATATAAGCTGCCAAATGTTTTAGTTTTTTTTGTCTTTAATAATGTTTTTAAACGTGGTATTTGAGATTATTGCACATTCTATTAAGTTATGAGTGAAAGGACACCAAAGGAACGGATTGAAGCCTCGTGTCTTGAGGACCGTGCGGGTGAATTCGGAGGAAATGTGTCGCGTCGGCAAGATTCCTCTCTCCAGCGAGGCGGTGAGCCTAGAACCACTTAGTTTGCTTTGTTTCGAAGCCCTTTAATACTAAACAGCACCATATGCCTCCATGGATAACAACAACACATTACATACAGTATTTTGTTCTTTAATTTATACATGCATAGTCCTGTACGGATCGCCAGTATAATTAACTTGTAGTTGTAAGAATAGTAATCATAATGCAGTAATAATGATGCTATTAATAAACCAGATCAGTGCTCCTGATGTACAAACACTATGCGATGGGATATCTTTTCATTCTTGTCTCTGCATCTGTTTGGCTGTGAGAAACGATTGGGGAAGTGGGGACATGCAGGCTCTTCAAGTATCACCGGTGTTGCCCGAGGCCAACTCTGCTCGTCTGTGATCGCTGATATCCCTTCTCAAGTGACCCCACGGTCCAATCACAGTAGGGGGCAGCACTTCCCACGTGCTTCGAATATGAGAGTGAGGTTTGTCACGTCACAGTCAAACCCATGTTTTAAGTCGCACAGCTGGAATTTGGCCACATTAAAGTGCAGAACCAAATTTTACGTGATGGTTATTTGTGCAGTTATTGGTGACTGGACTGAGACCATGAACTCACTATATTTGACGACCTGGTTTCATCGATTGCAAGCAGCTACTCCGAATTCGAACCTAGGATCTCAGCTCACACAGTCTGACCTGTGAGCTACCAGTCCACCTCATAACTTATGGATTCCTACAGCTTGAAGTAAAAATCAAGACATTGGTCACTAATCTTCTGTGAATATGTATGATTCTTACCTGTGTCTACGAATGAAGAGATATATAATAACTGATTAGCTCTAGTCCAAAATCACCCAAAAATGTGCTGAATTGAGGAGAAACTATAGGCAGTGAGCAGTGCCATCCCGCACTCCCACTCTCAACTTGGCATCCAAAAGGGGGAAATAGCCAGGGAGGCCAAATACCTCCATGGTTCCATATCAGGGGATGTGCTCGCGTTCCAGGGCTGATCTCCCTCGTACAGGAGCAGCTGAATGTTGCGCTGGTCTCCAGGCGAGGCTCCACAGGCACTGATGATACTACCGCCGTGAGGTCGCGATTCACAGGGAGGTGCCCCATTAAAGGCGGAACATCCCGTTTTTGTGGCAGAATATGCCACAGGTACAATCCAAGACCATGCGCGAGGTGATGCAGCTGGATTTTGCGCTCGTGAGATAACATCTCCTTCCAAAAAACTAGGATGGGCAGAGGTGGCTCATCACCATGTTACCACCCGTGGCAATAGCAACCAGGATCGGTGACCAGTATTGTGTGTTGGGTGGACAGTTAGATCCCCGAGTTCTCAAAACTTGAACCCCCAGCAAGGAAGGCCCTGTAAGTGCCCCCCCCCCCCGCCGCTTGTAGCTTGGCCCCTGAGGCAGAGGGATGTATTGGGCCTTCATGGCAGACCTGTCACATACGGTGGTCTCTGCCCCATGAGTGTTGCTTTTGTGGAGAAGTCTCTGTACGGCCTCAGTCCGTCCCCTGAGCTGTGTGATGGTGAAGAGGAGCCTTCAAAGCATATCGGTTGTCATGCTCAGAGTCGTGCGCATCGTCCGGGAATTGGCATGACAAACGTGAGTTCCCCCTCTCTATGCAGGCCAGACGACGACAGAGATTGGTGCCAGAAAGATGTGCTCTACTTGAGCATATTGGTACAAGACAGACGAAAGTGGAAAAAAATGACGAAATATGCACCTACGGGCTATCTGCCCATGGATCGTGATGATGATGCAGGCCAGTGATGAAGCGCCCTCAACTCCTGCCCCCTCCCCCCAAGCCTTGCAGTGAATACACCCTGATATTTATTAGCTAAGTCCCTTAGGGGCCGTCTATTAATGACGATTTTTGACCCCCCCCCCCCCAAATAAAACATGCTGCAAATCGCTTTAAACTATTGTCATTTTAGTGCGTATTTAATGTGCCGCTGCACTCTGATGTTGTAGAAGAAAACATTTATGAAAAAGTATATTTAATTAAGTAGAACTTGTTGTCTATATTTATTTAACGTTGCGCATTTTGATGTACGGCCCTTTAATCAAATAATCACCTCAGCCACCCTGCCCCCTCCCCCCTCAATGAAGCCTGCCAAAATTGGCCATCCATAGCAAGCTTTAACATAGAGGACACAGCTGACTGTAGCAGTACAGTATTGTTTGTGAGGTCAATGTGGGTTCAAGAGCACTTTGCCAGTGTGATAGCGCTTGTGGTAGCACATGTACAAATTGCAAAAACCCCTCCTTCATTTGGGGTCGCTGTGCGGTCGCCACACATGAGATTGATTTCAATTGTATCGAAAGAGACATGGAGCGAGACAGAGAGACAACATGCACAGAGAGTGCAAAATATATGTGTAAATAGCGGGCAAAGAAAAACGCACGTGTAGAGTCAACCACATTTCGTCCAAGTTCAATAACATTGCTCGGCCAATGCTGTTGACATATTGTGATTGTGTCCTTCCATCTGCCAGATCTTGCAACTGTTTAACATTCAATAGCCAAACATCAAGATTTTCTCTTCCAGCTTCGTACATATCACTTTAAGTCTTCCCTCTGCTCACTTGCCCCTGAGTTTTCTTTCAGTGCTTGTATTAGCAACTTGCCCTCCTTCATTGTACACACACACACATGCAGCACCCATCACAGCCTCCTCTTTATAATTATTAATAGCTATGACCAATCCACTGCTGGATGAATGCCTCTCTAAGCCAGCCCATCTCTCATAATTCTGCAATGTAACATCCGTCTGGTACCTGGACATGAGCTGATTTCATTGTCCAATTTCCAAAGTCGACGTCCACGCTGGCTGTTCTCTCCTTTGGCTACCATTCCATTATGAAACTCAACTTTCGGCCTTAATCCCTTCCAGCGACGTGTCCTGCTAAAGGCCACATTTATTAACAGTATATATGATTTCTTAACTTTTTGGTATCTCAGTGTAAGTCTATGCATGAAACTCACCATGATTATTTGGACACTTTTTATATTTGTTTTGCAACCGTATGCCGTAGCAGATTATATATAATAATTCACGTTTTTTGTTCAGCACAACGATATATTGCTCTCCATTATTTAGTTAAGTTTTTACAAAAGAACGTTAACCTGTTCTCCTCTGCCTCTTTATCTCATCATTTGATCATAGTTACACATATTATGGTGTGTTTTTCAGTTGTGTCCCTCTGATCCATTAGCCTATTGTCGCAATAGTAAAACACTATTTGTGAAGATCATTGGGGAAGGCCAACCGACCCTCCGTGTGGGTGTGCCACTAACACCTACCCTCCACGAATCTCTCAACTGATAAGTTCTCACAATCTCGCTCCATTCAAGAAACGGATTAATGTAAATCGTGTCTATTACACCTTCGACAGCATGCATATTGTCTGGCCGTTTGGCATGTTCGACCTGTGCCCAGAAACCGTATTTAATTAGTTTTATATTAATGTAAATAAAACGATTTCATACCATTTTCAAAATGGAATCAGGTGGCATTGAAGGCTCACATCCTCTCCTAGGTTATAAGCACAACATTGTATCCACAGTCAATGGCAATATAAAAATGAAAAGTAAGGACATGTATATTCATTGGTTCTTTCGGTAAAGTCACGTAAATAGAAAAATATTATAATAAAAACGATAAAGTGAATAAAAGAATAAAAATAAAGTGAATACAAATATATTTTTTATTTGTGTTCACTTTATTTTTATTTTTTCTATATACGTGACTACATTAAATAAAGTGAATACAAATAAAACATTTGTATTCACTTTTTTTTCTATCTACGTGACTTTACCGAAAGAACCAAAGAATACCAATGAATAACGAACTGCACCAGCGTAGTAAGTTTTTTTTTATTGCCTGAAACCACAGCCTCTGCATGAGTACAGATGGGCAGCTGTTTATTATTTTTGAAGTTGTGAACATGAATCAAATTAATTAAAATGGAATGTCCAATACATAAAGACATATGCACACAAGCACGTACTGTATGCAGATAAACGTTTCTGCCACTTAAGTGCACAGTGTTTTTCATTAGTAAAATTTTCGCTGTTACTTAACCCGTCCTAAAACATTACACATGTAGTATTTTAGATATATGAATTAAGCAACTGCTAAGCAAAAATTAGCACCCGTGTTACTTAACACCACTAGGACACACTGCCATAAATGCATGCCAATTTTATCTTCGCCCCCCAAAAAAATACAATAGACAGTACTTTACAATAAAGAGATTCCGTATCAGATTCATTAAATCATGAGGGGAAATGAATGTCCACATGCATAATTTGCAAAGATGATCAGTTCTCAACATTTTGGAATCATGGAAATACAACTCGAGTTTAGTACTTTACATGACCCCAGGTTCTCTTCCAAGCAGCTGACACGCCCCCTTTAGTCGCGATTCAATGAACCCCATCCCATTATACTGCTGCACAGAATATCCAGAACGAGATTTCCCCTTCTGGGCTTCATCCCCGAGTTACCCTGCCATGGGTTTGGGATGGAACAAGTATAAATCTTTATTCACATTAGAAGCATTCATAACAGCAACAACCAATCACCATACCATTTAACAAGAATGATTTTGTATTAAATTAAATGACAATGCACAACTTTTGACACCCACCAGGTAACAGAACACAGCTTTGACTTAAAACTGTCGTGACTGCAGGAATTAATATGCTTTGGTTCTTTCGGTAAAGTCACGTAGATAGAAAAATAATAATACAAAATAAAATGAAAAAAAATTAAAGAAAAATGTTTTTATTTACATTTTTATTATATGTTTATGATTTGTATTCGCTTTCTTTTATTATTATTATTATATCTATAAAATAAAAAAAAATGTATTCACTTTATTTTATTTTTTCTGTCTAAGTGACTTTACCGAAAGAACCAAATAATAAGAGCACAGCTTATTATTACGAAACCTTTTCGAATACGCTTTGGCAATACTGTACTAGAAACCTGGGGAAGGTGGGAAGGTTAGGGGCCATGTCAACGGCCGCTCGAGAAGACGAATGAATGTAAGTGTAATGCGAGCAAGGATTGAGGGGGGGCGGAGTCTGGGTCACGTGGGGAGAGGGAGGAGTTAGGGTCACGTGGGAGAGAGGATTTAGGGGGAGAACCGGAAGGGGAAAGGGGAGTGGAGACGGAGTGAAACAGGAGGAGGCCACGCTGGGCAGTACGGAGAGAGTGGCCCGGTCGCCACGCGGTGGGAGACGTCGACACCATCAGCCATCGGTGTCAGACACAGAGAGCTAGCGGCTGTGGGAGGCTAGCTGTATACGGGGCAGCAGTGAAGCTAGAGAGCGGAGCAGCGGTGTGGCTGCAAGGCGGAGCAGCAGGGAGACTGCATATCGGGGCAGCAGGGAGACTGCATATCGGAGCAGCAGGGAGACTGCATATCGGAGCAGCAGGGAGACTGCATATCGGAGCAGCAGGGAGACTGCATATCGGAGCAGCAGAGTGGCTGTGGAGAGATCGTCGGGAGAGACGCGGGCCTAAGCGAGGACGCCGTGGTAACGAGATTCTACGAACCCAATAAAGACAACGGAGATCGACATATGGGAGAGAGTCCTTTATTACATAAGTATTACAATCATGTGTTTTCTTCCCAGCCACTGGCACTCCCCCGATAGGTATAACTCAATGCACACTTGCCAGAGCCTCCGTGGTTGGAGAAGGGCCAGCATTATCTTTCTATGTGAGCGTGGTCGCGCAGCGGTGCAGTGGATTCGCACTGCACTATGACAAAAGCGATCTGAGTTTGATTCCCCATCGCAGTGACCTCTGAACCGATCCAAGGTCCCCCTTTTAAACCAATCCTAGATCACCCCTTCATCAACCCGTGCTGACCAATGTAATGAAGTATCGCCAAAAGCCCACATGCCTGGCATGAGCATGCCTTAACCCAGCGGGATATTGACAAAGAGCTGCACATTACATTGTATACTGTATATGCATTAGAATATAATACAATTTGAATGTATAAAGCCTCTATATGCGATTGCATATGATGTGTACATCGGGAAATGTGCACATCTACAGTGTTTGGAGAGGAATTTATTTTATAGCAGGCGATGATAGGGTAGAATTATGAAGACGAGAATGAGCATTGAGGTCACATCTAATCGAAGTGTGACACTTCATATGGAGAGACATTCATCGTCATAGGCAAAAGAGAAGATAAAATTATTGAGCCTCCACTATGAATGGCCAAAGGGACAGCGAATGCGGCAGCAAGAAAAGAGTGACCTCTCATTGAGTGGAATGCGTTGTGTACTGACGCATGTATTGCATAATGTACAAATTGTGTAGATGCGGCCATTGCATATTATATCCTAATAAATATACAGCATATGGATTAAAACATATTTCAATCTATAATAATGTCTGAGATAATGTCATAACTGCACTTTACATTCGCGGTGAAGCCATGCAGTAATGTTGCTCAGTCGCACACAGAGTGCGCACTGCTAAGGAATTGGCAGTTCCTTAGGGTATTATGTAATAGGAGCATACTCCTGTCCATGTAAAAATATACGTGTTGTGCACATTTTCTTTGGGTTTTTCGGTAAAGCCACGTAGATAGAAAAAATAATACAAATATCACGACGTCTCGATCGCAACGCAAGCAATCGTCAACAGGTGAAACAAGTAAACCCGTAAAAACAAAGTTTTTCACTATAAA
Source organism: Lampetra planeri (assembly GCF_965212315.1). Classification (NCBI taxonomy): domain Eukaryota; kingdom Metazoa; phylum Chordata; class Hyperoartia; order Petromyzontiformes; family Petromyzontidae; genus Lampetra; species Lampetra planeri. Next base: position 5,776,614 of record NC_136107.1, on the reverse strand, counting down.
TCCTTTATATGCGTGGCGGCTAGAGTCCTCTCGTCCTCTGGCTTGAGATGGCTGCCACCTATGGGTCAGATGATTGTCTGCCACCATTAAGCAATTGGTAATTAAATATTTAATTTGTTTTCCCTAAACAGTGTTAAAAAACGAGCGAAAGATTTGCACGGTCCTAAGCAAGCAAGCGAACTTAATATAAAGGATTTAAAAATATATTCGCCTGTGGAGGACGCGGGGATCGATCCCGCGACCTTTGGCATGGGAAGCAAGGGCGCTACCAACTGCGCTACTCCACCACCGCCTGTGGAGGGGTTACGCTCTGGGCTCTTACACTGTGACGTTCAGCCAAAGCCATGAATGAGTTCTATTTGAATATATGTAAAATATATTTTTTTTGCCTAAAAAGTGTAAAATTTTGGGAATTAATTTTCACGAACATTAATTGTCTCGCACAACGAGTCTGTGTGGAAAATGTCAGCTCGATTGGATCACGGGAAGTGGGTTAAAAAACGACCGAAAGATTTGCACGGTCGTAAGCAAGCAAGCAAGCACGCAAGCAAGCAAGCAAGCACGCAAGCAAGCAAGCGAACTTAATATAAAGGATTTAACAAGTAAACCCGTAAAAACAAAGTTTTTCACTATAAATCCTTTATATGCGTGGCGGCTAGAGTCTTCTCGTCCTCTGGCTTGAGATGGCTGCCACCTATGGGTCAGATGACTGTCTGCCAGTATTAAGCAATTGGTAATTAAATAATTAATTTGTTTTCCCTATACTGTAAAATTTTGGGAATTTTTTTTCACGAACATTAATTGTCTCGCACAACGAGTCTGTGTGGAAAATGTCAGCTCGATTGGATCACGGGAAGTGGGTTAAAAAACGAGCGAAAGATTTGCACGGTCGTAAGCAAGCAAGCAAGCACGCAAGCAAGCAAGCACGCAAGCAAGCAAGCAAGCGAACTTAATATAAAGGATTTAAAAATAGCGAGAGAGCTGCTGAGGCAGGATGTTATGAAGGTTTGAGATGGGTGTAGCCCAAGGGTCATAAGCGAAGTGGGCGGGGCTAGTGAAGAAATTTGCATGTAAATGTAAGATCGGAGAGAGCTGGGAAACCTCCACGACGACGAAGCTGCGGGGGTGGCCATTGTATTGTGAGAGATAGCATGTCAATGTAAGATCGTAGAGCCACCGCCATATTAAGGAAAACGAGCAACGGTGGCTGTGTTAATAGTGAGACATTTAACCTGTTAATGTAAAGGCATTTAACCTGTTAATGTAACTCCAGAGAGTCGAAAATAACTACTGAACATCACAGCCAGTTATAACGTATTCTGGTTAATAACGTCCTTCCAATGATTTCTCAGTTCGTACCCATCTTCTCGGTTGAAATTGTATCTGTGTTTATATATCTGGATGGTTTCATGAACGAATCTTTGCTGATAGCCAGTGGGTTTGCAGAGTACCTTCGTCTTGGAAAAAAACAATTTGTGTTGTGCACATCCACTGCAGTCATATTGCACACATGACAGCCTACTAAGTGCAAGTACGCATACTTAATTATTCATTTTAAAAAGTAAAAGGCAACGTAAATAGTGATTTCAAAAGTACAACTAATTGCCAAACTATAATTTTTGCCAAGCTATTTTTTTTTGTTCGGTGATGATGATTGCGAATAGCAAATGAAGACTAACTATTAGAGATTTCATTCTAAGTGAGTTAGCCAATCAATTGCTTTGTCTGAGAATTGGTGAATTGCAGATACACTCACCTACCCACTCACCCACCCACCCAAATGTATATTTGGAGCAGTGCGAAGTTCTATGGTCCGTGATTTGGTGTTCAAAGCTGCAGTCACACACAGAAAAGTTCGTTATTTTACACTTGCGCATGAGGTGTCCGTATAAGCACTGCCCATTGATCCGTCGAAGATGCAAGCCAGGCAGCGTGGTTGGTGGTGGTGCACTCGCTGATCAGGCATTTGTTGGGCACGTTACTTGAAGCCCACGAATTGGTTAACGCCATTTAGATGCTGACATTTTGGGTAAATCTTAACGTGCAAGGAGAAGTCTCACGCATACAAGAGCGCTCGCACTCCAAATAGACTGGTCAATAAACTACTGGCTGCACTGCCCCACTGAAGGCTCTTTGTTGCTGCTGTAGGCAGGTGAATGATTCACCAATCTCAACTTGAGTTTGTTGGATTAAAGACGTGGGCCAATCTGCCTCGTGGCATAGCTTTACTCACGCACTGTGGGACAGCATTGTTCAAACAACAGCGCGTGTCTTGTAAAGAAACTGGTCTTGTCCGTAGCAATGTGAAATTTACACCACTGGGTCAGGTGCGCAGACGGTTATGAGCACCACCTATAATTTTCTGAAGCAGGGGAGACACTTAAAATAAGACTTTCCTTTGAACATCTGAATTCGTGTGACAAGTGTATGTAACATGTATATAATATGAGACATCTGGTAAATATGTTTTAAAGCAGTATGCAGTATGAATGTGACTTATCATTGATATAAATGATCTTGGTTATGTCCATACAATTCCAAGTGTAAACATAACTGAACCGTGCGCCGATGGGGACAGGGCAACGTGACTAAGACACGGTGACTATGACAGCTAAACAATGACAACGTGGAAATGCAAAATACGTTCTACAGACAATGAATACGGTTACATTGGGCTGTGAATGTGGCTTAGTGGAGAAGCAGGGCTAGCTGTCAGTTGTGAGATCATGAGTTAAAATTATGGCCAAAGTCGACTCAGCTCCGTCATACTCATCATCGTCGCCATCCCTCCTGGTGTCCAGGTTTAGGAAAACGAGCATCTCCTGGAGAGGCTTCAACATTCCAAGATAAGTCAACAGTAGTTACCCTATGGACGAACAGGTCACTGCCACAGGAATGTGGAATTACCACTTCTGACTCAGAACTCGCAACATGATAGTTCAATGCTGATTTGACCTTGGGGAATACTTGGACTGTTGTGAACAAAAAGTTAAGTTATATTTATGAGCTCAAGTATGTTTTTTTCTAACTTGTAAAAAGAATGTGTTATGTTATTAGGTGTTATAATAAAAATTACAGTTTTAAATGAGTCTCAACAGTCTTGTTGGGCTATTTTTTTTTTCTGGTGGCCTGTCAATCGACTAACTGTGGTGAAAACATTATTATACTGCTGGCAAGTTGAAGAAAGTTGTCTCATTGTTTAACTGCGGCGGCAAGCGGTTGAATTGAACCTCTGAATTGCAAGTCCAGTAACCATTACCCCACGGCAGCATCTCTGGATGATCTTATGATTCAAAGTCAATTCCTATCACGAAGAAAGCCAGTCCAATAGCCAGTATGGCCGTGGCTAGCCAGCTCCTGACGAAGTAAGATACCGGTTGGTATGTGTAACACGTGCATTGTGGAACCTCAGGCACACGTGCTGAACTGATGGTAATTCGTTGCAAATGGTGAAGTGCACAGTGCGTGACAGATCCAGACACAATCGCCCATCGTCATAATGAATGAAACAGGACCATCTGTAAAAAAAAAAGCGGCTGATCTTTTCAGCCATTGTCCATGTGAGAAAAACAATTCGCTAACCTTAAAATTATGCCCCAGGTTATGTTTCTCTGAAGAACGAGACAAAAACATTACAGTAAAATGTGTGTAAGTGACGACGATAAAAATAGGTGAACATTGACAAATTAAATCTCAAATGACTTGCTTTAGGTGATGGACACGGTTACGGGACAATCACATTGGTTGCTTTCCTTTGGACTTTCGAGGAACAAAGATGTTAGTCCGATAATGCATGATATCCGTTTTACGCGTGCCATTCACGCAGTCATATTCGAATAAAACGTAAAACTAAATATTTTAACCAAGGCTGTGGCATAATGAAATCGGCATATTTCCCGCACTATTTATATGACAAGAACAATGATATGAAGTATTGCATTTATCTCGCTCGCTCTAAACATAATATATAATATAATCTTCTTGGTTCTTTCGGTAAAGTCACGTAGAAGGGAAGTAATAAAATAAGAAAAATAAAACATAATAAAATAATTCTCACGACGTTTCGGCCACAACGCAAGCAGCCGTCCTCAGATGGAGAACAGGTCCGTCAAGTAGACAGAGTCTGAATGTCACGCTCCAGGTTTGGAGCGACTATTTATGCTGGGATGGAGGAGATTAGCAGAATTAATAAAGGGAAGGAAAGAAATAAGGCGCCGCAGCAACTAATATGCGTATTTGATGCTGCTAATCTTGCATAATGCATGGGTATAATGACTTTAAACCCCTCGCCAAACCTCCTACGCATTTCACAAGTAGTGCTAATCGCATATCTTCATTTCCATAAATATGCTAAATTCCTCTTGATATGCAAATTATTTTGTCAAGACGCTCTTCGCTCCTCCATCCCAGCATAAATAGTCGCTCCAAGCCTGGAGCGTGACATTCAGACTCTCTCTACTTGACGGACCTGTTCTCCACCTGAGGACGGCTGCTTGCGTTGTGGCCGAAACGTCGTGAGAATTATTTTATTATGTTTTATTTTTTTTATTTTATTACTTCCCTTCTACGTGACTTTACTGAAAGAACCAAGAAGATGAATCCCTGCAGTCACGAAAGCTTTAAATCGAAATATAATATAATGTCAAATTATTTAAATTCAAAAACAGCAATTGTATCATTGAAATAGAATGGTGATTTGGTTTTGTTTTAAACAATCACCAATAAAAAAAATGAATCACGTCATGACCATATGCCAAACACAACTCTGTAGCACAGTATACTTTCCACAAATGGCATTTGTGCAGACTGATGTTTATAGAAATGACTGATGTGAATCTCAGAAAATGTGGTGTCATTCGAAATCGAAACACAGTTGCATTCACACACACAAGCGCATCACGATAGTCATCCTTACCAGCAGGGGCGGTTTCTTCATTAGGGCGATTGGGCGACGCACCACCAATGTCATTCAACCACAGAGTCACGCTAGCCGTCACTGTGCCTCTGGATATAGTCCAATCAGCGTCATGTCACGTTCTGTGGAGTACCGCCTCTTTTTGGGCGATTTCACTCCGGCTGAGAATCGCCCCGAGTGGCCCCATAGACTTACATTCAAAGATGTTTTTTTTCGAACGGGGGCGCTGCAATGCATTCTCTATGGCTTCCGGGAGGGCTCGCCCTAACGTGCTTACGTCATCATACGTGCTTACGTCATCATACGTAAGCACGTTTCATCCAACAATATAATTTGTCGCCACCTAGTGGAATCTTTAATAAAATAAACTTGAGTGGTTTGTTTAAATAGTGAGTATAGAAACAAACAAGATGTATTGTAAGAGTCACTTTATTTTTCATTAATATTAAAGAAGTGAAGTTGCCTTTACATGCTTAAGCTGTTAATTTATCCATTGCATGGGTGGACCTTATCCTTATCAATCATCCAGACATTTGCCCCCCCTGAGAGATTTTGCAGGAGCCGCCACTGCTTACCAGTGTAATGTTTTACTAGATGAAACTGCACAGCTATCAACATGATTAAAACAATTACAGACACGATGTAATGCACACACAGTACGTTCGAAATTTTAACATTGCACAAATTAGTGCACTTGATCGCATAGCGAGGCAAATTGCGTTTGAGCTTAGTCCAGGAGATTTAACATGCGCAGTCTAGTGTTTGCATTTTAAAAATCAATGCTGTCCTTGGTGCTGTGTGGGGGGCACAGAGGCACTAGCAGGCTGTCTTTCAACGGCCACGTTAAGCTTATTACGTGGTCTACTGGCAGATGTTAAAGATCTCACAATGTGGGGTTATGCCAGTTAAGCTAATTTGCTTAGGCAAAGCTGGCAAAATGAAACTTTGATTTGAACTCCCCCTTTTTATCTTCACAAATGCATTTAAAGTGGAAGAGCAAAATTGTTTCTAAATATTTGGCACGTTTCAATTAAAATAATTGTGCTTCATTTAACCTTGTATGCAGTGTAATTGATAATTTCAATATCTCTTATGCAAGAGAGGGCCCGGATAATTGTTATTACATTTAGTTAACTCATTATGACTATTCCTAATGTGTACATTACATTGATTCACGTACGTAAAGTAGGTTTTTAGCCGAACGAAAAGTTTACGAACGTAAAATATTAAGAAATACTAGAAGACACTTGTGTATCATTTCAAGATAAATATTGTATTGTTATATGGTGACGAAAATGGTGAGAATAAGGAGACGTCATGGTAAAAATAAATTATTATTATTAATATAAACACGTTCCTTCGGAGTGGGCAGGTAGGAACTTGGTTGGACAGCGCATTCGTGAGATCCGTGTCACGCTACGTGGGGTGGCGCGTCACGTGGTGCTGAGCCCGCCCGAAGCGCTCTATGAAATACAAATCGAGGGCGTGGCTATGCACGACAGACAAATAATCCCTGGTGGGCAGTGTGGAACTGTTGTTCCTACCTGTAAAAATTTTACTTGTTAGGCCAAGGAAAGTCTTGCAGTCTTACTTTATTTTCAGGAGTGTGCTGCAGTAAATAGGACGTTTCACAGTATTCTTAACGAATCGTTTGTATTTCATATGGACTGGCATCATCCAGAAAACCCACACACGGAAGTAACAATTCCAATCCATACAGATACATGTGTTACCTACTTGCTATGCTGTTCTCGACTAGGTTCGCTCACATTATTCTCATCATTTAACGCACCGTGTAATGAAAAAAAAAATTTCACTGACATCACAAGTTTGCACGATAATTTGTTTTACAACGTATATGTAAATATAACCTTAATGTATACCATTGTGGTTATTTGACTTGCATAATTATTAGACTCACATTAGGTCACATAGGAATATAGGACAGTGCATTGTATTCGTTAGAGTTGAAAAGCTGAATTTGAAATGGAGCACCTGATCAACTAACACATTCCTGCGGAGGGAGCTGGTAGGAACGTTGGGTTGCTCGGTCAATGGCCAGGGTCAACGGCGGCGTGGTGTATTCCGCAAATATGGCCGACTGTGAGGGCGGGCACAAGCTGGCGTGAGTAAGTTAAACGTTGAGTTTTATAAGGGCACCACGGGGTGACCAGCCCCTCCCCACCCAGCCCCACCCCTACCACCCCCCACCCAGCCCCACCCTCCCCACCCAGCCCTTCCCCACCCTCCCCATCCAACCCCTCCCCACCATCCCCTCTCCACCCAGCCCCACCCCTCCCATTTTTGGATGCACGATGAATGGACGGACACAATAATCCCCTGTGGGCTGGTGGAACCAGGTGGTTCCTACCAGTAAAATGACAGTGTATATAACGATACACTACATTGTAGCCTACCAGATAATCAAAGGCCTGTGACTCACCTAGTGTATTTCCCAGGTAAAAATGGTAAGATGCACTCTCATTAGTCTGCTCACCACTCTAGAAATGTAAATGTTGGGATTATTCTGATTGATTAGTTTGCCTACAACTATAGTAGATAGTTTGATAAAACGATTTACAATCCACTAGTCAAACATCTAATCAATTGCTCGGCAATAATCAAAGTGTAAATTGTATTTGACCACAAATGCTACCAATATTGGGTCCCTTGCATGAATGCACTGTACTATTTTATCCTTAATGTTATGCACATGCGAAATAATCTGACCAATGTGTCATGGTATATCTGATGCTTTTTCTGAAGTTTGGCTGAAATTGTCCGAACACATTTCAAAGCGATAGTCACAAACACTCACACGTGGATGCACATCTGTTCAACCTTTACACTTGCCACTTCTCATGCAAAATATTACTTTTTGGAACACGTCCAGTCTCAATCGCTATCTGGACTATTCAAGAGAAAATCAAGGTTAATCCAAGCTGTTGGCTGCACCATCACAGTCAGGAAAAAAACAAAAGGGTATAGTCCACCACATATGGTTTGAAATACCACCTTGCAGAAACTAAACTGACGTAGCTTATTTGCTTTTGATGTAACTTGCCACAATATTTATAACGGTTGAAGCTTGCACAGTTGTTTGAAATGTACCCTTCTCCATCAGCCCGGTGAGCATATACACACAGCACAGTCCACTGACAGGTGCTGAAATGTAACTCGTAATTTTTTTTTTAGTGGATGGATTACATCAGGTGTACTCTGATGAAAAAAAAAAGTTTATCCAACCTCCGAGTTGTGTACATTCAGGCAAAGTTGTGGACTTTCAAAAAGGACCATGATAAAATGTTGCACATGGTGAAATATGATTGTATCACTTGTGTAGTAATGTAACACCTTTCCTCGTGCAATAAACAGTGCTGAAATGGTAGCGGGAGGGGAGCAAGGAAAACACGAGGTGGGTGCGGCTACGTCCTTGCAAATCTAATGCAATAAGATCACGACAAATGCCCCAGACAGTCACATTGTGAGACTCAATAAACACTGAAGGTTGTTGAGATGGGGAGCCCGCATGAATGGAAAAACGTGGCAGAGAAAAATGTTATTTCCCCAGCCAATTACCTTTGGAAAAAGTGGAAACGTTTTAAGAAAGCATTAAGACGTCACGAAATTAGGCAGTAAGGCTGTAAAACGAGGTATATGGGTGGCTCATAATGGCAGTCACTAAACATGGCTGAGCCCACACCCCTTAGATCTGTGGTTCATGTTAACTCTCTTCTTTTGTTATACAGGAGGCCGTGGGTTCGATCCCGACCCTGACGCCTGCTGTATATCTGGAGTTTGCATGTTCTCCCCGTGGTCGCGTGGATTTTTCTCCTAGTCCTCCAGTTTTTCCTTCTACATTTAAAAACATGCATTTGGAGTATTTGGTTGTTATACATTTCCACGTGATAAGGAACTTCGTTGAGCTATCAATTGTGGCCAGGTCGCTCCTGAAAAAGAGCTATTTCGCTCAATAGGCCTTGCCTGGTAAAATAAAAAGTTTAGTTAGTTAATTGAGGAGCCTGCTGCAATGAATTCCGGTTTCTAAGTGCAGTGAGTTTAATGGTCTGGTCAATGATAACTGCACAACCTCCCCCCCCCCCCTTAATATTTATTTTGCGTTTACTAATTCAAAACATTTCAACTCTAAGGAATGCATTTAAATTCAGTAACATGTACCATACATGTTTTAAATGTGGCTGCTGAGTGGTTCTGCAACATCTTCTTCCGAGGGTAGTTCCTTGGCATGAAGTGAACGTTCTAGAAAAATACTCTTCTTCTCATTCAGCAACTCAAAGAGCACATGTGGGGTGATATAATTGATGATAACAATCAATAAACAAAAATAAATAAAAAGACCCACAGGAACGCCTGAGGTGAGGGAAGGGGTGGCGAAAATAACATGGGAAACTGTTGGGTTAGGTCAAAGGGTCAGCATGAAGGGAAACAAAGAGAGAGATGGGGTGGAGGGCATCATAGCAAGAGAGAATCAAAGGAGAAGGGTTGGGAGGTAGTGACAGGGAGGGGGTAGCAAAAGAGCTAATCGTTCTTCTGCAACCAAATCATGGGTTCATGACCCAAATTCCTTGCATTCTGTGGGTTTACACCTAGACAGGAATGCACACCTGGAACAACAAGCCGATTTGCCAAGTTCAATGCCTGCAAATAGGTGATTTTCCAACCTTTTAAACTTCCAGAGGCAAACAAATGCTGAAATACAACTTTAAGGATGCACACAATGATTTGTTTCATTCTCCATGCTTCACTTATTGCTCATACATACACCAATGCTCATAATAATACAGTTCTTTGTTAATCTATTGCTTAATGATAACCTCTTCATGGATTTTATCATGGGGATTGTTTGACTATATCTCCCCACGTTGGCCAGTTTAGGTTGATAAAGTGATTCTCAGATATGGTTTAGATGTCACTTTCCACTTATGTCAGCTGTGGCCAGCAATCAAACCCAGCTAGCCAGATGTATAGTACATAGCAGAGTGCACTAACCACTGTGCCACCACTCCTCCAACTGGTTGATTTTGTCTTCCTGGAAAATGAGTTCAATGCTCTTGCAGTGGTGCTCATCAGATTAAAGCGACCTGACCACATATGATAGCTCAACTAAGTGGCTTATCACGTGAAATTGTTTTCGTATTATCAGTCAGACCTTGTTATAGCTTTAAAATATGTGTATATGCACGCCCCTATTGACTTTAACGGTGGTGGTTTTCATAAACCCTCCCTTGGAGAATGATCACAACTGACCAGTTTAGGTCACAAGGTTCCCCAGTCACCCAGAATAATAAATATCACAATGCTGTGACATTAGTTGGATGGGTGGTTCGGGAGGAGCTCATGTTGCCCATGCCAGAACACTGAGCTGGCGCCACTGATATTCCGGAGTTGTTGGAATCTGGACAGCAACACATGATTAGATTTCCACTGTACATAGTTCTGGTTGTTAATAATGAATATTATTACGTATCAGTCATATATATAAAACACCCCTGCTTTTTTTCTCTCTCTGCAACCCCTTTAACCTCTCCTTCCCATGTAAAGTGCTCAGCCATTTTGGCTGGGGCGCCATTGAAGAATAGCTTCTTAGCTCAACGCATCTTACCCGAAAAAAACTACTGATTCAATCATATTTCAAGTGAAATTATTAAAATCCTACACTATTCTATTTTACCAGGTAAGGCCCACTGAGCTATATAGCTCTTTATCAGAAGCGACCTGGCCACAAATCATAGCTCAACTAAGTGGCTTATCATGTGTACATCTACAGCAGCAAAAGCCTCGAAATGAATGTATGGTCTCACCTTGATCACCAATGACAGCACATATCATTCATCATATGGAAGTAGTTTTCTTGCTGAATTTGGCAATTTACAGCTCAAAGTACCGATACATTTGGTTTTGATTTCACGTGAAAAACATGAGAGCGTGATGTGAACGGCCCATACAAGCAGTGACTTTAGTGTCAACATTCCTGAACTGCCATGTGTTGCATTACTCATTCTGAGAGATCGAGAAGGACATTCATCTTGTTACATAACACCGATAGCACAGGTGAAGTGTAATTAGCAATTTTAAAATATATATTTTGTGACATCATGACGGGGGCGAAATGCTGACTCGTACAACCTTGAACAGTGGCAGGTTAAACAACGGTGAACTTAGCAAATGTTTCCCTTGTGGATGCCTCACAATTGCACATTTCACACTGACAGGTATAACTTGCAAACACCTGCATGGTTATCAGCTTTTCAGGGAATCTACATGAGGTAGATTTAGAATATATGTACAGTACTATGTTCATTAATCCAAATGTTTTACTGTATTTTAATGAATGCCCTCTTACTGTATCGCCACAAACTACATGTGGCCATATAAATAAGAAAACTGTCCAGTATTTCCTTTGGTTTGTGTACGCCTCCAAAATGTACTCAAGCATGTCCCATAGTTATAGGCGCAGTATAAATTTCACATAAATTAAACACGGTAAAGAAAATGTGTCTTCATGATGAAACAGGCAGTGTTAATTTCCGTTGTTGGCCTTGAGCCAGCGGTGAAAATTCCACATTTGTATGGCATGGGTCAGTCTCTCCCATGGTCGACCACTTCAAATAATCATACAGGGTATTTCAGATTGTGAGAGTGGTTGTAAAACAGTAACATTAAAGTTATTCTTGGTCAGTGTCCATAAGATGCCTCGAACGTACTGTGTAAGCATTGTGTTGAAAGCCAAAATGCACTGCTGTGCTGTTAAGAATGTTTAAGGTGTTTTTTTTTAGATGGATCAGTTCTGGGGGATAGGGAAGCAATCGTTAATGATGTCCTCCTTCAATTGTATATATATAACAAAAACAATTCATGGCTCAGAGTGAATCCACTGTCAGAAGGACTCGCCATGCTGTGTTGGTCTAGGAAGTTATTTGACCAAACTTATCCATGATGTTCAGTACAGGAGGGCCCGGGACCAGTTCACATATCACTCACCACTAATGCTAACCATGGCCGGAAATAAAATACAGAGCACTGGGTTCACTTTGCCACTGCTCACCCATTTTATATTGGACTTAAAAAAAAGTTAATCCTAGGAGTTGCTCCAGATGTTTCCAGCACTTGGATAATACTTCTAAAAGCATTCCAACATAGTGCACATCATGGGTCATGTGTTACGTGAGCACTACCCATAATAAAATGCATATATATACTGTACCATGAAGTCAAAACATCAACATGCTTTGCTGATTAATTTAGCATTGGACAGAACTAATTTTCCAACCTACAGTCCTGAGAGAGTGCTGAACATTCCACATTCCTATGGTGAGGACTCGTTTTTCAATGAAAACGTCATGGTTGATATAATTAAAACATTCATATTTTTTTAATATTTGACATTCACATTTATATCCTGAACTGTTTTATGATCCAGATCTTATCTCAAACACATGTGCTATTGTTTTTATACCCTGGACCAATGCTAAGCTGAATAAATTCCCAACAATCATCTGAGCTCACGACCTTCTGATCATAAGTCAAGGGCTCACGCTGTAACTCACCTTATAGGTGATGTCTGAGCATATACTGTAGTTGTTTTTCATTTTCTCAAAAGGTGACATCATAACTGTGTGAATTGCAGAATGGAATCAAAAGCTTCAACTAAACCGTAAGATATATTTCTGGAAATGCTCCAGGGCTGGCTAGCTGTGAAGCAGATCAATGCCAATTGAACCTGCTCTTGCATCTGAAGAAAGCAATGTCATCATCAGCAGCAGCCATAATTAATCCACTGCTGGATAAAGGCTTCCCCAAGCTGTCAGCGATGATTTTAGTTTCACTTTATACTCTATAATAAGGTGCTTTAAACATAAGGTGTCCTTTGTGACTATTTTAGCTTAAAAAATAACTGTTTTCATTCAAACGATTGAGGGATGAGTGCAAGCAAATTCTTACAGAATATTATTTATGTTGCTATGTTTAGTTGTTTTGCATGTAACTTGAGCCAAATGGCAACCACAATCATGTCCCAATTATATATTTAAATCTATTAGCGCAACCTAACAATTACAACATAATTTGCACACAGAGGTGTTATTATTGTATATGTTTTAAATGCAGTTGTCATGTCATACCAAGGAGACCGAAGACGATTTTGGTGGATTTACATGCATATTGCCTGATTTTGCATGTTCCCATCAACATAGTCCCAAAGACTGTAACCTGAACCAAACAAATTGATCTTTGAAACTAAATTACCCAGACAAAAACACAGACAACTCCAAAAAGGCCACTGATGCAAATCACGAACAAGTATCTTTTGTGAGTGCTTTGTGTCTTCGTGAGAAAACACATAAATCAATGATGTGCAAGGAACTCTACAATGATATAATTATTATTATTATTCATATCTGGCAGGCTGCTCTGTTTAATACTAAAGGTATATTAACTATACAACGGGCACTGTCTGCTTCAGAGTGCACAGTCCGTTAAGAAATCCTTTGACTTAAATCGGAAAGAGCATGCCGTTTTGCGCCGGTTTCATGGTCCAAAATCTGTAAAGTTACCTGCAAATGAATACATTTTGATTACTCATAGCAACATTGCCTCCGACTGTAAAACTACCGCAGACTCTGTCCGGGAATCAATGCATTCGTGATAGTACTGCGCAATGAGAATGGCACGAATATCAAACGTACTCAATTACACATCAACATACAAATACACCACGTAAAATGCTGATACTGTGGTACATGTGGCAACGGTGCCCATGGAATGATACACATTTGACCAGCTTAGGTGAGCACCGAGGATTGTCAACACATTTTCCATGAAAAGTTGACATTTTCATTTAAACTCTACGATATTTTATAATGATCATTATCACGTTAATCTTAGCAACTGATTTTTTAAAAAATCTCACTATCCTGGGGTTGTTATCTTTAGATTTTTACAGACTTTGACACATATCTGGCAAAAACCAAATAACAGGGTGGGAAAGCACATGGGACCAATGTGGGAGGGGGACATGGGAGCATAGAGCAGGGTTGGGTGGGATACTGGAGGTGAAAAAAGCTGCAATGTCTGGGCAAAAACCTTGGCAATTCCAGTAGGCGGAGCCAATAAAACTGTAAATTTTACTTTCCAGATTGCTTCATTGCTGCCACGTTAACAATACAGCTGATTCCATGATTGGTCATGATAATCGTTATGTTGTGAGTAGCAGATCGATTCCAGAATCTCATCGAGGCGTTTCTTAAAGAGTCTCAGCGAATCAGCTTCGTGTGTGTGGGCGCCCGATTCTAGAATTGACACTCTTTGAGTAAAAAAATGCCTCCTGGCCTCGGTGCTGAACTTTTCTACATGTAGCTTCCCTCAGTAGCCTCTGGTTTTCTTCTCGGTATTGAGCTTGAAGTGTCTAATTCAGACAAATGTCAACCCTATTTTCTAACCTTAGGTAATGTGATTGATTAAGGCAATATTTTAAAGTTTGAATTCACTTAAATTGTGCTTAAAAGTACTTCAAAACCATTGCAACAGTGGATCATTGTCTAGATTAACACTCTCACATCATGGCACCATCTGCTAAAACAACGTGTATTTCTGTGAAATCCGATGGCAACTCTGCTGGCCATGATTCTGGATCTAATTAGGCAAATGAAGAGAGAATTGTCCCAAGGAAAATATGTTTCCGTGCATGCCCTTTGGAGGAGCGGTCACGTAAATCCTGTTCACGGCTTGAAGAAAGGCAGAGCAGCTGGAGTGAATTGGATTCTTAGCGAGTGACTGTGAGCTGGGTGGGCGGGTGGTTTTGTCTGTGCTGTGTAAGATCATAGCTGCCACATGCGTGTTGGGACATTGTCTCCCAAAATGGCAAGAATTCCTTAATGGGCCATGATATTTAAAATCGGAAAAATCTCATCTTTGATACAGATGAGAGTACCTTTTTCCTGCTTATATATGTTTCTGACCAATATTGTCAAGCTGATCCAGGGCAAGAATATGGATGATATTTGTAAAGACTTCATGCAATATGCGGGCAGGTTTTTTGCATAAGCAATGGTTGTGGGTTATTTTATTTAGTATGAGAATTTGTAAAAGTAATGCATATTTCGATTTAAAGCTTTCGTGACTGCAGGGATTCATCTTCTTGGTTCTTTCGGTAAAGTCACGTAGAAGGGAAGTAATAAAATAATAAAAATAAAACATAATAAAATAATTCTCACGACGTTTCGGCCACAACGCAAGCAGCCGTCCTCAGGTGAAGAACATGTCTGTCGATAAGACAGAGTCTAAATGACACGTCTTAGGCTTGGAGTGTCTATTTAAGCTGTGAGGGAGGAGGAAGAGAGCCTTGACAAAAGAATTTGCATTTGAAGAGGAATTTAGCATATTTATGGGAAATGCAGGAATGCGAATAGTGCTAATTGTGAAATGCGTGGGAGGTGGGCGGGGGGTTTTCAAAGTCATATTATGGCCATGCATTATGCAGGATTAGCAGCATCAAAGGGAGGGGGCAGGGGCAGCACCAACAAAGGGAAGGAATGTGAATAGTATGCAGCTGCAGCAACCAAACAGCCACGTAAAAAACTAAAGTATAAACTTAATAGTATCATCAGTATACTAAATATACTCTCCAATAAGCTGAGCTACTAACAGTAAGTAATACATTACAATTCTATGTCGCAAAAAATATATTCAACACAGTACATAAAATCCGTGATCTGGTCCCGTCTGTAAAAGATGTGGTTCCAGACATACAGTACCCTGGCGTCTACAAACTAAGTTGCCTCTGTGGTAGCAGTTACATTGGAGAAACTAAACGACATGTCTCGGACCGCATCCGTGAACATAAAGCAGACCTGAAACACGGTAGGACAAACACCTCAGCCGTGGCAGATCACTGTTACAATTCAGTGGGCTCACATGACATTGACTTCTCCAAGACAGAGGTTCTCTGCAAGCCATCTGGCTATCATGAGAGAGTCGTTCATGAGGCGATCCACATATACAAACACAGAGACAATTTCAACCGAGAAGATGGATTCTGGCTTAGCAATCATTAGAAGGACGTAATAAACCATTTCGGATCTTAACTGATTGTGTTCACGTTTACGGTGACTCTCAGACCGCGTTCCACTCACTGTCATTGTATTCTCCGTAGGGAATGGATTCTTTGCTCTGCTACTCTCCCATTGTCATATTTCGTTGCTGCCTCTTAGTATCTTTCACACGACGGTCAATGGTACAGTGTATAATAACAAATAGTATAACATTTATATGCTTAATACAATGTACAAAGTAATATATAGTATCGTAATTGTATAGTGAATATATAGCAGTGTGATATACATTAGGGTGGGTAGAATAATACATAATGTAATATAACAACGTATAAGGTATAGAGTGGTGTATAGTAATACAGTATATAATTTAATGTTGGGTTTGTCTATATAGTACGGGGTAGACCTGTTTGATGTAAGGGAAAAAAGTTTAGCTGGAAGCATATTATATTTTTGCGACATAGAATAGTAATGTATTACTTACTGTTAGTAGCTCAGCTTATTGGAGAGTATATCTAGTATACTGATGATACTATGAAGTTTATTCTTTAGTTTTTTTACGTGGTTGTTTGGTTGCTGCAGCTGCATACTATTCACATTCCTTCCCTTTGTTGGTGCTGCCCCTGCCCCGGCCCCCTCCCTTTGATGCTGCTAATCCTGCATAATGCATGGGCATAATATGACTTTGAAAAACCCCCTCCCACGCATTTCACAATTAGCACTATTCGCATTCCTGCATTTCCCATAAATATGCTAAATTGCTCTTCAAATGCAAATTCTTTTTTCAAGGGTCTCTTCCTCCTCCCTCACAGCTTAAATAGACACTCTAAGCCTAAGACGTGTCATTTAGACTCTGTCTTATCGACAGACATGTTCTTCACCTGAGGACGGCTGCTTGCGTTGTGGCCGAAACGTCGTGAGAATTATTTTATTATGTTTTATTTTTATTATTTTATTACTTCCCTTCTACGTGACTTTACCGAAAGAACCAAGAAGAGTAATGCATATGTCAATGCTGCTTTAGTGAGATTTTTAAACATAAAATAATATAATCAATAGGTAGCTTCTGCTCAAAATGTTGTTCAAAAGGCCTTGAATACAGCTAATATTGGCAGTAAGCAGCATAATAGACTTTGAGGTACTGTTTTTTACCATCAAATAATACAGGAATGTCATTTTCCTATTCATGAAAGCTCGAGTCTCAAGGCTTTTTCGGGAGAGTCATGCATTGACACGTTTATGCAATTGCAAATGAATTCATGTTTTGCATGTGATTTTTTTTAATGATTAAGAAGATAAAATCCATAAATTTGGGGCAATAATACTCGAAGGGCGCTCCTGTAGAGACACGTTCACAAATCTATCTGCTGTACTGCCATCTCATGGCCACCTTGCAGTCACACATCTGTGTGATTTGGCATTCCTTGCCTCAACAGTTAGGGACCGCAGCCATGACTTCCCACGCGCAGATCATCAACGGAACTATCGGAGAGCCATTCCCAAATTAGGGATGGCAGTGAATGGTTGGTGTAATAGGACTTCGGAAAGTAAAAATAAAAATGTGGATTCGTGGCTGTGTTGGCACTCTGTCTGGAAAATGTGTACTGTATGACCAATTGAGGCAAATACAGTTGATTGATGATAATGTGTCTTACATTGCGACAGCGTGAAAATGAGAACAGCACGGTTCGTAAAACCCCCCATGAAAAAGTAGCTGCATATTCTTCTATGCTCAACTGAGTGTTGCCAGTGTTCATCGATATCAGTAGCCCAGAGGCAAGCTGTGGGAATCTCACATTCCTATTGCAGGGACCAATCTCTTCAATGAATGACCACGTGACGGAAATAATAAAAACTGTCAAGAACAATACCGTCTTACAATGAAATAAAAACTGCATGATTGTGTATTACAAAACTGATGTTTTGGCGAATGGCCGTGCTCTGCTTCGATGATGTGCCACTGTCAAGAACATGTATCTGTAACGTGGAGTATTTTATAGCTGTAAAGCAAATGTTCCTTTGCGTCAGCCAAAATATAAAAATATCCCCTTGCTCAAGTAGGAGTGTGGTGGTGATAATTTCCATCAGTGGTACTGAGCTAGCCTAGTCATTGGATAACGACCGTTTATTACCCTCAAAGGGACATTTTCATGAACACAATAGTTAATGATGATAATGTATTTTAAGCCTGTACTAATGCACCGCTGCCACTGCAGTCCCTTGCATTTTATTCGTAATTAACCATCGTGAACATGGTGGCTACATTCCTGAGTTCGTCAGTTAGGGCAGTAAAGAATGAAGTTTTACTGAAAGTTATATTATCTACACATGGCATTGGTGTGCTTATCAGTTAAACTACCCGAAACTATAAACACCAGAAAAACCCAGTAAAAGTAAAATGCATTTGCCAAGCACTGACGTGACCGAATTTTACTGTTGAATTAGGATTCCAAGACAGAGTAAAGTTTACGTTGTATTAATAAAAAAAGTCAGGCCCCAATGGGAGTCATACTCAGCTTTGGCAATTATGTGCTGAAAATGTCATGCTGTGTTATTTACTACTGTAACATTATTGCAATGGCATGTTAATGCTCAAACCAACAGACTCACTTTTGCCAATGACAATATTCCAGTATTTCTTGAGCAAAGAAAACGTCTTGGCTGAATTCACAAAAAATAACATTTGAGAATTAAAGGGAGCTTGAGGGTAGGATAAATATATACTCCCCGTTTCACGTACAGATATTTATCTTGCTTACCTGCCAATTAGACCAGGT
The DNA here is from genome assembly GCF_965212315.1 of Lampetra planeri. Classification (NCBI taxonomy): domain Eukaryota; kingdom Metazoa; phylum Chordata; class Hyperoartia; order Petromyzontiformes; family Petromyzontidae; genus Lampetra; species Lampetra planeri. The sequence continues at coordinate 5,757,853 of NC_136107.1, read as the reverse complement.
CAGAAGACAAAAAAAATCGGTGCACCGTGACATTTTGTCCACAAAGAGAACCGGTATGGGGCCGTCTGTAAATGACGTCACGCACTTAGGGGGGGGGAGGGGGGTCAGACATTTGTGACGATGTGTGACGAGGGGGGGAGGGGGGGTTTGAGAAATGTGACGTCACATAAAATGCGCAACTTTAAATATAAACAACACGTTCTACCTAATTAAATATAATTGTTAAAACAACACTAATTTTGATACATTTTCATTATTAACTATTTGATTATTTAAATTTACTAAGGTCACCTTTTATTTATTCCATGAAGGAGCATTTTGCTTCTCCATGGGAGAATGGAGAAGCATACATTTTGTAAATGTTTTCAATGATTGTTATTAAACATTTTGATTCTAATGATTCTACCAGGGCTTTTCATTCTGTGGAATGAATATGTGATTGTTAAAATTGTACTCTCCATTTTGCTTCGTTCTACTACAAAGTTAAAAGTATTTTTGTATAGTTAAAATTACTTTTAATATTTTATAAGTATAAGAGAATTTCAATATCATATTCTGAACATCTGCAGTTTTAGTTAGACGTTTAATATTTCAAAGTGAATTTTATGCAAAATGTCATCTTTCCAACGCCATCTTTTCAATACGTGTTTTCCTCTACAACATCAGAGTGCAGCGCCACATGAAATACGCAATACAGTGACAATAGTTTAAAGTGATTTGAAGCATGTTTTATTTTCAAAATGGAAATATGCTTTTGGGGGGGGGGCAGAGCTTTATGACGCCATATTTGAGGGTGGTCTGACTTTTTGTGACGCCGTGTGACGGGTGGGGGAGGGGAGGTCAAAATCGGCCAAAATCGCGTGACGTCATTTATGGACGGCCCCTAACAAAGTGCCTCCTCTGCAAAACGTCAATCCTCATTAAAAAAAAAAGCATCTACCTCGCCTGTTACCCCCATAAACTAAGCCTTTGTTGATAATCTTTTACCCACGTATCTCTGAAACTCCTAACACCATCAAAACAACACCCCTCACATCCACTAACTTCCTTCACTCTTCTTCTGCTGGAATGATATCCTTATTCGTCAGGTCTGTAGAACACTCCACCGTTGTCACTCGAACCCTCGCCTAGTTGTCTCAATGAATTCTCAAAGGGCCAAATTCACGAGCGCTCACTGAGCCTGCCAGGGGCGGAAAGAGCGTTGGAAGCAACGCGATTCAGCCACCTACAATTCTACGGGCAGGTGTTTCCTCCACGCCATTATTCTGCCCCGCGTGAGTGGATGTTTGCTCATCGTACTGCGAGCTTGGGGTGCTGCTCATACAGCAGCGGTGGCAGGGGAGTGGGCGTGGTGGCGAGTTGGGGCTATTAATTAACATTTCCCGCCCCCTCCATCCTGTGGCGAAGTGGCAGGATGAGGAGATACATTCTCCATCCCTTTGCAAGCGAGCAGGAGCAAGACGAGCAGCACCTTTAAAGCGTCACGATACCACACCTGATAATTGTTTTTTTTTCCCTTTTATCTGGCAACAAAACTGACACCTTTTTTAGAAGGAGTCATGTTTGCATTGACCACAATACTTGCGGTCGGAATGCAAACAAAAAACACAACTCTGATAATGTATGCACTGTCCTTGAAATTGATTGGCCCACACCCGAGACAGCTTTTCTTAGAGCGTAGTCTCACATGGTGTTGGACCAGATTACGCCAAAAGGCGCACAACTCAAATACAATGCACCATCAGAGTATGAGAGCTCGGGGTAAGCATTTACACCAAAAAAAAGGTGTCAGTTTTGTTGCCAGATAAAAGGGTAAAACCCCAATTATCATATTTTGCTACTGGCAAAGGAGGTTCCAATGGTGATACCACACCTGTGCTGCAGCGAAGTTCAGCATGCAGTTAAACTCGCATAATTATTAATCTGCGATTCAAAAACGCGCGATTCCTACAATTTGCAACTTCACCGCGGTACAGAGAAAATTCCTGAATTCCGCAGCAGTGAAATTTCTAGAATCATACACAACAAAGTTCTAGAACTAGGAGTGTAGGCCTTCGAGCTAACTTACAAAAGACATTTTTTTGGGAAAGATGTGATGAGAATGTATGTACTTTATAGGCTGTTGCTTTCATGAGCTTTATGTGGTTGTCACCTTCTGCAATTTTGGGTGGCCCAGTTCGCTTTCTCAAGGTTGAACTTTGAGACTGATTTCCAGAATGGTGGGATGGTAGAAACAATGGGGTCCCATTGCTGGCTTCCGAGAGAAAACATAAGGAACCAAAACGGGAAAGTATCCAACAAAGGATGGAGGGGTGAATTTTGGTAATTACACCAAGAGGTATAAAGTGAAACTTATTTCATGCAAATAACAGACATTATATTGACTTAAGGAAAATGAGCTTGGACAGAAGACATCACGAGAAAGAACGATGGCTGATGGGTGAGACTGGTGAAGGTATGGCAGCCAAAGGAGGGAAACACCCAAGAGGAACACCAGAGGTGGCGCGATGATATCAGCTAATTTTCAGGAGTGGAATAGACCGTGATGTTACAGGATCATCAGGGATGGCATCGATGTGGGAAGACCTTTATACAGCAGTGGATATATCAGACTATTGTTACAGCTTGATTTCAGCATTGCGTTACATACGCTGATAATGCACAAGTGCAAACGATTTCAGAGAATCATTGATCTACATTAATAGATATTTGGCTGAACACAACGAACTGGACCAAATGTCTCACTCAAAGAGCCGAGCAGAATGTCGATACTGGCACTCTGCATTTCACAAACAACTTGTGACTTGCAGTCGCAGGATGCATGGTTCATGACCTTGAAGGACAATCAGATGAAGCAGATCCACGTCAAGCCAGAGCATGAAGATGAGTTGTTTGTCCACATTCATAATGCAGAGGAACAGTCAATCTCATGACTGTATTGACCTACGTGCCCAACTTTTTGTAATCACATCTAATTGCAGCAAAAATCTATTCAATGCATAGCACAGTTGGTGATAACTCTTATGTGGTAATAAATTCAAATGTATGTTTACTTTTTTTACATTGTAATATGTAACTAAGTTGCAAAATTATTATTCCTTACATATAAGTTTAGTAAACTGTATATGTGTGTGCAATCTGCTACTCCTGAAAATTGGCAAATGTAGTCTCAGATTAGCAATATTTTAGGTATGATAATATGCATAGTTAATCAAGTTCAAAGATTAAAAACGATGTTAATTAGCAGTTAGAGTTGTATGCTTTACCACTTTCTTTAGGTTATAGATGAAAGCGTTTTCAGACTGGAAGTGGATTCTTGTTGGTTTATAACTAAACTTCATAAAATGAATGTATACTGCAATGTTAATATTAACCAAGGAAAAGGAAATTTGATTCCATCTCTTGAGATACAATGATGCATTTGCTATTCTTGCCCCCAGACATAGTAAGGTCTGGCTTTCAGCTTCATGCGCTGTGGAAAATGTACATTACTCATGTGATTAATTTAATAATGGATATTATTTGTCTCTCCAGACCACAGTATTTTAAAATTTAAATTAGATGCTTATAATTTAATCGGCACTTTGCAACCGTCTCATTTCAAATATTTTTTTATTGCACAGTTTGTTTTACAGTATGTTCACATTACACAAATTATGTACCGTGTTATTTTGTTTGTTTTCTCTTTATTTTCCTGTTGACTTTGTCTGCAGCTTACAGAAGAAAGTGTCGTGGCCTGGAGACAAAGCCGCCAATACCTCTCCTGCTCCAAACAACTGGCTAAGCAGCCAGCAACAATCAGCAATCTTGAAGGCAGTCTGGAATCAAAATTATAAAATAAAGAGGTGGATGAGCATAGTTTGCAGTCTTATGGAAACCTAAACATAAAACTTTAGAGTAACATAGCGCCGAATGAAGACCATTTTAAATAGTGCGCACTACCTGCTAATGACATGGTTAAGATACGTAGTTATTATACTGGTTGGAACCTCCTGGTTACACCAGCCCACAGGGAATTATTGTGTCCGTCCGTCCATCGTGCAGGGAGGGGCTGGGTGGGGAGGGGCTGGGTGGGGAGGGTGGGGAGGGGCTGGGTGGGGAGGATGGGGCTGGGTGGGGAGGGTGGGAGGGGTGGGGCTGGGTGGGGAGGGGAGGGGCTGGTCACCCCGTGGTGCCCTTATAAAACTCAACGTTTAACCTACTCACGCCGGCTTGTGCCCGTCCTCACAGTCAGCCATATTTGCGGAATAAACCACGCCGCCGTTCACCCTGGCCATTGACCGAGCAACCCAACGTTCCTCTATCAGCTCCCTCCGCAGGAATGTGTTTAAATCAAACAAAACCTAAAGAGTGTGCAAAAAAACATGGAGAGATGCATACTTTGGAGTTACGCTGAGAGATAGAAATATGAATGTCGCTGATGTGAGCTCACCTGTGATTAATCACGTGCATAATTGTGCACTCCGTAGCATATGGGAACCTAAGAATCAATTTAAACAAAGCTACGGGTATCCAGGTGCGTTTTTATGATTATTATTCGAAGCGAATGCAATGGACGGTAGAGGTACGAGGCACGCCCCCAATTTAGAATTGGGCGGATTTTGGACTGAGGAATTCAGCTACGGTGTTGCAACGTGGAGGGTATCTCTGATCGCTATTGCAGATACACAAATTGCCCTTCTGAAGAGGACTTTTGAAATAAAGTGTCGCTGTTTCACAACCGCCCCCCCTCCCCTGGTGTTCAGCCGTTGTCGAGTCGCCCACTACTACTCATTGTCTCCTAACTTGTATTGTTTATTTTGTTGTAATTGTTGTCTCTTCAGCCGACCTGTCCACCCCCCACCTCCTCGAAATAATTCACGATGGGAGGTAAGAGGACAGGGTTACAGAAGCAAATGGATTCGACAACATGTGCAGGTTAAAGATATCATTTAAGAAAAGTAAGTGGGCTTGGGCAGAAGCTGTCGCTGCAAAGGTCGATGGCAGATGGTCAATAAAAGTTATGGACTCATGGTCAAGGAATGCAACGTGTCCAAATATACATCTACCGAGGAGATGGAGCAATGAAATCAGCTCGTATGCAGGTGCTGGGTAGATTGTAACATCGTATAACTGTGAAAGATGGCAACGACTTGGGGAGACCTTCATCCAGCAGTAGATTGGTCATGGCTACCACTGATGATACCTTGTATTTTTTTCGATTTAAAGCTTTCGTGACTGCAGGGATTCATCTTCTTGGTTCTTTCGGTAAAGTCACGTAGAAGGGAAGTAATACAATAATACAAATAAAACATAATAAAACAATTCTCACGACGTTTCGGCCACAACGCAAGGAGCCGTCCTCAGGTGAAAACCAGGTCTGTCGAGGCGACAGCGTCTGAATGAAAGAGCACACGTGCTTGGAGCATATATATAAGCTGGGTTGGAAGGCGGGAAAAAAGGGCGCCTTGACAAAAGAATATGCATATCAAGAGGAATTTAACATATTTATGGGAAATGCAGGTATGTGATTAGTACTACTTATGCCCGTGCATTATGCAGGATTAGCAGCATCAAAGGGAAGGGATATGGGAAATGCAGGTATGTGATTAGTACTACTCATGCCCGTGCATTATGCATGATTAGCAGCATCAAAGGGAGGGAGATATGGGAAATGCAGGTATGTGAATAGTACTACTTATGCCCGTGCATTATGCAGGATTAGCAGCATCAAAGGGAGGGGATAGGGTAGCATTAATAAAGGGAAGGAGTGTTAATAGTATTTAGCTGCAGTAACTAAAACCACCACATAAACAACTAAAGTATAAACTACATAGTATCATCAGTATACTAAATATACTCTACAATAAGCTGAGTTACTAACAGTAAGTAATACATTACAATTCTACGTCGTAAAAAAAAAATATATAATATGCTTCCATCTAAACTTTATTCTCTTACATCACACGAGTCTACACCGTACTATATACTGCCATGGACAAACCCAACATTAAATTATATACTGTATTGCTATAAACCACCTTATACATTGTAATATTACGCTATGTATTATTCTACCCACCCTAATGTATATCACACTGCTGTATATTAACTATACAATTACGATACTATATATTACTTCGTACATTGTATTAAGCATATAAATGGTATACTATTTGTTATTATACACTGTACCATTGACCGTCATCCGTGAGGGTATTCAGTATAGATGTTCTGAACATAGGTAATGCTATGAGTGTTAAACACTCACCAAATGTAGCATCCTGTAGAGCAATTGAATTTCATGACTTTTATTGCCTGAAATGTCCAACAATTCAGGTACTCTTGTCCAAACGATTTTAATTTCAATTGCCATTTACAGTATTAGGACGAAGGGTTTAGCTGTATGTTATGGCAATGTTCCATGCTCAACAAGCATAGGTAAAAATATAAAATGCAGCGGTTTATCATAATAAAAAATTGCCCTCGTTTCTAATTGTTAATCATCTCCATGAAACCCAATGTTGCTGCCAGCCAAACCATTCGTAGGTTATGGGGGTTATATAAATTGTCTAGAAAATTTAGCTGAAATGTGCCAAATTTATGGAACTTACACTTGAGAAAGTGTATTTCTAGGTCTTATATTGGAGTGGGGAAAACATTGGCACGAAAGCAATATTTTTTCTCAGCCAAACTTGGATACAATTTCAGTTGAGAATTTAAGATTCAAAAGCTAGACACTTAAAACTGTGAACGTCTGTACACAAGCTTACATTTGCTTCGTGAAATACGTGTCTATTCAAGCACTTCATATGTAACTTACCTTCATTTACCGTACTAATCCAATTCCAGCTGTTGACAGATTTGTACTAAATACTTGAACTAAGCAAATATCCCTCTCGTGTGCAGTAACAACCGCGTTAAACTTTTTAGGACCAACATTGAGCACAAACTTGCAACCGTCAATGGCCTCAAAAATAGATCCAAGCAATGCCATAATTCCTTGTGGTGTTTAAAATGCTCCAAGTCAGTTTGCAATTCTGCTACACGTTCGACCTACTGCACACATGTACACAATAGATGTATACCTGTATACGTGATGTAACCAACAATTAATCAATACTAATTATTAAGATGATTGCACATGGATCGCATTGTATGTGTACGAATCTATGCTTTTCTTTTATATTATACTCAGAACTATTTATTTTTTATATAGCACCCTGTATGCTGGGGAATCTCAGAGCGTTTTGCATCACATCTTATCTCGAACATTTGAAAGGGCACCCCCAGTTGCAGCTATCTCTGTGGACACAATATAACTCACGACTTGTGCGATGCAATTTATATAGCGCCTAAATGCAATCACATCTCCGTATGCTTCACAGGGGGCTGAAAGTTTATATATTTTTTAATGTTATATGCACAAGAAAACAAATGGGTCTTAAGTCTTTACTTGAACAAGGTCACGGACTCAACTGCACCAAGTTTCCAGAGGAAGAAAATCCCAGACAACAGGAGCAAATGGCGAGAGTCAGCGAGCTTCCATGGAACGAAGCTTGACTGTGGCCTTTGTAAGGAAGCCTTTATTGTTGGAGCAGAGACAAGAGTGAGATGACAAATGAGGGGTAGGTAGGAGCAAGACTACGACGAGTTTTAAAAACAGTCACTGCAATATTAAAATGAAGATGTGACTTGAGAGGAAGCCAGCGGAAAGATTATAGGAGCACTGGAATTATGTAATCACGTCTTTGGTACGGGTGAGGAGCCCTTGCAGCAGCATTCTGAATAATCTGAAATCTTGAAATGAAAGCGTTTGGGAAACCGTAGAAGAGCGAGCGAGTTGACAGTATTCCAGGCGAGAAGTAATGACGATCGTGGCATGTCTGCCAGTTAATGGGCATTGATCACTACGTGTAATCGCAAATCAGTAATTTGCATGCAATTGGCCAAATTGGACCCAACACTTGCACACAATGGCCTACTTTTTTTTGAACGACGGTAGGGTTCTTCAACATCCATTGTGAAGCAGACGGCGCGTTTTATCGTTATTAAACCAGCAGTGATAACCAGGTCAGCTGCCAAGCTTATACCAAGTTGATTTGCAGATTTTTACAATTGATCTGAAAATTAGGACTATATGCCAAAAGTGTAGCACTTTTTCAATTGATATTTAATTAAATCGCATATGCAGAACTTGATGTTATATTTTTTGTACAAATTTTACAAGTATTCACATTGGCTTTTGTCAATCACACGTGTGTTTTATTTAGTTGGGAATATCCAACGGGGAACATCACTTATCCCCAAATTGTTTACCTGCAACGTGGGTGACAGTAAGTGTGCTTCATATATATTATTACTCAGATGATGTGATAGGGCATATATTTTCTGAACGTGTTTAAAATACACGCACATTAATTCACCCGTGCCCAAGCAAAGTTTCCTCTGTAAACAGATTAATGATTGGATTTAAACCAAAAAAAAATCACCATTGATAATGCAAGACTTGTAAAGTAATCTTTGTGGTTCACAATATAATGAACCTGAGAAAGTCCACACCCTTTTGTGTACAATATGTACTTCTCCATGAGCAATAATGACATATGGAACCATATGCCCTAGAGAGAAAACACGTTTGAATTCGATGAAAAATAAGAATAGGTTTAAACCCATAATCTTTGGTTCTTTCAATAAGGTTTAAACCCGTTCTGGCAATAAAACAGGTGTTAAGATGTTAAAACACCACAGATACCTTTTTGCAAGGTATCAAGTCTGCATTAACCAAATATATTTCGATTTAAAGCTTTCGTGACTGCAGGGATTCATCTTCTTGGTTCTTTTGGTAAAGTCACGTAGAAGGGAAATAATAAAATAATAAAAATAAAACATAATAAAATTCTCACGACGTTTCGGCCACAACACAAGCAGCCGTCCTCAGGTGAAGACAGAGCTGTCTGAAAGACAGCGCTCCAATAAACACTGCTAAGCTTGGCAGCGTATTTTAAGCTGGGTGGGAGGTGAAGAGCGCCTTGACAAAAGAGTTTACATATCAACAGAAGAATTTAGCATTGAATAAGCTGTGTTAATGTGAGAGAATTAGCAGGATGTTCAAGTCAGAAATTAGCATGTAACTGGAAGATTAGCATGATGTTAATGTGAGCAATTAGCATGTAACTGGTCACGGAAGTGGCTATGTTAAAGTCATAGTTTACATATCAACAGAGGCATTTAGTGTATTATTCAATGTTGGGGTCTGTCTATGGCAGTCTATAATACGGGGTATAGTCGTGTGATGTAAGAGAAAAGATTAGATGGAGGCATATTATAATAATTTTTGCGACATTGAAGTGTAATGTATAATGACTTATTGTTAGTAGCTCAGCTTATTGGAGGTTATATTTGAGTATATTGATGATATTGATGTAGTTTATATTTTAGTTTTTATCGGTTCACTATATGATAGTCATTATATAGTGTATTGTATACCCAGTTACTTAATGTTAATAGCTCAGCTTATTGGAGAATATATTGAGTACATTGATTATATTGATGTAGTTCATATTTAGTTATTTCACATCGGTTTATTGTATGATAGTGGGTGTTGCAGTTCTTTAGCGTCAATATATCATGTGCTTATGAAGTCCACAAGCCTATTACGTTAGTCAGTTCCCTGTGATCAGTGAAAGGCCACTGATGCAACATTTCAAAATGTAAATACAAGGTGTTCTCGCCAATTATCAGTCGGCACAGTATGCCACGATCACATTTCTTCGTGGGGAAGTAGCTGCTCATTTTCAGAATTTATTTTTCAAACCTGCAGCAAACCATACATGGGTGTAGGATGTTTCATGTTAGTTTATGTTAGCTAAACAACTACTTTAACACATGGCCCATAGCTTTCTTAATGCACAGATCATCATTTAATCGGGTCCTTTATTTATACTAGGACCATAAAATATAATATTGAAATTGTGGCACAGCATCAAGCCTACATTATCATTTTTAAAAATGCCACGTAAAATATAACAAACCTGCGATGTGCAAGCTAGCGGCATTCATTCAGTAACGATCCACAAATTTGCAGTGCACATAGGTGACACATCTCCTTTGGTGGCCCTGAGCCAGAATTGCAAATTCCACCTTCCTATGATGGAAATAGTCTTTTCAATGGATGGCAACAAATTGGTACTCAATTTTACTGACCCTGGAAAGGTGATAAGCAGACTCCACTTCTAACAGGTTTGAACTCATAATCTTCCTATTGTAAGTTAATCGCTCTAATAGAGGCACAGCCTAGCAGCATATGTACACAATACACAGTGTCTCACATTGTGAAATTACCCAGGGACTAGTGCCATGTACATGTGGAGTTTTCCACCCTTGGCTCAGGTTCACGAGCGACGAGGTGCAACACTTAATGTTCACTTGAGCATGAAGACATTCATACTTTTTTTTTTGCATGATTAAAACATGAGCACAACACGAACGTTGGTGGTATATGCAGTAATTAAACATGAATTAATTATGCATATTTAAGCACTGTAAATAATTTTACCTAACGACGGGACCGCGGGGTTCCGAATAAACGGAAGTCAAAATTGTAATTGATTAATTTATTTTTTATACTCTTTGGTTCTTTCGGTAAATTCACATAGGTAGAAATATAATAGATCACAACGTTTTGATCGCAACACAAGCAATCGTCATCAGGTGGGACAACCACGGCAAGAAAAAACTGCTGAAGTAGGCGAGAGATCTGCAATGGCACGAGGTTATATAGGCCTCGGCAGTAGGGGGGGAGAGAGAAGGGGGGTGGGGGAAGAGGCGATGCAGAAAGTGGACCACACGACCCCTTATCAGCGACCATTACCCTTACCATGCCATTTTCCCCGAATCACACAGCACAAGGGAGAGTCCGCATTACCAGAACATCGCTGACATGAACCGGGTCATTGACGCCGGCCCCCAGCCTTGGGCAGGATCTTGCACTTCTTTGGGGCTCTGAGGACCATTAAATGGCCTAAAGGGCATGGCCCCTCCCTGGATTTATCAGCAGCACTTGACCGGGATCCAGCCTCTGATCCAGCGCACAAGGCGACCTCAGAATCTTTTCCGGGCATCAGAGGCTCGGATCTTGTGCGGCTTGCAGAGTAGATGCTGGTGGGGTAGAAGGTGTCGGTGGCACTGCCGACATCCCGCTAGTACCCCAGCACTCTCTTGCGACGTGGCCCGGCCGACCACACCTGAAGCCGGTCTCCAGGGGAGATGGGGCTGCCCCTCTTGGCAACTGCAATCCGTCGGCCATCTCAAGAAGCCTCTCCTGCGCGGCCCATGGCCATACACCACAGCCACCAACTCCACCTCCTGCCACGTGGGCCCCTGTGGCCCTTCAGCGTCTCCAGTCCAAGCTGCCACCTTGGGCCATTGCTGCATGTTCTCGTGGGCCTGAATCTACCGGGCCACCTTCAAGGACGTTAACTCATCGTCCTCCGTGGTTGTCAGGACGACCCCCAACTCCTGTGCCAATGATAGCAGCCTCTCCACTGCTAAGGAGTCTAGCGCCGTCCAGTCCATGTGGGGATATGCCTCCTGCCCCAACGCCAGCAGTGTGCTGCGAAAAGCAAGAGGCGTCTCGGCCTCCCCTCGCTTCCACTGCAAAAATCTCCTGCGGGCATTGTATGGCGGGTCGAAGACGGCCGCCATCTGGGCGTATGCCCGTTGGAGGGTTGATCGATCACTTTCCAGTATGGCCCGGAACGCCACCAACGCATTGTCATCGAGGGCTGTCGGTAGGGCCCGCAGGGCCTCCTCTTCCATCCACCCAACAGACAACCAAGCTGCATCGAATTGATGACGGAACGCTGTCCAATTGCTTCCCACCGCCACAAATTCCTGAACAGGAGGCAGCCGTCGTGGTCGGCACGCGGCTCCTTGCAACGCCACCGGACGCGGCGCCCCCTTAGCGTCGACCCGTGTTCCACTCCACATGGTGCCCGTCGGCCACGCCATGCCTTCCACGGGCAAAATAGCGCCTGGCAACCTCGTGATCTCTGCTCGTCCACACACTCTCCACAGTTCTTAGCCGAGCCTGTACACTACACTAGCCATCTAACACTGACGGCACTGACTGAGACAGCCAACAACTATCCTGCAGCGGAATATCTAGCAAAGACGACAGCGATGACGGCGACGAGACGACAGCAATTACAAGATGAGTCCACTCCCAGAACCGGCAGCCTCGAGCACCCACTCTCGGCTCCTTTTATCCTAGCAGCACGGCCTGGCTCCGCTCTAACCGTGCCTCCCTCCTCGAACCTACTAGCAGGTTCCAGGGACCTCCAGATGGGGTCCTCCATGACCCTTGCCGTAGTTCCTCTGCTCTGCCAACACACCTGCGTGTTTACTGTCTGTCCACCACAGTTGCCGCTGCTGTCCACCAGCCGGCGCTATTGCACTACATCAGTAATGAATTGTCATGCTCTTTTTACGTCAGAAACCTTACAAAATTGGTTGTGTCGGGTGGTGGCAGGTTTAACTACACATTTATATATTTACGTGATCTAACCAAAAAAAAAAACCTGTATTATAGATTCTACAACAGCTAAAATATTTATTCTGTAGAGCATAGCAGTGCTGTAAGCTATATCTTGCTTTTGCATTTACAAAAGCATTACTCCTTCAAACAGTTCCTACATATAACTCATTATGCTGGAAATTTGAATTTGTTTAACAATAAATGTGGAAAGTGCCTCTTTCAATGTTGTATTTATTTTGAGTACTCCCTGTCCAACCCATTTTTCTCCATAACGTCTAAAGTGTGTAACCTTTCACTTTAGTCCAAAAATATATCTTGAGTGAGCTCACTGCAAACGCTGCATACTGCATTATTTTTCTCCATTACACTGGAGGAATGCATTGGCAATATTCCTTGAGTATAATGCATAATGCATCCCATAAAGCAACCCCATTAATTCAAAGAGATGAAAGCTGGGGAAAAATACATTCACATATACAAATGCAGTACTTATGAATTGTTTTCTTTCACGTAAATCAAACGTTGTGGGTTTTAGTTTGACATCGTTTTATGTCTCAAATTAGTCAGGTTTTGTTATTTCACAGATTTGATTTCACTAGATTAGTTTTGAAAAAATTACAGAGTAGTTCTTCAGAATCCCGCCTGGTTTATATCCACAAACAACTTTCCCATCTTAGCCACTACTTTTGTCCCATTTTAGAAACAGCATCTGCCCAGCGTCTGCAGATATCTCTCCATGTGGGGAGCAGGTTGGGATGGGAACGGGTGGAAAGTGTAGCTCTGCGTAGGGTTGATCCACTCTGCAATGAATGTTACATCAAAACAAGAGAAAGCTGCAAGAAAGAGACCTAAAAATGTTACAGAGACCACGACTTGAGGAGGTGGGGTGGTGGAATTAGAGCTGACATTGGCGTGGATACAGTTTTCACATATGATAACTTTGCGCCTCATTTTGTTTTTTTATAAAGGTCAACACAGTGCCAATGTATGCTATGTTGAAAGACAGGCCTATTGCTAATGCGAGGCTGGCAGAAAATATCCAGATGCCCTTTACTTATAACCAAAGAGAGCCCACAAATTGTTGGGAAGTAATCTTAAAATATCATTACTCCCTTTTTATGATGTGGTTTTATATGACTCGTATGTAGCATGCACTGATTGATTACATTTTATAGTTACTTTTAAAACTTCAATAAATTTTCTATATAGAAAAAGAAAAATGACCACACGAGCCGCTTGGGTTAATGTGGAAGGCAGCATCGACATACATTCCTTTGAAAACGCTGTATGTGAGATTACATTACATTGATTGTTTTCACAACTAAGCTTCCCAACACTGCATCCAGGTTATAAACAAATATGTTGTTCCTCGTGACTAAAAACAATCCCACCACCCGGTGGTTGAGCTCAGAGAGCTTCACCCTTTATTGCACCCAATTCAGCATGTACTTGGCTCTTAATTATAAATGAGAATCTTTAAACAAAGCACAACCTAAATAAAGCCGCATTTGTGAGGATTCCTAATACGTTGCACCTGACTTAGCTGCAGAAAACACTCCCATTATTGAATGAAGAATGCCAACCACAAGTCATCCAAGAAAGACACGAATGCCACATGTGTTAGAGCCACAGGGACCCATTTGGGGGGGGGGGCACGGGGGATGCCGCTGGGGTGCTCTGCCATACTTAGTCAGGCGTGGTACTGCACACCACCAATCCAGCAGCTTTTTGAGCCAGGGTTGGTGGATCACAGCAAGATGGAGCTTTCTCGCACGTGTGTGTAGCGCCCATCATCGGTGCAATGAGACAGCTTACACGTGGGCTGAACAGCAGCAAATGGAGATCTCTCAGATTTCTGCAGATTTCGTGTTATCCCCTTTCTATTTTGTAGGTTTTGCCCCCCACCTCCACAAACTTGTTTTATTTTCCTGCCACACGCATACAAATACACACACATTAACTCAACAAGCAGCCCAAGCGGGACGCTCTGAAAAAATATCCATGAGACCCAGGGAGGTTTTTGTGGGTAAATAATTAATTATGATTATGAGTGGGTAGAAGGGCACCTTTTCTGCTTCGAGCAAAATAACGAAATTGCAGCTGATGAATCAGCATTCCTGCATACATTGTCTGCAACCACAGCCAAAACTCCACAGGCACCGTTGTTGGGCTGCTCTGTGAGGAGCAGCTTATGGGAATGGAAAAGGTTTTTTCGGTGGAAAAACGGTGCTTCCAGTGACATCAGCAATTGCTTCCGCGTGCTCTCCCCACGGTCCACTCCCTCACCTCCCCCATTGTGTGTCCATCCTCTCTGGAACACATCAGGATCCGTTCCAAAACTTTCAAAAAAGGGATTGAATTTTGCCAAAGAAAATACACGTGCAGGAAAATGTAAAACGATGACATCTCTGTACGGTGTAAACATGCCGTGCTTTTGAAGGCAATGTGTGCCATGCCAGGAGTAAATGGGAGACAGGAATTGTATATTAAAGCTGCCTGATGATTAACCTGAAATTACTTCCCAGCACCTCACATGTAGCATTGAACGGAACATTACATTGTACCAAGCATTCAGAACATGTGCATGATACACACTGTTGATTGACTAGAACGTAATAGTGTTTATATTTCGATGTAAAGCTTTCGTGACTGCAGGGATTCATCTTCTTGGTTCTTTCGGTAAAGTCACGTAGAAGGGAAATAATAAAATAATAAAAATAAACATAATAAAATAATTCTCACGACGTTTCGGCCACAACGCAAGCAGCCGTCCTCTGTTGAAGACCAGGTCTGTCGGGGAAACAACCTGGTCTTCACCTGAGGACGGCTGCTTGCCGTCCTCAGGTGGTCTTCACCTGAGGATGGCTGCTTGCGTTGTGGCCGAAACGTCGTGAGAATTATTTTATTATGTTTAATTTTTATTACTTTATTATTTCCCTTCTACGTGACTTTACCGAAAGAACCAAGAAGATGAGTGTTCATATTATGCTATTTATATTCACGAATAACCCTGAACGTTGTTTTCTCATTTTTTAAAAACTAAATAAATGTGTCAGCTGGTTTTCATTCAGTGCTGATGATTTGCTCTTGTCAGAGCAATGGCTCATTGAGTCCAAGCCTGTGCAGTCGCTATGATTATACCAAATTCTGAATGGTTTAATAATCCTGTCCCAGTTCTGAGAGATGTTTACAAATTAAATATGCATACACAAAGCAGCACGGAGAGAAGCGTGCTCGGAATTACATTGAGAGATAGAAAGAGGGACACATGGATTATATTAATCACACAATTCAAACTGTAAAGACTAGTAAGTGGGCTTGGCCAGGACATATCGGTAGAAGGGATGATGGCCGGTGGTCAAGGTTAATAATGGAGTGGCAGCCAAGGGATGGAACGCATCTGAGTGACCCATCTACCGATGACCGAGAGTGATGAAATTATAAAAAAAAAAACATTGTAAAAGATGGAAGAAGCTCAGAAAGACCACTAGACGATTGGCCATGCCTGATGATAAACATATTATATATTTTTTTACAAATAATAAAGAGTGTCATGTATTGTTGGGTTATAAAGGTTTCTTTAAGTGACTCAGAAGTAGTTCTAGGGCAGCGGTTGCCTGATGGTGTGATAATGAAGTAATTCTAGATTTTAAGCTTTCGTGACTGCAAGGATTCATATTCTTAGTTTTTTTCGGTAAAGTCACGTAGGTAAAACATTAAAATTAATAAAAGTAAAATAAAATAAAGATCACGACGTTTCGGAGGCAACACAAGCTTCCGTCTTCAGGTGGAACCGTCACAGCCACGACAGCTGTATCAATTAAATGAGAGATTTCAGGAGCTACCACTCCGTTTATATAATGGTTGGAGAGGGGGGAAGGGGCAAGTGCAGCACACTTTTTATTAATATGGTAAGGTGAGGCTTAAGAGGGTGAGCCTTTGTTATGGAGAGGTACGGTTTGTGACTCAACCTGGCCTACCTAACAATAGTGTGAAAAGGAGAAACAGCTAAACATGGTAAACCTGTGATAGTTGTCTCTCAATTCAACCTCCTATCTAAGAAGAAACCAGAGCCACACATCGCAAAGCTGGATGTTAACAAGACCGTGATTAATCAGAGTAACATCCCAATTTCTGACAATCTAAAAACGGTACTGGCCAAAGGACTAAATTTCGCCGTCACCCCTAAATATATACCAGTAGAGGATATAATTTCTCAGATTGATGTAGCCCTCAGAGGCATATGACACATCCATGCGGATGTAGCAAGAGCTGAAATAGCTACTATTCTTAAGAATGCTAAGAAACCCACCAGTAACATCAGCAAAAACGAACGCTCTTAACTCGTGGACCTAAAAAAGAGAGATGATGTAGTCATCCTCTCGGCAGACAAGGACAATGCCACGGTCATCATGGATAAAGATTCATACAACAACAAAATCCTGGACCTTCTTAATGATGGGAGTTACTCCAAAATGAAAAACGATCCCACTAAAAACCTAACGACAAAAACCAACAGTATCATCACGAGTTCGACTTCCCTAAAAGAACCCAGCAAACGTCCCTCTCATAAACCATCGGCGGCTAGACCTCCCAGACTCTATGGTCTTCCCAAAATCCATAAAGAAGGCACCCCGCTACGACCCATCGTGTCGACGATAAACTCTCCTACGTACAAACTAGCCCGTTTTCTATCAGATACTCTGCTCCCATTCACAGGCAATACTTCTTCGGCAGTACTCAACTCAACCCAATTAGTCTCTATGGTTAAGGACATAGTACTATCTCCTGATGACATCCTCGTCAGCTTTGATGTAGTATCTTTGTTTACCAAAGTCCCAGTACCAGACACCCTAACAATAATTGAGGACTTAGTCCAACATGGATTGAATTCTGATGTGCCTGCGCTGGTTAGGCATTGCCTCACCAACACCTATTTTACCTGGAATGGCACCTTCTACAAACAGAATGAGGGTACCCCTATGGGCTCCCCCTTGTCACCAGTTATAGCCAACATATTCATGGAAAAGTTTGAATCAGACGCCATCCAGACATCCACCCTGCGTTCTTCCCTGTGGAAGAGGTATGTGGATGACACTTTCGTCATCTGGCCACATGGCCTCCCAGCATTGAACCACTTCTTGGACCACATCAATTCTAGACACCCATCCATCAGATTCAACATGGAAGTGGAGAAAGACGGTAAACTACCATTCTTGGATATTCTGTTTGAGAGGAGGCCTGACGGATCCTTGGGACATTCTGTCTACAGGAAAGCCACCCACACAGATTCCTACTTGAAACCGGATTCCCACCACCACCCATCTCAAAAGAATTATCTCATCAAAACGCTATACCACAGAGCCCATGGCATTTCTGACCAACACCACCTGGTCGGTGAATTAAGACATGTGCATCGGGCCCTCAGGATGAACGGATACTCTGACCGCACTATCCGCCAAGCTGTTTCTCCCACCACACAGAAACAGCCACATGAAACTCTCACGTTACCATATATAGCAGGCGTGACCAAAGAGATCTCCAAAATTCTAAACAAACATAAGATCCAAGTCCGATTCAGTACAGTGCATAAAATCCGTGATCTGATTCCATCTGTGAAGGATGTCGTTCCTGACTTACAGTATCCTGGAGTCTACAAATTGAGTTGCATTTGTGGTGATTGCTACATTGGAGAAACGAAACGTCATGTTTCTGATCATGTCCGCGAGCACAAGTCAGATCTGAAACACGGCAGAACTGATTCTTCGGCCGTTGCCGATCATTGCTACAACTCGGTGGGCTCTCATGAAATTGTCTTTTCTGAGACCAAGGTTCTCTGCAAACCTCCTGGCTACCATCAAAGGTTTGTACACGAAGCCATACAAATATACAAACACAGACATAATTTCAACCGTGATGATGGTTACAAACAGAGTAATCATTGGAAAGATGTGATTAACCATGCAAAAAAGATTTAACTACACTTATTTGGCCAATCTTATTTGAGAGACAACTATCACAGGTTTACCATGTTTAGCTGTTTCTCCTTTTCACACTATTGTTAGGTAGGCCAGGTTGAGTCACAAACCGTACCTCTCCATAACAAAAGCTCACACTCTTAAGCCTCACCTTACCATATGAATAAAAAGTGTGCTGCACTTGCCCCTTCCCCCCTCTCCAACCATTATATAAACGGAGTGGTAGCTCCTGCAATCTCTCATTTACTTGATACAGCTGTCGTGGCTGTGACGGTTCCACCTGAAGACGGAAGCTTGTGTTGCCTCCGAAACGTCGTGATCTTTATTTTATTTTACTTTTATTAATTTCAATGTTTTACCTACGTGACTTTACCGAAAAAACCTAAGAATATGATAATGAAGTAGCTTGCAGGTTTACTTATTTGATTCATGAATAGTTTATGAAAAGACAATTTGAAAATGAGTAACAAGAATTTGTTGACAATCCACTCATGGGCAAAGGCCTTCTCACACCATGTCGATCATTTGTATTTCTTCTGACCATACCATTTCTCAGTGGTTCGTGCAGGTCGGTGAATGCAAGGGTAGTCCAGTGCCAGTTCGGATAGAGAATCAAACTCAGGTCGCTGGGTTCATTGCACTGTGCTCAAACCTCTGGGTCACTGCTTTACCCCAAGAGAACAAAACACACGGAGCATTCGGCAAAATAAAAAAAACATTCTCATAACAAAACAATGAACTGTTCAACCAATTTATGAAATGAGCTGTGCATGTCCATTGGTGAATACAACGTTAATTGTGAGTTTAGCTCTCCTCATGTTAATGACAGTGCACACGTGTAGTAGATATTTCAAAAACACATCTAGCTCATACATTTTCATAGCATTAATTGTATATAACTGTATGGTAAAAAGAGGGAAACCTAAAATTCTGACAAAAAATTTGTTTAAATAAAATCACATTTTTGTTATTATACTGCACTCGATTATTCAGGTATGCCACAATGAGTTTCAAGACTCTTTTTCAGGAGAGTTCTGCCAAATTTATTTCAGTAGATGATAATATAACTTTGTGTTCAGTATTCCCTTGACATTCACGAACTTGCTATCCGCGAATTTAGCGATTAACGGATTGCATCTGGAACTCTACACGACTGCATCGAGGGAGAGAAAGAAAGTGATGAGATAAAGTAATGGCAGAAAATGTGATGCGAGAAAGTGATGAGAGATACAGTTATGAGAGAAATAAATATGTTACTATAATAATTTTCATGTATTTGTAATGACATCGGGGATTTCACTGTATGGTGCCAGTCCGAGAGGGGCGTGGCGCGCGATGCACTGTCATCGTGTAGTACCAGCCCTATCGGGGCTTGGTATGTGGTGGGATAGCGGGCGCACCATGCATAGCGTGTAATGCGGGCTCCCACAAGGGGGAGTGGGAGAGTGTCAGCCCAGGGGCAGGGTTGCCCCGGGCCATGGCACGCTGGTTGACCCCGTAGACACGTGATCCGGAGTGTCCACAGAGAGGCCCCCAGTTGGGGGGGCTAGGGGGTGATCACGTGTCTGGGGAGAGCTCTTGAGAGGGATCGAGAGAAAGCTGGAATGCTCGAGAAGGCGTTGCGGGGGCTAAGGGCGGAGCAGCCCCGACTCAGGGGGATATAAGGTGGGTCCTTGAGAGGGACCGGGGTCGCTGCATTCTACAAGCTGAAGCTCTATGTCCTACAAGCTGGAAGCTCTACAGGCATCAACACGTGGTCGGGACCCAAGTGAGGGTCAGACCCTTCGTAGCTGTAATTCATCCGTATTGGGGAGTTAGCTGGGTGGCCACCACCCTAGGCTGTATCTGGTGAAGGGGAAGTTTCCCCTTTGTGTTATGTGTTGATGTTACAAATACATTTGTTGCCTCTAAAGAACAACGTCTGCGACTTAGTTGGACTCACTACATATTTAATAGATTAAATAATTATTGAAGGTACTGTTATTCATTAAAAAGGCCGATATTATCCGTGAAGTGTGAGATTAACGAGTATCTCTGGAATGTATCCCTCGCGTATAACGAGGGAACACTGAAATACCAATTGAGTAGTTTGCAAGTAATCTTTCAACATTGAGACGTTTAGTCAATAACAGATTTGAAGCTTTCGTGACTGCAAGGAATCATATTCTTAGGTTTTTTCGGTAAAGTCACTTAGGTAAAACATCTAAATTAATGAAAATAAAATAAAATAAAAACAAAAATCACGACGTTTCGGAGGCAACACAAGTCTCCGTCATCAGGTGGGACCGTCACAGCCGAATTAGCTGCATCAAGTGAGGCAATGATTCAAGAAGTAATCCCTTATAAGCAAGTTGAAGGGGGGAGGAGAGGGGGTGGGGGAGCTCATCAGAATGTGGTAGCCAATGAATGGAACGCATCGGGAGGGAGGGGGGGCGGGGCTCAAAGACAGCACGGAGCGCTAAGCACAACGCATCGGGAGGCGTTGTGCTTAGCGCTCCGTGCTGTCTTTGAGCCCCGCCCCCCTCCCTCCCGATGCGTTCCATTCATTGGCTACCACATTCTGATGAGCTCCCCCCCCCCTCTCCTCCACCCTTCAACTTGCTTATAAGGGATTACTTCTTGAATCATTGCCTCACTTGATGCAGCTAATTCGGCTGTGACGGTCCCACCTGATGACGGAGACTTGTGTTGCCTCCGAAACGTCGTGATTTTTGTTTTTATTTTATTTTATTTTCATTAATTTTGATGTTTTACCTACGTGACTTTACCGAAAAAACCTAAGAATATAGTCAATAACAGTTACATTGTGTGCTTTTTTATATCGGTGGAAACCAGAGAACCCATCGAAAACCCATACAGAACAGGACAAGACCATACAAACTCCTCAAAGAAAGGCACCCAAATTGGGAATCAAACCCAGGCCCTTCTTACTGTGAGATACAAGTGTTACCACTCGGCTACATTGCTACCTTACAATCTGTCAAATGTTGGTTGATGATAT
Source organism: Lampetra planeri (assembly GCF_965212315.1). NCBI lineage: Eukaryota > Metazoa > Chordata > Hyperoartia > Petromyzontiformes > Petromyzontidae > Lampetra > Lampetra planeri. The sequence continues at coordinate 5,736,357 of NC_136107.1, read as the reverse complement.
ACAGTGAAATCATTATTACCATATAATACTCTCCTGGGATTTGTTCTGAGTGGATAAAAGCTTCATCTTATATCTAAAAGTCTCCGCGCACGCTTGCGGGGGATTTGGCTCTCGGACGGTGGAGTTGAAGCCGGAAAAAAATTGTCAGCCAGCACGCCCTAAGCCCCGCAGTGGGAATAGGCTATTCCGTTTTTATGTACGTAAACTTTAAAGCCGTTTAATTAACGATTTTGTGGCATTCTTATTTTAATTAATTACTTATTGCGTGACATCGACCGTACCAACTCACGACAATTGCCTGGGGGGGCGGATCCTGCCAAGTGATGCGCGTTCGCTCTAGCTCACGGGGGACATTTTATTTTACGCGTTTTACATGGAAGAAATATACACATCACGCTGCCGATTTCTCTTCACAGTGTGATGTCCTCTTTCCCCCCCACCCCAATGCGTGCAGTTACTGCTATAAAGTCCTTAGATATAAATTTTATATTATTCAAGCGCGAACATAGTATTATTATGGCTCAGGCGGGGGGATGGTGGGGGGGGGGGTAGCGGCCCAGCCCGCAGCCTGGCAATGTCTCACCTCCTCCGGCTTGCCAATCGAGGTGAGGCCGCGGGCTCTGCATGGGACGAGGCGTCACCACGCCAATGTAAGTACAATTTTACTGAATCTTTCGCATAGAACTCAGGTTTATTGTTTACTATTATTAAACAAATAAGTTTACAAATATTGCAATGATAATGTTTGTGTGCACATAACAACTCTGCTTCATTGTTTACTATTATGAAACTAATACGTTGCCTAATATTACAATTATAATGTTCGTGTGCAGAAACTACATGTGTGTCCCTAAAGTCGATGTCTGTATGTGTGAGTCCATATGTGTTTGTGTGCGTGTAAGTCGATGGATTTCTATGTGTGTCGGTCCATGTCTGTGTGTAAGTCCATGTGTGTGTCTGTCTTTTTCAAACGGACAACGCCCCATGTGTGTATGTGTGTACGTAGAAGTGTTTGTGTGTGTGTGTGTGTCAGTCCATTTGTGTGTGTATCAGTCGCTGTGTGTGTTAGTCCACATGTGTGTGTAAGTCCATACGTGTGTGTTTCACTCGATGTGTGTGTGTGTAAGTGAATGCGTGTGTGTGAGTCGATGTCTGTGCATGGCTCCATCTGAGTGTGTAAGTCAATGTGCGTTTGTGTGTCTATGCGTGTCAGTCGATGTGTGTGTGTTTATCCATGTGTGTGTATCTAAAGTAGATGTCTGTGTGTCACAGTACATATGTCTATGTGTGTGTAGGGCAATGTGTGTGTCAGTCTATGTATGTGTGTGTAAGTCCATGTGTCTGTATCTTAGTCGATATGTGTGTGTGTAAGTACATGTGTGTTTACGTCAATGTGTGTGTCAGTCCACGTATGTCTGTGTGTGAGTTGATGTGTGTGTGTGAGTCGCTGTATGTGTGTACGTCGATATATGTGTGTGTAACTACATGTGTGTGTGTATCTAAAGTGCATGTCTATGCGTGTGTGAGTCCATATGTGTGTGTAAGTCTATGTGTTTGTGTGTGTGAGTCGATATGTCTGTGTGTGTCAGTCCATGGGTGTGTGTGTGTTAGTCACTTTGTGTGCATGCCTCCATGTTAGTCAATGTAAGTCAATTTCTTTGCGTTTCTGTAGGTCCATGTGTGCATGTGAGTGAATGTATGTGCTTTATTGACCTGCTCAATGCCTATGATACCATCAGTAGGCCTGGCCTCTGGGTTGTTCTTCATGTTTTCGGAGTCCCTGAAACTTTGCTCACGATTCTTTAGGACCTTCATGATGGTGAGCGGCCCCATGTCAAACTACGTGGCCGTCAGTCAAAGCCATTCCCTCTACACCTTAGGGTGTGACAGGGATGTCCTCTGGCTCCGCATTATTTATCATATATTTTGACCACGTAGTAATAGGTTTTTACCCTTTCAACTGATACAAAAACTGACACCTTTATACAAGGCATCATGTTTGCAATAACCACAACACAAGCAGTCAAAATGCAAACACAAAGAAACAACTCTGATAATGATAATGATATGCACTGTCCTTGAAGTTGATTGGTCCACACCCGAGACAGCTTTTCTTAGAGCCGAGTCTCCATTGGTGTTGGACCAGAAGACGCCAAAAGACGTACAAATTTGGTTACAGCCTTCAATGGCTGTACCTGAAGAATTACCATATGGTACAGATACAATGGGAGGCTGATCGATGCCTGGGTGCGGTCAAGCGATGGCTCCCTATTGCTCAACCATGGTATGTATGCCGATGCTCTGGTGATTGCTGCTCACTCAGATGAGGAGTTGGAGGCACTGCTGCTGAACCTGGAGCTTGCCACTAAGAGTTGGGGCCTTACCATCAGCACCACTAAAACTAAGCACCTGCCTGGGTATTTTGTACCATCGAACAATCCACCCCCACAACTCACAATTGGTGATGCGACAGTTGTGGAGATATTGCCGAGATTCCCATACCTGGCCAGTGTGCTCATGACTGGCTCCGGTTTAACAGCAGATGTCTCACTCAAAATCAGTCGAGCGCCATTATCTTTCCATCGGCTGCGTTACGCTGTGTGGAAGCTACCTGGTCTCTCGCTCCACATGAAGCTCCAGGTCTTCTCGGCCACGTTAATTCCTTCCCGTCTCTACGCTTGCGAAACGTGCACCCCCTTAATGGAACATCTTCGCCGGTTAGAAACATTTAGGCTGGCCTGCTAACGATCCATCCTGGGTTTAACCATATATGTGTGTGTGTGCGCGTCTAAGTCGATGTGTTTCTATGTGTGTGGGTCGATGTCTGTGTGTAAGTCAATGTGTGTGTCTGCCTTTTTCGCCCTTGCAACGCCGGGTACTTACCGCTAGTACAAAAATAACATTAGCAAATCCTTACATTAGGTTATGGAAAATCCACTCAAGCCATAGATATTAAAGGAAAATAAAGTTATGATAGAGGAACTGGATTGGATTTTCCAAAGCAAAAACATTTACATGTATATGTCAGTGAGTTAGCTCCTATTTCTCAGAAAAAAATAGCATTTACTGACACTGCTAGAAACACACTGTATCACATGCTGATCATGAACCAAACGTTTTTGTAGAAACACAGTTGGTGATTTATGAATTCCATCACAGCCTTAAGCATCAGCAGTAGGAGGAACAGTTGTACTGTTCTATGAGTGCCATAATACTACATGGCCTGAACCTTGTATGTTCTGCCAGTCTGCTTTGCACATGGAATATGCGATCTTATTCACATCCGTCATTCTTGTAAATGGATGAACGCGTGCCTTCTTTGCACGCTGAGCCTCATGTTCTCAAACTGTGACTCGGTGTCTCGTTGGAAATTGTGGTTATGGTTTTTGGTAATGAATTGTTCACTGTGGTTCAAAAACAGAACTCTCTTTCAATGTTCTGACGAATGGGCGTATTGGCTCTGTACTTATATGTGCAGCAGGCTGCTTTATGTACAGCCGAGTTGTCGTCATGCTTGCCACCAAGCCAGTTTCAAATGAGTCAGTTAATCTGTCTCTGCAGAACATTGATTCCCAACCTTCACTGAATTGCAGTTCTTGCGCAGCTGCTACCAAAACCATGTATTATTGAACTGTACATTAAATAAGCGGATAATACACCTCCCTGACATATGTGTTTCTCCCCACGAATAAAATCAAGGTATTTGTTAGACATCTCATCAACCACACAGCCTTCTGGGAGTGCATAATTTCAGCAGCCTTGGTTCAAAAAAAGCAAACCCAATTCAACATTCAGTGTTTCATAAGCAGTTAGGCATGCTTGAACCAGTGCTGGTGAACTGTCAAATGTTTATAGACTGTAAATGAGAAATGTGGAAGAAATGGAATGCATACATGACCATACCTCTCAGTAAAGCAAACTAGAAACAATTGAGGGATGGACAATGTGTTAATGGTATTGGGATCCAGCTTGTTCAGATTACAATAGAAGTGCATATAAACACATTTCCTCCGATCAAAACCCTCTTGATACTCTCACTGGCAAATAACTGTGGAAACGTTTTCAAAATATTGCAAATGAATATGAAATGGTACATTTCTGAAATAATTTTCCTAGTAAGTAGGACAAACACAGAACCCTTTGGAATGCAAATAGTCATTTAAGAATAGCAAAATCGCGCTGAATTTTTTTAAAATGCACATTTCCGTCTCATCGTAGATGTACAAGTGCGCAGAAGCGTGGTCACCACATCTACGACTCTATATAAGGAACGAAACAGTAAGGCTTCTCCACAAATCTGGCGGTCGCCTGATGAAGCTAGTTGTAATTACTGGCGAAACGTCGTACTCAGTTTGTAAATGTTGTAGCTTGGCTCTCCAACACACCGGTGTGCTGTACTTGTGACGAAATGGCATGTTCTGTTTACGTGACAACCCTTACTAGTTGGCTGTGTCGTGTGGTGGCGGGTTTTAATGACATATTTATATATTTACGCGATCTAACCCCCAAATAAACGAATGTGTATATGTACTTCACATTGCGTAAATCCAGCATTACAAGAATGCTTTATATTTTCGTGATTGAAACACTTAAATATAACTTATTACATATTTTGGTTTGCAGTATTGCATACAAAACATGCAATATTCTGAGTTTACATTAATGTAATTTCAGTGTAATACACCAATAGAAAAAGGATTACAATCCTGCATTGATATAATGTTTGCACAATGACGGACGTTTGTGCTGATGTGACCCACTCAATCCAAAGGAAAACATAAATGAGATACAGCAAGGTGGAGGGATGGGGGGGGGAAGGTGATGCCCAGATTTAAAAAAAAAACGATGAATGGGACAAACAGTTTTTAGAACGGGAGATTATGTAGATGTGCCCACACTGGATTATGGGGCCTTAGGGAATATGCACACATTTTGCCATCACCACACTATGTTAGCATGTGCACACAACACGTGGCCCTGAAGTCAGTATGAAAACACAGTTTGCACTTTGCACATGTGCTAATGGATCTAGCAGTCTAGAATATGGAACGAACATCGGTTCACACCATATGATACGTTTGGTTTTAGACCTGTGCCGTAAATGTGCACAGGCTAGCTCATGTGGGGGGTTTATGGTGTCGTTTCTAACTACAGCATGCTGTGTAGGAGTTTATACATGTGTAGTGCTCGACTTGACACGACAGTTTCGATTTAAAGCTTTCGTGACTGCAGGGATTCATCTTCTTGTTTTTTTCGGTAAAGTCACGTAGAATGGAAATAATAAAATAATAAAAATAAAACATAATAAAATAATTCTCACGACGTTTCAGCCACAACGCAAGCAGCCGTCCTCAGGTGAAGAACAGGTCTGTCAGAAAGACAGCGTCTGAATGAACACCACCAGGCATGGCAGCGTATATTTAAGCTGGGTTGGAGGGGGAAGAGCGCCTTGACAAAGTAATTTGCATATCAAGAGGAATTTAGCATATTTATGGGAAATGCAGGTATGTGATTAGTACTACTTATGCCCGTGCATTATGCAGGAATAGCAGCATCAAAGGGAGGAGATAGGGGAGTCCTTAATTACTCCCTGCCACCTGCTACCGTCCTCAGACAGCGTGACCCCACATCTCGACAACAACAACCAGCCAATCAGCGCCCCGTGTCCTTATTTGCTCCCTACTCGTCTCCGACCCTCTCCTCACGCCTAGCAACAGCAACACCTCGATCTCGTTTGCTCCCACTGTACGCCATGCGTGCGTACACCAACTTCAGCGAGTGACGCATACTTTCAGGCACTACACATGTGTAGTGTAATCGCGCTGGCTGGCGGGCAGCAGTAGCAGCAACTGTGGTTGCTGCTACTGCACACACGCCGGTGAGGGTGTGCACGGGTGTGTTGGCAGAGAGGAGGAGCTAGGGCAAGGGTCATGGAGGACCCCATCTGGAGGCACCTGGAACCTGCTAGTGGGTTCGAGAAGGGAGGCGCGGTCAGGGCGGAGCCAGGCTGTGCTGGTAGGATAACAAGTATAACCCGTAAAAACAAAGTTTTTCACTATAAATCCTTCATATGCGTGGCGGCTAGAGTCCTCTCGTCCTCTGGCTTGAGATGGCTGCCACCTATGGGTCAGATGATTGCATTGCACCTTTAAGCAATTGGTAATTAAATATTATATTTTTGTCCTAAAAAGTGTAAAATTTTGGAATTTTTTTCACGAACATTAATTATCACGCACAACGAGTCTGTGTGGAAAATGTCAGCTCGATTGGATCACGGGAAGTGGGTTAAAAAACGACCGAAAGATGTGCACGGTCGTAAGCAAGCAAGTGAACTTAATATAAAGGATTTAAAAAGAGCCGAGAACGGGAGCTCGAGGCTGCTGGTTCTGGGAGTGGACTCGTCTCGTCGTTGCTGTCGTCTCATCGCCGTTATCGCTGCCGTCTTCGCTAGATATTGCGCTGCAGGATAGTTGTTGGCTGTCTCAGTCAGCGCCGTCAGTGTTAGACGGCTAGTGGTGTATATAGGGTAGGCTAATCGACTGTAGAGAGTGTGTAGACGAGACCATGAACATGTTAAATAAAGAAGGTGCCTCCTACAAACGTCGTCTCCCAATCACTGACACTGTTTTGCCCCACGGCAGATATGGGGGTGTGTTTACACAAGAACTTCCTGATATGGTGTTGAGTTTGATCACATGACCAGGACGTTACGATTTAAGATTATTTAAGCCACGAGGCAAGCGTGTCATCCGTTACATAGAGTACAAAATGGAGGCACAAATAGCATCTCAGTGAAGACAGGTGCATCTGTTCATTTTGGGACTTTAAGAAGCATTGTCTGTAAGTTCGTTTATGTTCTTAAAATACTGGGAATGCTGTTATAATGTTAAGATTGCCATTATAATGCTGTAAATGCCTTTTTGATGCTGTTAAAGTGTTACGATGAATATGAGGCCTAGTTGACAATGAAGCCTGCCACTTGCATTATTGTGAAAGTTATTTGTAATTGGATAAGTCGAGCCAGACTTATGCCCATGTAACTTTAATGTAGTCTTGAGAGCAAGGATGAAGAAGTATCTCATCCACAGTTCAGTGTTATATACAGCACTGTACTTTTACGCTGCAGTATGGTGATTACACAAAATGACCTTATTTATCACAGTAGCTTATTCTCTTGTTGTATAGCTATTCAGTGCTAATGTAGGTGCCTGGTCCATCCAGGACCTATTGTTGAGATTCATGTTATCTAAGACAATGTTATGATGCTACAGTGTTCATTCATTGTATTGATATTGCAAGTATTAACAGGTGCTGTATTTTGTGCTGTGTTTTCCATCAGTTTTACCTCGTTCTATTCATTAAATACATTGCTTCCATTCTTCCCTACTGTTTGGCTGTTATCTCCGACTCTCTGAGTTGGATTTCCCTGTTAGGTGCCTCTGCATTAACGGGCTCGGGTCTCACTAACATGGCCACCTCTGCTCCCTTAGCCTCGATATATCGATGGTTCTGGCTGTGTGATGGGCTTTGTGTCTCACTGGCGCGACCACCGTTGCGGTGGTTCTCTTGCGTTGACGCTCTTGCCTCACAGCGCAGTTGGCAGCACTGCAGCTTGTGTTACACATAGACATGACATTAACTTACTAATCCCCCTAATCTCGCTGCCTAATCTTTTTCATCAACATAGTGCTAATCTTCCATTAACACTGCTGTTGTGCGCATATGCGGGAATGATACTTTTATGCAGCGACGGAAGCTCATTTCATGCTAATCTCTCTCCTTAATCTCTCTTTCCCTAATCTCCCCCATTAACACAACTGACGTGCTTGCGTCCGGGGACGGAATTCCTTTCCAGCTCAGACCTCGCTTGCTTGCCCATCGCCACATAAATAACCTCTTGTTGTAACAGCTCTCTCGCTGGTTCAGCAGTTCCACTGCTGGATTATTTTTTCTGCCTGAGGACAACCGCTTGTGTTGTGATCGAAACGTCGTGATATATTATTTTTGGTTTTATTTAATTTTTCTACCTACGTGACCTTACCAAAAGAACCAAAGAGTATAAATACACTGGAGTCGGATGTTCACCCTGGCTCTGAAGGTTTATGGAATGCGAGGTTAACTACTCAGATAGCGGTGCAACGCAGTGCACAGCGAGGTCGAGACAGACACTACACATGCATCTGTAACCTTTGTGATCCTCCACCTTACAGATATCTGCATGTTCCCCTGGAATTGGGTGAGTGAAGTTCATGTGAAAGTAATACCATGGCTCTCCCTCCCACCTTCTCACATTAGTGCACTCGTGCCTTGTCTGAAGCATGGCATCTCCTGGCAAGCGTTGCACATCTTTTCTCCATAACTTCAATTGGTGCAATTCCTAGATGTTCAGCAAAGAGTTTGCTATTCACGCTGGCCCATTGCAGTAATGGGGATGCTTAATAATAAGAATGGGAAAAGATAAATATGAGCAAAACTGAAAGCCATCCATAGCCAGTTCACCAAACAATTGAAGGTATTTGGGATAGAACAAGAAAAAGTGCCAAGGTATGTTTACTTAGAGCATTTATTGAAGGTGGATTTCAATTAAAAGGATGAGGTGGATGAGAACAGGTTGGAGTGCTATTGGAAAAATGAAATGCAAAAGGCCGATATCAAAGTCAAAAGCATAAAGTTAAAATCAGTGTCTCTTACCTGCCGTGGTGTGCATTAAATGCATGGGAATTGACAGAGAATGGAACAAAAATGGACAAAGGAGCATGCAGGAATACATTCTTGGAATAACGCTGAGGGAAAGGAAGAGGTTCACATAGCTCAGAGCATGCATGTAAATTAGAGACAACATATTGGCAGTTAGGAAATGTAAATTACCTGCAGCAGGACACATCTCCAGTAGGGACGTTTGCTGGTGGTCGAGACAAATGATAGAGGGGCTCGAAGGAGATGACACACACGAGAGTACGTCCACCGCAGGAGATGGAGCAATGAAATCAGCTCGTGCGCAGAAGATAGATTATTACATCGTGAGACCATGAGACACGGTGATGGCTTGAGGGGCGGGCTTTCATCTATTCATGGATAGATCAAGGCTGATGACTCCGCACCTCCAATCAGCACGTTAGGCTATGTATGGTGTGAAAGAAGTTTAACATATATGCATACACACATGCTATGGATGCAGAATTAATACCATTGTTTGTGATATCATAGTGCCTTAGTAGCCATGATTTAATTCCTGAAGAATGTTTTTTTTAGTAAATATCATCTGGATCCAATGTGGTTTCACAGTGGGTGCCATTTAATATAACAGCCCTGATATAGTTCCATTCATTGACATCTTCGATTTATTAAAGGGGTTGGCATTAGCCCGTGGGCCATATCAAAATATATATTTTATCATGGAGGGGTATGTGTATCTCTGGTTACTATACACTTTCAATGTGATGACCAAATTATATCCTTTGAACTAAAACTCAGTGAAGGCCTAGCTTTCAATGCAGATGACATTGCAACGTTTGCGTAGGCTTCAAAGCAAAATATGGTTAAAAACTTCTGCAGAATAATGCACCCATGTCAAATCGAGAGCCGGGCATCCATGAATTAAAATGGGAGCAGGTGCTTAGAATGTTGTGTCCTGCCAGCCCCGCCTGGTTATGTAACATTCTGACAGTGAAGCACAGACAAGAGAACGCGGCAGTCAGAGCTTTTTTTGGGAGCTATACAACGCTGGCCATGATGGAACCATTATCATATAAGCCAGACCCATACCAGGCTGAGCCCAGGGCTAGCCGTGCAAAGAATCGGTGCTCAATGTAAATCAAAGGCTTCTGTGTGGTGCTTTGCAAAATTTAGCGTGTTTGCCATGCGCAGCCACGGCCGCCGAAATCTATTTGCTTTTTATAGTAGGCAACAGAACCGGCCAGAGAAAGCTTTTGTTGTTCTAACATCCTTGGGAAATGCCTGTTAAGCAGATGGTTGCTTTTAGAGTTTGACATTAGCAAATTAATAATTGGGTTCGGTGGTTGAAAATAGGCAGCGTTTGTAATTATTAAATGCTGCAATGTTGGCATATGTGTGCATCTGCTGTATTCCCTTGGGCAATATACTTTTTATTCGAATGTAATGAACAGGATATGATCCTTATGTTGGTACCCCAGTGTATCCAAATACAAAATGACCGAGGCAAATAAATATTTTATTTCTGGGATGCTATTTTTTCCAGGGGTGTACTTAACTCCGCGACTGGGGTACCAATCAATCAGAAATCAGTGCTACTCCGCAATGTTAAAACGCAGAGGACGATTGCACTGAAACCCTGAACGCTCATGTGTAGTGTGCGAATCCACAGACACTAGGAGGTACTCCCTCTCTTTTATTCCGGCCTTCACAGCCATCGGGGATAACTTTATAGCGGGTCAGGACAGCCAACATGCCGCCAGATCCACAGTTTGCAGAGGGCGACGATCATGGCGACGATCACGGCGACGATCACGGCGACGACAACACAACGAGTTTCACTCCAGATCGCAGCCACCTCGACAGTGAGTCGGAGCTCGCCTTATATCCTGAACAGCGTGGCCAGGCTCCGCCCTCGGCCCCGCACCCCTCTGGATCCCCCAGAGGGCTCCGTGCCTTGCCCACAAGTGCAACTGGTAGAACGGGCTGTTACCCCTAATTCTATTGTCTACCAATCTCCCAGCGGCAGTGACTCATTCCATGTCACTACATATGCACCATAGTGCATCGTGTACAGCTCAACGAAATGAGTCGATTGCTGCATTGCCGGCCATCAACAGACTAAAAATGTCTGCATCATGGACATTATGCGAGAGCAGAACATATTACTTTGGTACTCACGTCACCATGATTAATATTATTTGCAGGTCTGTCATCAGGATTAGGGAAGGAATTCATTTTGCAAAACCTTTGCTCTTTAACATTAAAGTCAGATTTATATTAGAAACGCATAATAATATATATTTTGTTACCCCACTCAAATCCTTTAAAATCTTAGTGAGAGGCCAATGAGATTTGTTATCGCTTGTCTCAGACAAGCGATAACAAAGGATTTATGTTTGGAATGTAATTTATAACATGCACACCCATTAGTCTAAATTCGCAAGTGATATAACATGGTTTTTAGAATACACTTATGGAGGAAGGCAAGCTTTGGCAATTCCCCTGAGCAATTATTGGCACACTGTGGGAATTGTACAAATTGCCTGCATGCAAGTAGGCTCAGCGTGACGTGCACTAATTACGCTAATTATGGGCAGTCACCTATATGTCTAATGTTAATGCCAATAAACTCAGGCATCATTTTTTAGGCACATAAAAGCACAGATTATTAAATAAAGCTACTGATAATGGGAGATGTAGTACCCAGCAGTGCTATTAATTAACTAATTTTATTTCACCAGCTAAGGCCCACTAAGCTACATAGCTCTTTTTCAGAAGCGACCTGGCCACAAATAATAGCTCAACGAAGTAGCCGATCATGTGGAAATGTATCGCAGCCAAATACTCTAAACACATGTTTATAAATGTGGAGGTAAAAACCGGAGGACCCAGAGAAAAATCCATGTGACCACAGGACATGCAAACTCCAAATATACAGGCGTCAGGTGAGGTAGTTAACATCTCACCACCGTTCATGCCCAGTAATGTTAATGTAGTGCATAATTGAGTCAAAAGCAAGTTTGAAAGAGTTACAAATAAAGCAAAATGTGTCTTTTCTAATTAACTTACGGAAAAATCTGCTCTATCAAAATTATTAGAAACTTTAAATATGATTAATATCGTAATTCACAACTAATAATTGAGTTAAATAAAAAATAAGAGTGAAATGGAAAGCATATAATTACCTGCAAACTTAAAATATATATATGACCATGGAATCTCAAGTGTGGAAGTCATGGGGCCATAACAGTAAAATGTCACCAAGAGGCAAAGGACCGAAAGGGGGTGACTCAGGGCCTCATAATGGATATGTCAGCACAGAGGCAGCATTACTGAAATCCTAGTTTCTTACGTGAGATCTTGTCACCTTGGATTAAACCATTTTCTCAAGTTTAGTGAGGTGATGGTTAAGCCAGTTACTCATTATTTGTGTAATGACAATAGAGCCTGCATGCGATGTGAGTGGACTAGTGGCCAAGGGAGGTAATAACAGGTGAGTCACCCTACAGTGAGAATGCACTAGTGGCCACGGAGGTAATGACAGGGGTATCAATTGTTAGTGCGAAGGGACTTTTTGCTACGATAATGATCGAGAAGGGAGCATGGTCAGGTGACGGAAGAGGACGGTAGAGTCTGCCAGTGGAGCGAGTGTCCAAAGTCAGCGAGAAGGTTCGGGAAGGGGGGCGTGGACTCGGTTGGTATATAAGGGAGATGCGCGGGAGACTCGGGGATGTTGCAGTGGGGACTCCGCCTGATGTCACGTGAACGTGTCTTCAATAAAGTGCCATCTCAAGAGATGTGTGTCAAGTCGGCATTACAAGAAGTGTCAGAAGTGGGGTGTCATCATGCCACAGCATGGCCGCAAGGATAACTCACCGACAACGACTTTGGATGGGGAGGAGACCCCCCTGCAGCAAGTGGAAACCCGGTGAACAACTCCGCCAGTGAAGAGGGAGTGGTGGCGGTAACGATGAGAGAGGGGGCCGGCCAACATAAATAAACGAGGAATGGGACAGGGTAACGGGATGGCTGGACCGGCTGTTAGCAGGGGTCTAGCAGCTCACCGTGCAGCTTGCCACGACTGTGGCGAGAGGAGGAGCATAGTGGGAGTCCCCGTGCTAGAAACCGCTCAACCGATGGTCGCCATTTCGCGAGTTAACCAAATGGCGGCCGAAGCAACTACAGCGCCAGTAGCACGGGAAAGAACAACTGACCGCCCATGGTGGATGACGGCTGTAAAATAATTTGTAGCAGCGGGAGGTGACTGGGGCGCTACACCCGAAGTTTCAAGGCGACATATTAAGCCATCGGATGGTCGGAAGAGGAAGCGCTGAGAGCCCTACCTACCGCCCTTGACAACGATGCCCTCTTGGTGTTCTGAGCTGTGCCGGAGGAGTGAAGGGCTATGCTACCAAAGGCATATGGTGAAATGGCGGCCATGTTCGATTCCCCATCAAATATGCAGAGCAAGATCCTGCAGCAGTCCCCACCATGCCCCTCGCTTATCACAGCTCGTTGATGGCACTGGGCCAGGTAGCAACGCATGGCTGAATGAGACAGAGTTGGATTCTCTGGTGATGGAGAAAATTCTGGTATTGGCACAGCAGATGGGAGTCATGCTGCCAATTTGGGAGGAGGAAGCGCAGACTGTCAGTGGGGAGTGGGGGGACGCTAAGGGAGGAGGATCTGGAGCTGGGGGGGGAGGTGACAGCGGCGGTACATGGGTGGGCTCGATGCCGGGGTCGAGACTTCGCGACCGCCTCAAGGTTGGAGACCAAGGGGGAGGTGACCACTCCGCAGCGAGGGCCCGCCATTGCTGCTTCAGGTGCGGTCGGCCAGGGCACATCGCGCGGGGATGTCGGAGCGATGCCCGGACAATGATGTCGTTGGCGGTTGCATTCGGAGGACCCATGAGCTTACACTGGCGGGTGCGCAGACGATCCTAAGAGCAGGCCAAGAACCGCTCCTATAAGTATTGAATGTGGGTGGAAGGACGGCTGTGGTCCCAGCGGGTACCGTGTTGGCCCATGTGATGCCCGCGTGTTGCAAGGCGGTGGCGACAGATATCACGGAAGCGATGGAGAAGAGAGCCGGGTCAGATGAAATGTGGGCAGAAGTCCTTGTAACGAGAATCCTGATTTGCCTAAGGCACAACGGTGGGAATTTAAGTTGTTGTTGCTGCATTTTCAGATGTTTTCAGTAAGAGTAAGTGCGATATCGGTCGTACTTCTCTGTTGCTGCACCATATTGATACGGGAGATGCATCCCTGTTTGCCAGAATTCATATCAGATGCGTCCAGTGGAGAATGAACATGTGAGCAGGCGACAATGGCGGAGCCAATGGGGGGAAGGCATACCTTCAGCGAGCGAGATGCTGATCACACACGGTTCGAATTCGACCCTCGATCGATGGCTGTGCCATCGCCGCACACGCGTCGAATAAAAAGCAAGGGACAAGTCCTTACTTACTAACAACTCCTGTAATTTTTCATTGCTGGAGGGGTTGCCCCCCTACCTGAAAATCCTGGCTCCCCTATTGGTTGGCGGTGGACGCGATGTTGTCAGTGGATATAATTTCGTTTTCGTTATTGACCAGTCTCTGGGGTGCCCTGTGGTGCTGGTGGAAAAGTCAGACGTTAGTCTTGAGGTTCTGTGTTGACTTCCATAAACTGAACAGGATAACGGTGGCTGGTGCATACCATATTCCCGTGTGGATGATTTGTCGAATGCTAGTTTTTTTTCCATTTCTGATGTGCAAGCAGAAGTATGGGCCCCCCATAGCATTTAACTGGGTGTGGCTTTGAGGAAAAAAATGCAGGCTGTAACTGTGCCACGGCAGGTTGCGTCGGAGGAACGGGCTGTGGCAAGGGAAAATACTGCCAGGGCACAGGCCGCTAATGAGGAGAGCACAGAGTGGCGCCAGCACATTCTTTCTTGGGCTGTCGGTGACAGAGACCAGATGGCTCAATGGAACACTCTGTCTACAGGAAAGCCACCCATACAGATGGCTACCTACAACCTGACTCCAACCACAATCCATCCCAGAATAATTCCCTCCTCAAAACTCTACACCATAAAGCTCTATGTATTTTCGACCATCATCACCTAGCCAGTGAACTGGTACACGTACACCAAGCTCTCAAGTTGAATGGATATTCAGACACCACAATCCGAAAAGCTATCTCCCCAGAAAGAACCATCTGAGGAACCAATAAAAACCATCACCTTGCCATACATAACAGGGGTCACCAAAATATTTCCAAAACCATGAGCAAACACAAGATCCAGGTCCGATTTAACACAGTATAAAATACAATGATCTGATCCCATCTGTGAAGGACGTGATCCCTGGCATGCAATTCCCCGATGTCTACAAACTAAGCTGTGTCTGTGGTAGTAGTTACATTAGGGAAACTAAGTGACATGTCTCGGACCATGTTCGTGAACACAAGGCAGATCTTAAACACGGCAAGACCAATACCTCGGCCATGGCTGATCATTGTTTTAATGTGGTGGGCTCACGTGATATTGATTTCTCGAAGACAAAGGTACTTTGCAAACCCACTGGCTATCAACAAAGATTCGTTCATGAAGCCATCCATATATACAGACACAATTTCAACTGAGAAGATGGGTACAAACTTAGCAAACATTGGAAAGACGTTATCAACCAGTTTCAGTCATAACTGGCTGTGTTGTTCTCATCCTACTACCTTCCGATGTTAGTTGTTATTTTCAGCTCTCCGATTTTACATTCACAGGTAAAATTTCTCACACCAACACAGCCACCTTCGCGCGCTGTACCTCGACGCGGCGGTGGCACTGTGATCTTACATTAACATGCTAATCTCTCACATTAACATAGCCACCTCAACGCGCTCGCCGTGGAGACCGCTCACCGATCTTACTTTAACATGCAAATTTTTACCTGGCAGCCCTTTGATCGGTGGAAACCCACCGCCAATCGTGGTCGCTGCCTATCACTTGCATTAACATTAGCTGCCCCACCCATGCTGCTGACATTTGGGCTATGCCCATTTTAAACCTTTATAAACAGTTTGCCTTTAGAAGCTTACCTCCTTTTCCTGATGACGACCGCTTGTGTTGCGATCAAAACGTCGTAGTTTTTATTATTATTTTCTTTGAACCTATCTACGTGACTTTACTGAAATACCCAAAGAATATATCACAATAGGTTTTACCTTTCTGGCAATTAAACAGGTGTCAAGATGTTAAAACACCAAGCAGAATCCTTATTAAAAGAATCCTGTCTTCATTAACCACACGTACTTGTGGTGAACATGCAAATAAAAACATGCTCTGATAATATATGTATAGTCTTTGAAACTGATTGGTCCACACCAGAGACAGCTTTATTTTTCCTATGCCAAGAGCCAAGACCCTCCTTCAGGCCTTGAGACTTAGGCTTTCCTGTTTAAGGACTATTCTTATATTATTTATTAAACACACATTGCAAAAGTGAGAATACTATATATCCATATTCGTTTAGTGGCCCCTAAAGAATGATTATAGGCAGGGGAATTAACGAGTGACAATGATTACTTTTCTGGGAGACAACGTGTTAGAGTTTCTATTCCATAATGATGAAGTGGACTCTAAGGTGATTATGTTTCCTACAGCGTTTCAGGAATTCCCTAGCATGCTTATTTGTTGGGATGGAAATATAGCCAAGAAGACTCTGGGGGACAAGAGGAGAGCAGATGTTGAGATGATAAATGGACGTGTTTTTTTCCCTCCTCGACTCTGTACACTTTATTTCCTTAAAATAATTGGCAATGCTGACATTATTTAAATATTACTCAAAACCTAAGGTACAACAAAATAAGCAAACGCTACATGACGTTATAAAAATGTCAGGATATGTAAATGATTATTACGAGAGGCTTTTTGTGGAAGTTCACATCCAACCATTTAATGTCTCCATTGGCCCTAATTTGGCACGTAAATATATAGCTGTACCTGTTACTGGTCCAACAATAGGACTTACTTCACATCCCACTGTTAATGAAGAGATATGTATTTGTTATTCTTGGCAGCCACTCTCTAAGTCTTTGACTAATAATTTCACTTCTGTTCCATTAAACCTTAAATTGCTCTACAAAACACTTATTCTGCCCATCATATTGCAAATGGGCCAATGGTAAATACATTGGCAACATTTAACAAAACTCTATAAAGGAAGCAGACTTTCATTTATGATATCCAATATACACAGCACTGTGTTATGCCTGTACTTTGCAAGTGCACTCATGGGTGTGCATTTATTCAAGTAAGTCAGTGCTTATTTTTTCAAGTGAACTTTTATAAACTGTCTTCCTGCTCAAATCGGCAATGGGGTAATGTCTATCTCGACTGATGGTGGCGCATCAATGTTCGCACAGCAAGGGCCAGTCTCCCCAAAGGACAATAGATGTTGACCTATAACAAGTATAACCCGTAAAAACAAAGTTGTTCACTATAAAACCTTTATATGCGTGGCGGCTAGAGTCCTCTCGTCCTCTGGCTGGAGATGGCTGCCACCTATGGGTCAGATGATTGCATTGCACCATTAAGCAATTGGTAATTAAATATATTTTTGTCCTAAAAAGTGTAAAATTTTGGAATTTTTTTTCACGAACATTAATTGTCACGCACAACGAGTCTGTGTGGAAAATGTCAGCTCGATTGGATCACGGGAAGTGGGTTAAAAAACGACCAAAAGATTTGCACGGTCATAAGCAAGCAAGTGAACTTAATATAAAGGATTAAAAACAAGTAAACCCGTAAAAACAAAGTTTTTCACTATAAATCCTTTATATGCGTGGCGGCTAGAGTCTTCTCGTCCTCTGGCTTAAGATGGCTGCCACCTATGGGTCAGATGAGTGTCTGCCAGTATTAAGCAATTGGTAATTAAATATTTAATTTGTTTTCCCTAAACAGTGTAAAATTTTGGGAATTTTTTTTCACGAACATTAATTGTCTCGCACAACGAGTCTGTGTGGAAATGTCAGCTCGATTGGATCACGGGAAGTGGGTTAAAAAACGACTGAAAGATTTGCAGGGTCGTAAGCAAGCAAGCAAGCACGCAAGCAAGCAAGCAAACTTAATATAAAGGATTTAAAAATGGTACTTTGTACAAAGTTTCACTTTTCTGGGAACTCAAAATACGTAATTTTGCTTAAATTTAACTGAGAAATTGTGAACGATGATTCTAAATTATATGTTTTGGGAAAGGTGAAAATCGAACAATTGTTTATCCATTGTTTATCCGAGGGCGCATTTTATGCTCCCCCAAGTTTGCACGGCATGCAGTCCACACTGGTTTCCGGCGCTGATCACACTGTACTGGTTTATGGTCCTGTTCACACCCTACTAGTTTCCGGTGCTGTTCACACTGTACTGGTGTCTGGCGCTGTTCACACTGTACTGATTAATGGCGCTTTTAACACTGTACTTGTTTCCGGCACTGTTCACAATTTACTGGTTGATGGTGCTGTTCACAATTTACTGGTTTACGGTGCTGTTTCACACTGTAATGGTTTCCGGTGCTGTTTCACACTGTAATGGTTTTTGTACTTAAAACAGTAATATTTGTCCAATTTCCTAGTTTGTTTGCACAGAGTATTTATTTCAACTCGGATGTGTCTTTAAAAAAAAGAGATATTTTCAATGGGATCTTTCCTGGTTATAAATGATGAAAGTCGATGTTTGGTACTCTTTGGATACCTCATTGAATCAACTACAGGGAGATCTGAACTCATGATCTTCCAATCTTAGCTCAAGTGTCACATGGCCATACATGGACATCTATATTTGAAGTAACTAAAATCTACTGCTTGCAGACGGATGGATGTTTCACATTGCTATCTTTTTCCCATCTGCAATTGGTGATTGTGATTACTTTATGTCGCTTCCCCCTATCGGTTTACAATAAAGCCCCAAAACAAAATAAAGAAATAGTGTACTTGTGCAGAGACACAGCTAGATGTCTCTGTGGTTCGCGCCAGCCACAGTGCTGGAGGAGCGCCGGGTGCCCCGATTGGATGAGCTAAGGGCACGTGAGCTGAAGCAGTGTCTCGATTGGAGGAGTTAAGGACACGTGGCTGGAAGTGGGGGCACCATCCTTGATGCAGCAAGGGGCGGGGCCTGGGCCAAGGGATAAAGGGGGAGCGCGAGGGGGATTCCGGTCTCGTTCGGGGATCAAGAGAGTTAATAGACACACTCATAGTGAGCAGCCTAGAACAAGTTAGCCACACTTAGCAACATCAGGAGGAGTGGGGGACGATGCCAACCCTAGATGCAAGCGATGATTAAATTCTCCCTTGCAACTTTCATCAGCTAGCTGAGACCATGCCACTAAGGGTTTGAATGGGGTCCTGGGTATACACCCACCACTGGAGTGGAAGAATGGCAGGCACATTTTACAGATGACAAGTCGATGGTCAGTCGGCAGATCAGCTCCACGGTCGGTCCTGGTGTCAAGGACATGGGCCCACATCTGCTGTTCCTTCACTATGTAGTCCAGCAGATGTTCTTGCTTGGACCCGGCATGCATCCATGATGTGTGGATGTGCCGATGCCGGAACAGTGTGTTGATAATTATAAGCCCATGGGCTGCACAAAAATCTAGCTGCCTCCTGCCGTTGTTATTGAGCTGATCTAGCCCATGCCTTCCAATCCAAACCGGGTGCCAGCATCATGACAAACTCGGGCATTGAAGTGACCCAACAAGATGACGCTATCCCGAGAGGCCACTTTCGCTAGAAGCTGTGACAGGAGGTCATAGAAGGCATCTGACTCATCGGCCTTGCCTGCATCCCTCCATAGATGTCCATCTTCAGTGGGGGCATAAGTAACCACGACCACCACTCCTCGCCTCTTGATGGGAAGGCGAGCCCAAAGTAGCCTGGGGCTTACAGCTTCCCCACACCTCACCGCCACGCTCCCAAGCTCCCTTAATTATTTTGTTCAGAAGAAGAGCCACTCCTTGTTGTTTGGCAGATTCCTACCCCGAGAAGAGGACTGTCCACCCCTCATGGTGACAGGAGCCAGAGCCGGTCCATCAGACCTCCTGAATACCACAGAGATCCAGGCGATACCGGTCCCGCTCCCGACAGAGGAGTGGCAGCCTCTCCTTTGCAGTGAGCCTTCGAACATTCCACGTGGCCACACGTAGTAGTTTTTTGTTGTTTCTGGAGGAGCCCCGAGGGTAAGGATTCAGTCTCCTGGCTCCGCCAAATGGAGTTTGGTCAGGAGAAGTCATAGATGCCTGTCCCCCTGGGGCCTCCGGCACAAGCTTATTAATTAAAAATTTCCATCGTGGTTTAGCGGTAATTAATTGAAGGTGTAAGGGGTACCAGCCCCTCGCACCCGTCCAGAGCCCCCTTTTGGCTGTTGTGCTGGTCACAAACGGCATGAGGGGAAAGGCCAATCGCAATTGGCCTTCCCCCCACAGCACTGCCCACGACAGCATTGCCTGTCCGGCACCACGTGGAGGTAGGGGATTGTTTTGCCGACAGAGTGAGATGCACACCAAGATAAACAGAAGGACAACGAATCTGTGCCGAGGCCTTAATTCGTGTTGCTGACAAGTATAATGACTGGTCACTGTAATAGTGTAGTGACTGAACTCGGAGAAAGTAAGACTTGGAGGCACTTCTTTAGTTAACAAGCACCATCGGGATAACACCCTAATTATTAAGGCCGTCTATTGTCGGCGGCACTACCTAGCTAGAACAGTTGGTAGGCTGTCTGACAAGAATGGTGGCAACGACGAGAAGAATGGTGGCGATGATCTTGAACCGCATGACGGGGATCCCAACTCCAGCAACAGCCCCAAGGTCCCCCACAGGAGCCCCTCTTATACTGTCAGCGTGGCCTTGCACCGTCTCGGCCATGCGCCCTTTCTGGAACCTATTAGCGGGTTCCTGGTGGGCCCCTTCTGTCACCTTACCCCGAGATCCCTCTCTCGTTTATATTGTGGCCTGCTGACGTCAGGACTGCCGTACACCGCAAATCCCCTTTTCCGCCAGCAGCCAGTGCTATGCCACTACAATAGCATGAATTTCTACTGTTTAACGAAAACTGAATTAATCTTGACTTAAAGCTTTCGTGACTACAGGAATTCATATTCTTGGGTCTTTCGGTAAAGTCACGTAGATAGGTTCAAAGAAAATAACAAAGAATAACAAAAAACTATGACGTTTCAATCGCAACACAAGCGGTCGTCTTCAGGAAATTGGGGCTTAGCTTCCAATGCAAACTGTTTATAAGGGTTTGAAATGGGCGTAGGCCAAATGTCAGCAGCCAATGTTAATGGAAGAGGTGGGCAGCTTTCCCGACGGTGGTTGGTTTTCCAACAATAAAAGGGTTGCCAGATAAAAATTAGCATGTTAATGAGAGATTAGCATGTTAATGGAAGATCGCAGAGCCGCAACCAATTGATCGGCACACGAAGTGGCTGTGTTAGTGTAAACCCTATGAAAGCGCAAGTTTGAAATGGGTTTAAGCACATCTAACATCGGAAGGTAGTAGGATGGAAACATCATTGCCAATTATGACTTAAACTGGTTGATAACGTCCTTCCAATGATTGCTCAGTTTGTACCCATATTTTCAGTTGAAATTGTGTCTGTTTCTATATATATGGATGGCTTCATGAACGAATCTTTGTTGATCGCCAGTGGGCTTGCAAAGTACCTTTGTCTTTGAGAAATAAATTTCGTGTGAGCCCACCGCAATAAAACAATGATCAGCCACGGCCGAGGTTTTGGTCCTACCGTGTTTCAGATCTGCCTTATGTTTACAAACATGGTCCGAGACGTGTCACTTAGTTTCCCCAATGTAACGACTGCTGCAGACACAGCTTAATTTGTAGGCGCTGGGGTATTTCATGTCAGGGATCACATCCTTCACAGATGGGATCAGATCACGAATTTTACATACTGTGTTAAATCTAACCTGGATCTTGTGTTTGCTCATGATTTTGGAAATCTTTTTGGTGACCCCTGCTATGTATGGCAAGGTGATGATTTAATTGGGTCCTCAGATGGTTATTTCCAAACAGTTAGGGTGATCGCTTAACGGATTGTGTGGTCTGAATATCCATTCATCTTGAGAGCTTGGTGTACGTGTTCCAGTTCACTGGCTAGGTGATGACAGTCAGAAATACATCAAGCATTATGGTGCGGTGTAGAGTTTTGATGAGGGAATTATTCTTGGATGAATGGTGGTGGGAGTCAGGTTTTAGGTAGGCATCCGTATGGGTGGCTTTCTTGTAAACAGAGTGTCCCATTGAGCCATCTGGTCTCTTTTCGATTAAAACATTCAAGAATGGTAACTTGCCATCCTTTTCCACCTCCATGGTGAATTTGATGGTTGGGTGTATGGAATTGATGTGGTTGAGGAATTGGTTCAGAGCTGGTCGGCCATATGGCCAGGTGACGAATTTATAATCTACGTACCTCTCCCATAAGAATAGATATAGAGTGAATACCTGGATGGCATCTGTTTCATATTTTTCCATGAAAACATTGGCTACAACTGGGGTATCTTCAACTTGTTTGCAGAATGTTCCATTCCAGGTGAAGTAAGTGTTGGTGAGGCAGTGTCTCAACAGGGCCGGTACATCAGCATTCAGTCCTTGTTGGACCAAATCTTCAATGATTACAATGGTGTCAGGCACTTGAACAGCTCATCCAGGAGCCTCAAAGCCATGCTGCTCTGTAATGGTAACAAGTACCCATCTCTTCCACTGGCTCACTCGGTTGACCTCAAAGAGGATTACAATAGCATCAAGACCTTGCTGGACGCCTTGAAGTATGATGAGTACGGCTGGGAGGTCCTCTGAGACTTCAAAACGGTGGCATTCCTGATGGGTCTCCAAGGCGGTTTTACCAAGTTTCCCTGCTATCTTTGCCTTTGGGACAGCAGGGACACCAAGGCGCACTACCACAGGGGGGACTGGCCATGGTGTCAAGCACAGGAACTTTGTAAATAAAGAGACCACATCGAAACTAACAAGAAAATCACCTGGAGATAGTGAGATGTCCTTAATTAACTATACTAAGTGAGCTGAGTTGAGTACAGCTGAGGTGGTCTTACCAGTGATTGGTTGTAAGGTCTCAGACAGAAATCTGGCCAGTTTGTAGGTGAGTGAGTCAATGGTGGAGACCATAGGACGAAGGGGTGTCCCTTCTTTATGGATTTTTGGTAAGCCATACAATCTGGGTGGTCTAGCAGTAGAGGGTTTTAAGAAAACCGCTCGGTTGGTTCGATCAAAGATGTCGAATCAGTGAGGATATTCTAGATTTGAAGTTTTCGTGACTGCAAGGATCCATACTCTTTGGTTCTTTCGGTAAAGTCACGTAGGTGAAATTAATAATAAAAATTATGAAAAAATAATAAAAAATATCATAAAATAAAAATGAAAATAACTAAATTAAATCACGACATTTCGGAAGCAACACAAGCCTCCGTCATCAGGTAGGACAGCCACAGCAAGAAAACATTTTGCTGGAGGACAAGAGCTGCTCGTAACAAGATATTATATAAGGCAAGAGGGTGGGGAGGTACCCCTCTGTGGCCCATCGTGTCCACGATCAACTCGCCTACCTACAAACTAGCCCGTTTTCTGTCGGATACTTTGCTTCCCTTTACTGGCAAGACCACTTCAGCAGTACTTAATTCAACTCACCTGGTCTCTCTAATCAAGGACATTTCACTGTCCCCTGATGATGTCCTTGTCAGCTTTGATGAGGTTCCTCTATTCACCAAAGTTCCAGTGCTTGACACCATAGTAATAATTGAAGACTTAGTTCAACATGGACTGAACCCTGATGTCCCTGCGCTGGTTAGGCACTGCCTTACCAACACGTACTTCACCTGGATTGGTACTTTCTACAAACAAATGAGGGTACTCCCATGGGTTCCCCCTTGTCACCAGTGATAGCCAATGTTTTCATGGAGAAATTTGAAACAGACGCCATCCAGACATCCACCCTGCGTCCTTCCCTGTGGAAGAGATATATGGATGACACTTTCGTCATTTGGCCACATGGCCTACCAGCATTGAAAAATGTCTCGCCACATTAACTCCATACACCCATCCATCAAATTCACCATAGAAGTGGAGAAGGATGGCAAGCTACCGTTCTTGGATGTTCTGTTTGAAAGGAGGCCCAATGTCTCTTTGGGATATTCTGTCTACAGGAAGGCCACCCACACAGATTCCTATCTGAAACCTGATTCCCACCACCATCCGGCACAAAATAATTCCCTCATCAAAACACTACACATAGGGCCCACTGCATTTCTGACCAACACCATCTGTCCAGTGAATTACAGCATGTACACCGGACCCTAAAGATGAATGGATATTCGGACAAGATTATCCACAAAGCTGTTTCTCCAACCATGGAGAGATAACCTCCTGAGACTCCGATTAAAACCATCACGCTGCCATACATAGCAGGCGTTACAATTTTTTTTTCCAAAATCTTAAACAAACACAAGATCCAGGTCCGATTCAGTACAGTACACAAAATCCGTGATCTGATCCCATCCGTAGAGGATGTCATTCCTGACTTGCAGTACCCTGGAGTCTACAAACTGAGTTGCATTTGTGGTGATTGTTACATTGGAGAAACAATATAAGACCGTATTCACGAGCACAAGGCCGATTTGAAACACGGCAGGACGAATTCTTCCTCCGTGGCTGATCACTGCTACAACGCGGTGGGTTCTCATTATATTGTTTTCTCCGATACCAAAGTATTCTGCAAGCCGTCTGGATACCACCAGAGATTTGTCCATGAAGCCATCCAGATATACAAACATAGACATAACTTCAACCGAGAATATGGATTCAAATTGAGCAATCTTTGGAAAGATATTATCAACCAGGTAAAATCTTAGTTTTCTTCTAGTTTCTTTCATACCCGTATCTCCAGTCTCTTCAACACTCTACTCCACCCCCCACACCCACTCAGTGCACCACTCCGGCATTGTGTCATACCTGCGATGTCGTTATCTCCCACTCCCCCCTACCCCCTCCCTACTGCCCCCGCCCCCGGCACCTCTCCCAGCTCCGCCTTTGTTCTCACCGGCCGTTGGTGATTGGTTAGTGGCACTCAACTCCACCCCTCCCCCCTGTCCCCCTGGCTCCTCCCCACCCTCTTTCCTTATATAATATCTTGTTGCCAGCAGCTCTTGTCCACTCTAGCAAAAAAAAATATTGCTGTGGCTGTCCTACCTGTTGATGGAGGCTTGTGTTGCTTCCGAAATGTCGTTATTTAATTTAGTTATTTTCATTTTTATTTTTCATTATTTTATTCTTTTATTTTTATTATTTTTTCACCTACGTGACTTTACCGAAAGAACCAAAGAGTAGTGATGACATTGTTGGTTTTCGTAACGAGGCGGTTGGTGGGATCTCTTTTAATTTTGGTATAGCTACCATCATTAAGTCGGTCCTGAACTTTGTTCATGATGACTATGGCATTGGCCTTGTCGGCTGAGAGGATGACGATGTCATCTCTCTTTTTTAATTGAGAAAGCTCAAAGCGCTCATCCTTACTGATGTTGCCAATAGGTGGCTTAGCGTTTTTGAGGATTGCAGCGATTTCCGATCTTGCCACGTTTGCAGTAATGTGTCCCAAACCCTCAAGGGCTACGTCGACCTGGCAATAATGCGATGGCCTCACACGAAATTGATTTCTCTAAGACAAAGGTACTTTGTAAGCCCACTGGCTATCAACAAAGATTCGTTCATGAAGCCATCCATAAATATGCAGTGTTTTTATTTCATGCAGACAACTTTTTTATCTCCTTGTGTCACTTTTTATTGAACAGAACTCCTCGCGTTCAACACCCCGTAACTCTGTCGCAACTCTCCCGCTTGTGCTGCTCGCCGGCTTCGCTCACTCCGCTCTCTCTCTCACTCTCCTAGCCTCTCCACTGCTTGCCTGCTTTCTCTCTCACTCTCCTAGCCTCTCCACTGCTAGCCTGTTCTCTCTCTCACTCTCCTAGCCTCTCCACTGCTAGCCTGCTCTCTCTCACTCTCCTAGCCTCTCCACTGCTTGCCTGTTCACTCTCTCCTAGCCTCTCCACTGCTTGCCTGCTCTCTCTCACTCTCGTAGCCTCTCCTCTGCTTGCCTGCTCTCTCTCTCCTAGCCTCTCTACTGCTATCCTGCCTGCCACGCTCCACTCGCTTCGCTCTCTCCGCTGCTGGTCTATCACTACACCCTCTGGTAGCTTCCCACTGTACACTCTGCTAGCTTCTCTACTGCCAACCTATCGCTATACACTCTGCTAGCTTCTCTACTGCCAGCCTTCCGTTATACACTTTGCTAGCTTCTCCACTGCTAGCCTTCTGCTATATACTCTGATAGCTTCTCCACTGCTAGCCTCCCGCTATATACTCTGCTAGCTTCTCCACTGGTAGCCTTCCACTATGTACTCTGCTTGCCTCTCTACTGCTAGTTTTCGCGCACTCACACTTAGGATTCCACTAGCCTCTCTACTGCTAGTTTTCGCGCACTCACACTGAGAATTCCGCTAGCCTCTCTACTGCTAGCTTGTCTGCCCTCACTTCTCCAACCTCTCCCTTGCATACAGTGGGGGATCAGCCATCACTGCTGGAGAGGACGAGGTGTGGAGAGCGGGCCCCGGACTTCTCTTTTCTCTCCTCTTGTCTTCACTCCAACCAACTCAACTCCCTGCCTCACCCGTTCCGTAATTATCCTCCTCCTTCTCATTAAACACCCCAATTAAGCTGGCGTTCTCCCGTCGCCTCCCGCACGTGGTGTCCGCTGCTATCGCCTCAATCTGCAGACTCCGAGGCGCCTACTCTGCACCTACATTTGCAGCCAACCAATCACGGCAATGCATCTTAATTGGTAGTATCGCGTTGCTTTCTCTTGCAGCACCTGTTCGCCCTGATGTGACCTCACTGTCCGCGGCTCACACGTGCATGCACACTGTTTGTAAAACCCCACGCGAGTTACTCCACTACATATATAGACACAGACACAATTTCAACTGAGAAGATGGGTACAAACTGAGCAATCATTGGAAGGACTTTATCAATCAGTTTAAGTCATAATTGGCTATGATGTTCCCATCCTACCACCTTCTGATGTTAATTGTGCTTTACACCCATTTCACAGGATTAACACTAACACAGCCACTTCGCGCGCCGATCACTTGGTTGTGGCTGTGCGATCTGCCATTAACATGCTAATCTTTCATTAACATGCTAATTTTCAGCTGGCAGCCCTTTGGTGGAAAACCAACCACCGTCGGGTTGGCTGCCCATCACTTACATTATTATTGGCTGCTGACATTTGGACTACGCCCATTTCAAACCCTTATAAACAGTTTGCCTTGGAAGCTAACCCCCTTTTCCTGAAGACGACCGCTTGTGTTACGATCAAAACGTCGTAGTTGTTATTTTTTTCTTATTTTCTTTGAACCTATCTACGTGACTATACCGAAAGACCCAAGAATAAAAACAACTAATAATACTAACAAAATCAAAACATGTCAGGGAGAAGAATTATGCAATAAAAACAGTAAAAAAACAAAGCTAACGAAAATGTTTTTGTTAGGGCGGAACAACCGCGACCGAAAAGGAAAACCTAAGCCACGACTCGGAAAAGTAGAGGGAGACGTAAGGAGAGGAGAGGAGAGAGAGGGAGAAAGAGAAAAATGTCCCTGCGTAACGCACGCACCCCAACCCCAAACCCCCTCATACACATACACACAGGGAGATTCCTATTAGCGGAACATAGCACATTTTAACCAGGTCCTCGGCGCTGGTCCATCCTTGGGGGCAAACTTCGTATTTGTTGCAGGTGATGTGGGTTCGCATAAAAGGAGTCAGTTCCATTCCCAACTCCTTAGGTGACGTGGGCCGGGTTGTAGCCGGTGGTCCCTCACATTCAGCAGGATCTCGTGACTCCCCAACCTTCAGGTGCTCGGAAACTGTGGGTGTCACAACACAATCCTTTTGGCGCACGCTCTCCATGGCCAATTCCCCTGGCTCGTCGGACACATCAGACACCGTCCATATAATGCTTGGAGATGAGGTGTCAGTTTAGGGAAGAACATAAGGTTGCAATCGTGAAGGATGGACAAACCAACAAAGACAGCCCACCCGTATAAGCACGAACTGTGGCCGTTTGACCTAAACTACCTCCACGGGACCCTGCTATGGCCGATGTAATTTGGGGGATGTTCCCAGCAGTACCTGTGGGCAGTGCAACCATGCCCGGTCCCCTATGGGCCATGGCAGCACATGGTCATGCCACCCCGCATTCTTTTCATTAGCAGCCTGCGCTCTGGTGGTGTTTACTTTGGCCGCTTCACGTGCTGCCGAAATGCGCTTTAGGGTAATTTGCAGGGGCGTAGGCAAGGTCGTTTTTCCCTTGTTCTCTGACAGGCCCAATTGAACCTCCATGGAGGGTTAATTTTCCCTCCTATACATGAGGAAAAATCCCATGGAAGCATGGGGAGCTATCCTGTATGCTGCCAGGACTCCTGGAACATGCAGTTCCCAATCAGTTTGAGCCTCACTAACTGCCTGACAGAGCATGGATTTCAGAGTTCTATGCAGGCGTTCCACCATACCATCCGTTTGGGGATGGTATGGTAATGTTCTAATCTTCTTAGTGCCCCGGCCAAAAAAAGTCGCGCTGCAATGTCAACAACATCTTCCGCACCCCGAGATGTAACAATTTAGCCTCATGCACCAGCCGTGTCAATTTTCCCCGAAGGCGGTGGGAACCACAATGCGGTGACGGTGCAGCTCTTCATCCCACCACATCAAAAGGCCGTCCTGAAGAACCGATCGTGGGCTGTCAGTGGGAGCGGACTCTTTATGCCCCAACTCAGTGCGACACCGCAATGCCATAAGGGACACATCCTCCATCTGCAACCGCCCCCACTCGGCACACGTAAGATTTAAAACGCTGTCCCCTGGCACGACCACCTCGGCGGGCTCCCCCTCATCGAATGCTGCTATGACGGCTGGAGGCCCCACCGCCGGAGGTTTACAGTAGCCTGCGCCTGATGAATACGCACAATGCACACCCTGGGGCCGGCTGGATAACGCGTCAGCGTTACAATGCCGCACCCCTTTCCGGCATATTACTCGGAACGAGTACTCCTGACGAATTTCCAGCCAGCGTGATAGCTGGCTGGAAGGTTGCTCCACTCACAGGGAATACTGAAGGGCGAACAACAAAAATCCCTGCCATAGAGATAAGGTCTGTACTGTTGTACGAAGTATACCATGGCCAAGAGTTTCCTGTGGGTGACACAGAACCGTTGTTCCGCGGTGGATAAGACGCGGATGCCAAATGCACCTACCCTCTCCACTCCATTCTTAACCTGGGATAGGATGGCTCCTATACCTGTGTCGCTAGCGTCCGTGTCCAGAACAAATGGCAGGGAGAAATCCAGATATTCGAGTGGTGGTGCATTGGAAAGCCGCTCAGGAAGGGCTACGAACGTAGCCTCCTCCTCCACCCCTACTTGAATTTCTGGTTTTTAGAGAGTTTTAACCACCGTGGCAAACTGCGGCACAAATCTACGATAGTACGACATGAACACAACAAAATTGCGCACCTCACCCACGGACTTGAGAGTCGGCTCATCTCGCATGAACGCCATTTGCAGCAAATTACATTTAGCGGGTTTTAATTTCCGATTGCATCCATGAGAACACAGATTTCAACCACTGGAGGTGCTAACTTGATTTGGAGCTTTCGTGACTGCAGGAATCATTCTTTGGTTCTTTCAGTAAAGTCACGTATAAAGATAAAATAATAAATTAAATTAAATACTAGCATACAACGTTTCGATTGCAACACAAGCAATCATCATCAGGTATAAATTAAATAGAAACACAAATCTAGTATACTTAGAAATGTAATGTAATACAACAGAGAGTTGGATAACATAACAGTAAACACCCTATCTGGTTGATTACGTTCTTCCTGAGAATGCTAAATTTGAGAGAGAGATTAAACACAGAACCAGAAACATAGACAGACACACAAGCAGACAGACATCACAGAGACACACACAGAGAGAGAGAGCAAACATAGGCACAAAGAGACACTACGCCTCTGTGTCGAGGCCTTAAATAGAGTAAGGGGGGGGGGGGTTGCATTGCATTACATTTCGAAATTTTTGCTAGGTTAGTTAATTTAGTGTGTCTCTCTCCCTGCCTCCTAATTTTTCCAAGCTTTCGTACCGTACCACTCATCATGCTAATTTCTCTAACCCCTCTCTCTCTGCCCCTGCCCCCCTCTCTCAAGCTTTTTACACCTTGCCACTCACCGTTTCCACTCATGGACATGCTAATTTCTCTAACCCCTCCCTCTCTCCCCGCCCCCGCCCTCCCCTTTCTCTATTTAAGGCCTCGACACAGAGGCGTAGTGTCTCTTTGTGCCTATGTTTGCTCTCTCTCTGTGTGTCTCTGTGATGTCTGTCTGCTTGTGTGTCTGTCTATGTTTCTGGTTCTGTGTTTAATCTCTCTCTCAAATTTAGCATTCTCAGGAAGAACGTAATCAACCAGATAGGGTGTTGACTGTTATGTTATCCGACTCTCTGTTGTATTACATTACATTTCTAAGTATACTAGATTTGTGTTTCTATTTAATTTATCACTGATGATGATTGCTTGTGTTGCAATCGAAACTGGAGGTGCTATTCAAAAGTGCGGCTGAACACAATAATATTTTACAAGTAGATGAGGCAGGAGCCCCACTGTAGGCCAGCCAAGACGAGTTCCATAAGCCACTGAAAAGTGGCCGGGGCCAAGTGCAATTCCATCGGGCAACAATTCAACTGGAACAATTTCAGATTGGCTGATTGCATCCATGAGAACACAAATTTCAACCACTGGAGGTGCTATTTAAAAGTGTGGCTGAACACAATAATATCATACAAGTAGACGAGGCAGAAGTCCCACTGTAGGCCAGCCAAGACGAGTTCCATAAGCCACTGAAAAGTGGCCAGGGACAAGTGCAATCCCATCGGGAGCCAATTCAACTGGAACAGTCCCTGGAGCATGCGGAACGCAGTTTTCGGCTTTGACGACTCCTCAAGGGAAAGTTGCCAAAACCTCTATAACAACTCCAGCTTAGAAAAAAAAACGCACACCGGACAATGTGTCCAGGGAGTTATCCATGTGTGGGAGCGGGTACGCATTGGCCACTGAAACCTTATTTAGTCTATGAAAATCTACACAGAACCTTAGACTGCCATTATGCACCACGGGCGCTCCCCAAATTATATTGGCAGCTAACATCTCTTCCACCGCCTGCTGCACATGCTCTTTTTCCTGTGGGCTCAACCAATACGAGTTCTGATGAATCGGGCCGGCCTCCCCCGTATCAATGCGGTGTTGCAACAGGGAAGTTTGGCCGATATCAAACTTACTCTTACTGAATACATCTGAAAACTCGTGCAGCAGCGACCGTAACTGTCCCCGCTGCGCCGGGGACAACAGTGGGTTTTCCTGACATGTCTCTGCCCACATCTCATCCAATCGAACACCCTGATCAACTGCGCCCACAATCCTGGCAGGCACAAACCCAGCACCCTCGCAACACGTGGCTGTTGCGTGATCCAGCACCATCTCCACCTGCACCACAGCCGTTCCCGGCCCTGCATTAAGCACCTGTAAAAACGGCTCCTGGTTCAGGCGAAAGATCGTCTGTGCGCCGACCAGCGGCAGGCTACGGGTCGCCATATTAGACGGAGTCAAGAGGACGCCTGCCTCCGGGTCAGCAAATTGCAATTATTTGCGGTAGCGTAAAAGTACCAACATTTGCGATCCCAGCAGAATCTCCACAGAGTCCCTGGCAAGGGCCTGGACCGTGACACTCACAACCGCACTTGTGTGTGGAGACTGAAAAAAGAACAGTCAACGGCCCGACGGCATCTCCACGCAGCCTTTATCAATCAAGATTTTGAAGAGCATCCTACTCAAAAAGTCAGTGCCCAAGAGGCAGGGCACCGCCAACGTCCTCGAGATCAAGACAGGCCCGACCACCATGATCTCGCCAATCTCGACGCGGGCCTCTATCTGCCCTATGATCCCCATACGCCCTCCGTTCGCTGCTATGGATGCATTCACCACTGGCTTAACACGCTGGTTCCTTGACAGCAACAAATAAAAATCATATCAGAGATAATGGTGGCGGAAGCACCTGTGTCCACTAGGCCACGTTCCTCGATCCCCTGGATGAAACCCATCACCGCCGAGGAGCCCGCTGCGGCCGCGATCACCTGGCATGCCAACTTCCCTTTTGCAGGTAGCCCCTGCCACTCGGCGGCACTATCGGTGAGATGCGGTGTGGAGATGACCCACGGAACCCGAGATGCCTGAGATGGCGATATAGGCCGGGTGTCTGGTGTGTCGCGACTCGCCTGTAGGGGCTGGGATGCTGCCACCGCTAGAGCAGAGGACGCCGGAGCCATCGTCGGGGGTCGAGCCTGGTTCTGACACCCCCGTACGAAATTCCTCAGCTGGCCGCAACGGAAACAAGTAACGGTGGGCCACCGCAGCAGGCGATCTCCCTCTTCCCACGGTCTCCTGCCCCTGGGTTTTTGCGAGGCGTCGCCATCTGGGACCACCGGTGCAGTTTTTCGTGGGCCTGCAAGCATCTGGCGGTCCAACAGAACATCTGCAAATCCTCATCGACCACCGGCAGGACAACCTCCATCTCCCACGCCAGCCCCAACATCCTCTCCATGACAAGAGAGTCGAGGGCCATCCGGTCCACTGCAGGGTACGCCGCCTCTCCCAAAGCCAACAGTGCATTGCAGTAGGTGGGAGGCGTCTCGGCCTCCCCTTGCCTCCACTGCAGGAATTTCTTGCATGTTTTGGAAGGCAGCTCGTACACAGCTGCCATCTCGGCATATGCACTTTGAAGAGTGGCCTTTTTCTCGGCGGGGATGGCCCAGAACGCTGCAAGGGCATCATCGTTCAGCGCTGTCAGCAGACACCTCAGTGCCTCCTCGCTCAGTCCAGTTCATGGACCAAAAATCCGCTTCAAACCGCCAGATGAAAGCGCTCCAATTGCCATCCGCTGCGATGACTTCTCTGACAGGAGGCAACCGACTGGCCCGATTGGCCATTTTCTCACGTGTCTCTGGAGCGGTCGTCGCTTCTGGCGATTTCCGCTCAGGTTGCAAAATGGCGGCCCCCGGCTATGTTTCTCCCGCACTTTTAATAATGGCAACCGCCGGCTGCGTGTCCTCTATGCCACGCGTAATGGCGGCCGCCGTGCACGTGGACATTTCCACTGGGACGTCAATCGCCGGCGCCTGTTCCCCTCTCTCCGGCGAGCTCTATGCAGCCCGACCTATCGTTGCAGTCACGCTCATGAGCGTAACAAGATGCGCGACCATCTCCCGCAGGAGCTCGAGCTGCGCCGTCACCATCCGCCATCCGTCTTCGGGCTCCGACTGTGGGGAATTGGCTCCCATCTCCTCTGGCGCAGTCAGTCCTCCAGCCACGGAGTCGGTAACCGGGACCGCGGATCCTGGGGCTGCCGAGGGCTCTGTGTGTCATTCTTATCCTCGGCGGAAGACGCCACAGGTGGGTTCTGTTCCTTTTGATACTTAGACATTCTTGCTTTTCGACCACTTCTGACTCCAAATGTAGTGAGCGACTTCCAAGACACAACGTGTAAAGGGCTCCTTGTTTATTTCTCACACTTTACAGGCACAATCACTGAGCAACATATATATTGGGCTACGCATGGCTGACCCACTCATAAAGCCCCATCGCTGATGTCTAACTATATAGTTAGCTGATTAATACAGCGACGACGACGATGGGATTCATACAGCAGATCGGCCATGCTGCCAGACGATGAAGAAGAGATGACGGCGAAGACAGCAACGGCAGCCAGGACGCAGACCCCCACGACAGCCCCGAACCTCTGGTTACGTCCCCCTTATATACTCCTCAGCTTGGCCAAGCCCCGCCTCCGGCCATGCTCTCTTCTAGAACCTTTGAGCAGGTTCCTCGAGCGTCCCCCGACTGATCGCAGCCACTGACCTTTAGCCCAGTTATGTCCCTCTTATCGTTGGCTATTATATAATGCACCCATACCCGTAATTATCCCTTCTGGTCAACAGATGGCACCCTGTCACTACACATGCACAGCTTGAAATCGATTCACTGCCAGACTGGCAACCAGTGCCGCTCATCACAAATAGTTGATGTGATGTGATCACAACTCTGCGACTGTGCTTCTGAACTGCTGGAGTAGACTGGTCAAATTTGAGTTTAGCCAACTTGAATTGCAATACATTTGCAGAATATTTTCCTTCAGTGTCAAATCTAAATGGCCGCGACATGTTCTCAAATGAGAAGAGAGAGGTGTCTGCATACCGAATGGGAAATGGACAGTGCTCATCTCAATGTAAGTCCCTAAGCTTGTTAATTCCAGATATCTATGGCAGGGGTGATAACATCCATAGCGCTTTCACTTTCCACAAAGCAGTGCTCATTTTATTGACCCAAGTGGATTCAATTAAGAACTTGCAATCATCCAACTGTGAATTGAGTGCCCTGTCACAGTGCCACCTGGGAAGAGTGTACGTAAATTAATTATGGTTAAAGCAGAGGTGGATTCAAAAGATTCACATATAATTCTGCGAAACTTTAAAAAAGATACCCACATTTAATCCAGGTGTAGTAATTACTAGGTTTTTAATTTTGAGTTTAATTGTACTTCAACATGGGGTTTAGGTTCTGACATCACCACAATTTTGTCTGAAATCGAACACTATTCTAATAACAAAACTGGAATAATTAGCACTATATTTCATGATACTATACAATTGTGTTGACTATTCTGAAGTGTTTTGGTTCAATATCAAATTATTTACAAAGCAAACAACTTTGGAGAAGCAATTATTTGGGCACATGCATCAGCAATTTTTCTGCGTACGACCAGTTATGCAAGCTAGCACCCACCGCGAAAGGAAATTTAAAAAAAGGCCCATGTGGGAAGGTATTTTTTACATTTTGCAGAATAATTTGTGAGGCATAGTTTAGTAAGACACTGAAATGGCCATAAATGACCTGCAGAAGCTTGGGATGATATCATGACCATTCTCTCTGAACATGTAATCCAATTGGCTCAGACTCGTAGAAGCCATAGCATATGTTCACGATAGTTTCCAAAGTGGAATAAAGCACTGACATTTACGTAACTGTAAAATCCTCAAATAGTTCATTTCTTGCCCAATAAACACATATCCTGTAATCGTAAAACATCATCATAATCATCATTAGCAATAATCAAAATCTACTTCTGGATGAAAACCTCTCCCTAAGCCATCACCATTTCTCACAGTCCTTTAATTTAACACTAAATCAGGAATAATGCAATATTATAATTGGTTTTCTGCCTATAGCAGAACATTTTAAACCAAGAGTTGCATCATGTAGGGTCCCTAGCCAGTTGAAGTCGCAAAGTTGTGAAAAATCCAGACCTGGGCATAATCAGTCTCCGTGGTGAACTATACACATCACCTGTTCCAGATTAGGTTATTAGCAGCGTAAATTTTGCATTTAAAGTATGCAATGTTGGCAGGAATCCCATGCAAGAGCAAAACAGAAGATGATTATACTTGATATCAGGTACTGTAGTTAATTAAGATTGTTGCCTTAAAATTTGTTATACAGTTTGGAAGTTTGTTAAAATAGTAGTCATTTTATCAATCCTAGGGGAATAATGAGCTGAGGTGAGCCACAGCAACGATTGGACCCAGAGCCACATTATAAAATATATTGAGATGTACAATATTTACTGTAGGTTATGTGATTGAAAGCATTACATTAGATATACACAGTGTGTGCATTGTATAAGAATGCGTGCAATTAACAAATACAGCATGTTGATTACTTGGTTGTATTGGATTGTGCAACGTAGCCTGTACAATCTTCCTCAATGCAACTTGAAGTAGTAATGGGATGATGGGTTTCTACAAACTGTTATAAATGATCAATGATCTGAAAATAATAACTTCAATAAATGTTTTTTTTATTAACTTGAAGTTTGATATGTGAACATGTACAAACAGTTGTGGGGATATTTTCCCAACTGCAGTTATATTTAACTAAATTTACAAATGTTTGGGTGTTGGATCGAGGAGGTCGATGGCCAGATGAAGCCAGTGAATGGACCACCCAAGTACTGGCATGCATATTGTGAGCTCATGGAAAGTATTCAGGTCCGTATGGTCCTGAGACCATAAACACCGCAGCTATGCAAAAAGAAAGAGCTCTATGGCATGGCTAAGCTGTGCTGAAGCAAAGTAATTCCCAAGGGAAAAAGAGTTATAGCATTAACTGATTTCCACTTGGGGAAATAAATTATAGCAAAGTAATTATAAGTTACTTGTATAGCAAACTCCTGCATAATGAGTATGATTGGATTGCAGATGACAGGAGCAAAGTAGTGTTGCAACAGATTCAAGATCACTACTTGTCCAAAGACAGAAGATGAATGTGCATCAGGAAAATGTTTGAATTATGCAATAAAATCGTATAAACCTATGATATATTCGGTATACTTTGATTTGCAAATGCAGAATGATGACGTTTTAGAAATGTAAGTTTGTTCATGTATGTTAGCAGGAAATCGTATTCTGTGATGTACTGTATGATGACATAGGAAATTGTTTTGGAATCCCACCAATGGTGGCAGAATTACTTTATAAGCAACATACAAGCAGCTGTATACTAAATACATTCAATTTAAAACAAAACACTTTGTCTGACGTTGGTGTTGCACATGTGTTACCATTTCTCCACAATCTTTTGCATGGCATCAGTTTACAATTTGGCAGGTTTTTCTAATGCCTATTGGGACGTTTGGAAAAAATCTAAGAAAGATGCATTAGCCAATAGGCGGGTGGCAATAGTTGGAGGAGTCTTGTTGAAAGATAAAAGCCAGGAAAAAGACTTATTATGCCAAAAAGTTTGTGGAATTTGCTTCATTATTCCACACAGAGGCACTGGATCTTCCAAAACCAACTTAGGCCAGATGGACTAAATGGACCCCATGACTAAATTATGCATTAACATGCCAATGACCACGAGGAGAAATTATTTTTTAAACAGAAAAATGTAATAGTAGATTTATTATTGATACATTGGCTGACTTGAAGACTTCTATTTAATATGTGGAGTCATATCAAAACATCTCAAAGCGAAAATGATAATTAAGATACAACTGCATCTCCACTTATTAATATGCAATGAGATCTTGATTTAAAGCTTTTGTGACTGCAGGAATACATACTCTTTGGTTATTTCGGTAAAGTCACGTAGGTAAAAAAAATAAAATAAAAAATAATATATCACGACGTTTCGATCGCAACACACGCGGTCGTCCTTAGGTGGAAAAAATAATCCAGCAGTGGAACTGCTGAACCAGGAAGAAAACAGCGAGAGAGCTGTTACAACAAGAGGTTATATATGTTGGCAAAGGGCAAGCAGGCGGAGTCTGAGCTGGAAAGGAATTCCATCCCTGCACGCAAACACGTCAGTTGTCTTAATGGGGGAGATTAGGGAGAGAGAGATTAGGGAGATAGATTAGCATTAAATGAGCTTCCGTCGCCGCATAAGTGCACCGACCCCGCATATGCGCACAACAGCAGTGTTAATGGGAGATTAGCACTATGTTGATGGGAGAGATTAGACAGAGAGATTAGGGAGATTAGCAAGTTAATGTCAGGTCTATGTATAACACAAGCTGCGGCACTGCCAACTGCGCGGTGAGAGGCATGCACGTCAACGCAAGAGAACCACCGCAGTATAACGAGATGTTCTCGTTATACTGTCCTTGGTAGCGGCGTTCAAAGTCCAGTATATCCTGGTGGAAGCGCTGGCCTTGCTCCTCCGAGTATGCTCCCATGTTCTCCTTGAATTTATCAAGATGCGCTTCAAAAATATGGACTTTGAGGGACATCTGACAGCCCATTGTGCCGTAGTTCTTCACCAGAGTCTCAACCAGCTCCACATAGTTTTCGATCTTGTGATTGCCCAATAAGCCACGAACCACCTTACTAGTGAGCTTCTTGGGGAATTCATTGCACTCCAGGATCTTCTTTATCTGTAGTCCGACGAAGACACTGGCTTTGACCTTTGCCTCAGACAGCTTAGGGAAGAAGTATTAAAGGCACTTGAAGGCTGCCGACTCCTTATCTACTGTTCTGACAAATTGCTTCATGAGGCCCAATTTGATGTGCAGTGGTGGCATCAGCACCTTCCGGGGGCCCACGAGTGGCTTCCACTTGACATTGTTCTTCCCCACAGAGAACTCGGTCCGCTGTGGCCAGTCCCCCCTGTGGTAGTGCGCCTTGGTGTCCCTGCCTCCCAAAGGCAAAGATAGCAGGGAAACTTGGTAAAACCGCCTTGGAGACCCATCAGGAATGCCACCGTTTTGAAGTCTCAGAGGACCTCCCAGCCGTACTCATAATACTTCAAGGCGTCCAACAAGGTCTTGATGCTATTGTAATCCTCTTTGAGGTCCACCGAGTGAGCCAGTGGAAGAGATGGGTACTTGTTACCATTATGGAGCAGCATGGCTTTGAGGTTCCTGGATGAGCTGTTCAAGTGCCTGACACCATTGTAATCATTGAAGAATTGGTCCAACAAGGATTGAATGCTGATGTACCGGCCCTGGCTAGACACTGCCTCACCAACACTTACTTCACCTGGAAAGGAACATTCTACAAGCAAGTTGAAGGTACCCAAATGGGTTTTATGGAGAAATTTGAGACAGATGCCATCCAGGCATCCACCCTACGTCCTTCCTTGTGGAAGAGATACGTAGATGATACATTCGTCATCTGGCCACATGGCCTACCAGCTCTGGACCAATTCTTCAACCACATCAATTCCATACACCCAACCATCAAATTCACCATGGAGGGGGAAAAGGATGGAAAGTTACCATTCTTGGATGTTTTAATCGAAAAGAGACATGATGGCTCAATGGTACACTCTGTCTACAGGAAAGCTACCCATAAGGATGCCTACCTAAAACCTGACTCCCACCTCCATCCATCCCAGAAGAATTCCTTCATCAAAACTCTATACCATAGAGCTCGTTGTATTTCCAACCATCACCACATAGCCAGTGAACTGGAGCACGTACACCAAGCCCTCAAGATGAATGGATATTCAGACTACACAATTCGTAAAGCTATTACCCCAACCATTGGGAAATAACCATCTGAGGACCCAATCAAAACCATCACCTTGCCATACATAGCAGGGGTCACCAAAAAAATGTCCAAAATCATGAGCAAACACAAGATCCAGGTGCGATTCAACACAGTACATAAAATTCGTGATTTGATTCCATCTGTGAAGGATATGATCCTCGACATGCAATACCCCGATGTCTACAAACTGAGCTGTGTCTGGTGGCAGTTACATTGGGGAAACTAAGTGACATGTCTCGGACCGGGTTCGTGAACATAAGGCAGATCTGAAACACTGTAGGACCAATCCCTCGGCCATGGCTGATCATTGTTTAAACGCTGTGGGCACACACGAAATTAATTTTGCCAAGACAAAGGTACTCTGCAAACCCACTGGCTATCAGCAACGACTCGTTCATGAAGCCATCCAGATATATAAACACGGACAAAATTTCAACCGAGAAGATGGGTACAAACTGAGCAATCCTTGGAAGGACGTTATTAACCAGTTTAGGTCATAACTGGCTGTGATGTTCCATTCCTACCTGGCTATGTTAGCAGTTATTTTCTACTCTCGGATTTACATTAACTAACGCAGCCACCGTTGTTGGCTTTCCTCGATGTGTCGGTGGCTCTTTCCGAGCTCTCTTTGATCTTACATTTACAAGCAAATTTCTTACATTGACATGTGATTCTCTCACGATACAATGGCCACCCCCACAGCTTCGTTTGTCAAGATTTCTCCGACCTTACATTTACATGAAAATGTTATCTCTAGCCCTGCCCACTGACCCTTGGGCTACACCCATCTCAAACCTTTATAACACCCTGCCTTGGCAGCGCTCCCGTCATGCATTTTTAAATCCTTTATATTAAGTTCGCTTGCTTGCTTGCGTGCTGGCTTGCTTGCGTGCTTGCTTGCTTGCGTGCTTGCTTGCTTGCGTGCTTGCTTGCTTGCGTGCTTGCGTGCTTGCTTGCTTGCGTGCTTGCGTGCTTGCTTGCTTGCGTGCTTGCTTGCTTGCGTGCTTGCTTGCTTGCGTGCTTGCTTGCGTGCTTGCTTGCTTGCGTGCTTGATTGCTTGCGTGCTTGCTTGCTTGCTTGCGTGCTTGCTTGCTTGCGTGCTTGCTTGCTTGCGTGCTTGCTTGCTTGCTTGCGTGCTTGCTTGCGTGCTTGCTTGCGTGCTTGCTTGCGTGCTTGCTTGCTTGCGTGCTTGCTTGCTTGCTTGCGTGCGTGCTTGCTTGCGTGCGTGCTTGCTTGCTTGCGTGCTTGCTTGCTTGCTTGCGTGCTTGCTTGCGTGCTTGCTTGCTTGCGTGCTTGCTTGCTTGCTTACGACCGTGCAAATCTTTCTGTCGTTTTTTAACCCACTTCCCGTGATCCAATCGAGCTGACATTTTGCACACAGACTCGTTGTGCGAGACAATTAATGTTCGTGAAAAAAAATTCCCAAAATTTTACACTTTTTAGGCAAAAAAAAATATTTTACATATATTCAAATAGAACTCATTCATGGCTTTGGCTGAACGTCACAGTGTAAGAGCCCAGAGCGTAACCCCTCCACAGGCCGTGGCGGAGTAGCGCAGTTGGTAGCGCCCTCGCTTCCCATGCCAAAGGTCGCGGGATCGATCCCGGCGTCCTCCACAGGCGAATATATTTTTAAATCCTTTATATTAAGTTCGCTGCCACACATATAAAGGATTTATAGTGAAAAACTTTGTTTTTACGGGTTATACTTATTCCTGCCTTAGCAGCTCTCCCACTATATTTTTCACCTGATGACGATTGCTTGTGTTGTGATCGAAACGTCGTGATATTGTTATTTAATTAATTGTGTAATTTTTCTATCTACGTGGCTTTACCGAAAGACCCAAAGAATATGTAGTGTACTAATTCAGAGACACTAGTAGGAGGCGTTATCCCTCTTGATTATTCCGGCTCTCACAGCCATAGGGGATAACTCCATACAGGGTCGGAACAGTCATACATGCTTCCAGACCCACAGCTTTAAGAGCCGAAGACCACAATGACAGCAGCATGATGCGTTCCATTCCTGATAGCAGCAGCCCTGACTGTGAGTCGGAGCTCGCCTTTTATTCTCCCCAGTGTGGCCAGGCTCTGCCCTCAGCCACGCACCTTTCTGGATCCCCCAGAAGGCTCCGGGCGTGGCTCACAGGTCCAACTGGAAGAACGGGCTGCTACCCCTAATTCCATTGTCTACCAATCTCCCAGGACCACGCGCTACAGTGACTCATTCAATGTCACTACACATGAATAAAAAAAGCTAAAATACAGCCCAGTATTACACAATGATAGTCAATGGTGGGTGGTGCTGTGGCAAGAGCAGTTAACTCACAATCAAGATTCCAAGGTCAAATCCTGGTTGAAATCAGCGTAGCCGATGATCCTATCTGGGTGATTAAAAAGAGTACCACTTTGTGGAAAGTCATCAATGGTTGGCCTATGAAAAGACTGATCGCTGTCATAGGAATATGGAATTTTAAACCCTGGCTCTGGGCCAATAACAGAAATAAGCACTGTATCATGCTTGTTTGGGCAGAGAGACATTCTAATTTGTATTTAATTTAATATGTTTATCTTACTGGTTAAGGCCCACTGAGCTATATAGCTTTTTTAAATGCTAGTTCGACGAAGTGGCTTATTACGTGTTAATAGCAGCCAAATACTCGAAACGCAAGTTTTTTTTTCTTAAGAACTGCTTTTTGTGTTTAGTTTGTTGTTCTTCCGCACCTCCAATTAACACGGTTGGCTATGTACAGTGCGAAAGAAGTTCAACTTGCAAACATGTTCTAAATGTGCAGGGAAAAACTGGATGACCCAGAGAAAAATCCACGTGACCACAGGAAGAGCATGCAAACTCCAAATATACAGGCATCAGGCGAGTTAGTTAACATCTCATCATCGTTCAGACCCAGTAATGTTAATTTTGTGACATAATTGAGTCAAAATCACGTATCAAAGCGTTACAGATAAAGCGAAATGTGTTTGTTCTAATTGAATTACAGCAAAATCTGCTTTAGTAAAATTATTATAAACTATAAAGATGATTATTATCGTAATTCACAACTTGAAATAATTGAGTTAAATTAAAACAAGAGTGAAATGGAAAGGATATGATAACCTTTTGTGAAGTAATGTTTTGAGGTCACATTGGAAGCAGCTGGAATTCATTTAAACAGCAATCCTAGATGTACCGTTAACTTTTTAATACACGTACAGAACATTATACATTGCTTTGAAACTATTTACTGACCGCAAGCTCTCAATGAGGTCCACTTTAGTATTGCCGGATATTTCTGACAGATAATATATAATTAAGATGTATTCATCCTACAAAGGATTCTAAACGGCATTGTTTCCAAACTCATCTAAATAAATATCTGTGCCAAGAAGCAGGAGGTTCGTGTCATCTTCTAATGTATATCCCCGAGCACTGCATGCAGAGTTCCTACGGATAGCCCACATTCCTCAAGTACTCTCCAGAACAGCATTAGTGTGTGTGAGCTTTGAGTCTGTCATGCTCCACAAACCCTGACAATACCAGCAACATCGTGTGTGAGCTGTTTGTGCTACTTTACTGAGGCATTTACAACACCTGGTTGCAGATAAATGACAACTTTCTATGTGTTTAAAAAGGACCATCTTGCAATAAAATATTTGCTTGCTGTTGTGCTAAGTTTTTTGGGCGCGACCCTATTTTTTGTGGCAAAGTTTACGTAAGCACAGATGCTTGCTATATTTTCTCCAGCCCTTTCAAATATCCGGCGTAATATTGGTGAGTACATCATTAGTTACATTTTTCTTCCATTTCCCTGAGAATATGGAACTCCTGCGCGTGTACTGTACGTTTCAAATACCGACGTAAAAATTACAGTGCTCCCGTTCAACCTAAGTTAACAACTGTTTCTCCTCCTGAAACATTTCCCTCAAACGGTTGGTTACATACAGTGCGAAATAAGCTCAACATACATACATATCAGTTCCACTAATACTTGTGGTTATTGCTGAATTCTGTAACTTTGTGTGTAAAAGTGAATTGGAGGGTAAGTGCCAGAAAATATGATTTATTCATCAAGCAAAGCCTGAGTCTCAAGACTATTGCATTGATACATTTCTAAACAAAATATTGTATTGATAGCCTGGTGGCTCACCACTGATACCGTGGATTTGAATTAAGGTAGCCGTTGGAGGTTTCTCATTTAAAACAAAGAGTACACATAACATTGTATCCTGGCACCATAACCAAAATGCTATATTTTTGTTTTATCCACTCCTGCCAAAATGCAAAGCGACTCAAGTCTCCTCGCAAAATAAATGTTTTATACCACAAACCCTCAACTAGTTTTAAACATGATAGGCGGAGCCCAATTTTAGACACATGAGATTTCACAATCACGTATTGTTTCCCAAATTCCATAACTCGTAATTACACATTGCAGACATCCGAATATTTCTAAAGCTGGAAACATTCACCACGGAATTGGCCGGGTTGCAGAGAAGTGAGAACACTGAGTTAGCATTGTCGAGATCCTGGGTATCAACCAATCCAGTCCCCATTGACAAACCCGGATTCTCAAGTGCAGGGAGTCGATGGTCTCAGCCGAGTCACCAATGACTCCACAAAACAACCATCACTTTAATGATTTGGCCAAATGTACTCTATGATAACTGCAATATTGTTTTTTCTGTCATTAAACGAACATTACACTCATACATGGAGTGGGTGGGCATGTGCTGCCATATATTTTGTGGACAAGCGGTTGCTTTAAGGGTTCTCAGAGGTAGCTCCGTGGTTTCGACTTCCACTAGACAGTTGAAGCCACAGACAAGTCCACATCACTCAGCAGTGACATTGAATCCTCAAGTCACTCAGCAACCAACATTTACCAACATGTAGGTCTCGTATGGTCTAACGATAGGACATTCAATGCTGGTTGCTGAGGTTCATGGTTATAATTCAGTGGCCACACTGGTTATTACTGCAGGTGTGTATTATTTGTAACGATACCCACCTTTTGCTTCACAGTGGATGTTAAACATCCTGTAATGTCATTCTAAAGATCATGCCATTGTGTACCTGTGTCATGGTCCGAATTTGATAAATTACCTGCAAATTATTCAATTGGGATTATATGTAGCAACATCGCCCCCTACCGCAAAAACCTGGCAGGACCCTCCTGGGAAAAAAATCACAAGACTCAGGGTAGTTTACCCGGGTAAACAAAAAGCATACGTCTATAACACGGCAGTTCAATCTGTATGGAAACAGAATCTGTTGTGCCCATCACATTGCACGAGGCCGAGACATATCCACTCCTGAGGGCCGATGCGTCGAGGTTGCAGGCAGTCCACATGCAATGCCAGCGGCATATTCTTGGAGTCCACTGGTTTGGCTTTGTGTATAATGACATCGTAACCGTGCGTTCCAGCCTTAGAAGCATCAACCTTGTGATCGGCAAGAGGCGATAACCGCTGTTTGGCCACGTCAGACGGACGCCAAAACCAACTCACCCCATGTCACCCTACAGCTGTGTGTCAAGGCGTGGCATGAACATCCACCTTGCCGGCCTCATCACACCTGGCTGTACCAGACTGAGATGGACCTTGTCATCTCTGTTCTGGAGGCACGGACTGATGATGTGAGTTGACCCGCTAGAGGTGGAGGGCACTATGACCGTTTGGCGGTCAAGCACAACCTCATTCAACATATGCTCCGAACACACAGTGCATTTTTGTAAAACAAATAATAATA
The DNA here is from genome assembly GCF_965212315.1 of Lampetra planeri. Lineage (NCBI taxonomy): Eukaryota > Metazoa > Chordata > Hyperoartia > Petromyzontiformes > Petromyzontidae > Lampetra > Lampetra planeri. The sequence goes on along the minus strand of NC_136107.1, from coordinate 5,691,666 downwards.
TCCCTATTCATCCAGCAAAGCATCTGTTGAAATCATTATTGAGTATTTTTGCATGTGGGAAGCAACCAAAGTGCCCAGAAAATCCTAAATCAAATATCTATAAACACTTAACACTAAAAAAAAATCCACAAAGATGGGTCAGCAACCCACTTACTCTAAAGAACCTACCAAGACTGCCTGTGCAGGGGGCTGTCTTGTGCATTTGATCCCTGTGTGATCCACCAATCCTGTCTCTATAGTGTGATAGGCGTGCACCACAAACATCGGTGAAAGTTTTTACAAGGGGCTTTTTTTGGAGCAAGGAAGAATGAAGAGGAGCAAAGGAAGATGTGTCTATGAAACGGTGGCTTAGGACATGTTTCACTCAGCTGTGTAAGTGAATCAGTGAGTCTGAAAAGTTCAATCGCAATGACTCAACGAGTGCAAAAGGTTTAATCGCCAAGGGGTTATGTATGCCGAAAACTGGAGAGATAAGCATGGGTTCCATGCACAAAACCACACAATGGCTTCGGTGTCTGAAAGCATGACCGCAATATTTTATTTTATTTTTCTACCGACGTGACTTTACCGAAAGAACCAAAGAGTACGCAATACTCTTGTCTGTCGCGTTAGCCAGGATTATGGCTGCCACTCTGTAAACTGAGGACATTGTGCTGCTCCTGGACGAGCCAACTATGCCACACTCTAAACACACCAATATATAAATTCATGTTGAAGGTTAATACAATGAAAGACAAAAATAACATGCAATTAAAAGGTTAGATGGTGGTATAAGGGCAAAGTCAACAAAATATAAATATTACAAATCGTTTTAGTGTGTGTTCTTTAGACGTAAAATTTTGTGCCAGAAAAAAGAACAGTAATAAAAAGACAAATAGAGGTTACACATGGAAACCTCTGAATACATTTTGGTTGAAACATATTACACAGGCATATTCAAATACCACAAGTTTCATGAGCAGTTGTAAACCAACTTTTCCATTAGTAGACCAAAATGATATTGTAAATTGCAGATGAAAAAAAGCGAATGTTTTAAAGAACATTTTATCATTTGTGTTCTCAAGAGAAGACACGTGTACTTGCCACAATGCCGAGCATTTAATCAACAATTGTAGAGGATCCTCCTATAAAACCTAAAACATTGTCTTGGTTGTAAAACATTTTAAGATGCAGTTTAGGTCAAGATGTATCCACAAATTTTAAGGATTGAGGGAACGAACAATGAAGATACAAACTGGAATATTTAAAGCTCCTTTTGGTATTGGATTATAAACAGACAAACATTACCACACTATCCATAATGGCTGCCACATTGATGCAATATATTTTAAGTGAGTTAGCTGCATTTTATTGGAGTCTTGGAGTGAATGAGTTAACATTGGGTTGCAAATACAAGATTATTATCGAGCACGCGATTTTTTGTACAATGGCCAGACATTTTCATGAACAAGTATCATCATTATCATCATCATCATAAACTAACGCTGGACGATGGCCTCCCCACAGTGACCATCATTCATGGTCTTTCAAACAAATCTAGTGAACAAACATATTGGTCGAAATACATTCATCGGACCTATATGTGAAAAATAACACGACATTCCAATCGTATCTGTATTTAAATATGTAGGCACTTTCATATACTGTGTCGAAGATTTTGCCATTTTTTATTAAGCACAAACGTTACAAACATATGACAGAATCAGATTTCCTGAAATGGCTAATTTTTGGCAATTATAAAACAAAAAGCATGTGGCACAGCACATCCCCAAAGGTGACGCTGAGTCAATGATGCGCATTCCACATTTCCATGGCAAGAGACGATTTCTCCATAGGATAACCACTGTTGAATTCTGACAAAGTGGCAATAATGTAATTGACCCTAGAGAGATAACATGTTGAAATTAACACCTGATCTGGATCTGTGCATGCATATCTCGAAAGGTTGGTCATCCCATATATGTACCCTGTGTCGCGAAATAATCAAAGTTTCTTTATTCTCAAATGAGCACTGAATCATGAAAACTTCTGTTGGGGCCCCTGAGTCAGTGGTAGAAATTACACATTCCTATGCCAAGGACGAGTCGATTGAGAGTATAAATATACACAAGAAATGTAGGTGAATTTCCTTGGCACGAGAATTTCAATATCAAGCACAAAGCATTACATGTTTTTCCTTGCAGAGACAGCTAGAAATATAAAATATGAATGTGCATTTGTAAACGTTACTATTTTTCTTAGTATGGAAGCACATACAACAATATAACTGTATCTACAAAAACAAAATGACGTGATGAATGTAGAATAAAAGCTATAATATGCAAGTATTCACCTGAATATGAGCATGAATCTATCTATGGCACTTGCAGGACAAATGTATTTAAAACTGGAGATTTGTAGTAGAGTGTCTTTTATTTTAATGTATAAACAGTACCCCAGTTTTGTACAGCCAAGGCAGTAATACTTTGCACATTTAAATGTGGTTTTCCTATGTGGATGTTTTCTTTTTTCCTCCTTAAGCATCCCAGATAAATAGAAAACAACACCGACATAAGATACAGTCGGTCAAATGGTGGGATGACGTAATATCAATATAGATTAATTCACAATGCATGGGTAGCATGGGCTTTGGATAATTCTAATTTTAGAGACAAAACAGTAGGCTGGGTTTTAACAAGGCCCCATTTAACATCCCAGGTTATGAAAACCACACAACTCTGATTGCCATTCTCCAAAGATGGATCAAAGAGAGCTTAGAAGGTTTAAAGGCTGGCAAGCGAGCATGGCTTCAGGTTTGTGTGGAAAGTTGTATGAGTAGAGATTAAGAGTTAGACTTTTCTCCCCAACCCAGCGAAGACTTAAGTGGACGCATGGGACACTCAATGTTTAACTAGCTTGGGTGGTCCAGACTAGACACTGGATGTCTGGCACATTCACCACCAAGTTTATGGCCATCCGATAAAACAATTTTGTTTGTCCACAATGAATCTTGGAGGTAACAGTGTATAAGTAGCAAACTCATCTTCTTGGTTCTTTCGGTAAAGTCACATAAAATGGAAATATTAAAATAATAAAAATAAAACATAATAAAATAATTCTCACGACGGCTGCTGGCGTTGTGGCCGAAACATCGTGATAATTATTTTATTATGTTTTATTTTTATTATTTTATTATTTCCATTCTACGTGACTTTACCGAAAGAACCAAGAAGATGAATCCCTGCAGTCACGAAAGCTTTAAATTTAAAAAGTAGCAAACTGTCGTTCATATGGAAATGTTGCCTGCTTGAATGCAGATGTGCAATAGTGAACCACTGTTCTATTGGCAATAGTGAACAACTGTATTCTATGTCAAGACTTTTTTGTTTCCCACATTCAATGTGCATTAGCTGGTGTTCATTTTCTTTTGTTGTTTCTGAGAAAGTAGTGGATATGCCATATTGCCATGGACAAGTCTCTACACAGGACAAAAACTGTGGACCTCCAACAGAATGCCATCATGTTCAAGACCTTGGAAAATTATCGACTAAATCGATTCAATTGGGCCCTCTGTGACTGTGGCACCAATTCACATATGTAAAGTCAACCAAAGGTTACTTTTAAAATTATGCAGTCACTATTGTGCACGCGTATAAGCTATCGAAATTTAAATCCAGAGACGTTTTCACTTGTTGCAGTCGGCATCAATCATATTTTTAAAGGATACTTCTGGAACACAAATAAGGTACAATATTTTGAAAATCTAAATCCACAAGCTTTTTTTTTTCTTCAAAACGTCTGGTAGATAAGTGGATTACACAAGCTTCTACAAACAATCGTCGAATTCAAGAGATTAGAGGTCACGGAGGTCAAAAGAGGTAGGGTTTCACTGTTTAGAGTACAATTAGAGTGCTATCAGTGTACAGTACTAACATTGTATGGCCTAGAAACAAGCATAGAATTGTAAGCTCAAAGTCACAGCCTATGTCATATGGTTACACGTCTTGTGTATCTCGTTTATTGATCCATAGTTAAATAAGCATGACAGTCTAAGCAGCCCTTTTTGATTTCTATAATTATTTAAGTCCTTAGAAATATACGGACCTAATGTCAGTGGTTCGTGGGGCTATGGGTCTGGCAATTGTAGTTTGGCTACAGAAGAACACTATTTGACATTCAAGAGTTTCATCACACATTTAACTTAATGGTGTTGTACATGCACAGGGTGAGATGCATGGATATGCCCCATCAGTTGTGCAGAAGTGTCATTCTCACCATGCCAACCTACACATGATGTTGTGTTTATGGTGTGCAACTCATCCTCGGCAGCATGCGAGTTCAAATTCTGGTTCGGGGTTGATTCAGACTATCATCCCTTTGGGCGTAAATAACAAATTATAGTACCACTTTGTGGGAAAACAATGGCGGTCGTGCTCAGGAGAAATTGATGCAACCAATGAAATGTGGGATTTTGACTATGAGCACAAGGCTACCAAGCACTGACCCAGTGCTTACTGAAACATGGAGACACTTTGACTTGAGTTCAAGAGGACTGACAGAGCATATCCATTTCACAATGTTAGCATTCTCTCCATATCGAGTGTCCTATAATTTTCGAAAAAAGGAATTTTACTAAGATGCAGCAACAGGAATAGAGCATGAATTCCTACAACTTCGTTCATGTAGGACACCTATGTGTAACTAAATTTGGTTCAAATTAAGTCTTCAGCCTGATCATGAATGATATCTTGTCACGTAAAAAAGCATTGCATGCCTTTTGAAGTTACGTAACTCTCAAACGGTTATCAATTTCCGAGCTCCTGGAAAAAGTAATCGTGATGTGTCTGCGTGAGTGGAAAGGTCATGATTGACTTTTATTGTAACCAAAGTGTGTGGGGGTAAGGACATTTCCATAATTGACAGTGCTTTGTAGAAGGCAGAGTCTGCTTGCCATCAGATACTGACAATTAATCCACAGTGCCCCTAAGAATATAAAAATGATTCATGTTGAGCAATGCATCGCAAAAATCAAATTTATTATTGGTGGAATGTGATTACCAAAAATACATGTTGTGACAAACATAAAAAATGACGTTCATATATGTAATACTTATATACGTATCATATTTGCGTGTCCATAATCTGACATCACCAATCACAAAACCTCACCCACCAAGATTATTAAAAATGAGCTATCTCTGTAAAATACACCATTTCACAACGAAAGTAAGGCTGCTGCAATGTGAAGATCTTCACTTCTTCTCAGTGAAAGTAAAAAAGGACTTCAATTGCTTTTAATTCACATGCTATATTATGCATATGCTCATCGAAGCAGCAACTTATACAGTAGATGTATTACTTGTAATTATAGAAAAGTAATTAATTGATGTTTCACCGTTGCTCACTGTCTGCATTGAAGCTTCTCTTATATTGACTTGATTTTGTTTTAATCGTTCCAACATTTTGCTGTGTGTAAAGTAACACCATATGCATAATTAGGCGTTTATTAAAATGTTGTATTTCAGAGCAGAAATGCCTGCTGCCACACAAAACAATACACAAACAACATTCTGTTACATAACGCTCACCTTCGTGCCTGCAGTTTATTTCTGCCCCTCCGAGTTGTTGTTATATAACTCGATGCAGAAGACAGTTGGTTATGCCTAGGATTGCAGTAATTCAATGGGAAGCTCATTGGCTTGGAGAGCCTGAATTGGTTTGGAGAACCAGAAATAAAACAATAAAGGTTTGTTATCTGTCGATACCTTCTAATTTTTTAAAGTGAAATATATTCCTTATATCCAGCTATACTCGGAGGCCGCTTGTTGCCAGAGGTTCACGGTTCTAATCCAGTGGCCGCCCTGATTATTACTGTGGGTGTATTAACCGTAGTAACTGCTTTACAGTGGACATTAAAGATTTCCTGGAGTGCTGGCATCAGGGTCCACATTTCTCAAAATTCGAAAATGATCTGCAAAGTACTCGTTTGGGTTATACATAGCAATCATCACACTTTACTGGAAGAGAAATGCCCCTGGGCACTATTGTAAATGAGGCTATCCTAGTTTCCTGCGTTTGCACCTGGTTAAACACATACACTATACTCTCTGCCACAAATATCCATTTATTCAGAAATCTGTTGTGCTTGCCATGCCTTAACAACCTGCACACTGCCTCCTGTATTGATGTTCCTGGAATGTTTTCCAAGCACCACATCAAGTCTCTCTCCATCATCTCCTTTTCCATGCTTTCCAACTAAGGCTGAATTAGTTAATGTGACGTCCCGCTATCATCGACAAATTGAATACTGACGGTGACATACAGATGTTAAAAAGCCACTGGATCTATCTACTTTGAAATCAAAATTGGAAATTCATTTATCTAGAACTGCTTTTTCTGTTTAGTTTGTTGTCCTTCTCCTGCACCTCCGATAACATAGTTGGCTATATGCGGTGCAAAAAAAGTTAAACATACATACGTACATTAGGGTAATAATTTAGACTCTCTTATGCCATCTCCCTATTCTCCTTCAGTGGAAAATGAATGGACGTCCATGTTTTTCAAACATATGTGAACCAGTGCGTCCAGCAGCAGCAACACATTATGACTGGATGCAATTTCTTTCCAAATGTGCTTCCTTGCTCCTCGGCGTGGAAACGAAAGCAATGATACGCAGAACACATGGTTGCAGTAAACGAGGCCCGAAACTTAACTGGTGGCAGCACATTAAAGCTACTGGAAATAAGATCAGTTCAAATAGTTACGTGAAAAACGCTCAAGTTACTATGCATTGCCAATCCATTGTTTTCTATCTTACAGCAAATAATGCCAAGATTTAAACGCTGATGTGCCACTTAAAAATCGGATTATGATACTACGATATGTGGACCGTCTTGCACATCAGTAGAAAAGTGCAGTGTGATGCAGAAAAATGTTTTCTTCTAGGTGCAATTTTCACCAGGTCATCAACGTTTGTAAGCCTTGATACGAGTAAAAACCCATCGGATTCCTCGTAGCATTGGAAGTAAGTTGTTCAATTCACATCGCATGGGCTGAGTGCCTCTCACTTGATGTTGAGAACACGCTGCTCAACGATTGTTGTGAGCAGGCAGTGCAAGTAAACAATATGAACAGTAACTTTCATAGGGAAAAAAAAGGTGCTTGGGCCTACGACATCTGGGAAACCTCCATTGTACTTACCTCACTGAGGCTTATGAGATTGCGGTATTTGATAATACATATTTCCATTGGACCCATGGCTGAAATGTATTTCAGGTTTCTGATACTATATGTTCAGTCATGGTAAAATACAGAAATATTAGTCTTCCTGTGACATTGCAACAGGACCCTACTGAATACTTTTAGTGTGGTAATTGTCAGCATGTACCGACCTACTTTCATCTTTCATGGCTCAAGTTTGACATTTGAGAGAATGCTAATGCATTCATATAGATCAAAGCCAGGTGCAGAGCAATGAGGGTTGCCACCTTATCCACTGTGGAAATAACCCAGGCATGTTTTTCAGTCAGCCTAGACCTATCAAAACTTAGCATAAGACTGCAATACATTTCAACACAATACCGGTACCAGTTCACGGTACAAATTAATTCCTGCTGCCCAAACACAGATTTCAATTCCCTGCCTGTTGGAGCCAAGTGGCAACCCTGTATTGAAAAATACTGTCCAACACAAAGTAGTTTCTCGTGTAACATGGGGTTACATTAATTCACGTAAAACAAACCTTGTGCGAGGATACGTAACTGACTTATTAAGCTGGCGAAAGGAGAAAGGGGGGGGGGGTGATTTATGAGTTTTCTGCTTATGACCTTTAGTGATACACAGCCCTACCCACAGTGCAAGAAATTAACCTGACATTTAGTGGTATAGTAAAGTGTTCCATACACAACGGCCGTTTTTTTTTACAAAAAAGTGGACATTTCCTTTTGTTTGGTTTTAAAATCGAGGAATTATTTCGTAGGATTGCTGCTGCTGCTGCTGCTACAATGCCACCAAACATAATGGCCGTGAAAATAAAAATGCTTCCACGAACTCCAATTATTACAAATACAGTATTGGCTAACAGACAGAATATCTCTATGAAAATAATATATACGTGAAGTATATTAAAGAGTGCTTAATATACGACAGGGCTAATGTGCTTTTGCTCTTTAGACACTTGGATAATTCGTAGTATTGTCTTGTAACGAATACGGTTTAATAAATTGAATACCATGTAAGCACTAGAAATGCAATGATGCATCAATTAATCGATTTCAACTGATTCGTATGCTCAATTAATCAATGAAAATATACGTCCGTGAATATATGATATGCTTTATTGTATATGTTGTAATTGGCTTAAGTAAACCCTACAAACCATGGCACAGAGCTGTCTAAACTGTCCCATTGACCAAACATGGAACGCAAGCTCATTTCATCTGGCAAGATGGCAGTATTTATTGCTTTTATCTCTCTACACAAATATATCGTTGACCTTTCCTATATCTCTTCTGAATACATCTCTCTACTAACCCTCGTCTGTGTCTTCCAAATACTGTAAATGTATCTCCCATCTCAGTCCCTATCTCGACATAATACATCTCTTCTATCATCCATCTCTTCTGAAAACAGGAGATTGTTCGCCTATCCATCTCGAGCTGTCACCACCTGTCCCAGTCCAGTGATGCAACAATCCACCAAGCACCTGCACATGAACTAATTTCATCACACCATCTCCCCGGAGGCTGCCCTCTTAGAGGCGTTCCATTCATGGGCTGCCACTCCATTCCAATTCTTGACCATCAGCCATCATTCCTTTTCGTGATGTGTCCTGCCTAAGCCATGTGTCCCTTTTGCTGTCCCTCAGTGTAATTCCAAGCACGCCTCACTTCATCCTTCTTTGCAGTTTTCATAATTTATTCGAAATGTTTCACGAATGATCAGCTTCCCTACACTCTACGCAGACAATGTTTTTTTCTGGCAAGCATGGTTCTTTCATATTCTGCAGAACACATGGCGCCTGAATGAAACAGACATGCAGTAAGTAGCAGCAGACGAAAGGGGTCAAAGATTTTAAACGGGTGATTATGCAATGGGGAAAATACCGTACGCAGTGAAAAGGAAACCACAACACTAACTTGAGTTAATTGCCTTGCATGTGTATTTGTTGCTTGTATCACGTCGCTAATTAAGCTGTGCTAGCTTTTTGCAGTGTTCAGTAGTCGGATCGTTGGGTTAATTGTACTACTTTTGCGTAAGCATCGGAAAATTTGTTGAATTTATGTAGCGGCAACACCATATTCCTTTTGCCACAACAATCTGAATGCGGTACATATAGAGTGTGCCGTTACAGTAGCATATTTCACACCACAGTGCAACCTCTACTGATGGCTGTAGACCGTTGCTCATTGAACGCAGGCCCCACAGTAGTGACATTGCTGTGAGTGCCTCTGCACACCTGTGATAATTTACGCACAGAACGGGACATTTTATACGAGGGTTTTTGTGCAGCGTCATTCAAGCAAACTGAATCTCACAATGCTGAATAAACCCGTAACACGGTGGTGCATATATATTAAGATGTTTTAGACAATTTTTGAGTGTTTGTAGATGTGGAAGGGTCAACACTATCCCATACAGATGGACCAGATGGAGGTTAGTCCGCACTTGCTGTATCTCTTCCTAGCAAGCCAGGATGCGGAACCTTGTCGTTCATGGGAATGTAGTTTCACAACATTTGTGTGATCCACCAACCCTCGCTCCCACAATGCTGGATCACGTGCGTGCACCACCACTGCCCTGAAAGTAAGAAAAGTTCGTCAAAAAGACCCGAATTTGCAAAGAGCAATCCCAAGACGTGAAACCGCAGCTGAAAGGGGAGGAAGTAAATACGTCAACTATGTATTGCGATACAAGGAGGGCATTGAATTGGCTAGAGGAGTCACTCATGTGGGTCGTTGGCCAGACGGGGATGTTGGGGAGTGCTGGTCATCATTTCAGTGACCTGATTGATCAGTTGGCAGTGGGAAGAAGGGGTGTTTTATCCCCATTTGCAGCTGCACTGCATTGTGTGTCTTTTACCCAGGGACAAGGAAATTTAGTAAATTTGATACTTTGAGAAGATGGCAAAAAAAAGCATCAGGGTATCTCACATCACCATAACAGCACAGGGAGCATGGTGAATCCGTGATGACCGCACCCAGTGTGTGAAACTGGCGAGGTTCTGCATTTGTCACAAGAAAGCTTCTTCCGTACGAATATCAACAGCACACATTGTAACGTTTCCAGTGCCAGTGTTGGGCCACAAATGACTCCATTGTAATAAACAAAATTGAAGGTGACCAATGACCTAAAGGGGTCTCGAGTGGCAGTGATCTCTACGGGGATTTGATAGCGGCAACCCCTCATGTGTGCAGAATTCACCAAATAATGCTGCGTAAAGTTGGGGCATGTTTAAAGTTTCCTGAAGTCACATATCCCAATTCTTGCAAAGCAGCAGTCAACACACAATGCTGTGGCTCAATACACGCTGTTAAACAACCTGAGCAATAATGATGTGCATGCATAATGCTCCATAATATCTTAAGATATAAATAGTTACAACGCTAGTAAACGTATAAATACAATCTTGATTTGAAGCTTTCGTAACTGCAGGAATCCATACTCTTTGATTCTTTCGGTAAAGTCACGTGGGTATAAAATAAAATAAAAACATATTTTATAGCTACGTGACTTTATCAAAAGAACAACCAAAGAGTATAAATACAAAACAAGCCTAATGTCATCTGAAACTTAAGGCTGCCTTAATGGAAAGGCTTGCCAAATTGTTTAAGTGTACATTTTTTTAAATCAATAAATGGCAATTACTGAAGAATGTGGACGTTAACATTTTGTTCGTCCTATTGATAAAAATGACGTCAAGGCCAAAATATACTACCACTTAAATAAAAGCACATGGTGATGGTCGAAATTCTACAGCATGGGTCCACATAGCTTTGGCAGGGCGAGTCTATGCACAGAACAACCACTGATTTTGATGTCCAGTAAATTGGTATATATGTTGTATTCACCCTGGAGTGATGAATGGCCGAATTCAACCCCCGACTGGGATTTAAAGTTGCAACCTTATGATTGAGAGTTGGACGCTATAATGTTCTCAAGGCAGATGAGCCTCTAAAAGGCCGATAGATCCCACAACGGGGCAGTGGGACACTGGGTAACTTGTTCATTATTCAAGGCAGATGATTCTCAAGGAGGCCAACGTATAGTTGTAGTTGCTCTATGAGCCTATACACATTATTTGCATACATCACAAGCTTCTGAAACACATGATTCAACGCAAGAATCCTAAGCATAAGGATCAATGTTCATCATGCATTTATGCATCATTGTGTAATGCGAGCAAGGACAGGGTCACGTGAGTGTGGGCGGAGTCAGGGTCACGTGCGGAGGAGGAGGAGTCAGGGTCACGTGAGGGGGAGGATATAGGGGGAGAACCGGAAGGGGATAGGGAGTGGAGACAGAAAAGAGAAGGGAGAGGCCACGCGGAGTGCTGGCGAGGAGTGGCGCGATTGCCACGAGGCAGGAGTCACGGCACCGTCGGCCAGCGGTGTTCGTGGAGCAGCGGAGGTGTCTGCAGAGTGTGTGGGAGCACACGGAGCAGCAGGGTGGCTGCTGGGTGCGCGGGGAGCACACGGAGCAGCAAGGGGGCTGTGGAGTGTGCGGAGCACACAAGCAGCGGGGTGGCTGCAGAGAGAGCGGGAGCGGAGGACTCAGACGACGTGCGGAGGCACGAGGCGGAGAAGGTGCGGGTCGGAGCGGAGACATCGCGGGGTGCGAGCAGAAGGTGCGGGTCGGAGCGGAGACATCGCGGGGTGCGAGCAAGAACCCAATAAAGGACACGGAGAACAACATCGGCTGAGAGTCCTTTATTACACTGGGGTCAGAAGTGAGACATGTCGAAACAGCTCAGAAAAAAGGCCATACCTGCACCATCTTCTGCGCCATCTTCTGGAGAAGACGACGACCCTTCTCCGGCGGTGGCGCTACCAACAATGGAAGGCGGAGGCGAGACAGGGACGGGCGACGCGCCGAGAGTGCAGGATGTCGCCGGCGCAACGGGACCGTCTCCGGGGGTGGGCGCCGAGGAAGGGTGGCGACACGTGGCGGTCCAACTCGAGTCGCTGAAGGTGGTTTTAACTCAGCTTTGCACCCTGGTGACGCCCACGACGAGTCCGGGGAGCCCGAGCAGAGGGCAGCCGAGTGGGGCCTTGTCGTCGCTTCCAGCCCTCTCCGCCACGCGGCACGGGGCCGCCATCTTGGGCTTGGTCGGGGAAGAACGGCGGGAAGACGCCATCTTGCTGTCTCCGACGCGGGAGGACGCCATCTTGGGAGTGGTCGGAGACGAACGACGGGGAACCGCCATTTTGAACACGTTGCAACGTGACGCCATCTTGTCGCTACCGCATGGGACATCTTCGGCGAATGAAGGCAGCGTGGGGACCCGCAGCCAGCGTCTGACGACGGTGAAAGAGTTCTCCATTGGTGGAGATTGGAGCGCATTCGCCTGCCGTTTTCAAGCGGCGGTACGATCCGCTAAATGGACTGATGCTGAGGCTTTGGAGGTCTTGCCAACGGTTCTTGACGACGAGTCCGTCCGGTTCTTTCGCTCCATCAAAGCCGCTAAGAAGACGACGCTACAGGGGGTCTTTGAGGAAATGGCGGAGGCGTACGAGCCCCCGGACGATGCACACCGCAGGTTCGTGCAGCGGCAACGGGCACCTCAAGAATCGTCGGTGGCATTCCGGGGCGCGGTGATCGAGTTAGCAATGGCCGCATATCCAGAGACTGAGCCCGATTTGTTGGAACCCCTGATACTGGGCAAAATGTTGGAGTAGTCCCGGGATTTGGGCATCCCCATGCCCGTGTGCGGCCACAATAAGTTGACGTCCCGGACGGCGGCCAAGTGCCTGGATGCCCAATTAAATCTTCGCCGATGGAAACAGGTGATGGCGTGGACAAGGAGCCCTACAGTCGACAGCGGTGCAACAGGAGGGGTCCCGAAGGAGGCCGTCTACGTTCGCAACGAGAGGGGTCCTGCCGGGCTGACGGCGGCATCGACCCAGTGGCCGACTCAGGAGAGAGCGGGGTTGCGACCAGGGCCGCCAGCGCGGGAGCGACAAGACAGAGGGGGTGCTGCACGGCGAGCCGATCTGGAATGTTTCCGCTGTGGCCGTAAAGGCCACTTCGCCAGGGAATGCTGGGCTCGCGTTCGACCGCCGCCCCAGCAGGAGGCCTCGGTTACAGAGGCAACGGGGAAGGACCACCCACGACAGATGGACCAGCCGTGACACGGACGGAGACAGTGAGTTCTGCTCCGGGTGGGCCTACCACGGCGACGGGGACACTTGGCCCCGCCGCCCCTCCAACCCCGCCGCGGACGCATTTGCTGGAGACCCCGGCGCCGGGTCTCCCGGGGGTACGGGACTCTGACATTGGCGGGACTCCAACAGCAGCGGGCGGTTCCGATCCCGCCGCTCCTAAAATCCTGTCGCGGTCACGGTCTATGCGGGGGCCACCCCCCGTTCAGGACGGGCCGGCGACCCGCACGCGTTCCAAGTCCCTTTCCTTTCGTTAATTGTGCTATTTATTGTTGTTGTGTTGTTGTTGTTGTTATACTCTCCGTTGTCTTGTTAGGCCTGTTGCTGGACTTTTGCTCGCATTAATTTGCTCTGTTGCAGCCGGGGACGGCTGGGTTTTTCTACACGGGGGGGGGGGGTCATGTAATGCGAGCAAGGACAGGGTCACGTGAGTGTGGGCGGAGTCAGGGTCACGTGCGGAGGAGGAGGAGTCAGGGTCACGTGAGGGGGAGGATATAGGGGGAGAACCGGAAGGGGATAGGGAGTGGAGACAGAAAAGAGAAGGGAGAGGCCACGCGGAGTGCTGGCGAGGAGTGGCGCGATTGCCACGAGGCAGGAGTCATGGCACCGTCGGCCAGCGGTGTTCGTTGAGCAGCGGGGGTGTCTGCAGAGTGTGCGGGAGCACACGGAGCAGCAGGGTGGCTGCTGGGTGCGCGGGGAGCACACGGAGTAGCAAGGGGGCTGTGGAGTGTGCGGAGGACACGAGCAGCGGGGTGGCTGCAGAGAGAGAGCGGGAGCGGAGGACTCAAACGACGTGCGGAGGCACGAGGCGGAGAAGGTGCGGGTCGGAGCGGAGACATCGCGGGGTGCGAGCAGAAGGTGCGGGTCGGAGCGGAGACATCGCGGGGTGCGAGCAAGAACCCAATAAAGGACACGAAGAACAACATCGGCTGAGAGTCCTTTATTACAATTGTATGCCTGCTAACCACTGTGCCTCCTGGCTAGCTAAATGTCATGATAAATAATGTTTTCTTCTTGGTTTTTTTTGCTTTTAATTTCGATTTTTGTTTTCTATCTACGTGACTTTACCGAAAGAACCAAGAATATTAATTCCTGCAATCACGAAAGTTTTAAGTCTAATAATGTTTACTTAGCATTGCTAAATTCTCAGATTGCAGTGAAGAGGAAAGGAACACGAAAAGTATACTTTAACTGCATACATTAATGACATAGGAGTGTACACAATATATTTTAAAAGTATACAACATATATAGAGTAATCATAATTCCTGCTGACAGGTCTTCCTGTTTAATCTAGAACACAATTATTTATGTACCTGCTGTATATACAGTGTACATGAGCTATGTTAATGTGTATTGGATATTTATACATTGGATATAGGAAAATAAACAGTGTTTATCCTCAATGATGGTAGTAGATTTCTTCCATCTTGTAGAGGTTCTGATGTTGGTGTTGACAGCAATGATGATGTTACTGCTGCAGCTGGTGATGATCTTCCATGACTAAAATCACCAACCCTAACCGGCCGCTGTCTGTTGAGAACCACTTTTTGTGTTCAGTTTCTTGTCCTTCCTCCGCATTTCTGATAAGCACATGAACCCTTGTGTCCAAGGCGCTATATTACAGGTGTGCAGTCCTGTCAATGTGCACACTGCACCAGGTACCCGTTGAAAGCTTACTCGTTCTTTGGGGAGGTTGTGTGGCGATCCTCACTGAACATGGTTCCAAATGCATTAGCGGGGCAAGTAAATTCCAGCATGGCATCATGGCATCTTGGCACAATGAGGCTCTAACCCATTCAACACATGGCTTCACTTACATGGAGCTATTGACTTATGTATGTGGCAAAGGTTCCACCACCTGAAAAGATGTTCTGCGACAGCCCTGCACGGCACTATATACACATCGCTAAACCCACTTTTCCACTTGTGGATATATTTGGAGAGCTGCAGCAATGGGCCATAGATGTGCTTCATTCACAAACAGACACAAAGCAAATAGGGCAATAACCAAGGGGTCAACACAGCCAACGCCACCGACACTTTAAATCTCTTTCTTTCTGCAACTGTTGCACAGTAATCATATGTCTTCCATACTGGAGCGCAGCAAGAATAGTGCGGAGTGGATCATGATTCCCATTCCGTGCTACCGCGACCAATCACCCCCCGCCCCCCCCCCCCAGGTGCACGCTCACTCCGCATACTTCATCCATTTCTGCTGTGCGGGCAGAAACATGTGAGGAAGACTGTCTGCTCGTGAAAGGAATAGCATCCAACCTGGGCTGACTTTCTTTAATACGCATGACCATAATCTTTTCCAATACGAGTTTAAATTATGAAAAAAATGCCTCGTAAAAACAGCATCATTGTAAACGCTTGCTCTGGCATTGCTTTTCTCAAAATAATTCTCCATCATTTTGGTACCAAGAGATTAATTACTCTATGGAGACTGTTTAGTCCATCGTGGCTTTTACTTTATGATCGTAATACAAAAAGTCTGTACTGTTATTGGCTTTTGATTGTTGGCAGTGCCCATCCATGACAATTTGAGGCAGTGGGTTTTCTCGGCATTTGTACAAGTGTAGTGCCCTAAATGGGCCACACTTACCGGCAGTGGTGGACAGGGCCCATCTGCAGGTACCTCGGACCCCCAGGGGAGGAGCCACTGTGCCAGCCCAAGAGGGGGGGGATGCTGGGGGCTCTAGGATCCTAGGCAGCTAAGCCCTCGGCGCCGGGCCTTAGGATCCCAGACAACCCAGACAGCTAAGCACCTTGGCGCCACCAACGGGGGGCTGTGGGGGATCTGGGATCCCACACAACCCCACCCCTCGATGGGCAAGAGGAATAAAAGGTCCGCTCCCTAGCCGATCGGGACCAGTCGCAGCTCAAGACCCACGACCAGCCAGCTTAGGACCCTGGACCCCCTCGTCCCGCTTGTCCTTGTAAGGGCCGGGACGCTGTACGGGCCAGTGGTGGGACTCTAATAATAATAGTTCAATTTATAACGCGCGCAAATTTGCGGACGTAGTGGCCGCAACTCAGAGGCGCGAAGCCAAGCTCAGAGTCGCTCGAAAGCATGATTGTAGAGGTGAGTTTTTAAGTCTCTCTTGAAGGAGGCGATTGAGGTGATGCTGTGAATGTGCAGAGGAATATCGTTCAAGACTGTTGGGGCTGCCACCGAGAAGCGGCGCATAGACATGACCATCCTAGATCTTGGTATCAAGAGGAGGTCGTGAGTCGCGCTGCGCCGGCATCTGCCATGTGCTGAGCTGCAAGTTGTCAATAATGAAGAAAGGTATGGCGGGCAGGCGGATATGAAGGCGTTGTGGCAGAGGCAGGCGGTCTTGTATGTGACCCTACTGGCGATGGGTAGCCAGTTGAGAGCACGGAGACAAGCTAGTGAGTCGAGACAGGGATGAGTGTGGGCAATGACGACACGTGCTAGGTTGTTTTGTAGTCTTTGAAGTTTCTCTAGGTTGCCAGTGGAGGTCCGGACTAGGACGGAGTTGCAATAGTCAAGGCGAGACCGAACTATGCAACATGCCAATGTGTTGGCAATTTCTGTAGAGATGAGAGGACTCCCGGCTCTACGTCCTTGTAAGGGCGAGTTCCGAGGAGGCCAGAGTCTAGACCCGTACCTTGGCTGGGTCGGGTCAGGTAGCCTCCCCTAGGGTAATTGTAGCCAGAGGACCTGAGAGCGTAGCTAGAGTTAGGCACGCTAGGAGTAGGCTGTGTCCCTAGACTGTGTCCCTAGGATGTGTCTCTAGGCTGTAACAGAGTATCAGGACTGTTGGAGTGTTGTATCGTAATAAAGAAGTTACCTCTACAAGTGTCTCCGGAACCCATTACACAAGTCATAAATGTCACGTGATTTTTTTTACTTACGCAACAGCTCAATGCAGGCGCGGTTCATTCACTGGGGAAGTTGGGGGGCCGCCCCACCAAACAGCTGGAGATGAGAAATTATTTTTCTAGTAAAAATAATTTTCAATAAATTGTTTTGTTGTGTTTAATTTTTTTTTTAATATAATGATTCTTTCAACGTGAATTGCATAATGAAGATACATGTTTAAGTTGTTCACATTTGACTTGTGCCTAGGTGAGGTCTCGGGGCAGCTGTGAAGGCATCTGAGTGAAAGATATCCCCCTTCGTTCATTGCAATTAGCTTCACATTGTAGCCACGCCGTTTGAGACCCATTCAGGGCAGTGAAAAAGCCGCCCATGGCTGTAATGAGACGATGTCATAACGCGAGATTGCACTGTGCAAATATAGCAGGTCATGGCCTATATGCTCTAGGCTTTTGGCAGTGTCAAAGGGGTTGTGTCGTGTGGACTTGATGGTCATTTCAATGCTTTGTTGATTTGTTTCGTATTGTTTATAAATACCTACCGTTGTTGGCTAAGACAGTTATATCACTTTCACGGGAAGACCAATAACATTACGAGGTTTTTCTTAATTAGAACACCATATTTTCAGAGGTCACTCACAACAGCCCCACTGAGTGGAAATGTCACGAGCCGCCACTGGCTCAATGTCTAGGCTTTAACACCACTCATATCTTATCCAACTCAGTTAAGTCAGGTATACCTATTATAATCACCTAGGAATGTCTGTCCTTAATGCTCGTGATGTCACTCCACATCGACCAACCCCCCTCATTAATATTCATGAGCAGGTGATGTCCTCCAAATGAAATACCCCGCCACCCCTCCTCATTCATAATCCTGAGCAAGTGACGTCACTCCACATCGAACAGCCCCCCTCATTAATAATCATGAACAAGTTACGTCCTCCACATTGACCCCCCCCCCTCATTAATAATAATGAGCAGGTGACGTCCTCCATATGGACACCCCCCCCGCCCCCCCACCCCCATTATTATTACCTACTATAATGAGCCAATAATGTTTGTGTGCAATGCTCGTGACATCACTCCACATCGACCAGCCCCCCTCATTAATAATCATGAACAGGTTACGTCCTCCACATGGACCCCCCCCCTCATTAATAATAATGAGCATGTGACGTCACTCCACATGGAGCACCCTCCCCCCTCATTAATAATCATGAGCAGGTGACGTAACTCCACATCGAACAGCCCCCCTCATTAATAATCATTATAAGGTGACGTCCTCCAAATGGACACCCCCCCCTCCATTCATAATAATTAGCAGCTGACAGTCACTCCACATGGGGGGCCGAGGCGCCTCCTCCCCCCTCCTCAGCGTCAACTTACAACCCTCACTTGAAAGGCAGAACCCTCACGTCACGCGATCTCCGTCACGCGATTGAAACATCAAAGTAAAAAGGACGTATGATGAACAAGGGATTATAACCTTAAAATGAAATAGGTCTGTGTCACTGCGCCCTTACAAATTGCACACGCATTAATGCAATGAATATCACGTCGCGGTCTGCTTTCGCTTGCAAGTTTCAGATTCACTGGGCAAAAGGCTAGTATATCTATGTTTGACGTTAGTGTAACAGATGCCCGAGATTACTTTAGTGTAACAAATGTCTGAGATTATGCAATTGAAATAAATCTCATGAACAAACGTTATACAGTATATGCTTTCTCTGATGTCCCAAACCACTATGCTCATGGTCACAAAATGTATGGCCAATTTCATCAAAGTGTAGTCTGCCTAAACGCTCGATGACTTACAACTTCTGGTTTGTGCTGAGAATGACCTTGTTTTAATCAAATCTGTTGACGTTGTAATCACTGAAGACATCTGTGGAGGTTTCCACAACAAATGTTCTCTTAAAACAAAACAGTATGGCATTGCTGATGTCTTAATTGCCTCGGTTTGTTCACCCAGCAGTGGGTACACCTGAGTCGATTGGCACCACGGTGGTGAGATGTTAACTCCCTCACCTGGTATGCCAGAGGTCGTGAGTTCGATCCCAACCCTGACCCCTCTATATTTGGAGTTTGCATGTTGCCCCCTTGGTCGCGTGGATTTTTCTCCGGGTCTTACGATTTTTCCCTCCACATTTAGAATCAACATGTGTTTCGAGTATTTGACTGCTAGAAATGTCCACATGAAAAGCCACTAAGTTGAGCTATCCTTTGTGACCAGGTCGCTTCTGAAAAGGAGCTATATAGTTCAGTTGGTTAAATAGTTTTAGTTTAGATTGGCAAGTTGTGTGTGGTAGAGTAAAGTGAGGGTACTCTCACCTCTTCCAATATATCGGGGCAGTGTGGAAGAGCAGGACAAATACCCTCAACAGCAAGTCTCTTGAGTGGCATGAGCATGTAGTTTATTGCATATCTACCCTTAATATTTACCTACATAGAATAAATGAGTGCTGAATAATTAACAAAAGCCTAACTTCAAAAGTAAACACCAGAGAAATCCTTATTTGTGCTATAAATAATGCCATTTTACCAGCACCAAAGTCTATAACATTTGTATTAAAGTTGAGCTTTAAACAGATTCTACCCCAGAAATATACCGTAAAAAATCGCCCTTGTGCTAATTTTTGATGGTCAAATCAAAGTGTTTTCTGAATAAATTGAGCAATGGGGCAGTACTCACCTGTGCTAGTTGTATAAACCCTCTGTTCCCACATCGGGGCTAGTTTCACCATACATAAATCATACCACATATGTTGCACACTCGAAATTAAGGACGTGGGCAGGTGCTCCAAATCGAGGGCAAACACATTTATTGTGGTCAATCTGTGAAATGCAACAGCACGTGTTTCACACACAGCAATCCTCAATCGAGTCGCGATTAACCACGTGACTCGTGTACAAGTCCGATCAATCAATAACAGATTCTCTTAAACCCAATTCTACTACTGATAAACCATCTTTGTCTTTGACAATAACCGTTTTACTTCACTATTCGAATATTAACTTTAATCCTAAGCTGTATGTCTATATTTTCCATCCACTTATATCGGTATCTTACATCCATTATCTGTACCGTATGTGTACAGTATACCTACTGTACTTGTCACCATTGTACAACTTACTACTGTACATGTGTTATACTCTCAATAGCATTGCAAATAGTCATACTCTGGGTGAGTGGGCATGGTTATAGAATAAACAGTATTAGGGTTAGAGAATTACAAGTATTAACTACAGTACGTCATCCATTACAGTGAACAGTGCTAAACCCCTCATATTGAAGAAATCACAAACTAACAATGAAAAGCCAAGCTTGAAGTCTAGAACAAGTCTAGAACATTTCTATAACGATCAAAAACAACCTTTGGGTTCTTTACCTTTGAAATGCAACAGCACGTATGTCACACACAGCAATCCTCAACCGAGTCGCCATTAACAACGTAACTGGTGTACAAGTCCGGTTAATCAATAATGCTGCCAGCCACCACACAGGCCTAACTCAGTTATCGCATGCTGGTGTACACACGTGCATTTATGTACTGCACAGCATAAGGACTTTCACAAAACCACACTTTACTCCCTTGCTGCATGAGAAAATAATTAAAAGAGTGGTCCATTCCTAATGCACCATACATACCAACATGAATGGGAATAAAATTCGCGAGTTGTAAAAAGAAACAAAACTAATTTGTACTCTTTGGTTCTTTCGGTAAAGTCACATAAGTAGAAAAATAAAATAAAACAAAAAAAAGATATCACGACGTTTTGATCGCAACACAAGCGGTCGACCTCAGGCGGAAAAAATTATCCAGCAGTGGAACTGCTGAACCAGCGAGAGAGCTGTTACAACAAAGTTATATATGTGGCAATGGGCAAGCAAGCGGGGTCTGAGCTGGAAAGGAATTCCATCCCCGGACGCAAGCACGTAAATTGTGTTAATGGGGGAGATTAGGGAAAGAGATTAGCATGAAATGAGTTTCCGTCGCCGCATAAGAGTATAATCCCCGCATATGTGCACAACAGCAGTGTTAATGGGAGATTATCACTATGTTAATGGTAGAGATTAGGCAGGGAGATTAGAGGGATTAGTAAGTTAATGTCATGTCAATGTGTAACACAAGCTGCGGCGCTGCCAACTGCGCTGGTGAGGCAAGAGTGTCCACACAAGAGAACCACTGCAACGGTGGTCGCGGGGATGATACTCATATGCGGCGACGGAAGCTCATTTCATGATAATCTTTCTCCCTAATCTCCCCCATGAACACATCAAAACACTACACTATACGGCCCACTGCATCTCCGACTAGTGCCACCTAGCCAGTGAACTGGAGCACATACACCAAGCCTTCAAGATGAATGGATACTCAGACCGCACAATTTGTAAAGCTGTTGCTCCAACCATGGGGAGACAACCATCTGAGGACCCAATCAAAACCATCACCTTGCCATCCCCCTAATCTCCCTGCCTAATATTTCCCATCAACACAGTGCTAATCTCTCATTAACACTGCTGTTGTGCGCATATGTGGGGATGATACTGTTATGCGGCGATGGAAGCTCATTTCATGCTAATCTCTCTCCCTAATCTCCCCCATTAACACAACTGACGTGCTTGTGTCCAGGGATTGAATTCCTTTCCAGCTCAGACCCCACTTGCTTGCCCATTGCCACGTATATAACTTTGTTGTAACAGCTCTCTCGTTGGTTCAGCAGTTCCACTGCTGGATTATTTTTTACGCCTAAGAACGACCGCTTGTGTTGCGATCGAAACGTCGTAATAGATTTTTTTTTTCTACCTACGTGACTTTACCGGAAGAACCAAAGAGTATGGATTCCTGCAGTCACGAAAGCTTCAAATAAAGATTAAAACTAATTTGAGCATGAAAACGAATATCTATGTGCCATACCTTGTCTTCGCACATGACCAGGTGATATTTTATCAAGAGAGAGTTATGTAAAATGCATTATTTGAAACAATAGGCAGCATGAACTCAACATGCAAACTCAAGAATTTGTCTCACTCGAAGGACAGTCTTGATGTTTGTCGGGGTTATCATCATCATCCCAGCAGCCACCTCTTGACTCTGCTAATGTGCCCTGAAGCATCATTTGAGGGCTTCCCGTCGCCACAGAGCCTCTGCGAGTGCAATTTTCACGTACGATTACTCCTGCTCAGCAAAATGTTTACAAAGAGGGAGAGACATCAATCACTGCAGAGTATGGGGCTCGTCGGCACTCTGGGGGGGGGGGGGTGTGGGGGGAATCCACAACGTTTTTCTGTACGTCTATATTTTAAGAAGGTAGCTATTACAGGTAATAAACGTCAGAGGCTTCATCTCACAATCCGAAGATTGCAAGTTCATATCCCGGTCAGGAATCAACTTTGCCCATAATTTTTTCAGGTCTTTAGCATGAATATATTGCTTTGTGGGATGCTAAAAGTACATGGGACATTTCAACCAATAGCTCAGAATCAGCAACGCAGATGAACACCACTCATTTCTCATCTTTCCCTCTGGCTGTCTGCATGGCTGATTCAATCCCTCTTCAAGCCTAAGCTGCAGACCTTCCTCTTCTCCTCTGCCTGTGGTTGACCATTTCCATCGATCTAAATGTCTAAATCAGTATAGAAATCATCAACCTCAACATCCTTCTCTCCCCAATGTTCCCATTCACCTGAACAAAATATCTCTCTACTTTCACCGTGACCTAAACATAGGCATGTCTTGTTTTTTGTAAATTGTCTTAAGATGCAGTCAGATTTACATGTTTTATACATTCAAATTTTATTCTAGTGTTGGTGACAATATTTGATTTTTGACTATGACTTATTAAAATATGTAGAAGGCAACTAAAGACCATGTAGCTGAACTTCCAATGAAAAGACAGATTGTTAACAACTGTTATGGACTTTGTATAAAGTTAAAGGAATTACACATCAGGCCATTTTTTGTTATTGCAAATCTGACAATGTTTACATTTTATTTTACAACCCTTTGTTAATTCACTGCTGTATGAGGCCTCCTCATGCCCAGTCAATCATGGGGGGTATTTTGGTCATACTTCACCACACTGGTCATTGGGGAGTTGTAAAGGGGAGGGGGGGATTATTCAGATATTAATCACAATTGAAATCATCCTCCATAAGGTTTCTCTAGCTCTTGGCTACTTCTAGTCATGTACGTATACAACTTAAATATAATGAAGCAAATTACCTACCCTTTTATCTCCCCACTTGAACCATGTTTGTTTTTGGAGAATCATACAGTATTATTCTGTGATAAATTCTGAAACTAATGGTGGGAAGTGGTAGAATGAGCAGAAACCTTCAAGTTGTCAGCATGCATCTTTATCAAATGGAAATTCCGTGAGGATAGGTGAGTCAAACTACGTCAAACTGTTGTACAAATATTAACAAAGCCAACTATCAATCTTTGCAGGGCACAAAAGGGCACAATTAGAGTGTTTTGACACTTACATTTCCCAGCGACAACCTGCCAATATTAAGATCCTAAATTATAGTCATCTTGGGAGACTGGACCTCAAAGGAATAAGGTATGATCCATATTATTGGCTTGTTGATGATAGCGAAGATCTTGTTCAAATCAGTGATGTATCGTTGTAGGTTTTGTTGAACTACCATACACTTCTTCTGTGGCAATTAGGTAAATAATACTGCATTTCCATGGGCTGCTCTGAACACACACAGGTATCATACAACACTGATCATTGTCATCATATCTGATAACATGATGATTTGTGAGAACGACATTATTAAGTCTACCCGTTAAAGGAAATGTGATGATAAGTACCAACAACAAGAGTTTCAGACTAAATATGCGTGTAAATACTCTAAATTCTATTAATAAGTCCATCAAATGTCGCAACATTCAGCACAAATGGAATGAAAAAAATTACGAAAAAAATATATCATTCAAGTCACATTGCGAGCACCACAAACAGGCCTTTGGTGTAATAACTGAAAATGATTAGAGCCTGGAATTTTCAAACATTTGTATCCCTCAAAGCACTGACGTCAACCATCAAATTCATCATCCTGTAACCTTTCAGCAGTTATGCCAGTTCCAATCATACCACATTTGTGTGTACTACTCATTTTTCCGTGGGAGTAAAAGCTTGCACCCAGATGCCACTGCCATGCAGAGGGATCATGTGTTTTATGAACGAATATAAAAATGCTCACTTCGCAGTTAAATATGAAGAAACAGTTTCAAGCTTATCAAGTCAAGGGCTAATGGAGAACTGGTGAATATTCATGTAAACATAAAAAAAAGTTAAATATATGTATGTTCAACTTCAGGGGCGGTTTCTTCATTAGGGCGATTGGGCGACGCACCACCAATGTCATTCAACCACAGAGTCACGCTAGCCGTCACTGTGCCTCTGGATATAGTCCAATCAGCGTCATGCTACGTTCTGTGGAGTACCGCCTCTTTTTGGGCGATTTCCCTCCAGCTGAGAATCGCCCCAAGTGGTCCCATAGACTTACATTCAAAGATGTTTTTTTTCCGAACGAGGGGGCGCTGCAATGCATTCTCTATGGCTTCCGGGAGGGCTCGCACTAACGTGCTTACGTCATCATACGTAAGCACGTTTCATCCAACAAAATTATTTGTCGCCACCTAGTGGAATCTTTAATAAAAGAAACATGAGTGGATTGTATTAATAGTGAGTATAGAAACAAACAAGATGTATTGTAAGAGTCACTTCATTTTTCATTAATATTAAAGAAGTGAAGTTGCCTTTACATGCTTAAGCTGTTAATTTATCATTTGCATGGGTGGACCTTATCCTTATCAATCATCCAGACATTTTCCCCCCCTGAGAGATTTTGCAGGAGCCGCCACTGTTCAACTTGTTTCGCACCGTTCGTAGCCAACCGTGCTCATCGGAGGTGTGGGGGAAAGCACAACCAACTAAACACAAATATCAGTTCAAAAGAAATTAATTTTCAATCGAGAAATTAGTTTTTGATCTAAAAAAAAGATGGGCTCCGATGAATAACTAAAGGCATGCTGAGAGGACAACCCCAGTTTGTTCAGATGAGCTGGTTGGCCCCTTACTCGCCTTCTCCATGGATACAGCAGCACTCCATGCACATGCCGCATTAGTACCACGTTTCCAGGAAAAAGAAGGGTATCCACAGCCAATCAGGGTAAAGGTTATTGCAGGCTTAGTGCCTTATGTTGCCATCTAGTAAAACACAACATCTTGAACAGTTTAAAAAAGCAACGTAATCATGTTAGTCATGCAGCATAATACACATGCGTTGTATGCTTCAAAACTTGTGTGTAATTGGAGGGCATTTCCAGACAGAGTTATTGAAGATTTTAGACCTGGCTACAAATGTTTGTGACTATCCTTTAATTCCATTTAAATATTGTCCTTTTAAATGTATCCTCAGTGGCCATATAACAGTGTCAACGGAGAGGAAAGAAATGCTACTTAATTTGAACGGAGCAAAGAATTAAGTGTGAGGCTTTAACAGAACTATAAAATCTTGCAGCTGTAAAGTAAGTGATCAGCAGGCACTGTCATGTATTTTTATCATGAATTATGAGGTTCTCTCCTGCCAGCAGCATTTGCAGAAAACCGTGGGCCAATTATATGATGAACAACTTTACACGAGTGCAGCCAGAGAGCTATAAAGCGTGCTGTGAAACCAGCTTCCTGCGCCTGACATGGGAACGGGGCCTTAATAAATGACTTTCACTGATCCATTACGAAACCGACGAGGAGTAAGAAAGAGTCAAACTACGCCCCATGCACTTTCTTCACCGCACCATTGTCCAGTCCCAGTGCCTATCATCTTAGTTGGCTTTTGGTTCAAATCAAACAATGCAGATTTCACCCTTCAAAACAAGTCGTTTCCATTTCATATGTTATATTCTTAATAGGAAATGTGGATATTGACAAAGAAAATGGAACAAAAACGAGAAAGTGCACACTAGAGAATGAGGAAGTGCATGTTTTTAATTACACAAAAAGAGAACATATGAAAGTAAGGGACATCACATTGTCTGTTAATACAGGTGTAGTGTCAACGATTCAGAGACAGAGTTTCTAGGAGGCACTTTCATTATTACCAACTTTCACGGTCTCGTCCACACACTCTCCACAGTAGCTTAGCCTAACCTGTACACAACACTAGCCATCTAACACTGACGGCACTGACTGAGATAGCCAACTACTATCCTTCATAGTGAAATATCTAGCGGAGACGTTTAGTGACGACAGCGACGAGACGACAGCAACGACGATACGAGTCCACTCCCAGAACCGGCAGCCTCGAGCTCCCGCTCTCAGCTCCGTTTATGCTACCAGCACGGCAGGGGCGGTTTCTTCATTAGGGCGATTGGGCGACGCACCACCAATGTCATTCAACCACAGAGTCACGCTAGCCGTCACTGTGCCTCTGGATATAGTCCAATCAGCGTCATGCTACGTTCTGTGGAGTACCGCCTCTTTTTGGGCGATTTCCCTCCAGCTGAGAATCGCCCCGAGTGGTCCCATAGACTTACATTCAAAGATGTTTTTTTTCGAACGGGGCGCTGCAATGCATTCTCTATGGCTTCCGGGAGGGCTCGCCCTAACGTGCTTACGTCATCATACGTGCTTACGTCATCATACGTAAGCACGTTTCATCCAACAATATAATTTGTCGCCACCTAGTGGAATCTTTAATAAAAGAAACTTGAGTGGTTTGTTTTAATAGTGAGTATAGAAACAAACAAGATGTATTGTAAGAGTCACTTTATTTTTCATTAATATTAAAGAAGTGAAGTTGCCTTTACATGCTTAAGCTGTTAATTTATCCATTGCATGGGTGGACCTTATCCTTATCAATCATCCAGACATTTGCCCCCCTTGAGAGATTTTGCAGGAGCCGCCACTGCAGCACGGCCTGGTCCCGCCCTGCGCGCCTCCCTTTTCAAACCCTTTAGCAGGTTCCAGGGGCCTCCAGATGGGGTCCTCTGTGACCCGTGCCCTAGTTCCTCCACTCTGCCAACACTACCGTGCTCACCCTCACCGGCGTGTGTACTATCCAACAGCTGGCGCTATTACACTACACAAGTAAGCGGGTTTGAGCAGGATACGTCGTTAGAAGGAGATAATGGCCAGTGGTCGATACTGGAGTGGCAAGCAAAGGTGGGAACACACACATGGGGACATCTGCTGTGGAAATAGATAAATGAAATCAGCTTGTATACAGGAAAAAAAAACCTAAGAATTTGTATGCAGGTGCTAGATGGATTGTTCCATGGCATGACCATGAGAGATGCCGACTGCTTGGGGACATCTTAATAAAGTAGTCTATTGATCATGGCTGATTGTGATGATGATGACACTGGTATATATATTGTATATATGTGCATAGACATTCACTTTAGCCAGACAAAAGCCCAAATAAATATGGAAGACATTTCCTGCGTAGAAAGCCTGGGATAACATTTTATTTGGGAAATTATAAACAGGGCTACCTAAACATAACAATTTGAAAAGAACAACAATGCATATCAATCAGGGATTACATTTCTGCTGCTGTTCAAAACACCAGTGGCTAATCAAATATTAACCTAGTATGGTCAGATATGCAAAATTCAGGACTGTGGAGTCAGATATGAGGGAGTGTGGTTCCAGCCACCCAGCTCGCTTTCCTTGCCGGCTTTGATAGGTTAATGCTAACAGCACATGCTATTAGAGTTTACGATGCATCTAATGAGGCATATTGGTATTTTTAGCACAATATAAAAAAGCGATGGTAATCTATTGCAATTACAATCGAAAACGTTTGGTACAACCTAAAGCAAACGATTCATAATTGGCCAAGTTTCCAGTACAGGATGTCCTGCGCTTACATGATGACCTGTTTAAAATGTGCAGATGGATGAGACAGCCACTTGATTAAAATCACTCTGAAGGACAATGTGGCAACGCAGTGCCCACCACAAAGAAACAGAATCCTAACCAAACACAATTTCCATCTGCACAGATGAAAACAAGCTGACAAGCCAGTCCATTCAGGGAGCCTCAATTTTGTTACGCAAAAAAACATATGTGCATGAAAGAACAAACACACACATAAACGAATGTACACATTAGGCGTAAATGCTTACATCCACATGTGCGTGTTCCAGCACACACAAGTGGTAATCGTGCTAGTATGCAGCATAAAATGAATGGTGTGCAATGGCTATTTTACTGCATGGTGATCCTAAAGTATGGTCAAACAGGAGTGGGAGGATAGTCAATTATTCTCCATAACTGACACTGAGAGGAGATCTTCATCTAGCAGAGGATTGACAAAGGGTCGTAATTATTGTTATGCGGAACCTCAACAATGGCATTTCCTAATGTTGTATTATATTTCATCAAAGGTCAGGGGTCGCTCTGAGATATTCAATGTCCTGCTATAAACTACCTCATATACAAATTCAACTTGTTGCAATTATCAAGGCCACCTGATATAAAAAATAATCTATGTTATGATGCTGATGTCTTTATCTGAGTGAACGTTGAGATGTTTAAGTGGAATGCATTTGTTCAACTAATTGCCCTCAAGCTTCATTTACCACATAACCAGTTCACAGCACACAAGCACGGAAATATACGTATCTATAGGAAGCAGCGTTAGTTTAGATGTAATCTTTTATTTAAGATGTTTTTTCTAGCTTGGAACTGCCTCTCATGGGTGGTTTATTGTCGTCCCATTATACACTCCCTCTATCCGCCTCCCAACTAATAAACTCCATCGCCACCTATTTATACATCCTGATAAACCCATAAGATATGTAGAAAGCCCTTGAGAAAAGTGACACAAGGACGAGAATGATGCATGGTTTCAATTGTCTTACTTGGTGGTCTTGCTGCATAGGGAATTAGATGCAAGCAAACCACTTTTTAGAAGTACCCGTTCCCACACCCCTTAAGTCCTATATTATATCTCAAACAGATTACAAGACATTCCTCAGATTCATCATGGCATTGCATATCCAACTCACCCACTCGTTACTCCCAAAGCACACACTGAAAACAGTTTATCACTGACATCATTAGTAGGTTAGCATTTCAAGTAATTGCCTTATTCCAGCAAAAGCCAGAGTGAATTTAGAATATTTTGACTGACACGTTTTGTAACGTGCCTTCAAAGCACTCCACAATATTGACACAGTTGAAATTTAGAGATAAGGTAAATGATAATTGATGTTAGCAAGTGCACTTTCATAAATGGGAATACATTTAAAAACGGCAAAAATTAACTTTTTTGTCCAAGAAAGTCTCCCTAAATATTAAGACTTTCTTTTGGGAGTGTCCTGCAGTGGGAAACTTGGTCAAGTTCATTAATGAGTGCTGGCATTTGAAAGAAAACTGGAGTAAGTATACTACATGCAAAAAAAACGCATGCATATTAGGGAATAACAGTCAGAGCTTTGCACAGATAGATTCAGTAATTCATTGCTGTAACACAATCTCCTGGCTGCCTTGCAGCCCAACAACAATTCTGCTCATTATTAAAACAGTGTGCTATTTAAGTGACATTAGAAACCGTTCTTTAATATATTCTGCAATCCATTCCCTGTATTCCCTGAAGAGATGGCAGGCTCTGCTGGTTGTGAGTTCTCGAAGGACGTTTATTTGTTTTCTGACTTGACTGCAATGGCACGATTAAAATACTGCAGTGATAATAAAAAATACAAAAACCATACACAGAATGGTATCTCTACTAAAACATCATAGCACTTACAAATATATGCCCAGTACTGTTTTCGCTAAATGTGGCTTGAAAAAGTTTATCTTTGAGTCAATAAATGAATACGATTTATCTGATAATGTCATGATGCATTTCAAATGGCAGCAGCTGCCGCAATTTAATATTAAAGCATTGACTCAGAAAAGTGCAATGGGTCTAATAATACCTATTCAGTGTCAGATAAATATTCCTAGAAATCGTTTATCACTGAGACATGGCACACAATGGTTTTCTTTGACCTTTGCTGTTCAGGCAGGTAGTGCAGCACAAACAGCACAATTCATTAAAAAGGCACACTCCTGTATACTACATTTAGTGCAACAAACGTCATGAAATGGCTTACCAAAGTACTTTAAAAGAGCATACACATGGCTGGGGCTGTTATTGCATAGGTAAATGGGCTTAGCATAGACAAAATGTGATGGCAAGTGAATACATTAAGTGTACAATTACAGTCATGACTTCTTGAATTGTTAAATATAACATGATAATAACTGATATACAAGTCACATCTTGAAGCTGTTTTCGTTTTTATCAGAACAAAATGTGAAAACTATATGCAAAAACAATCTAAATAAACTGTTCTTACGTAATTGTGATTACCAAATAGACCTGCGTGAGTAATTTTTTTAAAATGTAATACTGTACTTTATAGGGAACAACAACAAACTACGTGCTAAATATACTATTATAAGCACATGTGTGCTTGTGGTGATGCACACCTGTAACTCAGTAGGTTAGAAAAAAAGGGTTGGTGAATTTCCACTGGGATCATACCCATGAGACACCTGCAAATCCGTAAGGTGGCTTTGTCAGGCAGTACAGCAAGTAGCTGACAGGCTTTCTGTTTGGAGTGTTTACCATGTGTAAAAAAGATACTTAAAACGGAAAAAACCAAACATACATTTTTAAGACTATCATGAAAAACAGAGTCTCGAGACTCGATGAGGCTTTCCTGGGTATCCAAATAAAATACCAGACGGAATAAATGGTAAAGTATGATTTATAAAAATTGTGATTTACGTTTTAAAATGTGTTGCCCCTTGTCAGCCCACTGCTGTATGAAGGCTTCCCCGCATCGTCTCAGTCATGGGGTTGTCCGACCATACTTCACAAGTCAGTGTGGGATGGTGAAAGTGGAGGGGGGACCAGTTCAGCTTTCCCTTGCCAGTCGCCACTGATGATAGCCGTGCCGGGAAGTCAAACCCAGGTAGATTTAACACTTAAGCTTTCGCGACCAATATCATCCATAATGGAGGTTTTTGGGTTAGATCGTGTAAATATATAAATGTGTCGTTAAAACCCGTAATTACAACTAGCTTCATCAATAATTACTGACAAAACGTCGTACTCAGATTGTAAATGTTGTGGCTTGGCTCTCCAACACACCGGTGTGCTGTACTAGTGACGAATTGGCACGTTCTGTTTACGTGACAACCCTTACAGTTGGCGGGTTTTAACGACACATTTAGATATTTACGTGATCTAACCCAAAAACCTCTATTATAGTCGGAGCTCACTTTACGGAAATGTTTATACAATATCAATAATATAGAGGTTTTTTTTCCGCTTGGAGGTCATCATTTTTTAAGCTTAAACCAATAATTTGATCAAGAAAAGACTGCAATCACAACAGTGACGTGGGTCTTGCAATCCAAAATATACACAATGTTATCTTCTGAGTTAATCTGAGTTGGACAATACAAATGGCTGGTGTATAGCTGTTTGCGAAATTGTTTTCTGCTGATAGAATCAAAACAATGAGGTTGCTTTTTTTTTGAAGTTGCAGCTGTTGCACAGTTGCAGGCAGCACTTTATTGCAGTCGTGACCCACTCTTAAACTAAAACTTTCTTAAAGATATACAACTGTATGATAATAAAATGCCTCATTAAGCCAATTATGAAGCAATGTTTAAAGTTTTTAGCAGACAAATATTCATGTGTAGGAAATAGCTTGTTACCATAGTTTATAAGCAATGTTATTTACATTCTTACATTCCACAGCTAATGCATTATGTGAACAGTTAATATCTTGTGGACAATCAAGCAATTAGTAGCCATATAAGTGTTACTCTTGCGTTTGTGATTGTTTAGGAATTATTGCTTTGCTGTATGTGTGTTATGCTAATCATGTGTACTGTTTATGCAGTGCTGTGCTTGAAATATATACTAGCGGGAAGTACCCAGCGTTGCCCGGGCAAAAAAGACACACACACATCTACATACACACACACAGACAGCGACCCACACACACAAACACATCGACTTACACACACATACATATGAACTCAAACACACAAATTGACTTACACAGACACACATATGGACATACACATATCGAATCACACCCACACATTGACTTACACACACACGTCCATTTACACACACACAGATCGAATTACACATACACAGCGACTTACACATACAGACATCGACCCACACACGTAGAAACACATCGACTTATACACACACACACATAGACTCACACACATAGACATAGACTTTAGACACACACACATGGAGCTACACACACACACATCGACTCACACACACACACATAAACTTACACACAGATCGACCTACACACACACATATGGACTTCCACACACACACATATCGACTAAGACACACACACATCGACTCACACACACACATGGACCCATGCACACACATCGACTCACACACACACATACATAGACACACACACATCGACGTACACACACGCACAGGTGAAGTAAACACACATACACACATCGACTCACACACACACATCGATTCACACACACACACATGGACTTACACATACACATATGGACTTACACAACAACCGCTATTCGCCACTAAGTGGCGGTGATGTCACCACGACGCTTGTGCCAGACGATGTGCACCTTGAGGCCACGTGCAGTGTCGAACGCCTGCTGGCAGGAGGTTATTTGGGCAGACCCAGGTGCCACGGGTTGACTGACTGAGACGACTGGCTGATGCACTACCTGTGCCCCCTACAGTGCCAACTTGCTGTGCTTTAGCCACCCGGCGCTCCGCTCGTTTTTGTGAGCGTCGCTCCTCCGCCCTCCATTGTTGTTGGAGGGCGACTGCCTCCAACTCCCCAGTAGCGTCCTCCACGAGCCTCCTCCACAGAGGCCGATCTTGACACCGCTGGTACCAGTCATTTGCAAGTCTACTCAGCTCCACGTCCTCCTGTACCACATCACTCCATCTCTTCTCTAGCCCATGTCGCGCCCGTTTAGCCCCCTCTACCTGGCCGAACAAAAGCTGTTTAGGCATGCGGTGGCTGGGCATGCGGGCTACATGACCCAGCCAACGCAGCCTTGCCTGCCGGAGGAGCTCACCGATGGGACTTTGTCCACATCTTTCAAGGAATTGTGAGCTCCTCACACAATCCAGCCTGGTTAAACCCAGGATGGATCATAGGCAGGCCAGCCTAAATGTTTGTAAACGGCAAAGATGTTCCATTAGGGGGGTCGGTCCACGTTTCGCAAGCGTAGAGAAGGGAGGGAATGACAGTGGCCGAGAAGACCTGAAGCTTCGTGCAGAGTGATAGACGAGGTAGCTTTCACACAGCGTTACACAACCGATGAAAAGATAATGCCGCTCGACTGATTCAGAGTGAGACCTCTGCTATTAAACCGGAGCCGATCATGAGCACACTGCCAAGGTATGGGAAACTCTCCACTCTGTCCGCAACTGCCCTATCACCAATTGGGAGTTGTGGGGGTGGAGTGTCCGATGGTACAAATAACCCAGGCAGGTGCTTAGTTTTGGTGGGGCTGATGGTAATGCCCCACCTCTTGATGGCAAGCTCCAGGTTCAGCAGCAGCGCCTCCAACTCCTCCTCTGAGTGAGCAGCAATTACCAGATCATCGGCATGCATAACGTCGTGAGAATTATTTTATTATGTTTTATTTTCATTATTTTATTATTTCCATTCTACGTGACTTTACCAAAAGAACCAAGAAGATGAATCCCTGCAGTCACGAAAACTTTAAATCGAAAAATACATAACGTAGTTGAGCAATAGGGAGCCATCCATTGACCGCACCCAGGCATCGATCAGTCTCCCATTATATCTGTACCAAATGGAAATTCCTCCGGTACAGCTATTGAAGGCTTCACGAACCACGTGGTCAAAATAGATGTAAAATGATGTGGGAGCCAGAGGACATCCCTGTCGCACCCCAAGGTGTAGAGGGAATGGCTCTGACTCCCGGCCATATAGTTTTACCCGGGCCCGCTCACCATCATGAAGGTCCTTAATGAGCATGAGCAGAGGGTCAGGGACTCTGAAAGCATGAAGAACAACCTAGAGCCCAGGCCTACTGATGGTATCATTGGCCTTGACCAGGTCAATAAAGCAGAGATGTAGGTCTTGTTGGAATTCCCTACACCTCTGCTGTAGCAGACGGGCAGAGAATATGGCATATGTGCAGGACTGCCCTTTACTGAGACCGCATTGGGTGTCCGCAAGCCTCTCCTCAGCGTGTCTAGCAAGGCGATGTTGAATAATCCTTGCAAGGACCTTTCTCGGCACACTGAGGAGTGAGATGCCCCTGTAGTTGTTACAGTCTATGCGGTCCCCCTTCTTAAAGAGGGGGACCACCAGGGCATGCTTCCAATCCTGCGGAACCCATCCAGTGGTCCAGACTGTTGTTATGATGTCATGTAGGGCAGTTTGCGCACAAACGCCACCCTGTCTCAGCATTTTGCTTGGGAGATCATCTCTGCTTGGTGCCTTTTCTGGTCTCAGACTCTGGATCACCCTCAGTACTTCCTCAACAGATGGCACCTCAGCCAGCCACTCACATGGGGTGACTTCCTCCTCCAATATGTGAGGCACCGCAGCCTCAGCAGGGTCATCCCCACTTTGTCCCATGATGTTTTCCCGGCTGAGGGATTTCCCCTCCCCCAGGACCTCACAAAAATGTTCAGTAAATGTGCAAACCTGTTCCTGGGGGTCGGAGATTGGATCACCGTTCTTTCGCCTAATGATGGTAATAGGTTTGGTGCTGCAGGCTACTTTTTTGATGGAATTAAAGAGCGATTTGTGATCGCAGGCCACTGAGGCACACTACATCTCCTCAGCAACCCGCGACTACCACCCATACTTGCAACGCTTCACGGCTCTCCGAACCTCCGAGCGAAGGCTGCGGTAAGCCTCCTCATTCTCCGACGTGGGATGCTGTAGCCGATGAGAGTGGGCCTGTCGCTTTTTCTCAGCCAGCTTGAACACCTCCTCTGTCAGCCAGGGTCTCTGGGGAGGTCTTGACCGTGGACCCAAAGCAGCCATTGCAGCTGCATGAGCCACAGTCCTAAACCTCGCTCATTTCCCCTCGACATCAGGAAGAGTGGGGGACGATGCCAACCCCAGCTGCAAGTTATGATGAAATTCTCGCTTGCAAATTTAATCAGCTAGCTGAGACTATGCCACGAAGGGTTTGAATGGGGTCCTGGGTGTACACCCACCACCGGAGTTGAAGAATGGCAGGCGCATCTTACAGATGAAAAGTCGATTGTCAGTGGGCAGATCAGCTCCACGGTAGGTCCTGGTGTCAAGGACATGGGCCCGCATCCACTGTTCCGTCACTATGTAGTCCAGGAGATGTTCTTGCTTGGACCCGGTATGCATCCATGATATGGTGTGGATGTGCCGATGCCGGAATAGCGTGTTGGTAATTACAAGCCCATGGGCTGCACAAAAATCTAGCAGCCTCCTGCCGTTGTTATTGAGCTGATCTGGCCCATGCCTTCCAATCACTCCAGACTAGGTGCCAGCATCATGACCAACTCGGGCATTGAAGTCACCCAACAAGGTGACTCTATCCTGAGGGGCCATAGAAGGCATCTGACCCATCAGCCTTGCCTGCATCCCTTCACGAATGTTCGTCTTCAGTGGGGGCATAAGTAACCATGACCACCACTCCTCGCCTCTGGTTGATGGGAAGGCGAGCCCAAAGTAGCCTGGGGCTTACAGCATCCCACACCTCACCGCCACACTCTCACGCCTCCTTCATTCTTTTATTCAGAAGAAGAGCCACACCCTGTTGTTTGGCAGTCTCCTGCCCTGAGTAGAGGACTGTCTACCCCTCATGGTGGCAGGACCCCAGAGCCAGTCCACTGGACCTCCTGAATACCACAGAGATTCAGGCAGTAGCATTCCAGCTCCAGACAGAGGAGTGGCAGCCTCTCCTCTGCAATGAGCATTCGAACATTCCACGTTGCCACACGTAGTGGTTTTTTATTGTTTCTGGAGGAGTCCCGAGGGTAAGGATTCAGTCTCCTTGCTCCGTCAAATGGGGTTTGGCCAGGAGATGTCATAGACGCCTGTCCTCTCGGGACCTCCGGCATAAGCTTATTTACTACATTTTGTGGTCGTGGTTTAGTGGTAATTAATTGAAGGTGGAGAGGTTACCAGCCCCTCGCACCCGTCCAGAGCCCCCATTTAGCCACTGTGTGGGTTACAAATGCCATGAGGGGAAAGGCCAATCGGAATTGGCCCTCCCCCCACGGCTCTGTCCACGACAGAGTTGCCAATCCGGCACCACAAGGAGGTAGGGGTTGTTTTACACACACATCGATGCACACACACACATGGACTCACACACACATGGACTTACACGCACACAAACACATGGACTTACACACACACATGGACCCATGCACACCCATCGACTTACACACAAACACATCGATACACACATATCGACTCACACACACACATCGACTCAAACACACACACACATCGACCCACACACACACATCGACTTACACACACACATCGACGTACGCACACATGCACAGGTGACGTACACACACATACACATGTGGACTTACAAACACACATCGACTCACACACACACATGGACTTACACACACATACATGGACTTATACACACACACATAGACTCACACACATACACACATGGACTTACACATACACACATGGACTTACACACACAAACACAGCGACTTACACACACACATATAGACTCACACAGACATCGACTTACACACACACATGGACTGACACACACACACATTGACTTACACACACACACATCGACGTAGACACACACACATCAACTTACACACACACATATAGACCCATACACGCACACATCGACTTACAAACATACATCGACCCACACACACACACACATCGACTTGCACACACACCGACTTGCACACACACAGCGACTCACACACACAGCGACTCACACAGACATCGACCTACATACACATGGACTTAGACACACACATATGGACTTACACACACACATTGACGCACATACACACTAATGGACTCACACACACACACACATGGACTTACACACACACACACACACAGCGACTCACACACACATCGACCTACACACACATGGACTTAAACACACACATATGGACTTACACACACACATCGACTCTCACACACACATCGACCCAAACACACACATCAACTCACACACACAGACATATCGACTCACACACACACATATCTACTCACAGACACAGAAACATCGACTTACACACACACATGGACGCAGACACGCACATCGACTCACACGCACACATGGACTTAGACACATTATTATTTTAAAATTTACTCCCATCATTTTTTAATATTAGTTGTCTACACACACACACCACGCACACACATTGACTAACACACACACATCGACTGACACACACACATATCGACTCACGCACACACACACTGATGTACACACGCACTAACATCGTCGCAGACACGCACATGGACTCGCACGCACACAAGGACTTAGACAAAATAATAATTATATTAATATTAACCAAGTAAATTTTGAAATATTAGTTGTCAGCACATGAACATTAATATTTTAATATTTCCAAGGTGAATATTAAATTAATAGGTTTCTATGTACATGAGTTTAGTGAAAGAAGCAAAAAGTATAAATATGAGTTGTCTGCACACAAACATAAATTAAATAATTGCAAGGTGATTATTTAAATAATAGGTTTCTATCTACGTGAGATTAGCGAAAGAAGCAAGAAAATAGTACTTAACATTGCGGTGGTGAGGCCTAGTCCCGCGCAGAGCCTACAGCCTCACCTAGATTGCGCAGCCAGCCGAGGTGGCACCTTGGCAGGCTGGGGGCTGGGCCGCTACCCCTCACCCACCCCCCCAGCCATGATCCCCCCGCCCGTTCTGCAGTAATATCTACGGCCTATAGTAGTAGCGTCTACCGACTGTATAGTAATAACTGCACGCATCAGGGTTGGGGGGGGGGGGAGAAGAGGACATCACACTGTGAAAAATGTACCTCAGCATTTTGTGTATTTTTATAGCATTTTAACGCATGCATACCGACTGTGGTGGAACCTGCTATCACTACAGCAGTGCATACCGACTGTGGTGGTACCTGCTTTCCAGAGGTGTGGACTCGAGTCATGTGACTTGGACTCGAGTCAGACTCGAGTCATGAATTTGATGACTTGCGACTCGACTTGGACTTGCATAACAATGACTTTGTCCCACCTATGAGATGTGGACTCGAGTCATGTGACTTGGACTCGAGTCAGACTCGAGTCATGAATTTGATGACTTGCGACTCGACTTGGACTTGCATAACAATGACTTTGTCCCACCTCTGCTGCTTTCACTACAGCAGTGCATACTGACTGTGGTGGTGCCTGCTTTAACTACAGCATTGCATACCGACTGTGGTGGTTACTGATATCACTGCAGCAGTGCATATTGACTGTGGTGGTGCCTGCTATCACTACAGCAGTGCATAGCGACTGTGGAGGCACCTACTTTCACTACAGGAGTGCATACTGACTGTGGTGTTACCTGCTACGATTACAGCAGTGCATACTGACTGTGGTGGTACCTGCTATGATTACAGCAGTGCATACTGACTGTGGTGGTACCTGCTATGATTACAGCATTGCATATTGACTGTGGTGGTACCTATGATTACAGCAGTGCATACTAACAGATGGACAGACAGACAAAAAAATACATTTATAGGTAAGATAACTCTAAATCTCAGACGTAGTGGCTCTGAGGCCGAAAGTGGAACTTCCGAATGACCACCGCACTGTGTACGGCATGGGTGAATAACACTACAGGACAACAATGCAAACGTTAACGACCCAGAAAGTGGTTCTCATTTATTGACCCATGAAGCACGGGAAGCTGAGTCAACTGCTGAGCGGGGATTAGAACTAAAACACACTTTTTATTGTGAGAGCAGTGCTCTACCACACTACTATGTGGCTAGATTTGAAGTATAAACAAGATTCTTTGTAGCTGTTGACCCGAAAATAAATCTTTGCTGTCAAGTTCAAGCCATTTGTTCAAAACTAAATGAATAAACCTGTCAGCGTGTCCCTGATGTATACACAGACGACAAACCCTGGCAAGTGCAGGTGCATTACATGAAGGGATGTGAGGGAAGGGAGTGGGAATGGCCCTCTCTAGTTACAAGCATATCTTAACATTACATGCTCCACTGAGAACATGAGCCATTAATTTTTTTTGCGACTGCAACATT
This sequence comes from Lampetra planeri, assembly GCF_965212315.1. Classification (NCBI taxonomy): domain Eukaryota; kingdom Metazoa; phylum Chordata; class Hyperoartia; order Petromyzontiformes; family Petromyzontidae; genus Lampetra; species Lampetra planeri. The sequence goes on along the minus strand of NC_136107.1, from coordinate 5,652,122 downwards.
GCCCTTGACCTGACTGCACCTGGGACGGGGCAACCCTCACTTGTCATTTCCTTCAACGCATTGTCCATGTCATCCTGCTCAACGCAATTCAGAACTACAAGATGTCCATTTGTTTTTGCTGATTACAGTAACAAAGTCAATGCGTGTTCAATTAACGTACGAGAAAGAACAAAATATGTTTAAACACGCATTGAAGAAGTCTGAAGACATTAATACTGTTTCGAAAAGTGGGCCTGCTTCGGAGGAAAATAAGAATTGTAAGGAATAACACATTGCATTTCTTCGATCACAAATCTCTATTTAAAGTGGTCATTGCTAGAAAATATTTACGACAGTAACGGAACACTTTAAAAATACAAACTATCTTTAAAGTGTACTTTTTGTTGTACGAAGCACCCCATTGTAGAATGTGTCTGATTGTCAATGACTATGGTTGGTTGCCCTCTCTCCTGTGATTCAGGGCCACTGTCCAAAATGTTGTCTCACTTTTTTTTAAGCTTAAGGCAGAATTATTAACGTTGGTTGTGAGGTGTGCTTGTAAAAACACCGCTACCAACTCTGTCCCTTAAGATTTGTTCCAGTGCAACAAAACACATTCTCCTTCTTTCAATGAAGGAGAAAAGTGATGTTTCACGAAGTATATGTTTATACAGATTCAAATCGCTTGTGAGCAAAACCAACTTGCCTTCAATCATACCAACACTTGCCATCTAAATTGCAGTTGCTATTTTTCTTTGGAAAAAAATTCCATACTTGCCTTTTGGTGGTGGCAGCCCGACGGAGGTCTGTAATTCTGCGGCCGGTACACAGAGGGTGGGAGTGCCACCATCACTCCCTCCCCCTCCCTGCACCCTGCAATTTACATTCCTGCGAGCAGGACCCCGGGCTCCTCGGTCATGAGCACCAATGTTTTAGTTGCTGTAGAAGTCAAAACAGACAATAGGGCATTTCACACGACACACATACCACGAGACTCTAACCTAGGGCACAGAAATTAAGAATAAAACTAAACTGTATCCCAGGCAGCGTTGTGTGCGCGTGTGTGTGTTTAATCTGAACCGATCATTGGCGTCCCATAGGTCGACTCAGCCTCAAATGATTACCTAGTGCAATGTGTAAACACATCCACGTGGGAGACAAAAGCGGTCGGCGTGGTGCTGGCCACTCACTCCCTCGTGTGCCGTGCCGGCCTTCATAGGTGCTCGCTGACAGCACTTGCCCCAAAAGTCTGTTAAGGCTACACGAGGGATCTTTGTTTAACACCAATTTCATGCAAGTCGACAAAATAATATTTTCGTTTGGCAATCTCAGCGTTTCAAATGCAACAGCTTGCTGTCTTAATAAGCTCCTACACCACGTTTATCACACATTAATTTGCTGAAATGAACTGTGTTATGTAGCGGACTAAGTTCTGTTTGCTTCTTGTCACCCATAACCTAAATGGGTGGATGGGTATTCTAGTGATTAGCCATCAAGGATTTGGTAAAACATTTCAAACGGGAATAAAAAAAAATCACGATCATGTTGGAGGGTGTGCTTCGATCTGACCTTTGAACAGGGTGGCTGCATGGTGCCTCCAATCAAGTTGTCCATACTCTGCAGGACATACATTTGGTCAAAACCATATGCACTGCAGTATAGGCCCGTGCACTACAGCCAGCCATCCCATTGTCAAGAACATGTGCAGACAAACAGTTGAAATCACAATGTGCTGACGTGTGGGATCAGCGTAGTCAATAGCCCAGCCATGACCGAAAAAAATCCCTGCCCAAACAAGCAATGGGATTCTAGATTTGAAGCTTTCGTGACTGCAAGGATTCATATTCTTAGGTTTTTTCGGTAAAATCACGTAGGTAAAAAACATTAAAAAGTAAAATAAAAAAACGGTACCACCTGAAGACGGAAGCTTGTGTTGCCTCCGAAACGTCGTGATTTTTTTTACTTTTTAATGTTTTTTACCTACGTGACTTTACCGAAAAAAACTAAGAATAAGCAATGGGATGCCTCACCCCCAGTGAACACTCGACATTCCTATGGCAAAAACCACTAATCTTCACAGGAGAACCAATTATGACATCCCACAAAGAGGTGCTCATTGCTTCCTGGGTAAACAAGCATAATACCAAATGAAATAATAAGTAGGTTAGTAATGTGCAATTGACAACACAGGTCCCAATGTACAAGCTCCAAAATAAATTTGTGTAATTTTTCGTGATTGCATTTTACCAGTAATGCAAATGAAAATAGTTATTGAATTTAAAATCAATTCTAGAACAATTTTAAAACATCACAAGAGAATAAAAGAGAAACAATGTAAGAACAACGTAAAAAATATCATAAGGATGTTGAAAAACAAAGAAATAATTATAATTGTACAAAGTTACGGACAATCCTATGAATACATGATTTATCACAATTTGATTGGCTATATATCTTCACTAGAGGAGTGTTTTTTTGTATTTTGCGTTAACCCGATAAAGATATGAGCTCTTATCATTTCTTCACGCAATGTGTTACACAAATGTGACACCACTATATAAAATACATTAATCCAACTCAATGAATATGTTTCGATTTAAAGCTTTCGTGACTGCAGGGATTCATCTTCTTGGTTCTTTCGGTAAAGTCACGTAGAAGGGAAGTAATAAAATAATGAAAATAAAACATAATAAAATAATTCTCACGACGTTTCGGCCACAACGCAAGCAGCCGTCCTCAGGTGAAACCAGGTCTGTCGAGGCGACAGCGTCTGAATGAAACAGCACACGTGCTTGGAGCATATATATAAGCTGGGTTGGAAGGGGGGGGGGAAAGGGCGTCTTTGACAAAATAATTTGCATATCAAGAGGAATTTAGCATATTTATGGGAAATTCAGGTATGTGATTAGAACTACTTATGTCCGTGCATTATGCAGGATTAGCAGCATCCAAGGGAGGGGATATGGGAAATGCAGGTATGTGAATTAGTGCTACTTTGCCCGTGCATTATGCAGGATTAGCAGCATCACAGGGAGGGGATAGGGGTAGCATTAATAAAGGGAAGAAGTGTTAATAGTATGTAGCTGCAGTAACTAAAACAACCACGTAAACAACTAAAGTATAAACTACATAGTATCATCATTATACTAAATATACTCTACAATAAGCTGAGTTACTAACAGTAAGTAATACATTACAATTCTACGTCGTAAAAAATATAATATGCTTCCATCTAAACTGTATTCTCTTACATCACACGAGTCTACACCGTACTATATACTGCCATAGACAAACCCAACATTAAATTATATACTGTATTGCTATAAACCACCTTATCCATTGTAATATTACACTATGTATTATTCTACCCACCCTAATGTATATCACACTGCTGTATATTCACTTTACAATTACGATATTATATATTACTTTGTACATTGTCTTAAGCATATGCATTTTTATACTATTTGTTATTATACATTGTACCGTTGACCGTCGTTTGAAAGATACTAAGAGGAAGAAACAAGATATGTCAATGCAGCGGAGCAGAGAATCCATTCCCTGCGGAGAATACAATGCCAGTGAGTGGAACGCGGTCTGAAAGTCACCGTAAACGTGAACACAATCAGTTAAGATCCGAAATGGTTAATTACGTCCTTCCAATGATTGCTAAGCCAGAATCCATCTTCTCGGTTGAAATTGTCTCTGTGTTTGTATATGTGGATCGCCTCATGAACGAATCTCTCATGGTAGCCAGATGGCTTGCAGAGAACCTCTGTCTTGGAGAAGTCAATATCATGTGAGCCCACTGAATTGTAACAGTGATCTGCCACGGCTGAGGTGTTTGTCCTACCGTGTTTCAAGTCTGCTTTATGTTCACGGATGCGGTCCGAGACATGTCGTTTGGTTTCTCCAATGTAACTGCTACCACAGAGGCAAATTAGTTTGTAGACGCCAGGGTACTGTATATCTGGAACCACATATTTTACAGACGGGACCAGATCACGGATTTTATGTACTGTGTTGAATCGGACCTGGATCTTGTGTTTTATCAGGATTTTGGAAATCTTTTTTGTGACCCCAGCAATGTAGGGTAAGGTGATGGTCTTGAAAGGCTCCTCAACGGGATCCTTCTTGATGGTTGGAGTGATGGCTTTGCGGATTGTGTAGTCGGAGTAACCATTAGCCTTAAGAGCTTGGTGTACGTGTTTGAGTTCACTGGTAATGTGTTCTTGGTCGGATATGCATTGGGCCCTATGGTATAAAGTCTTGATGAGGGAATTCTTCTGGGATGGATGGTGGTGGGAATCCGGTTTTAGGTAAGCATCCGTATGGGTGGCTTTCCTGTAGACAGAGTGGCTCATTGAACCTTATGCACCAAAGTTCCTGTACCTGACACCATCGCAATCATTGAAGACTTGGTTCATCAAGGACTGAATACTGGGGTACCCCCCGTGGTGAGACACTGCTTAACCAATACATACTTCACCTGGAATGGAACTTTCTGCAAAAAAACTGAGGGCACCCCAATGGGCTCCCCCCTATCTCCGGTTGTAGGCAACATTTTCATGGAGAAATTTGAGACTGACGCCATCCAGACTACCACTCTATGCCCGACCTTATGGAAGAGGTATGTAGATGACACTTTTGTCATCTGGCCACATGGCCGGCCTGCTCTAGACCAATTTCTCGACCACATCAATTCCATACACCCAGCCATCAGATTCACCATGGAAGTCGAAAAAGATGACAAGCTACCCTTTTTGGAAGTCCTAATTAAAAGGAGACCTGATGGTTCAATGAGCCACTCTGTCTACAGGAAAGCCACCCATACGGATGCTTACCTAAAACCGGATTCCCACCACCATCCATCCCAGAAGAATTCCCTCATCAAGACTCTATACCATAGAGCCCAATGCATATATCCGACCAAGAACACATTACCAGTGAACTCAAACACGTACGCCAAGCTCTTAAGGCTAATGGTTACTCCGACTACACAATCCGCAAAGCCAACACTCCAATCATCAAGAAGGATCCCATTGAGGAGCCTTTCAAGACCATCACCATACCCTACATTGCTGGGGTCAAAAAAAAGATCTCCAAAATCCTGATAAAACAAAAGATCCAGGTCCGATTCAACACAGTACATAAAATCCGTGATCTGGTCCCGTCTGTAAAAGATGTGGTTCCAGACATACAGTACCCTGGCGTCTACAAACTAAGTTGCCTCTGTGGTAGCAGTTACATTGGAGAAACCAAACGACATGTCTCGGACCGCATCCGTGAACATAAAGCAGACTTGAAACACGGTAGGACAAACACCTCAGCCGTAGCAGATCACTGTTACAATTCAGTGGGCTCACATGATATTGACTTCTCCAAGACAGAGGTTCTCTGCAAGCCATCTGGCTACCATGAGAGATTCGTTCATGAGGCAATCCACATATACAAACATAGAGACAATTTCAACCGAGAAGATGGATTCTGGCTTAGCAATCATTGGAAGGACGTAATAAACCATTTCGGATCTTAACTGATTGTGTTCACGTTTACGGTGACTTTCAGACCGCGTTCCACTCACTGGCATTGTATTCTCCGCAGGGAATGGATTCTTTGCTCCGCTGCATTGACATATCTTGTTTCTTCCTCTTAGTATCTTTCACACGACGGTCAACGGTATAATGTATAATAACAAATAGTATAAAAATGTATATACTTAAGACAATGTACAAAGTAATATATAATATCGTAATTGTATAGTGAATATACAGCAGTGTGATATACATTAGGGTGGGTAGAATAATACATAGTGTAATATTACAATGGATAAGGTGGTTTATAGCAATACAGCATATAATTTAAAGTTGGGTTTGTCTATGGCAGTATATAGTACGGTGTAGACTCCGTACTATATACTGTGATGTAAGAGAATACAGTTTAGATGGAAGCATATTATATTTTTTACGACGTAGAATTGTAATGTATTACTTACTGTTAGTAACTCAGCTTATTGTAGAGTATATTTAGTATAATGATGATACTATGTAGTTTATACTTTAGTTGTTTACGTGGTGGTTTTAGTTACTGCAGCTACATACTATTAACACTTCTTCCCTTTATTAATGCTACCCCTATCCCCTCCCTGTGATGCTGCTAATCCTGCATAATGCACGGGCAAAGTAGCACTAATTCACATACCTGCATTTCCCATATCCCCTCCCTTGGATGCTGCTAATCCTGCATAATGCACGGACATAAGTAGTACTAATCACATACCTGCATTTCCCATAAATATGCTAAATTCCTCTTGATATGCAAATTATTTTGTCAAGACGCCCTTCCCCCCCCCCCCCTTCCAACCCAGCTTATATATATGCTCCAAGCATGTGTGCTGTTTCATTCAGACGCTGTCGCCTCGACAGACCTGGTTTCACCTGAGGACGGCTGCTTGCGTTGTGGCCGAAACGTCGTGAGAATTATTTTATTATGTTTTATTTTTATTATTGTATTACTTCCCTTCTACGTGACTTTACCGAAAGAACCAAGAAGATCAATGAATATGCCTGTGCAACATAGCAAAGTCTGGTGGTAACCACTGAGACAATCCTATAAAGTGTTTGAGCATGGTTTGATTTGCCGTATGACATTGATATATTCACTCCAACAAATGCGAAACGCTACACTTTCCCTTCCTGACCAAATGGCAATGTTTCTGTAATTTAACGTGTAGTATTTTCAAGGGACCTAAAACGAATAAACCTTGTTACTAGAAAGTTAACATGCCACTTCCCAACATACAGAATTCATGGACCCTCTGTATACAGGGACGTTACCTGCAAACATCCTGGTTTATTAAATACTTGCATGGCGTTTGTATCCATTAAACACATTTCATTTATATAAACGCCACAATGCTGATTCCATCCTGTCAAGCTACCTGATATGGTTCTGTGCCTCACACAATTACACAGAATCTTAAAAACCCTAATACATCTTGAAGAAATAAGAGCTTACAACACATACCACGTGATAAAAAATAACACACACTTTGCCTGCTGCCACACACATTGCACAATGTGCTTGCTTTTAGGAATTGTATTTCAGTGTGTGACGTGCTGTGATCTGTATGCACTATACACATTCCGAGGCTGCATTCTCGTTCGGTTTCCCATTAACAGCAGAACCATGGCAAAGACACGGAGGCAAAACGCCAGGTCTGTTTGGGTTTTTTTAAAAGAGTCACACCCCTGCGGATTCCTAAACCAGCACTACGTATGTATGAAATTCAAAAAATGCACAGCCCAAAACCCCCTCATAATTACAACAGCTCTTTCCTGGCCCTTCAGCAGAGTCGACAGAGATCAGCAGAAGCATCACATTTCCTGAACACAATGTTGTTTATTATATGGATGGGGGAAAAATGCGAATAACTTGGCAAATTTGGAAAGTAAATGCACTGGTTCATTCTTTGATTATTTTTCACAATTGCTTAAGTGCGTAAAAGGGTTTAGTACAGAAAGTTTACAATGGGACACAGGCTCCTCTTGGCCCTGCCTATTAACAGAGGCATTTGGGCATTAGAAGATCAAATTTCTGGAATTTCAACCGGGCCACCGATTATGTCAGCACACGTTCATTCACCAATGCCTCTTGACCCAGTCTCAAAGCCAAATGTTGAAAATGTACTGTCAGTAGGAACCAGACTGCATTTACAGTTTTAAAGTTTCACAATATATTTTTGTATTGTTCATGAATATTACAACTTGACTGAATAAGTTTTGACTTAAAACTTTCGTGACTGCAGGAATTAATATTCTTTGTTATTTCGGTAAAGTCACGTAGATAGAAAATTAAAATAAATTAAATTAAAAATAAATTTAAAGTGTATTTGAATGAATACGTTTTACATTTCAAATTAGATTTTGGAAGTGCTACGGTGTTTAATAATGGTTGTCTTCTGGACACTGTCCCCTATTCCCACCGTAGTAATGTGGAACGTTTACCAATTTTTCAGAGCTGCCAATGGAGGTGAGCAATGCCTTGAGCTCATTTTAAAAGGAAGACGTTGACGTTTTTAAGGCGTTAAAATGAATTAAAATGAAACAATGAACATCATACTGAGTTTGTGATCTTAAGAGCCATTACATTCACACTGCCTGCATGGGGAACAATACAGTAAACACATAGGGCAGGGTAACTTTTATCTTTGAGCAGGAAACTTGGTTTTTAAGTATAATTATTTCTCTAGGTTTTGTTTTTATTTCAAAAACGTTTCACAGGATTTTAGTATGGGTAAGCAGTGGGCGATTTTTTTTCTCTTTAAATCTTAAAGCTAAAATGTCTGGAAATAATTAAATCCGACACAAATGGATACAAGAACATACGTGTGATATGTGTGTGCATTAGCAGGCATTTATTTTCTGATCATGTTCTGATATGATGTCACATAATGATACATGTGTTATGAATTACAGATTATAAAGAAGATGATCATATTGGAAAATTACTCATGGGTGGGTATTAAAATCTTAAAATCAAAGTGTCTGTCAAACTAAAATAAATGTTGAGTGGAATTAATCTTCGTTGGTGATCCTGCGCTACATTCCTATTGTAGGGGTGTCAGGGGAAGGATTCCCACCAATAGGTGGGTTAGTGGGAGGGGTGATTGAGGAGATATAAGGAGAGAACGGGCGGGAAGAGGGGGCCTTTGGCGGGAACGAGATTGGGACGGCTGGGGACAGGTGTGGATGGGAGACAAGGATTAAAAGACGAAACCCCTGCAATCTTGTGTCGGCTCTCCTATACATCTGGTGGCAGCGGTGGGATCTACAATGGCTACAAAGAAGAATCCCCGCGGAAAAGAGCCAAGAGAAGAGGAAGCAGGGGCCGGGGATCCTTCCCATCCTGGGCAACAAGGGGGCCTGCTATCAGAAGCAGCAGCAGGGGGCCTGGATCGCCTGGAGGACCCCATAGAGGACCGCATGGCCCGCGTGGAGAGGGCACTCCAGGAGCTACTGCAGAGGCTCCCTATGGGGGGCCCGCCAGCACCGGGACCCCCACCCCTACGCGTACTACGGGAGGAGAGGCCACGGGACCCGGAGGCCGACCAGCCGGCCAGGCAGGAGCCGCAACCAACCTCGTCACGCCAGCCGCCGCCGCTCCCGCCAAAAACCCCCAGGGCTAAACACCCAACACGGAGAGCAGGTGGCAGGACGGCCACGTCGGCTGGGGCCCGTCGACAAGTTCGTGGCCGAGGAAGAAGATTGGCAGGGGTTTGTCCGCGAATTCGAGGCTGCCTTCCACGCTCTCGAGTGGACAGATGAAGAGGCACTACGAGCGCTGCCATCTGTTCTGGGCGAAGAGGCACTCTCCTCTTACACCTCCCTTCCCTCGCACTGCAAGACCACACTACAGGCGGCCTACGAGGCTTTGGGGGAGATCTATTGCCCGGCGGAAGGAGCCTTTAAACGGTTCCAGGATCGCCAGCGAGGGGCTAGAGAATGCCCTTTAGCCTACAGGGGTGCGCTGCTCGTGTTGGCTGAAGAAGCGCTCGAGGACCTCGTGGTCGAGCACCTCATCGCCTACGCTTGCCGCGCTGGCATTGTAATGCCCGTGGTGACGCCGGAGGAACGCACCTCGCTGTGGGCTGCCCGGACCATCCAAGCCCACGAGCACGTCATGGGCCGGGCGCCACCCGTGGGCCGGGTGGCTGGCGCGGCGGGGGGGAACAGCCGAGCCGTTGCCGCGGCGCTACTGGGTCCAGCGACACCAACCGCCGAACCTGCACCGTCGCCACAGGCTGCCTGTGGGGCAGCTGGGAACGGACCCCCAACGTCTGAGCCGGAGCCATCGCTGCGGGAGGTGTACGCGGCGATCCGGGGACTGGCGGAGGAGAGGGACCAGGGCCGCGACCAGCCGCCGCGTCGCTGGCAGCCGCCTCTACAACATCGCGCCGAGCCCTTCCGACGGAACGCCCCGTGGGTCTGCCACCGTTGTGGTCGAGAGGGGCATGTGGCGAGGGGGTGCCGCACGGAGCCGGAGGCCACCAACGTCACCTGGAACCCGCCGGGGCCGAACGCCGACAGGATCCAGGCGAGTGACGCCGTCCCGCCCGGCCTCTCGGTCGGGCCGAGCAATTACAATTCCGACGCCGCGAACTCACCGGGAGTCTCCTCGGGGTGGGCACCGTTGGTGTCGTTCCCCGGTCCCCACTGTCCGGGTCGGGGGAAGGGGATCGCGCCGGGGATAGCGCCGGGGCCGGTGATCGCGTCGCGACCAGAAATGGCGTCGCGACCAGAAGTGGCGTCGCGAACGGACGTGACGTTGCATCCGGAAGTGATGTCGCGGCCGAAAGTGGTGTCGCGGATCGCGCCGGGAATTGCGCCGGGGCCGGGGACCGCGTCGGGGATCGCGCCGAGGCCAGGGACCGCGTCGGGGATTGCGCCGAGGCCGGGGACCGCGCCGGGAATCGCGCCGAGGCCAGGAGGGACGTCGCGGGCGGAAGTGACGTCGCGGGCGGAAGTGAGGTCGCGGGCGGAAGTGACGTCGCAGGCGGGAGTGACGTCGCGGTCGGATGTGACGTCGCGGCCGGGCGTGCCGTTGCGGGCGGGCGTGGTTTCGCGGGCGGGCGTGACGTCACAACCGGAAGTGGCGTCACTAGTTACCTGCGACGCCGGCGAGTTGCCAGGGGCAACGGCCCGTAGGCTGAGGCGGCACACAAAATTGACATTGCGCCCTGGAGCAGTTCCACGGCCCGCCTCACCACCGCTTTGCGGCGGAGCGAGACGGAACCAGGGGGACCACGCCCCCGTGACAAAGGAAGGGGAGGGGAGAAGGGAGGGGAGAAGGGAGGGGCCCACCCGGGAGGGGCCCACCCCCCAGTCCCCACCACCCCCTACAATGGGGGGGCCCCCCCACACCACACGGGGGGCCCATCCTACGTCACCAAGGGGGGGCAATTTGCACCACATAGAGAGCCCAGCCCGCAACCCAGGGGGAAGCCCACACTATGTAACAAAGGCGCATTCACCCTGCTGCAATGCACTCCAAGGGGAGGAACCCCATCTTCGGTCCATTCACATCCATCCCCCATAATCTCACCATGCACCACAGGATAACGAGACGCCGCCTGGTCAGTGGCCGGACTCAGCCACACAATGGAGGAAGCTGGCAAGGCAGGTGGTAGCAGCCACGTCAGGAACCTCGGTCCTGGTCGGTGATATCGCGGGAGTGTCGGCACGTATCTTGGTGGATACGGGGGCATCAGCCACGATCATCTCGAGCACCATGCACGAGATGCTGCCGGATAAAATCCGACCTTTAGTCCCCGTCAAGACAACGTTCATTGCAGTAAATGGAGGCAGCATGGGCTTCCTGGGCCAGGTTGAAGCCCCTATACAGATTGGGCAGCTTTCGGTAGCAGGACCCATCCTTGTCTCCGCAACGTTGCCCATACCCTGCCTGTTGGGGACAGACTTTCTGAGGCGGATGCCAATGAAAATCGATCTGGCCAATGGGCGGGTGGAAGTCCAGGGAACGCATCTCCATTTCCTAAAGGCAGAGGGGGCCAGCCGGGGTGTACCCTACGTGCAGGCTCTGGTCAGTAAGTCTGTCTCCATCCCCCCGGCAGCCCAGATGCTGATTCTGCTGCGATATCGGTCCCCCCTCGTGACAGCCCGACCAGACTCACCCATCCTGGTGTCTCCGGCGTCAGCTGCCATGGATTGCCATGCGCTGGTGGGAGCCGAAACTATTGTACAGAGGAACCAGCATCTGTTCATTCAGGTGCTGAACACCTCCGATAGAACAGCGACGGTGCAGGAGGGAACAGTTCTGGCCCACGTTAGTCCCTTGTCACTAGGAGCCCCAGGGACAGAGCCCGAGCTTGTAGGCAGCATCAGCCAGTCCGAGGACAGAGGTGCCGAATCGTGGATGGACCAGCTGGCGGGGCCTGAGCCAGGATTGCCGCCTGACCAGAAACTCCAGCTGCACTCGTTATTGCATGAGTTCTCGGACGTGTTCAGCCGGGGACCGTTCGACCTAGGGTGCACAAATCTGTCGCAGCACCACATCAACACGGGAGATGCCGCACCCCTGCGCCAAAACACATATAGAATGAGCCCACTGGAAAAAGGCCACATTCAACAGGCGGTGCAGGAGATGCTGCGGGCCGACATAATTTCTCCATCCTCGAGTCCCTGGGGGGCACCGGTGGTCCTAGTCAAGAAGACAGATGGGTCACTGAAATTCTGTGTGGACTTCCGACGCATCAATGCCGTCACGCTGGCCGACACATATCCCCTACCACATATCGACGACTCATTGGATGCACTGGCGGGAGCAACATTTTTCAGTACGCTAGATTTATTGTCCGGGTTCTGGCAGGTCCCACTAGACGCGGACTCCCGGCCTAAAACAGTTTTCCGGACACCACAGGGCCTGTTCGAGTTCAACTGCCTGCCTATGGGCCTCCAGACTGCGTCGGCGACGTTCCAACGCATAATGGAGTTGGCCTTAGCAGGCCTCCAATGGGAAACGTGCCTCATCTACCTGGATGACGTCATTGTCTTCAGCCGATCATTCGAGGAACACATTGACCGATTACGTCAGGTATTCCTGCGGTTCCGGAACGCGAACTTGAAGCTCAAGCCGTCGAAGTGCCACCTTATGCAGTCTTCGGTACGCTACTTGGGCCACGTCGTCAGTGAGTCTGGAGTGGCTACAGACCCGGAAAAGACGACCTGCGTGAGGGCCTGGGCTGTTCCCACAACGGTTCCAGAGGTACGCCGGTTTGTGGGTTTCGTTTCTTACTACCGCCGGTTTGTACCCAACTTCGCAACCATTGCCAAGCCCTTGCACGTGTTGACGGCGACGAACCAGAGGTTTTATTGGGGCCCTCTGGAGGAAGAGGCATTCCAACAGCTGCGCTCAAGTCTGACAGATGCACCACCATTGGCCTTTCCGAAATTTTGGCCTCCCCTTTATCCTGGAGACGGACGCCAGCGATGTGGGCATCGGCAGTGTTTTGTCGCAAGTCCAGCAGGGTCGGGAGGTGGTTATTGCCTACGGTAGTCGCGTGCTTTCATCAGCGGAGCAGCGCTACTGCGTCACACGTAGGGAACTCCTGGCAGTCGTTCACTTCGTGCAGCAATTCCGACCCTACCTGTATGGTCGCAAATTTACGGTCCGCACTGACCACGCGGCCTTGCAGTATTCACTCCGCATCGACCAGCCTTCGGGCCAGCTAGCCAGATGGATAGAGCGCCTGCAGGAGTACAGGTGTAATGCGGGCGTAAATGGGCAGGTCGGATGTGACGATCCGAGAGGGAGGAGTCAGGGTCACGTGGGGGGAGGTTGGAGAGTGGCGAGATCGCCACAGAGGCCACGCAGGGCGGAGGTTAGAGAGTGGCGAGATCGCCACACACAGTAAGACTCGGCACCGTCGGCCAGCGGTGACCGAGCACGGAGGAACGGGGAGCAGCGGTGGAGCTGCTGTGAGAGCAGCCGGAGGACTGCACAAGGGGAACCTACAGCGGAGCTGCACCGGAGCGAGAAAGGCTACGGGAGCGAAGGCAGAGGTCGAGCTGCCAAGCGGGGGAGGCTCTGAGCGAGGGCCGTGTGGGACAAGTGTAAAGAACACGAATAAAGGACAACGGAGACAGACCCAGTAAACGAGTCCTTTATTACACAGGTACCAAGTAGTGCATCGCAAAGGGACCAGACATGCCAACGCAGACGCATTGTCCCGACTGGCGCCCCAGGGCCCTTGTGCATGCACCACAGGCGGGGCACGCTGCAAGGAGGCGAGGCCGGAGGGGACGGTCATCGCTCCCGTACGCACGGTGGAGGGCGCACAGGGTGAGGTCCAGCTGACCGACCACGACCTGGGGCTGACCTTGGACGATTGGAGACGGCTACAGCTGGAGGAAGCCCCACTGCCAACGCTACGCGCCTCAGCAGAGGCAGGGGGGGAGGAGTACATCGTATGGGAGGACCTCCTCATGCGATGGGACCCGACAGGGCGCCGGCGATGCCTGGTAGTTCCGGAGTCGCTGTGTCAACAATTGGTTATGGATGTACACGGCCGCCAGCTGCTGCACCTGGCAGGGCGAAAGACACTGTACACATTACAGGGTCAGTACTTTTGGCCAGGTATGACCGCTGACGTGCATCGATGGGTCGCTACCTGCGTCGAATGTGCACGGCAAAAGCCGCCACCCCGGGTAAGCCGGGCGCCCCTACAGCCCATCACGGTGACCAGGGTCAACGAATTGGTTGCGTTGGACATCCTGGGACCACTGCCGGTCACGCCATGGGGAAATAAATACCTGTTGGTCGGAGTCGAGTACTGCACGAGGTGGCCGATGGCGTGGGCCCTCCCTGATCAAATGGCACAGACCATCGCCGATCCTTGATAAGGGGGCACCGGAGCGGTTGCTCACGGATCAGGGCAGGAATTTCTCCTCACAGCTATTGAAGGACGTCTGCTCTATCCTGGGCACTAAAAAGGTCCGAACATCTCTGTATCATCCCCAGACCAATGGGATGGTAGAGCGGCTTAAACGCACCATAGCGGCCATGCTGTCCCAAGTGGTGGACGAAAACCATTCCGACTGGGACCTCCACATTCCATCGGTCTTAGCGGCGTACAGGGTGGCCCCGCACGCGGCGACGGGGTTCTCGCCGTTTTTCCTGATGTACGGACGGGATCCCGTTCCGCCTATTGAGGTGCAGCTGATGGACATTCCCGCAAGAGCTGACGCATGGCGAAGGCACTAAAGACCTCCCTCATTTATTTGAGAGAGGCCCGCCAAGCAGCCGAGGCCGCATCGGCCATGAGCCAAGAGAGTAATGTACGGATACGGGAGAGGACAGTGACAGCCAAGCCCTTTAAAGTCGGGGACCAGGCATGGCTACACTGTCCTCAGGTGCCGGTTGGCCTCTCACCAAAGCTGCACCGACCCTGGAAAGGGCCGGTCGAGGTCATTAAAGCACTCCGACCGCAGTGCGTCCACGTCCAACTGGGTAAGCGACGATGGTTTGTACACCCCACCCGCCTTAAGCCATACATCTCTCCACCGTCATCTTCACCAACATCACCACCAACATCACTGCCAACATCATCATCATCCCTACCCAGGCCAAGGTCGCCGACCACCACACGCCGACCGGCAGGGGGTTCGGTGCCCTGTGTTCCCTTGTCACCTACAGCACCCCATGTGAGGCCTGACGGAGCGGCGGCATGAGCGGGGGCCGGAGAGACAGCGGCGCCAGGCAAGGCGACACTGGCACCACCGAACCAGGGACCGCGATGAGAGGGCCATCGAAGGAGGGGGCCGCCACGGTCATCTGCTGCCTGTGGATGTCCGGGCTGTTACGGGACGCTGGCTGGAGACCCGGGCAGGCCGCGCAATTGATTTTGTTGTGTTATATTGCATTGTATGGTTGTGGGGGGGTTAAGGGCTGTCGTCACTGTCAGTGGTGGGAGGCATGGGGAGACTTAAATGGTCCATGGGGGAGGCAGAACCGAGGACGGTTTTTTTTTCTCCGGGGGGGGGGGGGGGGGTGATGTAGGGGTGTCAGGGGAAGGATTCCCACCAATAGGTGGGTTAGTGGGAGGGGTGATTGAGGAGATATAAGGAGAGAACGGGCGGGAAGAGGGGGCCTTTGGCGGGAACGAGATTGGGACGGCTGGGGACAGGTGTGGATGGGAGACAAGGATTAAAAGACGAAACCCCTGCAATCTTGTGTCGGCTCTCCTTTACACTATTATAGAGAAATATATATCATTAGGTCTACATTTCACAAAATGGACAAGTATCTAAATCTAATTTATAAAAAAAAAAATAGAGGACAATCATTTTCAGGCAGCGAGAAACTCTGTTGTAGAGCTATATATCCATTCCTGGGGAAATTTATAAACTAGAAATTAGAGTATTACCGATATAATACAGATTTAATAAAGCATTATTAGGCTATTAGTTAAGGTGGTCAAGTATTAAACAATAAAATGAAAACATGTATAGGAAGTCTCCCTTAAAATAGAGATATGTTGTCTCAATGAGTTGTTACCTGGTAATCAGAATCTGTATTTATCCTGGACAAACATGATGAGCCATGAAACTCTTTTTCAGAGATGTCCAGTAAATTTAAGTGAATATGCCACGTCGAACTACTATATATCCGTGCTCAAATGGATATGGTACAGTGTTGATCTTGCTGGTGGTCCTAAGGCAACAGTGGAAACTCCTTATTCCTATGGCAGAGACAAGGTTAAAAAGAATGGCCACTCGACATTCAACAACATTGTCCGAACTGTATCAATTGCAAATGGATAAAGGGTTGAGTCACCCCTCGCCATGATTTTAACTTAGTTATCTACAAGCACCGCAGTCATCACAAGCATCACTTTGTTGATGGTGCAACAGGCAGCAGAACTATGTATGCGCTGGATCATTTCAACCAGTACTTCTGCTGTGGCATGGCTTAGAAGACAAGTGGCGTCTGCTACGCATGTGTGTTCAGATTTATCAAGCAGCATACTGAGTGAGGTCATCATTTTCTTATCTCTCAAAGTAATTACGTTCATATCTGATGATAGAAAAAAACTGCGAGGCGCCTTATGACATCATTTGTAAAACCGATAAGTCAGGGATGGGAGAGTCAGTTACTCGTGCTCAGCACCATCTGCCTATGGCTGGCGGCTGGCATCTGTGGTGGGAAACTCAATGACATCACCTCCGATGAGCACGGTTGGCCACGTACGGTGCGAAAGAAGCTTAACATACACACATACAGCCCCGAGGGGGCACGTGGGTAATGGTCACATTTTTCAGGACGTGTCATTTAACTTTTCATGAACTGTTGGTGAGTGTGTGTGTGCAGGGGAAATGGTCGCTTACCACTGAATGCATTGCGCTGCAAACCCCGGCGTCTTGGTTCGATTCCTGGCCATAGATAACATCAGCGGAAATGTTTATCTTAGCCTGTGTTGGGCCTCACCCAGACTGGACCTTAAATTAGTACCTTGTCGGATACGTAAACATCAGCATTGGTTGGACAAAGGCAGCAGGGTCTAGTTCTGGCTAAACCATCCCCTTGTGTGCTCTGCTGTCCTTAATGGATGCTTGCTAATAGCACTAAAGTCACTGAGGCTAAATAGGGTTATTTGATTTTGTTTGTGTAGGGAGTGGTGGCATAGTGATTTTCACACCACATTACAACCCCAGAGATTCAGTTTCAATTCCTAGTCAAGTACTGTACAATAACGGTCATTGATATTTTAAGGACTGGGATGTTTGTAGGTTAACTCAGCCTGAAATTAGTGCCTGGCATGTGGGTTTAGTATAAACGCCATCATTGGGGAGAAACGGCGGCCCGGAATTAGGCTGGCCACAAAACCCCTTTTTAATAGTTGCAACTCTAACAGCCCCTTCCTCAATCGTTAGCACAGTTTAATGAAGAGTTAACTTCAGCACTTGCGTGTGTATGAGTGCAAACATACTTCAAGGACGCGTTTCCCTCAAAAGGCCTTAGCTAACAGCGCGTATGTACCCAGACAGTCTGTATGACTAAATCATGGAATCCGCGTGTGTGCTTGTGCACACGTACACGGTGCTCATTGTGCACTCTATGTAGTTTATAATCAATTGTTACTCGAAGAAATAAGCAAAGCACACTTCAAATAATGTGGCAGACTATTTTATACATTCCGACTTTATAAAATGTACAAAATATAAAACACGTAAATTATGAAGTCATAGACCTGAGGGTGTTCTTGCCATTAATTTGAAGAGTAAATAACAAAATAATGTTTCCTCAAACCAGTTTTGCTTGAAGGGAATACCTGGTTTATATTAGAATAGTATAATACACAGACGATATGATGGTCCTTTGATCAAATAACCACAACTTCCATTCATCAAAACAAAACGAGAATGTGTTTGCAATGGGTCATGCAATATTTCAGCAATTTACTCTATTGAAACATTCCAAGAAAAATCTAAGCCTGTTTCCCCCTTTCATTAATGTAGTTGCTAAGCAGA
Organism: Lampetra planeri; assembly: GCF_965212315.1. Lineage (NCBI taxonomy): Eukaryota > Metazoa > Chordata > Hyperoartia > Petromyzontiformes > Petromyzontidae > Lampetra > Lampetra planeri. Next base: position 5,634,096 of record NC_136107.1, on the reverse strand, counting down.
CCTTCTAGTCCAATGAAACACAGCAACCAGCAACAAAGAGAGCGAGCAACAATTAAACCGGGGTGAGAGTTGACAGGCTTCTTGAATTGAATCAAGTTGAACTAACCTGGTAAAAGAGAAAAACAAGTTTGAATCTGGTTCTCAGCCAGGTCAATCACCAATGACATTTCATTTGACTGAAATTGGCTTATTCCAGCTTTCGACATTAAACATTTCAGTTTGCCTCACATGGACAAACAAAACTCGCTGGGCATACACAAGGTGAAACCCCCAGTTTGGGAAAGGAACATTTTTGAAGAAAGTTAAAAAGTATATCTGTGAATACTCTTAGTTTTTTCGGTAAAGTCACGTAGGTAAAAAATGTAATTAAAATTAATAAAAATAAAATACATTTATTTTATTTTATTTTTATTAATTTTAATGAATCCTTGCAGTCACGAAAGCTTCAAATCTAGAATTTGATATGTGAAGTTATTGCCCAAGTCCATTCTCTGACACAGGATGATGCTCTGCTAGCTGCAAGGGTTTTGAAGTGAAATGTCATCTTCTCATGGCATGACACCAACAGCACAAATGTAATCTATGTTACTCATAGGGGTTTGGCAAGTAACAAAAAATATAATTGTAGAAAACAAGACATGTTGAAGAATTACGATGCAAAATTACGTACCATGTACAGCTGTGTTAGTGATTCTCAAACTAAAGACTCAATACTGTAATGCATTATCCATGTAGGTGCACTTCCACTGATTTCTAATGGCTCTGCAGACCATTCTTTTCCTCAAGCAGCACCCCCAGGCTCACGGAACAGACTCTTACGCAAGTAGTGCAAAGTGTGACATTTAAAAGATTTCATGATTCACGCTGCGATAACACAGACGTCCATCTGCAGATATACAGTAAGTTCATGCACCTGGCTACAGTAAACAAAAATAAGCACACGCAACCAGTACCTGATGATAGCTGACCATAAATCATTATTTTTTTACTTTGACTTTGATTATAATCAAAGTGACTCTTTGCCCAAACATGCTTTGCCTAAATCATGATTCTTATTTTTTGGTTCGGACCCAGTGGTGGAAATTCCATATGTTAGGAGCCAGTCTCCCCATGGATAGGTTGCTATTGACTCCCGAGAAATTAGTACGCATTTCCTTGACCCCTGATGGATTAATTACAATTGCATTTGAAGAGGATTTAAACGTACAACCCTTCAATTATGCATCTGTAATGTAGTAACTCCACGGGAGACGACTTCACGGGTAACACACTCTTTATTTTATCAAACTTGGTTACAGGTGACTAACACCTACTTTGTATCTCGGGTGACAAACACCCACTTCGCTACTTGGCGACTAACGCCCACTGAGTTACTCGGATGACTAACATCCACTTAGTACTCGGGTGACAAACACCCACTTAGCTACTTGGCGACTAACGCCCACTGAGTTACTCGGATGACCAACATCCACTTAGTACTCGGGTGACAAACACCCACTTAGCTACTTGGCGACTAACGCCCACTGAGCTACTCGGATGACCAACATCCACTTAGTACTCGGGTGACAAACACCCACTTAGCTACTTGGCGACTAACGCCCACTGAGCTACTCGGATGACCAACATCCACTTAGCTACTCGGCGACTAACGCCACTGAGCTACTCGGATGACCAACATCCACTTAGCTACTCGGCGACTAACGCCACTGAGCTACTCGGCTTCACTAGGTCTTCAGCTCCGTCTTCGGGTCTTCAACTGGGTAACTCTCCCCGAGTGCTCTCGCGCGTCCCCCTTTATACCCCACCTGCGGACGTCGCTGCGAGCACCCACTTATTCGACCAATCGCCGGGTGCTGGCTACGATCCTCTTTTCCCACATCTCATCGTGCCTCACCACTCACTCCGCGCCGCCTCGTCATCTGTCACTCCCGGCGCGCGCGTCCACACCACGCCCACAACGCGTGCCCAACCCCGCACCCCGCGCCGCCCCGTGATCCATCACTGTCACAGTCGGCGCACGTCAATACCACCACTACATCACCCCCTACCACATAGCTCGCAGCCGCCCCGGCTGCTACAAAAATTACAAACCCTCCCTGTGTGCCCCGTAACACAACACAACAACAAGAACAACAACTAAGCTAACAACACAACACGACGCGAACACCACCATCCGCAACCCTCAACCAATGCCACCGCGACAACAGAACAATATATACAAACCGGCGAGTGACAATAGCAATGTGTATACAAAAAAAAAAAAATGGAAACATTTTTTTTTCTTTCGACTCGTGCAGTGTCCCCTTTTCTTCCGAGTGTCCCTACAACGGGACATTATCCCGGCAGAGGGGAACACCGGGCGAGCTCGGTGTAGAGCACAAAAAAAAACCCGTCCTCATGAAAATTGTTGAGACCTAGCCCGAGTCCGCCTTGCCGGTCCGTCGTACGGCACCAGACGCGGTTGAACGTCCGGTGGTGCCGGCGGTTCAGGAAGACATCGGCCAGGCATCGAGGACTCGTGCGTGCCCCGGGGTTCAGGCTCTCGATGGTCAGCAGCCGTCAAGCCCGAGGCACCGGGTTTTGTTGGGATGACTTGTGGCCCTGGTCGTCGTCCCGACGTGGTCCTGCGGTGCGCGGACGCGGGGCCCGGCACCCGGCTGCGACGTGACCCCGAAGGCCGCAGTTGTAGCAGACGACGGACGTCGTAGGTTTCGGTTGCTCCAGCTTGCGGGGCGAACGTGTGGGCGAACGACCTCCCGTTCTCCACTCCCCCGGACACGGTGCAGCGAAGGCCCGCTCCTGCACCGCAGCTGGCTGAGGTTCGGCGATCGTGGCGGCCAGTGCCGCATTCCCCGGCCATTTGCAGACGACCCCCGGCTTGCGTTTGAGGACCTCGTACGCGTGAATGCTCGTGGCGATCGCCAGGGAGCAGATCTCCATCTCGTCTGCCACGTTGATGGGGACCCCCAACTCGTGGGCCAACACCAGCAGCTGCTCCGTCACCATGGCGTCCTTCCCCTCCTTATCCATGCGGGGAAAAGCCGCGTCCGCCAAGGCGAGCAGTGCCGTGCGGTAGGCTAGCGTCGTTTCCCCAGCCACCTTCCGCCGATCGTAGAACTGGTGGCGGCACGTGGAGGGCGGCCCGAACACCTTCGCCATCAGGTGTAGTGCGGCCTGGAGCGTAGAGCGGGACGACCTTGCAGCAGATGTGAAGGCTGCAAGCGCGTCGTCGTCAAGCATCGCTGGCAACGCCCGCAGGGCAGTGGTGTCGGACCACCCCGACATCTCCTGATGAGCGAGGAACCTTCGTTGGAAGGCTCCCCAGTCGCCCCCATCCGCCTTGAACGCCGACAGCGCGGGCAATCTTTGCTGGAGGACCCGATCGTCGTCGACGTCGGAGAGATTTTCCCGCGCTCCGCTGGAGTTGTGTAAAATGTCGGCTCGGTTGTCAGGCGCAAAATGGAGGGCTCCGGCGCGCGCCGATGACGTGGGCTGCGCTGCGTGGAGGTGTCCGGCCACGTGGCGTCCGTCTTTCCCGCCAATCGGTGGCGGCCCCCCAAAAACGGCGGCAACTTCCAGGCTTTTGGCGCGAAGCGCCCTTTGGCGGGAATCCTCCACCGTCGCTTCCTCCACGACCCCCGCAGCCGTTTTTTCCGCTCGCCGGAACGGAGATGTCGGCCAAGACAGCGGCGGCGGCGAGTAGCAACTCCGCCAAGCGGGCGTGCGCGTCCTGGAGGCCGGTGTCGGAGGCAAGCGGAGCGTCGGCCATCACCGCGAAGTGCTGCATCGGCGGCAACTCCTCGTCCTCTACTCCCGAGGTCGGTGTCCCCGGTACGCCGTCGTCATCCCGACCTCGCTCGTGGGTACGGGTAGTCTTCCTTGTGTCCATACTTCTTGAAGACAGGTTTACTTCTGACGCCAGTTGTAATGTAGTAACTCCACGGGAGACGACTTCACGGGTAACACACTCTTTATTTTATCAAACTTGGTTACAGGTGACTAACACCTACTTTGTATCTCGGGTGACAAACACCCACTTCGCTACTTGGCGACTAACGCCCACTGAGTTACTCGGATGACCAACATCCACTTAGTACTCGGGTGACAAACACCCACTTAGCTACTTGGCGACTAACGCCCACTGAGTTACTCGGATGACCAACATCCACTTAGTACTCGGGTGACAAACACCCACTTAGCTACTTGGCGACTAACGCCCACTGAGCTACTCGGATGACCAACATCCACTTAGTACTCGGGTGACAAACACCCACTTAGCTACTTGGCGACTAACGCCCACTGAGCTACTCGGATGACCAACATCCACTTAGCTACTCGGCGACTAACGCCACTGAGCTACTCGGATGACCAACATCCACTTAGCTACTCGGCGACTAACGCCACTGAGCTACTCGGCTTCACTAGGTCTTCAGCTCCGTCTTCGGGTCTTCAACTGGGTAACTCTCCCCGAGTGCTCTCGCGCGTCCCCCTTTATACCCCACCTGCGGACGTCGCTGCGAGCACCCACTTATTCGACCAATCGCCGGGTGCTGGCTACGATCCTCTTTTCCCACATCTCATCGTGCCTCACCACTCACTCCGCGCCGCCTCGTCATCTGTCACTCCCGGCGCGCGCGTCCACACCACGCCCACAACGCGTGCCCAACCCCGCACCCCGCGCCGCCCCGTGATCCATCACTGTCACAGTCGGCGCACGTCAATACCACCACTACACATCAATCACTTTAATCGCAGTGCGACCATGGCTGTACATCTGAGCAATTTGAAACAATCTTAATGCCATATTCGATGGCTAGATGTTGCTGCTTTTTACTCTTCAGGGCAATGACCATGCATACTGGGAGGTGAACCCATACGTGTTAGGATGCGATTGTTGGCATTTATTTTTAACACTAGAAAATAGGTGTTTTGGCAGTGTGTGTGACACCATGGGTATGAGACTCCTATTTACAGAGGCAGTGCGGTGATTTGCAGTTCACTATTTTGTAACAATGCTTGAGTATTTATGCCCTATAAAGGGGATAGTGCTTTTATGCACTTTGGCTTCCTCTCACATGCAACAATACTAAATGAAGGAGTGACTAAACTTCCCAAGCTGAATACTCATGACAAAGTAAAAAAAATCAGCTATGAGGCTTCCCTAGACAAATACATAATTAATGATGCATTACTGTAAATTACCCAATGGAAATCTATGAAACACACATCTACGAAACACAAAATAAATGCTTCTGCCTGAGACCTGAGGGAAACTTGAAAACATGGCACCAACGAAACCTAGAATATGGATGGCACAAAATTATGTTTTTTTAAAGGATTATTACAAAAAGGTAGAGATGTAGGAAACGTTTGCAGGAAATGTTTTCAGGGTTACCTGCAGGCAGTTCACACGACCGCAGCATCATAAGGTTTTTGGCGACATTCCTATTGCAGTTCAATAGCTTCTGAAACTGCTATACACAACAGATAGCCATGTGACTGCACGAAAACAAAGAGCCCTCCTATATATCTACAGACTGTTGGGGCAAGTGCAGTTAGTGAGCACCTACAGTATTAAATCCGAAAAGGATTGTTGTCTCCCCAATGTTGATTTTTGCACAGACCACAAGAGGTACTCATTTAAAGCTGAGTCCATCTAGGGGGTATTCAGGTGAGTGTCTTCCACACTTTGATTTTAGCATGATCCACCAACCCTATCTAAAAATCACGGTATCAAAAGCATGAGTTCGTGCAACTGATCTTAATTTGAGCAAACTGGGCATGGGTAATTTTCTATATTAGCTACGAAACGGACAAAACAACATGCCATGCTTGTGAAAAATGTCACTTGGTGTTTAATGTCCACTGTATATCAGATGGTGAGCTTTGGTAATTCCAAGCAGATATCACTGGGGGATGCCAGAGTAATTTGTATCCAGTTGTATGCTGTCTTGTCTATCCGCTGCAGCATGGTCTGGTGTTTCACAGTGCATAGTCACATAAATAATTACTTTTCTGCATCCATGACATCATCTGATAGGACTCCAAATAGACCAATGTCACTTAGTCTACGTGTATCCAGATAAACAGCTGGCCAACTTCCGAATTTTTTATTGTATCCTGTCATTATCATTGGTCTGTGCAACCTTGGCATTGTTGATACACAATTGAATTCCGAAATGTTTACTACGGCTGGATAAACACAATTGATTTAAGTACAGGATTATATAAGGGAAGGCTTTAGGCAGCCATGAGTCATGGGCATTTTGGTTTAAATGTCTTTTCGGTAAAAAAAAAAATGCACATGTACGTGCACAAACCAACATAGGGTTTTTTAAAATATATACATTTTATATAATATATTTACAAACTAATACTTACACTGTTTTACATATGCCACTAAATATAATATATCAATATGAACTCATTAAATATTGTTTACACTAATGATAAAAGTCTCCATAGTATCTTGTAAAATTATTCATATTTAAACAGTCCTGTATTACACGAATTAAGTAATATGTAAGCTGTAACGTCTCGAAATAGTCGATAAAAGGTGTACTATTTTGTGAGACGTCTCCAATGGGTGTCCTTGAGGAGATTAACTCTTGAAATGGGGCCGTGGAGTGACCATCGCTCACTGTGGGCCAGTGCCGAATTAAGCTAGTGTATGGCCTGTAGCACATGTTATAAAGGGGCCCTAAGTTATAAAAAAACAGGTAAATATTAAACACTATTTTTTTTACTTGCATTGTAAATTGTATTTTTTCATTAGCTATACAGCTAGATAATACGACAAATCGCTAACCTCAAACACCCAGTCTTTCATAAACGTTGAAGGCAGTATAGTACTATAGTAATATAGCAAGTGCAGAATCACTGAACCGGAATTGATAGCATGAAAGCATTTAGCGATGTGCCCTTGAAAGTGCGGGGACCGTAGAATGTTACTTTTTCTACTTGGATAATCTGTCATGCCGCCGCCACGAAGCCGTTCAGCAGGCGCCCCATCTCCGACCTCGCCACCACCAAGCGACGGAGCCGACCCCGCGTCCCCTTCACCTCACCTCACATGAACACACCCGCACGCATTTCCCCCCCCCATAGAGCTCCGAGGGGAGGTCACCTGGCCGACCGGTTTTTATCCGAGAAGCCCTTACCGGGATTAAACTTTCACGGTTTCCGGCGACCAGGGAATTGGACGACCTCCCCCGACGCTACTTTGCACCGCGGCGCTGCGACCGGCCTTAAGATTGCAAGGTCGCAGCGAGGGGCCACTCGGCCACCGCGGGTGAAACGCATCCCACACACCCCACACACGCAAGTATCGACGGGGCAGGCAGAGGGAATAAGCATTGTGATGGAGGAGCATCATTAGAAAACACGCAGCGCATCTGAATTGCATAATCAGGCACCCCCGCACAGGGAGCGGAGGGACGGCATAACTACGCTCGGGCACGCAGGCACCATTGTTAGGGGAGTTAAAGGATAAGGCTGTTAGTATGAGTAATCGGGAGAGCGCGGTCACGCGGGGAGCCGTGCACAAATTCCCACGGCGCACCTTTGTGACGGACGCCGCCGCATAAACTGCGATAATGGGGGGGCCTGCGTGAGAAAGGGATTGATTGGAATTTGCGCCGCGCAGGTTGAGCATTAATTAGCATATGAAAAGCGGATTGATTGGAATTTGCGCCGCGCAGGTTGAGCATTAAGTAGCATATCAAAAGCGCCCGGAACCGCGGTGCGCGTGCCAGAGGGTCGCGAGCCTATTGTCCAGAGCCGCATTCCCTTTGAGGTAGGGAGGATAAATAGTGGGCGCAAAGGGGAAATCGGGCTCTCTTCTCTCCAGCGCAAGGCGACAGGACGCTCTCCAGTCCAGCGACCCGAACGTCCGTGAGACGCATCGAGGCACGCTGTGAGTACGGGATCAACGAACCGCCGTGGGCATCTAACAGGGAGTAAGAAGGTGAAGTAGGGTATCGTAAGCCGATAAATAGGGAATAGGTCCAGGGGAAGTAGGATAGGCCAGCCTCGTCGACTCATACTGACATAACATTAAATTACCAGGTAGCAGATAATAAATCATCAATAGCGAAGCGTGGTCTAGCGTGATCGTGTCGTGCAGCGTGAGCGCGTGGGTGAGCGTGTGTACGCGTGTGGTACTGTGTATGCGTAAGCTCGCGGCGTGCGTAATCGGCGTACCCCAGGTGCGCGATCATAACGTGAGCGACCAGCGCGGCGCAGAACGGCGCAAGAGTGGGTATCGCGTGTGGAGCTGTATGTGCGTGTGCGCGCACGTTCACGACGTGTATAATACAGGTGCGCGATCCTAACGTGAGTGGTCAGTGTTGAGTGAGTGCCGCGCAGAGCTGTGTGCGTGAGTGCGCATACGTTCGTTACGTGTCGGATACGGATGCGCATTGGTAACGTGCCGCACAGGGCTATAGACGGGCACACGCTCGCAGTGTGCGAGAGCTGTACGTAGCGGTGTAAAGAGGGGGAGTGTGGCGTTTGATTGATGATGCTGTGCGCACGTATGCTCGCAGCGTGGGAGCGCGGCGCGAGGCTGTAACAGTAGGGGCGTCGCGTTCGAATGCCGGCGAAACCGTAGCGGGTAATAGGGAGGTGGGGTAACGACAACGAAATAGGGGATGCAGGCGGGAGGGACCCCGGGGGCCAACGGCCCTCACAAATCCTGTACTGCTGTGGGCTGACAATTGATATGGGGTATCTCTCCACGCTCTTTTGAGCCTGGAGATATTTTCAAGTTTAACTTTTTGAAAGTCCCGTTGAAAGTTCTGAACGAACATGCATGACAATAGGTGCAAATGTCATATGCATGTTATGTCTTCATATGTACAGTAGTGCACCGAGGAAAAAAGTTAGAACAATGTTGAGAAAAACAGATACTTCTAAAAGTGTATTACACGATACAAACTGTTCACATAAAACCCCCAGAGAACGTTATCATGGCCAATTTAGTGGCCATTAGACTATGAATGCAAGCTGGCTTTAGAAAAAGGTTGTTCTACCATTGAACAAATATGATTGCACACTACTTGAGCTGAGGCCCCTTTATTGTGTCACGCGATATTTAGGCCACACCCATAGGCCAATGAAAGAGCGTTGTGAGGTCAGAGTGAGATGAAGTTCAGTTATTGCCAACGGCAGGTGTACGATTTCAGTTTCGGGGCAGTGTTGAGACTACACATACACATACGTAGCAGTGCGTATTCTGCAACAGTGAACATACACAAGAGCGCACATGGGTGGATTAATCACCGCTGGAGGGAGAAAAAAACACTCCAACGCAAACCTTAGCAGCTGGGTTTATTAAAGTGCCACCTGAATGTGTCTTTCATAAATATCTGATTCATTTCAGATCAGTCATCAGTGACCTTTTCCAAGCTGCACAAACAGTGGTGCAATCAGGCGAAATCGCGGAGGAGATGGTCTGTAGCATTAATAATGTCTCCTTATATCTTATTAATAAACAGCTGCTCTTCAGAGTTTGGTGGATTGAAGAAGACTAAATATTTTTTAATGTTTATCGCAGTTGTCACAGCCTTCAATGGCTTGGCCATAATTCCCAAAGGCCACTTATCTTTTTCATTATCTTTGTTAGCTTTCTAAGAGGGCTGCTTGAGTAATGTCCAGAGCACCGTGGCCTTTTATTAATTCATAATTATCACAATACTGTACACATGATTTGAGGCTGGTTAGCATTGAAAACATTTAAGTCACAGACTATTACTAACAGCCTAATTGTTTACCACATCCATTGTTCAATAGGGCACCAGGACCAATAGTACTAACAAATATATTCTAGGTGGATACTTTAAAAATATAAAGTGATAACTACACATGCATTGTATGACCATACACCACCGTGCTCGTAGATGTGGGTTTATGAAGCATGGGAGGTGACCAGGACTGGTTTAGACATCACTAATCGCTAATGCTAGCCATGTCTCGGAATATAACTCATGTCAGCAGCACAGTGCACTAACCACTGCACCACCTCTCCAACCTACGTAAACATTATGCTAAGAGAGTATACTAATGCTGTTTAAATGATGGTTAAAAGAATAAAATATAAGTCCAGTTCACAAATGCTTTTCAATGTTTCAGCTACTACGTTTTCAAGAAAGGCACGAGGCAGTCATCGAGCATGGGAGAGATAATTGTGAAACATACACTCCATTCTCATAAGCAGTTGTAATACCATTGTGAGCCTCCGTAAAATGTGGAAGAAATGTAGAGACCTTCATGACAGAATCCGTGTTACCATGGCAGTGTTAAAGCACATCGTTAAACTGTACTACAGACAACCAGATGAATGACACGGAACACATCTACACCACTACAGCATAACTCAGAGACAGTTCGAAGTTATGTTTTTCTATTAAAAAAAAACAATTGGTGCGTGGATGACATTTAGGAATGACTATCATAGTGCCGTCAAGAAACACATTTTTTTTAACAATGCACGACTTTGGTGAATTGAGTAATAATAAACACTATTGGGATTTGTATATTAAATATGTATATGAAATGGAATTTTAACGTACGGGTATTTTGGACATGAGGATCAATTTATTTCAATGGCATATACTTGTAGTGGTGTTATTTCACCCAGACAACTTTTTCTTTTTTTCCTGTGTCACTATTCGTACAGAACTCCTCGCGTTCAACACCACGCGTCTCCGTTGCAACTCCTCCGCTTGTACTGCTCGTCCGCCACGCTCCGCTCGCCCCATCTCGCTCCGTTAGCCTCTATGTTGCACTGTCAGGTTCTCTACTGCTAGCCTCTCACTATATACTCCGCCAGCTTCTCTACTGCTAGCCTTAGCACACTCACACTTAGGATTCCGCCAGCCTCTCTCCTGCTAGCCTGTCTACCCTCACTCCTCCAACCTCGCCCTTGCATCCAGCGGGGGATCAGCCAACACCGCTAGAGAGGACGAGGTGTGGCGAGCGGGGTCCCGGACTTCTCTTGTCTTCGCTCTTTTCTTCACTCCCACCAACTCAACCTCTCTGCCTCACACGTTCCCTATTTATCCTCCTCATTAAGTGCCCTCAGATGGCCCTCGTTAATCCGGAGTCGTCCCGCCGCCTCTTGCACGTGTTCTCCCCAATCTCGCCACTCCGTGTCTGTATTTGCAGCCAGCCAATCACTGCTATGCATCTTAATTGGTCACCTTTCTCTGGTTTCTCTCTCTCTCTCTCTCTGCACCTGTTTGCCCTGACGTGACTGCACTGTCCATAGCTCACACATGCGTGCACAATGTTTGCAAAACCCCGCTCCGCTACACCACTACATATTTATGAAAATAAATGTTTGGCCCAACAGTATCTATGGATTACTCCTGCCCATATTTTACCTAGTAGTATTACTCTAACTAACAAAAACTTGCTTATGAGACTCAAAACCAGTCCTGAGGTTTCCTTTTTGGCTATGAACATATGTGATATGGGAAATCGTTTACTTGATGACTTTAATGTAATTTCATTTTGGTAATGAAGCAAATTCTACGTCATTTTTTTTATCTTTAACTATTTGGCCTGCAAATCAACCATTTATTCATAAACATTAACACGTGAACTGGCAATTTAAGTCTACATGTCCCCATATTCAATTAAGCATAACCCTCTATTGCCAGTCCTGAACCGTTGATGGAGGTTCTACATTCCTATGGTGGGAAACATTGGCCAACCACCGTTGATATTGGCCCCAGAGGGATGGTGATCGTTTGCTGCAGCAGACCCGTACGCGTGTATATAATTAAGCATATAATAATACACGAGCACAGTGACTCAATGTTCAAGCCCTAACCTTTAAGATCATGTTCTCTACTCAAACCTACTCGATCTTCAACGATCATCATATTTCTGTCGGATACCCATACATATCAAATCAACCCCTAAGAGTACAGTGACTGGGTGTGAAAACGGTACACTGGAGAAACAAGGAGTTCAATGACATATGACGCAATTCATATCATTACCCACGATGTTTTAGGAACTAGAATCAACAGTATTTTGCACGTGACTCAATCAGGTTTATCTGTAGATAGGATGATGAATGATGTAGTTTGACTATTGGGCTACGTCTTATATGCATCGTGCGGGATATAAAAAAAAAACTGCAGACAGCCGTACGTATACGTGATCCCTGGCAGATGATTGTTGATAATTACAAATCAATCACATGTTTATCAATGAGTTTTTCTCTCTCTCCCCCATAGAGCACATGGTTTGTAAGAGCTTGAACAACTGCACCAGTTTTCACTCAATCAAATTATCTTTCATAGACAGCAATAGCTAGGCAAAATGGCATATGATATTCATTTGTCTAATTTAAAATCGAATTTAATAATGCGGCCAATGGTAAAAAAAACTTTATAACTCTAGTTTGCTCACATGGTTGTTTAGCCGATATTTGTATTATTATTTTGTTTCCAAATGATCACATTTGACATGTAGCCATTGTAGGAAGGTGACTTCAATTCGGCAACTGTACATATCTACACGATGTAGACCTCTCATGTTATTGAAGGTGTTCTTCACATTGGTGACTGAGCAGTCTCCTGACATTTTTATAACATTCATGTTTTCCTATTGATAACTGCTGGTGAGTGTAAAATGCGTGGTGTGTGTGTGAGAAATAGTTAATCATACATCTTGGGCTTATGATTTTTATGCAAAGGGAAGGGTGATTTGACATGGTCATATCAATCAATCAATCTTTATTTTACGTGACAATATCGCCCTCAATAAAGTATGCATCAGTGTATATTACAACGAAACGGGAACGGTAGAGGGGGCATACATCAACAGGAATGAAAAGAGAAACCTGTCACGCCTTGAGCAAAGCAACTTGCAACCGCGCGCAAAATAAAGTGCAATCGTGCGAAACGAATAGCATAAGAAAACTAAATAGTAAATCAAATAAATAAAAAAGTAAAGACACTGTTTATTTACTTATTTAAGATGCTATGAGAAGGTGAGTCTGAATAGATCTGTCTTGCACAGACCACGGGTTTGAGAGACTCTCGGCACGTTTCGGACATCTGGTGGCAGGCAGCGTGCTGTTCCAGATTTTTGGGGCTCCGTTCGCAAGGTAGTTTATGCACCATGGTCAATGATTGTCCATGAGGCCAATCCGTGTTCGTCTCTGTGTCTAAAAGTGTGCACACGCATGCATATGTAGTGGTGGTGTTGACGTGCGCCGACTGTGACAGTGATGGATCACGGGGCGGCGCGGGGTGCGGGGTTGGGCACGCGTTGTGGGCGTGGTGTGGACGCGCGCGCCGGGAGTGACAGATGACGGGGCGGCGCGGCGTGGGTGGTGAGGCACGATGAGATGTGGGAAAACAGGATCGTAGCCAGCGCCCAGCGATTGGTCGAATAAGTGGGTGCTCGCAGCGACGTCCGCAGGTGGGGTATAAAGGGGGACGCGCGAGAGCACTCGGGGAGAGTTACCCAGTTGAAGACCCGAAGACGGAGCTGAAGACCTAGTGCCCCGAGACCCCTAGTCCCGCCGTCCTTGTGGGGACCGGGGCCCTGTGTGGCTCGGAGGCGAGGCTGTGGGACCCGGGGTCCGACGCCCCCGTGGGTCGGGCTGGGGACCCACAGTCGAGACGGATACCCCGGGCAGGGAGTGTCCCGAGTAGCTCAGTGGCGTTAGTCGCCGAGTAGCTAAGTGGATGTTGGTCATCCGAGTAGCTCAGTGGCGTTAGTCGCCGAGTAGCTAAGTGGGTGTTTGTCACCCGAGATACTAAGTGGATGTTGGTCATCCGAGTAGCTCAGTGGGCGTTAGTCGCCAAGTAGCTAAGTGGGTGTTTGTCACCCGAGATACTCAGTGGGTGTTTGTCACCCGAGATACTAAGTGGGTGTTTGTCACCCGAGATACAAAGTAGGTGATAGTCACCTGTGAACGAGTTTGATAAAATAAAGAGTGTGTTACCCGTGAAGTCGTCTACCGCCGAGTTACTACATTACAACTGGCGTCAGAAGTAAACCTGTCTTCAAGAAGTATGGACACGAGGAAGACTACCCGTACCCACGAGCGAGGTCGGGACGACGACGGCGTACCGGGGACACCAACCTCGGCAGGAGAGGACGAGGAGTTGCCGCCGATGCAGCACTTCGCGGTGATGGCCGACGCTCCGCTTGCCTCCGACACCAGCCTCCAGGACGCGCACTCCTGGTTGGCGGAGTTGCTACTCGCCGCCGCCGCTGTCTTGGCCGACATCTCCGTTCCGGCGAGCGGAAAAACGGCTGCGGGGTTGGTGGAGGAAGCGACGTTGGAGGAATCCCGCCAAAAGGCGCTTCGCGCCAAAAGTCTGGAAGTTGCCGCCGTTTTTGGGGGGCCGCCACCGATTGGCGGGAAAGACGGACGCCACGTGGCCGGACACCTCCGCTCAGCGCTGCCCACGTCATCAGCGCGCGCCGGAGCTCTCCATTTTGCGCCTGACAACCGAGCCGACATTTTACACAACTACAGCGGAGCGCGGGAAAATCTCTCCGACGTCGACGACGATCGGGTCCTCCAGCAAAGATTGCCCGCGCTGTCGGCGTTCAAGGCGGATGGGGGCGACTGGGGAGCCTTCCAACGAAGGTTCCTCGCTCATCAGGAGATGTCGGGGTGGTCCGACACCACTGCCCTGCGTGCGTTGCCAGCGATGCTTGACGACGACGCGCTTGCAGCCTTCACATCTGCTGCAAGGTCGTCCCGCTCTACGCTCCAGGCCGCACTACACCTGATGGCGAAGGTGTTCGGGCCGCCCTCCACGTGTCGCCACCAGTTCTACGATCGGCGGAAGGTGGCTGGAGAAACGACGCTCGCCTATCGCACGGCACTACTCGCCTTGGCGGACGCAGCTTTTCCCCGCATGGATAAGGAAGGGAAGGACGCCATGGTGACGGAGCAGCTGCTGGCGTTGGCCCACGAGTTGGGGGTCCCCATCAATGTGGCGGACGAGATGGATATCTGCTCCCTGGCGATCGCCACGAGCATTCACGCGTACGAGGTCCTCAAACGCAAGCCGGGGGTCGTCTGCAAATGGGCGGGGAACGCGGCACTGGCCGCCACAATCGCCGAACCTCAGCCAGCTGCGGATCAGGAGCAGGCCTTCGCTGCATCGCGTCCGGGGGAGTGGAGAACGGGAGGTCGTTCGCCCACACGTTCACCCCGCAAGCTGGAGCAACCGAAACCTACGACGTCCGTCGTCTGCTACAACTGCGGCCTTCGGGGTCACGTCGCAGCCGGGTGCCGGGCCCCGCGTCAGCGCGCCACAGGACCACGTCGGGACGACGACCAGGGCCACAAGTCATCCCAACAAAACCCGGCAAGTCGCGGCACCTCACACGTTCGGTCCATAAACACGGCACATTCGGGTCGCCGCTTGGCGGTGGGGGGTTCGTGGCTGGGTGCCGGGGGTTCATTTCGGCGAGGGGGGTCCGTACGCGGCCCGCAAGCAGTCGAGTGGTCCGAATTGGCCCACAGGATCGTGGCTGCGTCGGCCGGGTCGTCCGTGGTAACGGGGTTCATTGACGGGGTTGAGGTCCGGGTGCTTGTTGACACGGGTGCGTCGGCCACCATCATCTCGGACCTTATTTATAACATTCTTCCCGTCCAAAGTAGACCCCTTCTGCCAGTAGACGTGCCATTTTATGCGGCGAATGGGGGATCCCTGGGGATCATCGGCCAGATTCGGGCGACTATTTGCATTGGTGACATCAAATTGGCGGGCCCTATTTTTGTATCATCATCGCTGGCCGTTCCCTGTTTGCTAGGTACGGACTTTTTGTCCAAAATGCCCATCAAAATTCTTATAGATCAGGCCTGCATAGAGCTTCCGTCAGGTCGGCGGGTTGCGTTCTTGACGAGCCCTACCAAAATGCGCACGGTTTGTGCGACGGTGCAGGCGCTGGCAACTCACACTGTACGGGTGCCCCCGGGATCGCAAATGTTAGTACCCCTTCGGTTCAGGAAGCCACTCGAGGTGGGTGCGGAGGCACAGGGGGTGCTGTTGGGGCCTACTAAAAGAGCCAGAAGGGGCCTCGACTTAGCGGTTGCTCAAACCATGGTGAGAGGGGACAGTGAGCCGTTCGTAATGGTCCTGAATACGGGGTCGCGGCCGGCCGTAATTGCGCAGGGAATGGTGCTGGCTCACGCCGCGCCGCTACCCGTTGAGGAACGGCTCGTGGCTCAAGCAGATTTCACTGTCAAGTCGCATCCTCCAAGTGATGAGGGGACTGAGTGGTTGGACTCGTTGTGTGCCGGTTCTGCTAACTTGTCCGAGGTGCAATTGGGAGCGTTGAGGGGTTTGCTACTCGAGTTTGCTGACGTGTTCAGCAAACATAAGTACGATATCGGCTGCACTGACCTGTTGCGCCACCACATAGCTACAGGGGACGCGGCCCCTATTCGTCAGAATCCCTTCCGGCTCAGCCCAGCCGAGAAGGAACATGTGCAATCGGCGGTTAATGATATGTTGGCGGCCGATATCATTTCGCCCTCTTCTAGTCCGTGGGGTGCTCCTATTGTCCTAGTAAAGAAACAGGACGGGTCCTTGCGGTTTTGTGTCGATTTCCGCCGCTTAAACAAAATCTCGATGGCGGATGCGTATCCGCTCCCCAGGATGGATGACTCGCTGGATGCCTTGGCGGGAGCACAGTTTTTTTCCACACTCGATCTGCTTTCTGGATTTTGGCAATTGCCACTCGATAACGAGTCTAAACCTAAAACTGCTTTCCGGACACCTGGTGGCCTATTTGAATTCAACCGTTTGCCCATGGGCTTACATTCCGCTCCCGCCACGTTCCAGAGACTCATGGAATTGGTTTTGTCGGGCCTCCAATGGGATACCTGTTTGATTTATCTCGACGATATCATCGTCTTTAGTCGGACTTTCGAGGAGCACCTCCAGCGACTGAGAGCGGTGTTCCTCAGGATGCGTTCCGCTAAGCTTAAATTTAAACCGGCTAAATGTTTTCTGCTTCGGGAATCGGTCCGGTATTTGGGCCATATCGTGAGTCGTTCAGGGATCTCGACGGACCCTGCTAAGACGCATTGCGTCAGCTCATGGCCAACGCCAACCTCGGTCACGGAGGTTCGCAGTTTCATTGGTTTCGCCTCCTATTACCGTCGTTTTGTCAAGCAATTTGCCACCATAGCCAGGCCCCTGCACGCTTTGACGGCCAAGGGTGTGAGGTTTCACTGGGGGGCGGAAGAGGAGGCTGCGTTCTGCTCCCTTCGTGACGCCTTGGTGCAGGCTCCCCCCTTGTGTTACCCCGATTTCACACAACCGTTTTTGCTTGACACAGACGCCAGCAACACGGGTATCGGGGGGGTGCTCTCACAGGTGGTCGGGGGGGTTGAACGGGTGGTCGCCTACGGTAGTAGAGTTCTTTCCCCCGCCGAACAACGCTATTGCGTAACTCGTCGTGAATTGTTAGCGATTGTGTTTTTTACACAGCAATTCAGGCCGTATCTTTACGGCCGTCATTTTACGGTCCGTACGGACCATGCGGCTCTACAATACGCTATGCGCGTGGCACAGCCATCGGGCCAATTGTCCCGATGGTTGGAGGTCCTTCAAGACTACCAATTCACGACGATTTACCGCAAGGGATTGCGACACTCAAATGCGGACGCCTTGTCGCGGTTGCCTTCGTGCACGGACTGCACATGTTTGTTGGGATCGGCGCGGTGCAAACCCCCGGTCGCCGGCACCCCGGGAGTTGCGCTCGCCGCCACTGACACCCCGGGAGAGGACGCCCCCACGGGGAGGGATTCGCTGTTGTCGTTGCCCCTCATTGAGTGGGGCCGTCTCCAGATGTCCGACAGCTCCCTACTTACGCTACGTCGGAAAGTTGGCGCTCCCGAGGTAGGGGAGGCGCGGGTCGGTTCCTGGGTGTGCAGACAGGGCCTTTTGATGAAGTGGGACAACATGTCCCGGCGTCACGTGCTCGTTGTGCCTGTTGCTATGCGGGGTAGGGTTGTTCTGGCAGCTCATGAACGGCTCATGCATCTGGGTTTTCACAAAACGCTCGCCCTAATCCAGCGAGACTATTATTGGCCGGGGATGGGTAACGACGTGGCGAATATTCTTAAGGGATGCGTAGGGTGCGCCAAAAGGAAACCGCCACCATTGGCAGCTAATCCACCGCTGCAATCCATTCAGGTTTCGCGTATAAACGAATTGGTAGCGTTGGACATCTTGGGGCCCTTTCCGGCTACACCAAGGGGAAATAGGTTCCTGCTGGTTGGCGTGGAATACTTCACCCGATGGCCTATGGCATGGCCGCTCGCCAACCAGTCGGCTGCGGCGGTGGCGGACGCCTTTGTCCAGGGTTATGTTTTGGACAAGGGCGCCCCCGAACGCTTGCTGACGGATCAAGGAAAGAATTTTTCGAGCGTTTTGTTGCGCGAGGTGTGCGACCTGTTGGGTACAAAGAAAGTGCGTACTTCCCCCTACCACCCGCAGACTGACGGGATGGTTGAGCGTCTGAACAGGACGATTACGTCTATGTTGTGCCAACAGGTCTGCGACGATCAGGTTGATTGGGACTTACAGGTGCCGGGGGTACTCGCGGCCTATCGAATGGCCCCTCATGCGGTGACGGGGTTTTCCCCATTTTTTCTTATGTATGGGCGGGAGGCCGATCCGGCCATGGACGTCCAACTGGGGATTTCCCAGCCACGTGCAAAATCTAAATTGGCAGACCACATCAAATTTAATATCGCCAAATTGACTGAAGCGCGGGAGGCGGCGAGGTTGAATTCGCGGTCGCGGCAAATTGCGAACGAGAAATTGCATGAGCAGAGGGTGCATACGCATGATTGGAAACCAGGCGATAAGGCCTGGCTGCATTGTCCACATGCACCGTTGGCTACGTCCCCCAAGTTGTTGAGACCTTGGAGGGGACCGGTGGAAATTGTGCGGGTTGCACGACCCCAGAGTATACAGATTAAATGGGGGAAACGCCGTTGGTACGTGCACCCCTCCCGACTGAAGCCCTATGCGGCACCGTGTGACCCCGTTCTGTGCCGTGACGACCGGGCGTGTGATGTGACCGTCGACTCGGGGAGGGAGGTGTCGCAGGCTGATCCTCACGTGTCTCCACCTGACCCACCCCCAGGTGCCTCGGGCTTGACGGCTGCTGACCGTCGGGAGCCTGAACCCCGGGGCACGCACGGGTCCTCGATGCCTGGCCGATGTCTTCCTGAACCGCCGGCACCACCGGACGTTCAACCGCGTCTGGTGCCGTACGACGGACCGGCAAGGCGGACTCGGGCTAGGGCTCAACAATTTTCATGAAGACGTTTTTTTCTCTACACCGAGCTCGCCCGGTGTTCCCCTCTGCCGGGGTAATGTCCCGTTGTAGGGACGCTCGAAAAAAAGGGGACACTGCACGAGTCGAAAGAAAATTTTTTTTTTTCCATTTATTTTCCTTTCTGCATACACATTGCTATTGTCACTCGCCGGTTTGTATATATTGTTCTATTGTCGCGGTGGCATTGGTTGATGGTTGCGGATGGTAGTGTTCGCGTCGTGTTGTGTTGTTACGTTAGTTGTTGTTCTTGTTGTTGTGTTGTGTTACGGGGCACACAGGGCGGTTTGTATATTTTTATAGCAGCCGGGTCGGCTGCGAGCTATGTGGTAGGGGGTGATGTAGTGGTGGTGTTGACGTGCGCCGACTGTGACAGTGATGGATCACGGGGCGGCGCGGGGTGCGGGGTTGGGCACGCGTTGTGGGCGTGGTGTGGACGCGCGCGCCGGGAGTGACAGATGACGGGGCGGCGCGGCGTGGGTGGTGAGGCACGATGAGATGTGGGAAAACAGGATCGTAGCCAGCGCCCAGCGATTGGTCGAATAAGTGGGTGCTCGCAGCGACGTCCGCAGGTGGGGTATAAAGGGGGACGCGCGAGAGCACTCGGGGAGAGTTACCCAGTTGAAGACCCGAAGACGGAGCTGAAGACCTAGTGCCCCGAGACCCCTAGTCCCGCCGTCCTTGTGGGGACCGGGGCCCTGTGTGGCTCGGAGGCGAGGCTGTGGGACCCGGGGTCCGACGCCCCCGTGGGTCGGGCTGGGGACCCACAGTCGAGACGGATACCCCGGGCAGGGAGTGTCCCGAGTAGCTCAGTGGCGTTAGTCGCCGAGTAGCTAAGTGGATGTTGGTCATCCGAGTAGCTCAGTGGCGTTAGTCGCCGAGTAGCTAAGTGGGTGTTTGTCACCCGAGATACTAAGTGGATGTTGGTCATCCGAGTAGCTCAGTGGGCGTTAGTCGCCAAGTAGCTAAGTGGGTGTTTGTCACCCGAGATACTCAGTGGGTGTTTGTCACCCGAGATACTAAGTGGGTGTTTGTCACCCGAGATACAAAGTAGGTGTTAGTCACCTGTGAACGAGTTTGATAAAATAAAGAGTGTGTTACCCGTGAAGTCGTCTCCCGCCGAGTTACTACATTACACATACATGTGCACAAGTTCACAATTTCTCTCTGTAGGTTTACTGTGTATATAGTAAATGTTCTGTTGCACAGTATTTCATGATTGTCGTTTATTTGGACTTTACCCATAGCGGCGGCAGGGGGAAAGAAAGACCCAGCGAGGTGGATTTCCACACAGCTACCTCATTGACATGCTAATTTCTCTGCTCCAGCAGATCCACCTCTCTCTCTGCCCCAACCCCCCCTCTCTATTTAAGGCCACGACACAGAGGCATTGGGTCTCTGTGTGTCTATGTTGTGTGCCTCTCTCTCTGTGTCTCTGTGTTGTCTCCCTCTGTTTGTGTGTCTGTCTGTGTATCTCCATGTCTGTGTTTTGTCTCTCTCTCGAATTTAGTTCTACCTGATGACTGCTTGTGTTGCAATTGAAACGTCGTATTCTATTTTATTTATTTTCTTTCTACGTGACTTTACCAAAATAACCAAAGAGTAATTCCTGCAGTCACGAAAGCTTCAAATCAAGTTTGAACCACCTCTACGGGGAGGATGTAAGTTTGTTTTCTCTCTCTCTGTGTCTCTATTTGTCAAATTTCACACTTAACTTATAATTTAGCAATCTATGGAGAACGTAATCAACCAGGCTATTTGTTAACTGTGTGTTAGCCGACTCTCTGCGTTGCATTGCATTACATTTCCAAAAAAATACTAGGTTTGTTCTCTCAATACCAGACTTGCTGGGTCTTTCTCTCCCCCTGCCGCCGCGAGGTGAAATTTCCACACAGCTCTCTCATTGACATGCTAATTTCACTGCTCCAGCAGACCCACCTCTCTCTCTGCCCCAACCTCCCCTCTCTATTTAAGGCCACGACACAGAGGCATTGGGTCTCTGTGTGTCTATGTTGTGTGTCTCTCTGTGTGTGTGTCTCTGTGTTGTCTCTCTCTGCTTGTGTGTCTGTCCGTGTGTGTCCATGTCTGTGTTTTGTCTCTCTCTCGAATTTAGTTCTACCTGATGGCGACTGCTTGTGTTGCAATCGAAATGTAATATTATATAAAATTTATTTTCTTTCTACGTGACTTTACCGACAGAACCAGAGTAAATCCTGCAGTCACGAAAGCTCCAAATCAAGTTTTTACCCATAGCCTTGGTGTTTCACATTGTACTTTTTTTTATAATAGCAAATGTGTGATTTGGCTGTGAGACTCGCAAATTAATGGGCTACTTGTTTCTAAGAGCAATTTATTTTTTACAGTTTCATATTCCCTCATAAATGTAATGTTTTCATCTAAGTATGGTTTACATTCTCAAGAACTCCCATTAGTGTGCTTCTGTAAATAAACACTGCCAATGGTCATTAACTTATTCCCTTTTTGAAAAGAAGCAGCAGGATTTATCTCTTCCAGTAAAATGCATACTAATCATATAAATACGTGGTATTGTACATATTTTTTGCACTCGTTTAATGTACAGACAGATGACCTACATAACCGCACAACTATAATCTCACATACTCTTTGGTTATTTCGGTAAAATCACGTAGTTAGAAATAACATAAAATTAAACAAATCACGACGTTTCGATCACAACACAAGCAATCGTCATCAGGTGGGACTACAGCAAGAAACAACTGCTGAAGAAGTCGAGAGAGCTGCCGTGGCACGAGGTTATATAGACTACTAGCTGTACTACCCGGCTTCGCCCGGGACTTGGATCCACCACGCCCGGCCGCCTTTGTCTCCCCAGTGGCGATGTTCACACACCACAACAGTTACTCGTTTGAGGCTGAGTCGACCTAGGGGAGGCCCAGGAGCAGTTGAAATGATCGTTACCGGTGGTGGTCGTGAGCGGGAATCAAACTCGGGTCGCTGGGTTCGTAGCGCGGCGCGCTAACCACTACACTACAATGCGTTACGCTTCCACATGCGTGGGTCACGTGACAGATTTGACGTCACAGCTCACTTGCCGTGCAAAAAAATATATGCATTATTGAGCTCCACCCCCCCCCCCCCCCAAAAAAAAGTGTATATTTATCATTTTTGCATGGTATACAGTCTGGAAAGTACCCATATGGCAAATTTCCAGTTTGTTGCATGTCGGGAAGAACACTAAACATTTTGAACAGCCACACAATCACCACTTTGCCTTTTATATATATGGAGATATAGGTAGGGTACATGGGCGGGGCTAGAGATGGGGGGGGGGCAGAGTAAGATCTGCGGAGGCGACAGGAGAGCTAGGGGGAGAGAGAGGTGGGGGTTGCCAATGCAGCAACAATGCCGATGAAGCAACAATGCCTATGCAGCAGCAATGCCAAACGCTGGGGATGAGGGGGGAAATTATTACATGTGTAATGCGGGCGTAAATGGGCGGGCCGGATGTGACGATCCGAGAGGGAGGAGTCAGGGTCACGTGGGGGGAGATGGTATAGCGGGGAGACAGGAAGACATCTGGGTCAGTCGGGGGAGTGAAGAGTGGAGACCGCGTTGGGTGGTCGCCGTGCCTCAGCCTGGTGGCTGAGGGGCTCATGACGGTGCCAGCCAGCGGGATGGAATAGAGAGTGTGGGAGATAGAGTTACAGTGAGGCCACGCAGGGCGGAGGTCGAGGAGTGGCGAGATCGCCACACACACGGAGAGTAAGACTTGGCACCGTCGGCCAGCGGTGACCAAGCACGGAGGAACGACGGGCAGCGGTGGAGCTGCAGTGAGGGCAGCGGTGGAGCTGCAGTGAGTGCAGCCGGAGGACTGTACAGGAGTCTGCAGCGGAGCTGCAGAGGTGTGGAGGCTACGGGAGCGAGGGCAGCTATGGAGCTGCCAAGGGGAGAGCTCTGAGCGAGGGCCGTGTGGGAAAAGTGTAAGAACCCGAATAAAGGACAACGGAGACAGACCCAGGATCGAGTCCTTTATTACACATGCAAAAGGATTCGTTGTGGAAAAAACCCGCATGGTTTGTAATGAACACATCTGTCAGATAGACCATGAGGATGATGGACACTATGTATGGCTCGTGGGCACTGTTACGCAAGGGGCTTAATCTGCTTTTCAGAATCCTGCAAATGTTGGGGCTGACATCCGCCCCGCCGCCCTCGTTGGGCAGGTGGAGCGCAACGTTTGCCGCCTCCACTCCCTCCTCCACTCCTTTCTCCACCGCGCCATTCGACCCCTCTCGCCGGGCCCCGCCAATCGGGTGATCGGTCCCCCCGCGCCAGCATCCACTCTGAGGGACATAGCTGATTGGCTGGTTCACCACCGCCCAGGGTTATCCCGCACACGCCCACGTACACCACCACAAAAACTAACGCGGAGGCGTGCATGCGCGCGCCCCTGCAGGCCCTTATTCCGCGCAAAGGTTAGCGCTAAAGAAAATGGTGGTATAAATATGCGCGCGCAATCCCCGGGTGGTTAAGCCCAAATTCGCAGCACATAAAGGCTAATGCTAAAGGGCTGTATGAATTTGCGCGTACGCCTCGCCGTTAATGATATTGTCGCTGTGTAAACACGCTGTATAAACTCCGGCGAGTGGGTTGATCGCACCCGCCCCCGCCCTAATTACTCACGCGGCACACTGCAGTCGCTCGTGTTTCACACACAAACGCGTAAACACGCGCCAGCGCGTTTTAATACACGCGCGCCTCACACACACGATCAAATTACCAGTACCGCGCCGAGGTTCCCCCCCACACGCAGAAATCACACTGCACCGATCCTCTGAGCTAAAATGTATTACCGACGCAAATACACTCTACCTGGAGGTGGAATACTTTGCGAGAATAAATTAGCCTAACTCTGCCTACGAAACCAGTCAAGCGTTCTACAATGTACCTCGAAGTTGGACTCATGGCGTTGCACGGACGCTGTGAGAGTCGGAGGGAGAAGGACATGAGAAGACTTTACCTATCACTGCCTCATAGCAGCAATCGCTGGCATCACACAGATGCTGCGATCGGTTCGAGGAGGCAGGACGGCAGGGGGTGGGTCTTGACAGCCTGGAGATTGAAGACAACTAACCTAATCGTCCCGGGGCTCCCACCTTAATTCTCTATACTTCAAAGGCCCAGGGGGACGTTGCGCCGTGCAGCCAATCATGCGCCTACTTTTCGATTTTAAACTGATATCCCGCCCTTACCTGGAGCGTTATTTTCCGTTATGCCTCGACCCATTGTCTACGTGCCCGCCCTCCACCTTCCGGATTCAGCCAGTTTGGTCGGTGTTGCCATCCCGCGGAATACACCTCCGCGGGGGGTCCAGTGCTTTACCTCCCCCTCCCCGTCTGCGCCGCCCGCATGCTATTTCCCCCCTGGCCCTTCCCCCCCGTGCTGTGAGCGTTCTCATTGCGGTTAGCCTGGTGAGTGTCTGTGCGCCCATTTTATTTTAAGCCAATTTAGGGGCACCGCAATGTAACCTATCCTGTTAGGGTCGGCCAATCTCCTGGCAGCGGGAAACCATAGGACTCTCCCTCTAGGGGCTCTTCGGATTAAAACCCGATGTGCCAGGCAACCCCCCATCAGGATACTATGTGGGTGTGCTGCGTGCGGGTGTGTGTTTAGTGCGGGGGCCGCGAGGGGATCGCGGCGTTTGCGGAGTTGCTCCGCTGTCGTGGCACCACATAGACGCCCGAGGTGCCCGTCCCTGTCCCGAGTTGACTGGAGCACCTTGCCTGGGCCGCTCCAACCAGGTAGCGCTGCGGAGTCCGTGGGACTTGCCTGGCCCTCGTTGCCGGTTTCGTGGGCAGTGGCTCCGCTGTCCGAGGCTCCAGCGGTAGTCTCCGTCTCCATTCCATAGGCGCCTCCCATTCTCCGGCGTACGCTGGCTGGGGAACAAACTCAGGGGCAGAGGGGTTTAGGTGCCGCCGCGCCCATTGCCTCCTGGCCGGGCCGGGGTCCCCTGGGGGTTTGGGCCCAGTGGGATGGCGCGAAGCTATCGGGTATGGGGGGCATGGGGGGTGCGATGATTCCAGGGTTTCAGGATACCCGAAGGGTGGGTGCCTCCCCCTCCGGGGCCGCCCTCCACGGTTTTAGTTGGCGGATATTAACCACAGTCTCTCGGCCCCTCTCCCCGCCCTAGATCAGTACTGTCCAGGGGAAGATCTGCCGCACCATGGTCCAGGGTCCACACCAGTAGGTGGTCAGCTTCCCCACCTGTCCGGCCCCTATGCGCGGGGTATGCAGCCATCCCTTAGAGCCCAACGAGTAGAAGGGGGGCTCCACACGGGGGCGGGCGCCATGCTCCTGCCACTGAGGTTCGGCCTCCCCCTGTTGGTAGGCCCGGCTACGGGCCCCTCGCAGGGTCCCCATCAGGTGCTCCACGAGCTGGCTCCCTTCCTCCGGTTGTGGTGAGAGAACGCCGAACAACAGATCTGCCGGTAGGCGAAACTCCCGACCAAACATCATTAGGAAGGGGGTCTGCCCAGCGGAGGTGTACACCGTGGTGGTGTAGGTGAACAGAGCATGTTCATTCCAATCCTGCTGATTGGCGGCTTCTATACTTTTGAGCTTCCCGGCTAAGGTCTGGTTCATGCGCTCCACCATACCATTTTCCTGGGGGTGGTATGCCGTGTTTCGGTCCTTCTGGATTCCAAACTCCTGGCACAGCGCCTGAAATAGCTCTGCCTTGAACTCACTTCCCTGGTCAGTAATGCCTCCTTCGGGCATCCCATGTTTAAGCACGTAATGCTCCACAAATGCCCAGGCGACCAAAAGGGCCGTCTCATCGGGGATGGCCACTGCCACTGGATAGTGCGTGAAATACTCTACCGCTACGAGAATGTACCGGTTGCCCTGGTGGGATCGCCGGAATGGCCCCTGTAGGTTGACCGCAACTAGCTGGTTGGCCCGGCTGATGTGGAACGGCCTTAGGGGCACCTGATACTGCGCCGACAAGCGCGGCAGCCCTGTACCGAGGCGGCCACATCTTGCGTCAGTTTGGGCCAGAGAAACTGGCGACGCAGTGTCTCCCGAGTACGCCATTCCCCATCATGGCCCCCGAGCGGGTGGTCGTGCACCAGCCGTAGTAGCTGGGACTGCACCTGGGCAGCTTCGGTTAGTTCCCCGCACCACCCCATTCTTTACACACAACCGGGCGTACAAACCACTCCAGGGTCCCTGTATGGTGATTTTTTCCTCCCTCAGGGCCGCCACCACCACCGCCAGGTCTGGGTCCCGCTGCTGGGCCTGTCGCAGCTGCTCGTCGTCCAGGCCCGGGAATGGACAGCCGACGTCCTCTTGGATCTGACCGGGCGGGGCCGAGCAGCCCGTCGGGCTCCTGGGTGTGGGCTCCGCCCCCGCCGGGCGGCCCACCGGGCCCCCGGCTCCTTCCGCAGGGACCTCTGTGGCACACACGGTACTCTCTCTCAAGGGAGGGGGGTTAGTCTCAGGGTGTTCCAGGGGTGCCATTGCCTGTCAGCAGCATCCCCCTGTGAAGCATGGGCAGGCCTCCTCAGCCCGTGTCTCGGAGCACACCGCGGGTCGCCTTGACAATGCATCCGCGTTTGCATGCGTCTGTCCAGCCCTGTACTCGATTTGCAGGTTATACTCCTGCAGCTGCGTCAGCCACCGGGCTATCTGCCCCCGTGGTTCCTTGAATATAAGGAGGAACTGCAGAGCATAATGGTCAGTGCGCACGCGACATTTCCTGCCGTACAGATATATGGCCAGAACTGCTTACACGCTAAAATTATGGCATACAGTTCCTGACGGGTCACGCAATAGTTCAGTATGGCCGCACTCAGGGTCCGGCTGGCATATGCGATGACCCGCTCCGTCCCATCCTGCACCTGGGACAATACAGCACCCTGCCTACTGCTGCAGGCGTTAGTGTCCAAAATAAAATCTGTGGAAAAATCAGGGAACGCCAGGGTGGGGATATGGATGAGGTGGTCCTTGAGGGTGGTGAAGGCCGTCTGGCAGGCCTCCGTCCACTGATAGGGGTTCTTAGGGGAAGTGAGTTGGGTGAGGGGGCATGCAATCTCACTGAATCCCTTCATAAATTGACGATAGTAAGTGGCTAGCCCCAAAAATGACCTGATCTCCATCAGGTTCCTCAGCCGTGGCCATTCCACTATGGCACATACCTTTTCCGGGTAGGTGCGCACCCCTGCCTCGCTGACGCATTGTCTGAGGTACCCAACCTCGCGCTGCGCAATATGGCACTTACGCGGCTTGAGATTGAGATGGGCTGCTCGCAGTCATTGGAACACCTCCCGTCACCTGGACCAGTGCTCAGACAGGGACCTTCTGAACACTATCACTTCATCTAGGTAAATTAGGTACTGCTCCCATTACAAGCCCCACATCACCAACTCCATCAACCGCTGGAACGTCGCAGGCACGTTAGTGAGTCTGAACGAAAGTACTAGGAACTCGAATAGTCCCATCGGGATGGTAAATGCGGTCTTTGGCCGATCCACCCCCGCCATTTCCACCTGCCAGTTCCCAGATGCTAGATTGAGGGTGGAAAAATACCGCGCCCCCACGAGGCTGTCAAAGGTGTCGTCGATGCGGGGGATAGGGAAGGCGTCGCTGAGGGTAACCGCATTCAGCTTTCGATAATCAACACAAAACCGGGTCGACCCATCCTATTTCGTCACCAGTACAAATGGGGCAGACCAGGGGCTCACTAAGGGCTGGATTATGTTATCGCGAAGTATATCCGCGACTGCCTCTTTAATCTGTGCCTGTTCGGGTACGCCCACCTGGTATGCAGGGAGTTTAATGGGTCAGGCTGCACCGGTGTCAATTTGGTTCTTAAGGAGGTCTGTCCGGTCCACTTCCGAATCATGCTCACTGAACACGTCGGCGTACTCCCACAGTAACCCTCGCAGCTGATCAGCCTCCTCCTTGGGTAAATCTTTTCAGGGTACCTGCAGTGCGTCAAGCAGGGGAACGACCTCTGCTCTGGGAGTCGGACCGACACGCCAGGCAAGATCCTGGTTGTCCAGCTGTTAGAGTGGCGAGCATGCAGGGGGTGTACTGTGGCTACCATGGTGCTTCGTCGGAGCGTTTCTGGGGTACTGTGGGGGTTAAATACCTCCTCATTGCGCACGCCGAAGCGTTGGTAGAGTTGGCGTATTAGTTCCCCCCACTGTGCTTGCGCGCTTGCGTGTAGCGCGTCTACAAAGTCGGCTGCCCACCCATCCAAATGCATATTCAGCTCTTGTAACACTTGCGCGTCCATCCAGCCGTTAATATCTTTAGTGTACGTGAGGTTCCAGGCAAACGATTTCCATGACGGAATCCCTTGCCCGGTGAATATGTATCTTACCTTAGTTTGGGGTGGGGCGCCTCTCTCCCTTGGAGGCATGGGGGGTCGTACCACCTCTGATACCAAATTATGGGGGCCAACGTCCACCCCGTCGCCCGCGTTGGGCAGGTGGAGCGCAACGTTTGCCCCCTCCACTCCATCCTCCACTCCTTCCTCCACCGCTCGCCGGGCCCCCGCCGATCGAGTGATCGGCCCCCCCACGCCGGCGCCCTCTCTGAGGGACATGGCTGATTGGCTGGCTCACCACCACCGGGGTTATCCCGCACATGCCCACGTACACCACCACAAAGCTAATGCGGAGGCGTGCATGCGCGCGCCCCTGCAGGCGCTTGCACACAAAGGCTAATGCTAAAGGGCTGTTAGAATTTGCGCGTACGTGTATGTTTTAGTACATGCGCGCCTCACACACACGCTAAAATTACCAGCACCGCGCCGAGGTTGCCCCCACACACAGATATGACACTGCACCGATCCTCTGAACTAAAGTTTATTACCAGCGCAAATACACTCTACCTGGATGGGCAATACTTTGCGAGAAGAGATTAGCCTAACTCTGCCTATGAACCCAGTCACTCAAGAATTCTACCACGTACCTCGAAGCTAGACTCACGGCGTCAAACGGATGCTGTGAGAGTCGGAGGGAGAAGGACGTGAGAAGACTTTACCTATCACCGCCTCATAGCAGCACTCGCTGGCATCACACAGATGCTGCGAGCGGTTCGAGGAGGCAGGACGGCAGGGGGTGGGTCTTGATGGCCCAGAGGTTGCAGACAACTGACCTATTCGTCCCGGGGCTCCCACCTTTATTCTCTAAACTTCAAAGGCCCAGGGGGACGTCGCGCTGCGCAGCCAATCATGTGCCTACCTTTCCATTATGCCTCGACCGATTGTCTACGTGCCCGCCCTCCCCCTTCCGGATTGAGACAGTTTGGTCGATGTTGCCATCCCGCTGAATACACCTCTGCGGGGGATCCAGGGCTTTCCCTCCCCCCTCCCCGTCTGCGCCGCCCGCATGCTATTTCTACCCTGGCCCCTCCCCCCCGTGCTGTGAACATTCTTATTGCGGTTAGCCTGGTGAGTTTCTATGCGCCTTTACAATTTTAAGCCAATTTAGGGGCACCGCAATGTAACCTGTCATGTGAGAGTCGGCCAATCTCCTGGCACCGGGAAACCGTGGGACTCTCTCTCTAGGGGCCCTTCGGATTAAAACCCGATGTGCAAGGCAACCCCCGATCAGGACACTATGTGGGTGCGCTGCGTGCGGGTGTGTGTTTAGTGCGGGGGCCGGGAGGGGATCGCAGCGTTTGCGAAGTTGCTCCGCGGTCGTGGTACCACACACACACGCACGACTGACAGCAGCCCACATCATTTTTCTCAGAGTAGAGTAACATAATTCCTCAGACTCACACAGAGCACCACAAATTTGAATGCGAGCTTTTCAGCGAAACTGCAAATGTTGGAGGTGGTGTAACCGGAGAATGTAAAGCAACGAAGATTGCAGGAGGGGGTGGGTGGGGAGGCAATGCATAATTGCATCGTTCATGCCATCGTAACGTGCTCATGCACATGCACACACCTACATAGAGACACGCTTTCACAAAAAAAAGTGCACCGGACAGACGGTACACACAACAGCACACGCACGCAAAACGTAGGTACGTGTGTATGCTTGTTGAACTTCTTTCGCACCCTACATAGCAAACCGTGATAATCTGAGGTGCGGGGGAAAGACAACAAACTAAACACAAAAAGCAATTCTAAAGAAGTGATTTTCAATATAGATTTGAAAGTAGATAGCTCCGGTCGCTTCCTAATATTGGAAGGAAGAGCATTCCAGATGGCTGCAGAAGCGCATCTGAAAGCGCACGATGCAGTAACGATTTTTGTTTGATGCTTAGAAAAGACAAATCCCCTAGTTAGCCTTTTTTATAGTATGTTGAGACAGCTGTTGTTAGCAAGCATCTAGCACAGTGCTCAAGAGAGTGATACGGTTAAAACCATGCATGGCTGGCCATTTTCCTGATCAGATTTAGTATGCATTTAAAGCTGAGAAGACCTCGGAATCTGGATCAGGTTCAAATACAATTGCCACAAATGTTCTGCTTCAACTAAGCATTGAACACATATGTAATAAAAGACTTGACCACGATCTCTGGCTCAGTGTCCTTTATTTGGTCCGTACTGCATTCCCACACGGCTGTCTCTCTTATCCTCTCAGTGCTGGTTCCGATGTCACTCCAGTCACCATCAGCAGCCCCGCTGCTGTTCTTTGTCGCTCTTGCAGCCCCCACAGCAGCTCCGCTGCTGTTACTCACTCTCAGCCCCCTTGGCTGTAATCGCTGCTGCTCACTCCGCAGCGCTGACAGCCTCGTGCTGTCTCTCTCTCTCTTCGTCGCTCCTGCGACTCTCTGCAGCCACACCGCTGCCTCTAACACACAGCCTTCCTGGCTGTACTCTGGGGTCGGCTCCCGCTCGCCGGCGGTGCCTCCCTCCTCTCGTTCGCCCTCGTGGCCTCACCCTTTTCCATTCACAACCCGACTGACTTCTCTTTCCGGTTTACCCGCTTAAGGACCCCAACCTTTCACCCACGTCACCTGGCTCCGCCTCTTCGTGACGTCACATCCGGAAGGTCGCTTTCGCCCGCATTACACCACCCTCCCCCATAGAAAAAACCCAGCCGACCTCGGCTGAACAATACCAAAGCGTAATGCGGTGAACCGACCTTCCCCCTTAAAGGACACTAAGCATGTAATATAACAACAAGAACAACAACAGCACAAAGCACAACAACGCACATCCGCATGTCGTACACGACAGCCACCCGGCCCCCAGGGTAGTGGAGATGATGTAATTCCGGGCCGCTTAAGAAAACCCCAATAATTACCCAAATAACCGCGATGGACGCCCCAGTATTTACATTTTAACAACAATATTATTTACACGTGAAAACAACAACAACAAAAAAAATTCTGCTCTTACCCACCAGCAGTCCTCCCTTGAGGACCAGCACAGACCTCAGACGTACACAGCATGTACCCACAGTCACTCTCAACAAACCAACAACCCCTAATCGCACACCCTCGCGTGGAGAGAGCCACGCTCCCCAGCGGTAACGTTTAATTTGCCGTAACCCTCACCGTGGTCGTCAACCCACGGCAACATCCATTTACCATACTCTCAGCTAGTGCCATTTCGGGGATGAGCAGCACTCGGCCATGCTCCTCCCTTACTATCCCATCAGCGATGGACACACACCAGCCTTGCCAAAAATAATGACGTTGCAACGTCAACAAAGTCTTCTGCACCCCTAAATGCAATAGTGTGTCACAATGGAGAGTTCTCATCAACTCGAATCGCAAGGACGTTGGTAGCACCACACGCCAGCTTTCCTGGAACCCTTCTCGCCACATAAGCAGACCATCTCGGAGAGCGGTTCGCGGCCCCACAGCCGTACTCGGACTCCCATTGTCCCTCATAGACCGCTTCCGCATGGACAACAACAACTCATCCATCATTTGTTCCCGAATCCAGACAGACCGCGGCAGATTCAAAACCCCGTCAGTCGGTCCCGGTTCCATCGGAGTATCCGACTTCTCGACGGCCAACGTAAGCGGCTGAGGGGGGTTTAGAATCGGCGAACACCTATGCGTCCCCGACGCACATTTACAAGGGGCGCGCCCTGGTAATCTGGAAAGTGCGTCAGCGTTCGCATGGCGCACTCCCTTTCGATGTTGAATTTGGAAGGAAAATGCCTGTAGCGTGTCCAACCAACGTGCCCACTGTCCCGATGGCTGGTCCATTTTAAGTGCATATTGCAAGGCCGCATGATCCGTACGCACAATAAAAGAACGACCGTAAAGGTACGGTCGAAATTGCCGTAGGAAAAACCAACCGCCAAAAGTTCTGTACGAGTGACACAGTAGCGTGTTTCCGCAGGCGACAAGACTCGGCTACCATACGCCACGACGCGCTCTACACCCCCTTTAGACTGTGATAATACCGCCCCATTACCTGTGTCACTCGCGTCCGTATCAAGAATGAAAGGGCGATCAAAATCGGGATAATCCAATGTCGGAGCCGTAGCCAATAGATCACGCAGACTCCGAAAGGCCACCTCTTCCGGCTGTCCCCAACAAATTTCCGTCCTTTACCCGTAAGGAGATGCAAGGGCCTCGCAATCGTCGCAAAACCCGGCACAAATCTTCGGTAATACGAGGCAAATCCCAAAACCCGCCGAACATCCCCCACGGTGGCCGGAGTCGGCCAATCCCGGACGCACGCCGTCTTTTCCGGATCCGTGGACGCCCCCTCAGCACTCACAATGTGCCCCAGATAACGGACGGACCGTTGCAGTAGGTGGCATTTCTTTGGTTTAAATTTTAAATTCGCAGAGCGCATCCTCGTGAACACTGTCTCCAGCCGTGTTAAATGTTCCTCAAATGTGCGGCTGAAGACAATGATATCGTCCAAATATATAAGACACGTCTGCCACTGCAACCCCGTCAAACGAGCTCCATCAATCTTTGAAATGCGCTTCATAGCCAAGGGAAGATCAATCCCTCGGCAAGGCCAGATATCAACGACCCCCCCACGGGGTAATGTTCTCTTATAGAGACAATAACGCCCTAACCCAAAACCCGTGAGCCCCCGGCACACCAGGTTCAGTCTGCCACCGCACAACTGAACCATGACTCCCCGAGCCATATGAGCACACGGCCCATTAGTTTAAGACATACCACGGAGGTTTCGCCTCCGGGCTGTCAGGTCAGCCATCAGCCATAGGCCGACGTGACCACCCCTCATGCATCACCCAATCAACAATGGCAGGCATAACAGATGGAATATTTGCCCCACCGAGGTTTTTCCCGCGCGCTCAAAATGGCGGCCCCCTTCGCCCAGCGCGTTCGCGCAATATCTCGCACGCACTCAAAATGGCGGCCCTTTCCGCAAAGCGCATCGACGCCATACCCCGCGTGTGCGCAAAATGGCGGCCCAACGTGCGAACACGTGGCCAGTTTTCTCCATTCGTGCACCCCAGCTTCCCTTTGCTGGGGGTCACAAATTGCTTCCCCCGTCTTATTGTAACAATCCCAACAACGATAGACGCACAGCCCCAGCTTGCTGCGCGCAGCAGTCATATCGGGGAATTTTTAACCAATATTTTACCAACCACATTGGTTACACAACCCAACTCGCAAAGCAACTCGTGGCTGCATGCGACCAACCGAATACGCGCCGCAACTTGGCGCCAATTTACGGTCCCATTAGCATTAACCCTTGAGACACCCACAACGGCGTCATCACGCACCCTCAAAGCGCGCTCTCTCTCTCACAAAGTGCCGTTACCCATAATATACACAAAATCGCGTGTACATAACATCCATACGACCAAATAATAGGGTCCCCCTCGAATTTGTTACCAATTTCCAAACAGGTACACACAATTAATAACATCCCAACCCCAATAGTCAATCAATGCATCGCACCCCATAACCGTACAGAACGGTGTAACAGCACATACAGTCAGCATATCGCGATCACACGCGCACATTTAAGCACAATAGCAAGCCGATCTGCAGGTAACCAACACACCATTAATCCAGTCGTAACATTGCAGCAACAACACAAATATTCTCTCTCTTGCAACAACCACATCGCACATAGCACCTCGCAGCACAATACACCAAAAAATATATATATATTTTCCAATTAAGCCCATCGCACAAGGTAACCCACGAGATGATACAGCGCAAGATACCCGACGCTCCCGAGTTAATAATTAACTTCGCCATCAATATAACAACTCCACACCGCAGCGCACACACACAATTTAACACTCAGCAAGCACAGCATACTCTCCGTCCATTCTCAACACACGTACACACTTTAATTGACACCGAGCAACAAGCAGATAGCGCGTTCATCGTTATTACACAGACATACCCACAGTCCGAACCGCGCTCCGCACAATCGAGTCATGAGAGAACAAAATCGGCCCCACCCGGCCCTCGAAAGATGGGTGAGGTGTGTGTAAAGGCCGGGTGCGTATCGTTACGACCCGCCCGGGGCTGCAGCAAGAAGAGGACGGCAGGGCGGCAACTTGAGTCGTCTCGCAGAACTCGTTCGGCGACTTGACTGCTCCGTTGTCACGCACCTGAGCCAGGACGGGAGAGCTCCCGCCCCAGCAGCTGTAGCGTCGTCGTCCTCTCCTCGCAGCTCCCCCTCGCAAAACAGCAGCTCACAGCAGGCTGCTCTCCCCGCGGCACCTCCAGATGGCAGCGCAAGGCTGCCTCTCCGCCGCGATGTTGAAGATGGCGGCGTCTCCCCGCCGCGGTGAAGACAAGATGGCGGCTTCCCGCCGTTTCTCCCCTGCCACGCCCAAGATGGCGTCTTCGTGCCGCGTGGCAGATGGCGCTGGCAGCGCAGGCAAGGCGTCGGCCTGCAGACCACCATCGGCTCTCCCCACTGCCGTCGTCGGCGTGGTGAGCTCACACGGTTTCGCCAGCACGATTTTCCAGGTCTCCAGCTGCGCCATCTGTCTCAATCGTAAGTCGGATGATGTAGCAGATGATGGCACAGGAATATTCTTTCTTCCGAGCCGTCTTGACAAGCCGTTTCACTTCTGACACCAGTGTAATAAAAGACTTGACCACGATCTCTGGCTCAGTGTCCTTTATTTGGTCCGTACTGCATTCCCACACGGCTGTCTCTCTTATTCTCTCAGTGCTGGTTCCGATGTCACTCCAGTCACCATCAGCAGCCCCGCTGCTGTTCTTTGTCGCTCTTGCAGCCCCCACAGCAGCTCCGCTGCTGTTACTCACTCTCAGCCCCCTTGGCTGTAATCGCTGCTGCTCACTCCGCAGCGCTGACAGCCTCGTGCTGTCTCTCTCTCTCTTCGTCGCTCCTGCGACTCTCTGCAGCCACACCGCTGCCTCTAACACACAGCCTTCCTGGCTGTACTCTCCTCTCTCTTCGTCGCTCCTGCGACTCTCTGCAGCCACACCGCTGCCTCTAACACACAGCCTTCCTGGCTGTACTCTGGGGTCGGCTCCCGCTCGCCGGCGGTGCCTCCCTCCTCTCGTTCGCCCTCGTGGCCTCACCCTTTTCCATTCACAACCCGACTGACTTCTCTTTCCGGTTTACCCGCTTAAGGACCCCAACCTTTCACCCACGTCACCTGGCTCCGCCTCTTCGTGACGTCACATCCGGAAGGTCGCTTTCGCCCGCATTACACATATATTGCATGGATTGTAAAGCAGTTAGAGAAACACTGTGCCATTTTTCCCCCACACACAAACACATCATACATATATATTCACCACTTAGTCCTATAGGCCGTCTGGGTAAGTGGTGTTGGCAAACATTTATTAGAACCAGCAGAGTACGTGCATACATATACAAAGATCTCCCATTTAGCTGTAGAGACTGTTGAAACAAATTATGTTAGCAAACACCTACTAAGGTCCCAACAGCACACACGAAGGTGGCAGAGCAAACATTGCATAAGCACTGCTGCGTTTATCATCTTACTACTCTGCTTACGTTGACTCTGCACAAAACACTCATTTTAATTTGAGTCGACCTATGCAAACATCTGCAAAGTTTGGAGACCAATTACAAACGCTCTACGCTGCTTGGCCAGCAATTGAAATTGAGCCGATAAGATCGTTATGTATTGTACCAGTAAGTTGGCAACAGTGTGCTGAACAGGCATATCAGTTGGTTAACACGTAACAACCGGGTCCGTCCCATGAACTTCCTTCCAGCAAACACATGGCACTTGACTTTGTCTCTAAATGCACCTAACCTGACTAAATTTAGGCCGGTTTTTTATCTTTTCCAAAGGGTTTCATTTCAAAAGAGGTCGAATATTATATTGGGCTCTGACTGAGATTTTTAAAAAATCAATCCGGCAACATTTCATAAACTTGTAAAACCATCGCTATGCTTCTTCGGTGGATGATGCAGTTTAGTGTGGCAGGAAAGAACAGGCCGATGGAGAAGTAGGACAGATGAGGTGGGGGCATGGAAGATGTCAAAATGTCACCCCTTGAGGAATTGTGACCAATACGCTCTCCAATGTTGTGCTGAAAAGGCTTTTATGAGAGTGCAACTGATCGTGTGCACACAGCATGCTTGAGAGCTAAGACTTATCCAAAGCCCTTTTTGGCGCAAAGGAGAGGCATTTTAGGTTCAAAGCTGATAGCTGAACTACCAGCTCGAGACTTAGTTCTGCTCTTTGATAAGAACAACAAAAACTAACATGAGATTTAAGAGAACACAAAAGACCGCCATTTCTAGCTTTTAAATTTTACAACCCAAAACACTCTCAGAGATGAACTCGAGATAATCGCAATGTAATAGCTGAAACTCAATCCTATACACATACACACGTACAAATACACGTGCTAAAGCTTGGCTTTGAACTTAATCCTCATCTTGAAGATTCCAGGGAAAAGTCAGCGACCGAGAGAAAAGTTCATGTTATGTCCAAGTCCTTTTGAACTATTGAGGACATGGCAGAAATATCTCACACTTCTCAAAAGATAACTATTATTTTGTTTTAATACATAGTGACCAACATGCAACAGCTGGCATAGTGCCGCATTTTTAATATTCAGTGTTTAATGATGAGTCAATGTGAAATGTCACCATTTTCTTTTGAGATGAAGTAAAAAAGGCAACTTTTCAAACATTTGATTGAGAGTTGAATAATCCAATACTCTCATCTCCGTCTAAATTTGTAAACTGTGTTCGTGTATAGCCTTCTACTCTTACATGTTTTGCAAATATTGACGAATTTACTAGGCAACCACTGGTAACAGACAAAGGATTTCTCCCATTTATCCTCAGCATCTCTTGCCATGCAGATCATTGAATGTCTTATTGACCCAATTTGGTTCCATATAAAGAGGAGAAATGTGGAGCATACGAATGCGATATAGTAAATGCAACAACTTAATACGAAATATATTATAATTTATAGAATGTTATCAGTCCACTGCTAGCTGTAGGCCTCCACATGCCTTTTTATAATGGGGTTTATTTGAACATACTTCACCATACTGGTCAGTATCAGTTGGTGAATACGAGCCCAGGACTATTCATGATTTAAGTTGTGCACTGTTAGCCGTGACTGCAGTTGAAATGAATAATCGTGCAGTGGGGTTAACCACTGCACCGCTGCTCTACACGATATTCAGTTTGCACATGCATCTAGTATTGCCTGTATACTGCACACATTACACAAACAACACTTTTCTTTACAGACATTTGCTTTTCATAACATCAGATAATAATAGCCCTCATTTATCCATCAAAGCCTCACTGAGTCTCAATCATCAATTTTTTTTGTGTCATACAGGTCGCAGGCAACCAGGGGAATCTAAGAAATCTTGCATGGAAGGAAATAAACATCCATAAAATCCACACAGATGAGTTACAATCCAATTTGCTGCACTGCCATCTTCTGGCCACATCACAGCCCTGCCTTACAAGTTCCAGATTTAGACGCACGCACCGCAAAGTTAATGGACTGTGAAAATGTACATGTACTGCGGGTGATTTGACCATAACTTTACCATGGTGGTCAATGCGGGGAGTATAAACCTCGTTTTCAACACCGTCTATAGCACCTACCCGCTTTTTCTTACACGTGGTGGTCACCCATTCAAGCACCATGCAGGTTCAAAGCTGCTTTGCTTTCGAGATCGACCAAGCTCAGCAGCATTTCATGGTGACCTGCTCATCGGCAATGCTTGTAATTAACATACAATTGTAATTTGCATAAATTGTAGTCGGGCCTAAATTACGAGAGGCAACAGTTTCATTCTTCAGACACGTACATGGCCTGTCATGCAAATGTATGTACGTACGTACGTTGAACTTCTTTCGCACCGTACGTAGCCAACCGTACTAATCGGAGCCCCCTCTATGCAGCCAAACAAAAGCTGCTTGGGCCTGTGGTGACTGGGCATGCAGACTACATGACTCAGCCAATGCAGCATTGCCTGACGAAGGAGCTCACTGATGGAAATGTGTCCAGATCTTTCAAGGATTTGTGAGCTCCCCACACAATCCAGCCTGATTAAACCCAGGATTGATCGTAGGCAGGCCAGCCTGAATGTTTCTAACCAGCGCAGATGTTCCACCAGAGGGTTCCACGTTTCACAAGCACAAAGGGAGGACATGACTATGGCCAAGAAGACCCAAAACTTCGTGTGGAGCGATAGACCAGGTAGCTTCCACACATCATTATGCAGCCGATGAAAAGATAATGCAGCACGACTGATTCGAGGTGAGACCTCTCCTGTCAAACAGAAACTGGTTTGACAGTTCAACATACATATATATGCATAAATCGTGTATAACCTGCTATTATGTATGGATTGGGAACGTGAAAACTGATGAGGATGAAGGAATACAAGCTCAAAAGTGTGGAAAGAAGCAGCTTTTCATTTAGCATTTGATTGATTATGGCTGATTATTGTGATTTAATTCACTTTGTCTCAAACTCTTTGTCAGCGCCATTCCTTTAAGACCGTGTACTCCATTCAGCATATGCTATATCAAAAGTCTTCAAGAGCAGAGTTAATTTTTTTCAATGATAAGTATTGGCAGTTTTGAGTTGAGTTTATGGACTGAACAGAAATTACCATGAGACATCCAACATGCAGGGCTATGAGCTTGCCAAGAAAAAAACATATTCGGACATTTGTGAGGTTTTGGGGGGGGGGGTTTGGTTTTTTATTCATATAATTTTTTCCCAGGAAGACTGCAGCTGTATGTCTGCCAGTGTTTGACGGTTACAGATGGTTATCTCTGTGCTCATTTCCTATTCACTAGCCTCTCTAATAAGGGATTTTTTTTTCAAACACACCAGCCACATCCGTCATTTCACCACTTTTTTTGTTATACACCACAGCCTGGGAAAATGCGAACATTGTACCTTTGTCTTGTAAAATGAAACACGTTTCCTGGTCCTGAAGGGACGGTGAATAAACGGAGCATCGTGCAGCCGAGGGCTCCACAAGTGGCGTTGCCAAAAGCGTATTCTGGAACAATTACTCACAGTGTCAGGCAGACTAAACAAATCAAATTCGCATCAGACACATGGCGCATGGAGGTCGAATAGACACCATGACTTCATTTGCTGGTGTCAGAGCTTCCCTTCAGGCGATGGGCGCAAACCACTGACTAAGATTATATCAGCCCTACCGACCCAGCGTGCCCCTCGTTTCCCATCTCCCCTCTGCTCAACTCTTTTTGTCACCGTTATTAAACGCCCACTTGCACCTCACGCGGCAAGAGTTTGGTACACTCCAGGGTTTGTCCTTTGTTTTAAATGGAGTTGTGTTTTTCAGCCAAAACCATGAGGGCCATTTTCTTAATTTTCACTTAGCCAAAGAGACAGGGTTTCACAACAGAGGCATTTTGAAAGCATTCCGCTCTAGTTGCACAGGCAATAGCTACTCCACAAATTCCATTGCCATTCCAGTCCAGGAGCACTGACAATTCCTCTAAAGGAGAGTATAATTTACATGTTTTATTACAGTGTTTGGCCACTTGTGGAACTAACCATGCTTCAATGGGGAAACGAGGAATTGTTGCATTCCGAGTTAATATTCTTGGGTATTTCGGAAAAGTGACGTAGATAGGTTCAAAGAAAATCACAAAAAACTACGACGTTTCGATCGATACAAAAGTGACTGCTTTAAGTCGAGATTCCGAGTCAATGTTTGCATTTCAACGTACACGTTTATATCACAGAAGTTGGCATGCATGATCTTTGTTTTGCTCTTACATATCTTGAGTTCAACTTGGCATCCTTATTTATTAAGGTCGTCTAATATGTAGTTCAATCCCATTGGAAGTCGTCATGACTATGTTGTCAGCAAATGCCAAATGGTAAATATTTGCTCCATTTACATGTATACTTTTGTTTGTTTGGACCACTTTTTGGAAAACATCTTCGATAATGCCACTGTGAATAACTTTGTCACCTTCTATGATTCCCCATCCATTCTCATCGTGGATGTTCTATGTATTTCTTAATATATATATTTTCAGCATTGAATTGTGAGAGCTTGGATTACTGCATCAATCTTTACAGGGGCAAATGTTTTCCCAGATTTTACAAAGGCCAGGCACAGTGGGAATTGAAATGCATCTGTCTTTTTTTAGATCTGATTCATAGGTTGAAAGTGGTCAAAGGCAGAGAGACCTTTCCTCCACCAAGCTCAGTTCTGTGGTGGGAAATTCTAACATTCTTAAGGCAAGAGACAGTCCTTCTGTATGTATGTTGAATTTATTTCACACCATACGTAGCCAACCGTGCAAACCGTAGGTGCTAGGGAAGGACAACAAACTAAACACAAAATTAGTGCTACCCCTTGAGGAGTAATCAGCTCTCAGTTGGGATGTACACACAAGGTTGTTTCACCAGTGCCACCCAAGCTAGATGAACCAAGGTTCAGTAGTCAAACAGAATCTATTAAAATTACAATTACACAAATAATAATTAAGTGTTTGTTCAATCCACTTTTGGATTAAGGTTTCCTCATGCCGTGTTGGTAATGGGCGTTGTTTGACCGTACTTCACCATGCTGGTTAGTTGTGGGTTTGTGAAGGGGGCGGCGGGAGCTTAGGAAAGGTTCAGATATCGGTAGCCGTGGTTGGGAATTAAATTCAGGCCACTGGGTTGATATGTGCAGTGCACAAACCACGGCACGACCACAACACCCTTAAAGTTATCCATAGTACAATGTGTGCGCGAATGTAATAAATACAAATCATATTTTGTCAACAGAAAATGTTGCTTTTATTGATAAGCACAGAATATGAATACAACATTTGATTAAATATGCCTTATCATTCCAAACATGAATAATTATGGGGCAGCAGGGTAAACAAGTGGCATTTGTACCTCACAGCAAGAAGCACCTGGGTTCAAGTCCCGAATCGGGTGCCCTTCTGTGTGGTGTTTGAATGTTGTTCAGTTTCTTCCCATACCCCCCAACAAAACCTCACACAATGGAACTGATATTGGCCAAACATCCCAATACAGTTTTTTTAGATCTGAAAATTACTGAATAGGGATTATACAGAGCAACATTGCCCCCTTTACTGGGGAACCTTGGCAGGATCCTCCAAAAAAGAAACTTTAAGACTCAGTGAGGTGGTTGTAGTAATAATAATATGATTTACACTGAGCTGAAAACAGTTGATTTAAAATAATAATAATAGTTCAATTTATAACGCGCGAAAATTTGCGGACGTAGTGGCCGCAACTCAGAGGCGTGGAGCCAAGCTCAGAGTCGCTCGAAAGCATGATTGTAGAGGTGAGTTTTTAAGTCTCTCTTGAAGGAGGCGATTGAGGTGATGCTGCGAATGTGCAGAGGGATATCGTTCCAGACTGTTGGGGCTGCCTCCGAGAAGCGGCGCATAGACATGACCATCCTGGATCTTGGTATCAAGAGGAGGTCGTGAGTCGCGCTGCGCAGGCATCTGCCGTGTGCTGAGCTGCAAGTTGTCAATAATGAAGAAAGGTACGGCGGGCAGGCGGATATGAAGGCATTGTGGCAGAGGCAGGCGGTCTTGTATGTGACCCTACTGGCGATGGGTAGCCAGTTGAGAGCACGGAAACAAGCTAGTGAGTCGAGACGGGGATGAGTGTGGGCAATGCCGATGCGTGCTAGGTTGTTTTGTAGTCTTTGAAGTTTCTTTAGGTTGCCAGCGGAGGTCCGGACTAGGACGGAGTTGCAATAGTCAAGGCGAGACCCAACTATGCAACATGCCAATGTGTTGGCAATTTCAGTAGAGATGAGAGGACGTATGTGTCTGAGAGCCTTCAGGTGAAAGTTACATGAGCTGATGATATGGTTGGTTTGACGGTCGAAGGATAAAGTTGAATCTAGGATGACACCGAGGTAGCTGAAGTGGTCGGTGAACTTGATGCTGTGACCGAAGATGTGTATGTGTGTGGGGAGTGCTGATGAATTGAGACGTTGCTTGGTACCTAACATGATGGCCACTGACTTTTTCGGATTAAGGGCTAGGTTGTGTGCAGTGAACCATTGTTGCACGGCGGTGGTACATTCCGAGAGCCTCTCGAGTCCAGATGCATTGCTAGAATCGATGGCGGTGAATAGAATCGTGTCATCCGCGTATGAGTGGTGCTTAACACCAAAGCTTGCGATGAGCCGTACGATCGGGGAAGAGTAGGCTGTGAAGAGCAGGGGACCTAGTACAGAGCCCTGGGGAACCCCGCATAATGCTGTTGTTTCAGGCGATGTGGACATGCCCACCATGACTGTACGTTTCTGCCCTTTACTGCCCACTTCTATCAGGTGTCACTGGACATATATATGATGGATAAACTCCCGAGTAATGTCATCACCTTTTGCAATATGTGGTAGTACTATAAGTTATTGTAACAGTGCAAATATTTCATCAAAGTAACAAAGTAACATTTCTTACTTCCAACTTTTACGTATGTCATTTCTTTTTACCCCAACTATCTACTCAGCAGTCATGTTTGTTAAACAATTGTGACGAGGTTGCCAGACGTTATTGGCGAAAGCAGTTTATTTAAACAAGTTACATTTTTTTAAACTATTTACGACACATTGGGAATTACCAGCCTTCAATCTTATGAGAGATGGTTTGACTTCCGCAAGGAAATCGTAATCATCATTGTTCGGATATGTCCCATTGTCACAACATGCTTAATTAGACAGAGACTGATTGATGGGAGGGACAGCAAAGATTGGACAGTTATTATTTTTCAAATGATTCTTCTTGAACTATTTGGATGCCATTGTAGCTGACTTTGCCCATCCTGCAATGTTTATTTTCCTTGCTTGGCTGTATATAACAATACCAACATTTCAGAGCTGTAAAGCTTCCTTTCCAGTGCAGGTAATGTAATAGGTCAACCAAAGCACGATTATTACCCTTCTGCAGGATCTGAGGTTCTGTGTAAATAATGGACACATAATCAATAACGCACTTTGCATCACTTATTTAAAATAAATGGTGACGCTTGTTAGGGGTCGAACTTAGGATGTTTATGTTTCAAATTTGAGTTTGTTAGCAAAGGAAGGGGTTGTTTCTACATACCTAATGTCACTTGGATGACAACAACACTTGGCCATCTGGTAGCAATAGCCCAAAAGATTGCTGCTGTGAAACGCAATTTGTTTAGTTCCGGGAATGCATGTTGAATTCAGCAGAGTTTTTTTGCGCAATTATCCTTGGCGTGGGTTAAAATTGTGTATATCCGGAGGGAGACGTTGTAGCTTACTAAGTAACGAAACCCCTATTT
Source organism: Lampetra planeri (assembly GCF_965212315.1). Lineage (NCBI taxonomy): Eukaryota > Metazoa > Chordata > Hyperoartia > Petromyzontiformes > Petromyzontidae > Lampetra > Lampetra planeri. Next base: position 5,590,060 of record NC_136107.1, on the reverse strand, counting down.
TATTTAATCTCCATATCAAAAGGTTTATTGGATGTTTTACACCTCTTGCGAGTGCCAAAAAAAAGTTTAATCAAGTAGGAGACCATTAATATTCATATATTTTTTATTGTAAAAATTGCGTAACTTTTTTTTACCCAGGAAAAGATCAGGGGGTCTCAATGCTCTTTTATCAATGAAGGTCTTGCATTGGGATGTTCGTCGAATTCCGTTTTGAGTCCAGTATTTTGTAATCAGGATTGAAATCCATATAATCTCATATATGTAATGGCGTAAAACTCAACACACCATATACAGTGGGTAGATTCGCAGCCTCGTGGTTATAGTGGCATCTACAGTTCACATCTTAGTCATGCACACAGAGCAAGTCTCCTGTGTTAACCATCAATGCCACAGGCGTGTTACCACCACACCCTGCATTTATAATCAAGATACCTGTAAAATACCATAGACTTCCCTCTAGGGCAAATATTAATGGATACCATTTTGTGGGAAGTCAATAGTGGCTACTGTTATATCCACCACTGGGTCAGGGCTGACAAGAAGGATAAGTGTTCTTCTGTGTGTGTTTAAGTATGGCGACACTTTCATGTGACTTATGTCATCCTAAGTTTTTTTTTTATAAACCACTGCCATATTGGCAATGAGACACGATACGGAGGTGCGCTGCACAATCAGTCTTTGGCAAATACGCATGGTCCTTGTCACTGGAGCAGGCCGTAAACAATATGTAATAAAGGACTCTTCAAACAGTGTAGGTCTCCGTTGTCCTTTATTCGGGTTCTTGTCTCTCTCGCCCCTACGGCGTCCTCGCTCAGACCCGCACCTCCTCCACCGTGCACCCTGCAGCCACACCGCTGCTCTGCTCCGCAGCCACACCGCTGCTCCGTCTGCAGCCACACTGCTGCTCCGCTCTGCAGCCACACTGCTGCTCTGTGTGCCCCGCACACTCTGCTAGCTCTTCATGCCCGGCTAGCTTCCACACTCCACTAGCTCTCCTCCGCTAGCTCTACTCCACTAACTCTAGCCCACTAGCTCTGCTGTGCCCACGTACACCGCTGGCCGACGGTGCCATGGCCTCCCACCACGTGGCAATCGCGCCACCCTATCGCCACTGCCCAGCGTGGCCTCCTCCTGTTACCACTGCTTCTCAACTCCCAGATCCCTTCCGGTTCTCCCCCTAAATCCTCTCTCTCTCACGTGACCCTGACTCCTCCTTTTCCTCACGTGACCCAGACTCCGCCCCCTCTTTCCTTGCTCGCATTACAAATATATAGTAAAAGTGACGTTGAATGGATGCAAGCTACTGCTTTTTGACTTTATGTAAAAGAAGAGAATTGACCTTCAACATGCAATGAAATCCGATCATGGTTCACTGTTTACACATGTATTTGCAATTTTATGGAGTCCCTACACTGTGGAATGTCCACTGCCAACTCAGGCTTGCTCATGTTGTTGAGTGTAACCCTGTACTCTGAGTATGGATAAAGATATGTCTTTTTTGCTTTGGGTGTGCTTACAAAATCTATTCATTTAAACAGAACTATAAACTATTTTATTTTAGCAGGTAAGGCCCACTGAGCTATATAGCTCTGTTTCAGAAGCGACCTGGCCACAAATGATGGCTCAACGAAGTGGCTTATCACGTGGAAATTTATATCAACCAAATACTATAAACGCATGTTTCTAAATGTGGAGGGAAAACCTGGAGGACCCGGAGAAAAATCCATGCGCCCACGGGAAGAACATGCAAAGTCCAAATATACAGGTGTCAGGGTTGGGGTGGAACCCACAACCTACTGCACACCATATTCTTGATTCTTTTGGTAAAGTCACGTAGATAGATAACAAAAATCCAAATTAAAAGCATAAAACCACGACGTTTAGATTGCAACACAAGCGGACTTCTTCAGATGGAGAGAATACCAGGCAAGGAAGATTACATCTCACCTATTCCAAAATGAATTACTGTTCCAGTAGGATGAAGTTGCCATTTACACTAACTCATTTCTTTTCATCTTACTAAATTTCTACTTTCAAAATATTATATACATAGGAATTCATCTTATCCACACAGATGTGGGAGATGAACTTCGTGGATCTTATTATCCCCGGATTATGCACAAGAAAAACGTGCAAATAGATGCAGATTAGGGGATGAAGTAGCCGTTTGACTTCACTTATCTCATTGTAATAATGGGACGTCGATTGGGGATGCAAATGGAAAAATTACTTGTATAATCGCAGAAAATTTAATTGATAGGGGATAAGATGAAGGAATATTTCTCACAGTCCATCCGTGGAGTTCTACTCAATATACCACGTCAAGGCATTTATTAAATTACCGTGCACCCGACTTGATTCTGTTATTGTTCGTGAGGCTCAATCTCGTGCAAAAATGTTGCATTTTCACCAATTGTGTTTGAGTAGCTATTCATCCCTAGGGATGGAATAAAACAAATTCTTGGATCTCCATACAGGCAGCACAAACTGCATTGTTATACTGGGCAATGACCAAGATGTGACAATTGTTTCACTCTGTGCCTTCTGGGAGCCTTAACTCTCGCTCTTAAGATTTAATAGACTAACTAAAGCATCCTAAACACGTGCAGGATATAAAACGCATTATAGTACAAATAAAATGTGCTCCTTCACCTACTGAGTCAATGCCTTGGCTCTTGGATCCAGAGTTGTTGGAGGGGGGGGTGTTTAACTATACTTTGAGCATACTTCACAATGCTGGTCAGCGCAGTTTGGTAAATGGAGCACATGTTGTATTGTGCTTGCCATAAATGAACCACAATACCTTGCTGATCTCGTCAAGGAGCATAAACCATCACGCGAACTCTGGTCATCCTCACAGCAGCGGCTTTTGGATAGCCATTGAACACAGATGCGCTTCAACAGCCATCTTCCTTCCGATATTAGGAAGCCACTAGAGCTAAGCACTTTTAAATCTAGATTGAAAACGAATTTCTTTAGAACTGATTTTTGTATTTAATGTGTGGTCCTTCCCCGCACCTCTGATTAGCACAGTTTGATATGTATGGTGCGAAAAAAGTTAAACATCTAACTTATATAATTCATTTTTTGTCTGTCCGTCCGTCCGTCCGTCCATCCGTCTGCGTACGCTCTCTACCGGGGGATTTAGCTCTCGGACCGTGAGGTTAAATTTTGCAGGTGGGCACGCCCCCGGCACCGCGGTAAACTTAGGCATTTCCGATTTTTCGTCTCTAAACTTTTAATCGGACCGATTATCGATTTAGTGCGATTTATCTTTATTTATTTATTTAACGTTTTATTTATTTATTTACTCTTGCCGGCAGGCGCGGACCACGGCGGTTGCCCCTGGCAACGGATAGCAACGCGTTCGCTGCGGGGTGGACGCCATTTTGAATTACCATTAAAAATATGTGCACGCATTAACACGCGACTCTGAGGTAAATTCATCAAAGTTTCACGTCCTCTTCACTCCCCCCCACCCCAATGTGTGCAATTACTATTATAGGGTCGGTAAATAATAAAAATATAGCGATTAGACAGTATTATTGTAGCGCGGGGGGGGGGGGGGTAACGGCCCCAGCACCCAGCCTCAGCCGGATGGGCAATCTAGGCGAGGCCGGAGGCTCTGCACGGTACTAGGCCTCGACACGCAACTCTGTCAGGCGACGAATTTGTGGTATAAACTCGATATACCCAGCGTTGCCCGGGGGAAAAATACATTTAAATCTTCTGAAAACTTTAAAACATAACATTCTAATGAAAATACAACTGTGTAATTAAAATTATAAACCTGACCGCGCCAAGAATCGATTTTCTGAATCGCGAAAAGGAATCGACGGTTGTAGATTCATTTAGAATCGCCTTATTTCCGTTTAATATAAGTTGGTTATAGAGTTGATATAAACTGCTACGAATGGGAAATATCCGGCGTTGACCGGGGCTAAAATATAATTAAAAACTCCTGCAAACTTTAAAACATAACATACGAATGAAAATAAAACTCTGTAATTAAAAATGGAAACCTCCTATGCGCCAGGAATCGATTCTTTTAATCGCGCAAAGGAATCATCGAAGGTTGTAGATTCCTTTAGGATCGCCCTTAACATGTGGGGAGGGAGAGTGGTGAGTGAGGGAGAGTGGTGAGTGAGGGAGAGTGGTGAGTGAGGGAGAGTGGTGAGTGAGGGAGAGTGGTGAGTGAGGGAGAGTGGTGAGTGAGGGAGAGTGGTGAGTGAGGGAGAGTGGTGAGTGAGGGAGAGTGGTGAGTGAGTGGTGAGTGAGTGGTGAGTGAGTGGTGAGTGAGTGGTGAGAGTGAGTGGTGAGAGTGAGTGGGGAGGGTGAGTGGTGAGGGTGAGTGGTGAGGGTGAGTGGTGAGGGTGAGGTTGAGTGGTGAGGGTGAGTGGTGATTGGTGAGGGTGAGGTTGAGTGGGGAGGGTGAGTGGCGGTTGTTAGTGGTGATTAGTGAGGGGTGAGTGGTGAGGGTGAGCGTGAGTGGTGAGGGTGAGTTTGAGTGGTGAGCAGTGAGGGTGAGTGGTGATTGGTGAGGGTGTAATTGGTGTGGATGAGTGGTGAGGGTGAGTGGTTGTTGTGAGGGTGAGTGGTTGTTGTGAGGGTGAGTGGTGAGGGTGAGTGGTAAGAGTGAGTGGTGAGGGTGAGTGACGGTTGTGAGAGGTGATTAGTGAGTGGTGAGGGTGAGTGGTGAGGGTTAGTGGTGAGCATGAGTGGTGAGGGTGAGTGTTGAGCGTGAGTGGTGAGGGTGAGTGGTGATTGTTGAGGGTGTGATTGGTGAGGATGAGTGGTGACTAGTGAGGGTGAGTGGTGAGGGTGAGTGGTGAGTGGTGAGGGTGAGTGGCGGTTGTGAGTGGTGATTAGTGAGGGGTGAGTGGTGAGGGTGAGCGTGAGTGGTTAGGGTGAGTGGTGAGGGTGAGCGGTGAGGGTGAGCAGTGAGGGTGAGTGGTGATTGGTGAGGGTGTGATTGGTGAGGATGAGTGGTCAGGGTGAGTGGTGAGGGTGAGTGGTGAGCGGTGAGGGTGAGTGTTGAGGGTGAGTGGTGAGTGGTTAGGGTGAGTAGTGAGGGTGAGTGGTGAGCATGAGTGGTGAGTGGTGAGGGAGAGTGGTGAGGGAGAGTGGTGAGGGAGAGTGGTGAGGGAGAGTAGTGAGTGGTGAGGGTGAGTGGTGAGTGGTGAGGGAGAGTGGTGAGGGAGAGTGGTGAGGGAGAGTGGTGAGGGAGAGTGGTGAGGGAGAGGGGTGAGGGTGAGTAGTGAGTGGTGAGGGTGAGTGGTAAGTGGTGAGGTTGAGTGGTGATTGGTGAGGGTGAGTGGTGAGGGTGAGTGGGGAGGGTGAGTGGCGGTTGTTAGTGGTGATTAGTGAGGGGTAAGTGGTGAGGGTGAGCGTGAGTGGTGAGGTTGAGTGGTGAGCAGTGAGGGTGAGTGGTGATTGGTGAGGATGAGTGGTGAGGGTGAGTAGTGAGGGTGAGTGGTTGTTGTGAGGGTGAGTGGTTGTTGTGAGGGTGCGTGGTGAGGGTGAGTGGTAAGAGTGAGTGGTGAGGGTGAGTGACGGTTGTGAGAGGTGATTAGTGAGTGGTGAGGGTGAGTGGTGAGGGTTTGTGGTGAGGGTGAGTGGCGGTTGTGAGTGGTGATTAGTGAGGGGTGAGTGGTGAGGGTGAGCGTGAGTGGTGAGGGTGAGTGGTAAGGGTGAGCGGTGAGGGTGAGCAGTGAGGGTGAGTGGTGATTGGTGAGGATGTGATTGGTGAGGATGAGTGGTGAGTGGTCAGGGTGAGTGGTGAGCGGTGAGGGTGAGTGTTGAGGGTGAGTGGTGAGCGGTGAGGGTGAGTGTTGAGGGTGAGTGGTGAGTAGTGAGGGTGAGTGGTGAGCGTGACTGGTGAGTGGTGAGGGAGAGTGGTGAGGGAAAGTGGTGAGGGTGAATGGTGAGGGTGAGTGGTGAGGGTGAATGGTGAGGGTGAGTGGTGAGGGTGAGTGGTGATTGGTGAGGGTGAGTGGTGAGAGTGAGTGGGGAGGGTAAGTGGCAGTTGTGAGTGGTGATTAGTGAGAGGTGAGTGGTGAGGGTGAGCGTGAGTGGTGAGGGTGAGGTTGAGTGGTGAGCGGTGAGGGTGAGCAGTGAGGGTGAGTGGTGATTGGTGAGGGTGCGAATGGTGAGGATGAGTAGTGAGGGTGAGTGGTTGTTGTGAGGGTGAGTGGTGAGGGTGAGTGATGAGGGTGAGTGGTAAGAGTGAGTGGTGAGGGTGAGTGATGGTTGTGAGAGGTGATTAGTGAGTGGTGAGGGTGAGTGGTGAGGGTTAGTGGTGAGCATGAGTGGTGAGGGTGAGTGTTGAGCGTGAGTGGTGAGGGTGAGTGGTGATTGTTGAGGGTGTGATTGGTGAGGATGAGTGGTGAGTGGTCAGGGTGAGTGGTGAGGGTGAGTGGTGAGGGTGAGTGGTGAGAGGTGAGGGTGAGTGTTGAGGGTGAGTGGTGAGTAGTAAGGGTGAGTGGTGAGCGTGACTGGTGAGTGGTGAGGGAGAGTGGTGAGGGAGAGTGGTGAGGGTGAATGGTGAGGGTGAGTGGTGAGTGGTGAGGGTGAGTGGCAAGTTGTGAGGGTGAGTGGTGATTGGTGAGGGTGTGATTGGTGAGGATTAGTGGTGAGTGGTGAGGGTGAGTAGTGAGGGTGAGTGCTGAGCGGTGAGGGTGAGTGGTTGTTGTGAGGGTGAGTGGTGAGAGTGAGTGGTGAGGGTGAGTTGTGAGGGTGAGTGGTGATTGTTGAGGGTGTGATTGGTGAGGATGAGTGGTGAGTAGTGAGGGTGAGTGGTGACGGTGAGTGGTGAGGGTGAGTGTTGAGGGTGAGTGGTGAGTGGTGAGGGTTAGTGGCGGTTATGAGTGGTGATTAGTGAGGGGTGAGTGGTGAGGGTGAGCGTGAGTGGTGAGGGTGAGCAGTGCGGGTGAGTGGTGATTGGTGAGGGTGTGATTGGTGAGGATGAGTGGTGAGTGGTCAGGGTGAGTGGTGAGGGTGAGTGGTTGTTGTGAGGGTGAGTGGTGAGGATGAGTGGTGAGGGTGAGTGGCGGTTGTGAGTGGTGATGGGTGAGTGGTGAGCGGTGAGGGGTGAGTGGTGAGGGTGAGTGGTGAGGGTGAGTGGTGAGGGTGAGTGCTGAGTGGTGAGGGTGAGTGGTGAGAGAGTGGTTAGTTTTGAGGGTGAGTGGTGAGGTTGAGTGGTGAGGGTTAGTGGAGAGTGGTGAGTGGTGATTGGTCGGTGGTGATTTGTGAGGATGAATGGTGAGTAGTGAGGGTGAAGTTGAGTGGTGAGGGTGAGTGGTGGTTGTGACGGTGAGTGGTGAGGGTGAGTGGTGAGGCTGAATGGTGAGGGTGAATGGTGAGAGTGAGTGGTGAGTGGTGAGGGAGAGTGGTGAGTGAGAGTGGTGAGGGTTAGTGGTGAGGGTTAGTGGTGAGAGTGAGTGGTGAGGGTGAGTGGTGATTGGTGAGTGGTGAGGGTGAGTGGTGAGGGTGAGTGGTGAGGGTGAGTGGTGAGGTAGATTGGTGAGGGAGGTTGGTGAGTGGTGAGTTGTGAGGGTGAATGGTGAATAGTGAGTGGGAGTGGTGAGTGGTGAGGATGAGTGGTAAGGGTGAGTTGTGAGTGGTGAATGGTGAGGGTGAATGATGAGTACAGTCAATATGCACTGCTGTTATCATACCAGGTACCACCACCAGAATATGTACTCCTCTCATCATAGCAGATACCACCACAGCAGTATGCACTGCTGTAATCATAGCAGGTTCCACCACAATATGCACTGCTGTCATCATAACAGGTACCAACACAGCAGTATGCACTGCTGTAGTGATAGCAGGTACGACCTCAGTCGGTATACACTGCTGTAGCGATAGTAGATACTGCTATCGAGTTGGTAGATACCGCTATAGTAAATACTAAAACAGTCAGTATATACTGCTACAGTCAGTCAATACTGCTACAGTCAGTATATACTACTATACAGTCAGTACATACTACCACGGTGAGTAGCTACTAGAGTCAGTAGATACTATTATAGAGTGAGTAGATACTGCTATAGATTTTGTAGTTACTACTATAGTCAGTGGATACAACTATAGAGTCAGCAGATACTATACAGTTAGTCGTTACGAGTATATAGTCGATAGATACTACTGTAGGCCCAGTAAATACTACTATGGTCAGTAGTTATTACAGTCACTAAATACTACTACACAGTCAGTAGCTACTACTGGCTCAGTAGATACTACGGTACAGTCAGTAGATACTACTACAGAGTCAATAGATACCACTTCCTCTGTTGTATGTAAGGTGTTGTTAGTATATATACCTACGAGGGGTAAAGATATTTTTTGAGGGGGGGGGGGGGTAGACCGCAATTTTCGGAAACCTTTTGACTATTTACCCCACACTTTCTACAACTTTTTGGACTTGTGAAAGCCTCTTATATATTTGTTGGTGGAGAAATGTACAAACAGCCCACCGGGCTTTGACAATACCTTAGTATCTGTGTATATATATGTAAGGTTTTTAAGAAATATATTTTTCACCCGGGCAAAGCCGGGTACTTCCGCTAGTATATACATACAAGGCTCACAAGCTTCATTGCCAAATCAACATAAATGAAGTGCAAATTAAAATAATTTTACATATCCAGTCATTGCAGACGATACACAGACCATTACCTCACTACACTTGAGAAGTCATTGGTGGATTCCTAGATAAAAATAAAGAATGTGAGTTGGGAATATTTCAGTTTTTTTTACTTTAAACAGTTGCCTTATGTGATATCGGGAACATTTCTAAGTAGGAACGCAAAGAGCACACATTTCTAAATATAGCAAGATTTTAAAGAGGTCAGAAACTATTAAATTTAGAAAAAAACATTTGTAAAGCTAACTTTTGTAACATTGTTCCTTGTAAAATAATGAATGTAACACTTTTGGTGCTTTATTGAAACGCATATCCAACTTCAAATGAAAGGGATTTTTTTTTCTCAATTAAAAGTGTACTCCATTTTAAATAATAACAGACCATTCTCTGATCCTAAAATAGCAGCGACTTGCATCTGGCATGTCCTCCCACTTACACAATGCAGTCTTGAAGTCAAGCCAAGTCCTACAAAAATTCAAAACAGTGCATTTTATGATGGAAAATCAAAACAAGGCCCTTTCAAAAGGGTCAGATTAATGGCCACATGTATACAATTTATATAAAATAAAGAATCTATCTAGATGTTTAAAAGTGTCCCTGTTATTTCTGGGGCAGTCATAAAATGAATAAAGTGTTCTAGTCTATACAGCACAAAAATGCAATACCATCATTACATTTTGAACCAAACACTGCAGAAGGTGTTCTAAATCGGATACTTCTGACATTGATGGAAACCCGTTGTCACATGAGCCTGGCCTGGAGTTTTCTTGTACAGAATTTTGGGGGGTTAAAATGCTCAAACTAATATGTGTGTGTGGTTTGGTCATGTAGCATACCTGTCCAGCCACCACATATCCAACTAATTATTGTTCAGCTGGATCATACGGGACTAGGTGAACATGGCATGGTCTGAAAAAGAGAAAACTAATGTGGTGCAAGAGGACCAGCTGTGGAGTGGATTTGCCAATTTGCCAATGGTACCAATAATGTCAAGATCAGTCTCTGTTAAGGGGGCTTGTGATAGTTCCTCCTCAGTGGTTGGTACCAGGTATCCCCCAGCAACAATGAAAGGCAGAAGAAGGCAGCAAATTGGTGCAGTGGGGAGTGCAGGTGGTGTAGCTGCCAGTATCCCTGGATTGTTAACCGATAACATCTTGGTCTGTCCCATGGCCTCCTGCTAGAAAGACTTCACGAGCCCACAAAGTCTGTGAATGCTTCCTAGCATGGCACAAGCACTGTGGTAACTTTATCCCCACTCTGTGTTGATAATATTAAAATTTAATATAATATAGCATTCGTGCAAACTACATCTTAAAATGCTGAACGTCGCAAACCATATTCACATCAAAAATGGTACGAGACAGAAAATGAAGGCAATCAAGAGTATGGAGGTGAACATAAAATGTACCACTACAGAGATTAAAAAAAGACACGACACATGGTGGGGTAACATTATACACCTAAACTCCTGACATCAACGAAAGTTAAAATAATAATAATTATTGTAATCTTAATTTCAATGACAGTTTGATCTTGTACACAATGCTATTTGTACGTGTGTTGTGTCTGTGTGTACGTGTGTATATGCATGAGTGGGGAGCGGTGGCTAACACTACGCATTATGTATGTGTAATAAACGACTGGACCACGATGTCTGGCTCAGTGTCCTTTATTCGGTTCGTGCTGTACACCCACACGGCTGTCTTTACTCTGTAGCTTCTCCACGGTGCTGACTCCAATGTCGGCCCGATCCACAACAGCAGCTCCGCTGCTGTTTCTCTCACACAGCCCCCCTTGGCTGTACTCGCTGCAACTCCTCTCCCTCCGCAGCTCTGACAGCCTCTTGCTGTCTCTCTCTCTCCGCAGCTCCTCCTGGCAGCCACACCGCTGCCTCTAACACGCAGCCCTCTCTCTCTCTCTCTCCGCAGCTCCTCCTGGCAGCCACACCGCTGCCTCTAACACGCAGCCCTTCTGGCTGTCTCCTCTCCCTCCTGCACACCACTCCGCAGTTTCCTCTTATCTTCGGGGTTGGCTCCCGATGGCCGTCGGCGCCCCCCCCTCTCCACACTCGCCCGCGTGGCCTCACTCTTTTCCGCTCACACCCCGACTGCCTTCCCCTTCCGGTTTACCCGCTTAAGGACCCGAACCTTCCCCCCACGTCACATGACTCCACCCCCCGTGACGTCACATCCGGAAGGTCGCTTACGCCCGCATTACACCACCCTCCCCCGTAGAAAAATCCCAGCCGACCTCGGCTGACCAATAGCAAATCGTAATGCGGCGAACCGAGCTTCCCCCCCTAAAGGACACTAAGCATACAATGTAACAGCAAGAACAACAACAACAACGCAATTAACATCAACGAACGTACAAAAAGCATGCAATAAATACAACTGTAAGAAAAAAATAACAAGACAACAACAATCAACGAAACGTAAGCGATTTGGAACGTGTGCGGGTCGCCGGCCCGTCCCGGACGGTCGGCGGCCCACTCGCAGAACGGGAACGCGATGAAAGTCGAGGAATGACAGGGGGTAATCCCCCTGTCGCAGCTGGAAGTCCACCGCCGTCCCGTGTCTCTAAAGAGTTAGTCTTGGGCTTGTCCTGTGACCGTGCCCGCAGCTGGGTCGGAAGGGCTGCAGGGCTCGAAGGTCCCGCAGACCTGGCAGGCGCCCTCCGAGCAGGGCCCCTCGTCCCCCGCAATGTCACGGCCGGCCTGTCTGGAACAGGTACGACAGGCGCTCTAGCAAGATCAATGGACGCAGGCAGGGGAGAGTCAGCAGCAACAGACCCCGGCAAGGCAACATTGGGGGATGACGCATCATGTAAGGGAGCAACATATGGTTTCAAGCGCGACGTATGCACAACCCAGCGACGAGACCCAATCTGGACGCGTGCTGACTGTGGGTTGGGAACCGCAATGAGGCGTACGGGACCATGCCAGGGTTTGTGCAATTTCGGCGAGGTCCCCGGACGTACCTGTGGACAATGAAGCCAGGCTAGGTCCCCAACCTTCCAAGGGCACTCCCCCTCAGACCGTCGCGCATATCGCTCGTTCCGGGCCTGGGCTTTGGCCGTAGCCACGCGGGCATTCTCCCGCGCCTCCGTGACTCGGCGAACCGTGTCCTGAATGTATTCAGGAAGTGGTTTACGAGGTCCCTTCACCCCAGTTCCCAATTGCACATCCACCGGCGGCACGTTTTCCCGACCATACATAAGGTAAAACGGCGAATATCCTGTAGCCGCATGAGGCGTCATCCTGTACGCCGAAAGCACCCCGGGGATGTGCAGATCCCAATCTGATTGTTGTTCACTCACGGTATGGCAAAGCATGGCAGACAATGTCCTGTTCAGCCGTTCAACCATACCATCCGTCTGCGGATGGTATGGGGATGTCCGTACTTTCTTAGTCCCAAGGCCCGCGCACACTTCCGCCAATAATTTAGAAGAGAAATTCCTGCCCTGGTCCGTGAGGAGTCTCTCAGGCGCCCCCTTATCCATAATATACCCAAACAAAAAGGCGTCGGTAATGGCCGCGGCCGACTGATCGGGCAACGGCCAGGCCATCAGCCAACGGGAGAGGTACTCAACCCCTACCAGCAAATATTTATTACCCCTCGCCGATGGTGGAAAAGGTCCCAATATGTCCAGTGCCACCAATTCATTGACTCGAAACACCTGAATCGACTGGAGAGGCGGCACGTAAGGATGTTTCGGCGGCTTACGTCGTGCACACGCAGGGCACGCGCGCACGTGCCCTACGACATCTGTCGCCATGCCATGCCAAAAATAATGACGTTGCAACGTCAACAAGGTCTTCTGCACCCCTAAATGTAAGAGAGTGTCACAATGGAGGGTTCTAATCAACTCGAATCGCAAGGAAGTTGGTACCACCAGGCGCCAACGTTCCTGGAACCCCTCCCGCCACATAAGCAGACCATCTCGGAGAGCGGTTTGCGGCCCCACAGCCGTACTCGGACTCCCATTGTCCTTAGCAGACCGCTTCCGCAAGGACACCAATGACTCATCCATCATCTGTTCCCGGATCCAGACAGACCGCGGCAGATTCAAAACCCCGTCAGCCGGTCCCGGTTCCATCGGAGTGTCCGACTTCTCGACGGCCAACGTAAGCGGCTGAGGGGGGTTTGGAATCGGCGAACACCTATGTGTCCCCGACTCACATTTACAAGGGGCGCGCCGCGGTAATCTGGAAAGTGCGTCAGCGTTCGCATGGCGCACTCCCTTCCGATGTTGAATTTGGAAGGAAAATTCCTGTAGCGTGTCCAACCAACGTGCCAACTGTCCGGATGGCTGGTCAATTTTAAGGGCATATTGCAAGGCCGCATGATCCGTACGCACAATAAAAGAACGACCGTAGAGGTATGGTCGAAATTGCCGTAGGAAAAAAACAACCGCCAATAGTTCTCTGCGAGTGACACAGTAGCGGGTTTCCGCAGGAGACAAGACTCGGCTACCATACGCCACGACACGCTCTACACCCCCTTTAGACTGTGATAACACCGCCCCAATACCTGTGTCACTCGCGTCCGTATCAAGAATGAATGGGTGATCGAAATCGGGATAATCCAATGTTGGGGCCGTGGCCAATAGATCACGCAGACTCCGAAAGGCCGCCTCCTCCGGCTGTCCCCAAACAAACTTCCGTCCTTTACCCGTAAGGAGATGCAAGGGCCTCGCAATCGTCGCAAACCCCGGCACAAATCTTCGGTAATACGAGGCAAATCCCAAAAACCGCCGAACATCCCCCACGGTGGCCGGAGTCGGCCAATCCCGGACGCACGCCGTCTTTTCCGGATCCATGGACACTCCCTCAGCACTCACAATGTGCCCCAAATAGCGGACGGACCGTTGCAGTAGGTGACATTTCTTTGGTTTGAATTTCAATTTGGCAGAACGCATCCTCGTGAACACTGTCTCCAGCCACGTCAAATGTTCATCAAATGTGCGGCTGAAGACAATGATATCGTCCAAATATATAAGACATGTCTCCCACTGCAACCCCGTCAAAACGAGCTCCATCAATCTTTGAAATGTAGCAGGGGCCGCATTCAATCCCATCGGGAGACAGTTGAATTGAAATAACCCCTGCGGCGTACGGAATGCGGTTTTCTCCCGTGAGGACTCGTCAAGGGGAAGCTGCCAAAATCCCGAAGAGAGGTCCAGTGTGGAAAAGAACTTAGCCCCCGACAATGCGTCGAGGGAGTCATCCATACGCGGCAGGGGGTACGCATCTGCCACCGATATCTTATTCAATTTGCGGAAATCAACACAAAATCGCAATTTGCCATCCTTCTTCTTAACCAAGACGACTGGAGCGCCCCATGGGCTGTTAGATGGCGATATAATGTCCGCAGCCAACATGTCTTCCACTGCCCCCCGTACGTGTTCTCGCTCCGCAGGACTCATCCGATGCGAATTTAATCGAATAGGGGCAGCATCGCCCGTCTCAATGTGATGGTAAAGCAACGAAGTGCGGCCCAAATCCAAATCATCGGAGCTGAACACATCGGAATATGTCAACAACAATTTACGCAGCGCACCACGTTGCTCCATGGACAGGGAAGAATTTTCGTCACATAAATGAGCAACCCAACGATCATCCGAACTCCTTGGCTCGGAAACCCCAGCAACAACTCCCCGGCTATGTGGACAATCATGGGTCGCAAACGCCGTAGTGGCATGTGCCACAACCGTACCGGCCGGGACACGGACGTTTTCTCCCCCCGCATTAAGCACCTGTAAAAACGGTAATTGATCCGGCCGGACGATGGTCTGTGCCCCCACTAACGCCAACCCGGTTGTTATCGCGGCGGACGGTGACAACAAGACCCCTACTGCTCCTAGCCGATCAGGCAGGGGCTTCCGATACCGCAAGGGTATAAGCATCTGTGTACCAGGTGGGATGTCCACAGATGCGACGGACAGCGCCTGCACTTGTACGGCCGAAGCAGGTCGCCCCCAGGGCGACGGCAGAAACGAGATTTGACGGCCCCCCGGCAGTTCAATACAATTCTCATTGATTTTGATCAAAATGGGCATCTTAGCCAAAAAATCGGTGCCTAACAAACAAGGAACCGCCAAAGATCTCGATATCAACACAACACCCGAGGCCGACACATCCCCAATAGATATCTTAGCATCCACCTGACCCACAATACCCATGCTACCCCCGTTCGCAGCGACGCACGACCCATAAACCGGACGCACAGCCCCCGGCGGGATGCCCAACAGATGAAAAATGACATCCGAAATAATAGTCGCAGACGCGCCGGAGTCGACCAAAATGCGTACGTCCACCCCTTGTATAGACCCCGGTACAGTGGACGAGCCCGTAGCGGCCGCGACGACTCTCCGTGCCAACTTGCGCCATTGCGTGACCGAGCGACAAGGCCCCGTCGAAGGGCATGCTTTAACCACAACGTTAGGATGGCGCAACGACGGTGATGGGTGAGGTGTAAAGCCTTGCCGAGTGTCTGGTGCGTGCCGACATGCCTGTTTCGGAGGATCTTTAGCCGACTTGACCGGTGCCGAGGCCTCCTGCTGCGGCGGAGCCGGGAAGCGGGCCCAGCAGTCTCTGGCGTAGTGGCCCCTACGCCCGCAGCGGAAACATTCGGCCTCGTTGCGCCGAAGCGCAGGCCTCGCCTCCTGACGGCCCCGTTCTGGTAGCGCCGCGCGCGGTCTCGGCCCGCCGCGTCCCGTCCATGGAGCGGAGGCGGCCGTCAGTTGTTGAGGGCCCCGGTCATCCGGAACATAGACAGCCTGCGCAGGGTTCCACCCCAGCGCATCCCCTTCTTTGACGGGCCCCCCCGTCCACGCCGTCACTTGTTTCCAGCGACGGAGGTTGAATTGCGCATCGAGACACTTAGCAGCCGTCCGGGAAGTTAGCTTCTCATGCCCACACACAGGCATGGGGATCCCTAGATCCCGAGACAGCTCCAACATTTTCCCTAATATGAGAGGCTCGAGCAGGTCCTGTGGCGTCTCAGGATAAGCTGCCATGGCCAGCTCCAGCACCGCACCCCTGAACGCCACGGGCGATTCCTCTGGTGCTCGTTGTCGTTGAGCGAATCGCCGATGCGCATCATCTGGTGGCTCATAAGCATCGGCCATTTCTTGAAAAACACCACATAAAGTTGCCTTCTTATCGGTCGTTATGGAACGGAAGAATCGGACAGATTCGTCGTCCAGGAGAGTCGGCAACACCTCCAAAGCCTCCGCATCGGTCCATCTTGCTGTGCGTACCGCCGCCAAGAAGCGGCAGGCGAACGCGCTCCAGTCCCCACCGACGGAAAATTCTTTAACCGTTGTAAGGTGGCGACTCCGACTCCTCTTCCCGCCGTCTTCCAATGGTGGTGGTTGTGATGGCAAATTCAAAATGGCGTCGGCCCGCGGCGTGGCCAAGATGGCGGTTTGGCGCCACGGAGCGCGCAAAATGGCGGCCTCTTGCCGCGTGGGCAATGGCGGCGGCAGGACAGGCAACGTGGCGGCCCGCGGAGCACCAATTGCATCATCCATCGTCCCTGGCGCGACGAGATGGCATAGATGCGCCAGGACGTCCTTAAGTGCCTCCAGTTGTACCGCCATCGCTTGCCATTGTTGATCCGCGTCTGATGATGTCGACGGACCCGCCACCGCGCCAACATCCTCCACTCCCGTTCCCGTGGTCGCCTCAGCCGGGCTCTCCTCCACCACCCCAACAGGATCCGTGGTTGGAGGGAGTTCGTCGTCGTCGGACGAAGAAGCCGATGCAGGCGCCGGATTAACTTTCTTCCTCACTTGTTTCGACATGCCGTTGCACTTCCGACACCAGTGTAATAAACGACTGGACCACGATGTCTGGCTCAGTGTCCTTTATTCGGTTCGTGCTGTACACCCACACGGCTGTCTTTACTCTGTAGCTTCTCCACGGTGCTGACTCCAATGTCGGCCCGATCCACAACAGCAGCTCCGCTGCTGTTTCTCTCACACAGCCCCCCTTGGCTGTACTCGCTGCAACTCCTCTCCCTCCGCAGCTCTGACAGCCTCTTGCTGTCTCTCTCTCTCTCCGCAGCTCCTCCTGGCAGCCACACCGCTGCCTCTAACACGCAGCCCTCTCTCTCTCTCTCTCTCCGCAGCTCCTCCTGGCAGCCACACCGCTGCCTCTAACACGCAGCCCTTCTGGCTGTCTCCTCTCCCTCCTGCACACCACTCCGCAGTTTCCTCTTATCTTCGGGGTTGGCTCCCGATGGCCGTCGGCGCCCCCCCCTCTCCACACTCGCCCGCGTGGCCTCACTCTTTTCCGCTCACACCCCGACTGCCTTCCCCTTCCGGTTTACCCGCTTAAGGACCCGAACCTTCCCCCCACGTCACATGACTCCACCCCCCGTGACGTCACATCCGGAAGGTCGCTTACGCCCGCATTACATATGTATGTTGAACTTCGCACCTTATGTTGCCAACCGTCCTTATCGGAGGTGTGGGAGGAAAGGACACCAAACATGAGCATGGTGACTCAGGTTTAATTCCAGGCCACAGTAAACATAAGTGACGATTATCCGAATATGTATTGGGTCTCCACTGGGTCATCTCAGTCTTCAATGAGCACCTGGTGCAGTGGAGAGACAAAGTTGGCCAGGCATGGTGCTCATCACACCACTGTGCCAGCTTTCATGCATGGTAATAGCACTTGCCCCAAAAGTTTAATAAGGCCACTGTACATGGGCGATATATGTCTTTCTGTGTGCAATTGGGGGTGATGAGTGGATGATTCTATATATAGTAGGTTAAGAAATTAGTGTATGTTTATAAGTAAAGCTTAGTTGACCAAAGTAATAATCTGTTTGTATTGATCCAGAATCAATTACTCTTTAAATGATATTGCATTACATTTATATGCCTTTCATTTTAGAGCACCTTTGTAAGTGTAAATACCCTATGTCTCGTGTTTCTAAACTAGCCCAATATAAGTGTCTTTTTTCTTTGTTAGTCTATGGGCCCTGCAAAAGTCTACAGGTCAGATTTAGTCTGCTTGAGTTTTCCAATGACAAAAGGGTTGCGATGTGTAATACCCACCAGATGCGAAGACTTGGATGCTGATATATTGCATTATAATTAGATAAGAGCACAGGCCATCTGTTTTAATGACTTGGGCATACAGGACTACGGAAATAGAATAAGAGTATAACCTTAATGCGATAGCAAAAGTGAATCTGGAAAGTAAACGAGCAAGCGGTGCAGGGTGGACACTTTGACACATCAAATTTGAGCATTTCCAAAGGCCATAGACCAATGAGAAGACCGAAAGCCAGATGATGGGAACCTGTAAGGGTGACCTCAGAGTTCCAGCTATAGACCACATAACAGCTGTGGAATCTAGCAGAAAAAGGAGGTTATGGTGACGTCTCGTGGCATCAGTGTTATGGGTCATGATGACCTTTTGACTTGACGTTCTCTTTTCAATGAAGGGCCGCTTCAAGATGTCTTTACATTGTGTGACATACACTTATTTTACCATCAATCACACTGTGTTCAACTGACAATTATGTCAAATAATGCTCGCGTAAAATCCATATGCCATAAACCCATCTCGTAATAACAGTGCTCAGAATAATATTTTCTCACTTTAAAAAAGCCATGCTTTAGGGCCAGACTTAAAATCAGACATGCAAGTCAAATCTCTTCTTAAAAACGGAGCAAAATTAGTAAAAGCTAAACAGATTGTATTGCCACCAAAAGACAAGAATCTTGTAATTGCGCTGAGAAGGCAATGATAGAATTTGTATAAAATAATAAGCTTGGTCAGGTATACAGGTGTGAGTGCACGAACTTTCTTGAACAAAATCACAAGAAAAAATGTATCCGGGCTTTTTACCAAAAGCCAATATAAGATTTTAATTAAAATATAGATACATTGTCATGCTAACAATCTTCAACCTGTAACTCACGAGAGGAACTCTTCTTAACAGAAAAAGTGTGCAGGCCAGAAACCATAAGTTTCAAACAACACACACAGCCTCGTGACTTATACAACAAAACCACAGCAGTTCCTGAAGAACTGCGAGTGGTTTTGGTCACCATCAAAATAAATCATAGCAATTGTGACTGATTGATAGGCAGCAGCGAGACAGAGATAGACAACTGTAGATATATACAACTGTATATACAACTGTAGATATACAACTTTAGTATACAAAATAATCCCTCGCCAATTCCAAATTCTTCATAATAGCGCACATTTCTCTCCTTTTACAGCATCTTGTGGTGCAGCTGCATTTCAAGATACTTGAGAAAGTCAAATTTTATCAAGTTCAGAGCCACTGGCAGCTGCTATCGGGGGCATAAAAAATAGGGGGGGGGGTAATGATCACGATTGTTGCACGTATTAGAATGGATCCTGCTAATGCACTGGATAGAGAGCCAAGTCGCCAGCTACGAGGCTCGCTCTGTCGACACGGTGTGAAAGCTACAGAGAAGAGGTGGCTGGGTGGCTCAGGGAGCGAGCTGTTGGAGCAGCGGGCCAGCACCGTTGAGTTCCCTGGGCTCGAGTCCAGATGGATTCTCGTGATTAGTTGATGTTCTCAGAATGGTGAGCAATGGCTGCACACACAAAAAAGCCACGATATAATATATTTGGTTTTTCACTTAAGTAGCAATGTTTTGCAGCTCTGAGGACTATCATGTTGGATGAATGACAACTCAATAAACATGTAACGATAATAAATCAGTGCAATTTTTTACTTTCTGTAAAATAGGTCAACTGAAGTGCAGTGGGAAAGAGCTCCATGATATATATTTTAAAGCCATCCCTTGATGGGACATTGAGCGTGCTGGCTATGAATTCATTCAGGAACAAAATGTTGCTTCAAGCTTCGATTGCAATTAATGTAATGAACATGCAATCCAAAACACAGGGGAAAACGTTGAGGAGAGAAACACATGCTTCTCGTTGCAAGTGTAGTAAGTATTCAGGAGGCTTTGACGACGGAGTCGGAGGCACACTTATTTATTAACACCAACTTGTGCACAGTAACGGGTACACACAGCACTTAGAGGGGTATCGTCCCCTTCACTCGTCTAACAGGGAGACGCAACATCTAACCCCACTAACCTACGCCCGAGTCCTCCACTACGGAGCTAGGGGAGGCTACCTATCCCAGCCCTGGTCAAGCTGGGATCCCGGCACCCTGAGTCTCCAGACCGACTCTTATAAGAACGTCAGTCTGGGCTCTCGGGGCCACGCCACCGGCTTGCCCTGGTCGGTCCTGACAAGGACAGCGAGCAAGGGGAGCTCCGGGGCCTATTCTAGCTGGTCTTCGCTCTTCGCTGGTTTAAGCTAATACTCGACCTCGAGCCCTCCGGCTCACCACCTTTTATAGCACTCGGCCCCCGGGAGGGGCCCGTGGGGGATGTAGGTGCGGACGTCGGTGCGAGCACCTCCTTCGTGTACAGCCCTAACCCCGCCCCTTGTGTTTGTTTCCCATCCGTACCCATACATCTACACAATTACACCTCTACACAAGCATGAGCAATGTGCACCCTGTATGCTCTGAGGCTTTATGGCCAGGAACAGAAAGAATACAAAATACCCACGCTTTAAACACCGACAATAATCCCTGTCAACCGCACACATTCCCAGCACCAGGACCAGAATCCACCTACTTTTGGAAGGCATTTTGAACCCCTGAGTGTCGACAGAATGTTCAGAGATTTTATCCCACTTCTGTTGCTTACAAATCTAACCAGAATAAATATACGCACTAAACTAATAACAACTTCAAAAGTGATCTAAAACATGCAGGGTGTCTCCCTGCTAAAAACGAACATTTGGGCATTGCTCATCTCCATTTTCAACAATGAGCCAAAGGTGGAAATCCACATTCCCATGACAAGAGCCAGTCGATTCAAAGGATGATTCCTAGAGTTGTAAATAATTCATTGATTGATATTTATTCGTAAAGTCACACAACGTCCCGTTAATCGCAAGTGTAATAATATATGTTTTTCTTATTCTTATTTTATACTTCTAGAGCGCATTGTATGCTTATAATGAGTTCATTTTAAGCCTGCAGCCAGATTCAACCCCTTAAGGATGAGAGTCTCGTAACATCGGTAGCATCGTCAGGCGAATTCTGGCTTAACAACCTTTTTAAGCCAGCCATCACATAGCATAATGCATACACCTGTAGAATAGCGAATGCTGCTGAAGAATGTAAAAGCTGCTTTTAATATTGTAGCCATCGACTGCATATGCTCTACATACACTCTGTCCACAGAGGCTTCGATGGCTGTTGCTTACACAGACCAACCGGGTGTTTAGCCGAAAGATGGGCCCTGTGCCAAGCCAGTTACCGGGTCAGTGCTCGTCAGCACTCGGTGCCCTGGCAACCGACTGCTTTCCAGCAGCTTGGGGCTGTTAGGGGGTGTTGGCTGTTTCTTGTTGCTCGTAGATCTTTGGGAAATTATTATTTTGAATGAACAGGGGGCAGAGCAGTGACCCCTGCAGAAATCCGGTGCAGAGTTACAGGTCCTAGCATCTCCAGGCTGATGTGAATCCTAATTATCTGCAGGAAATATTTATTGGAAAATTACACGTGTGTAATTTCAATCAGTTTCCTCTGTTTAACCAGGTGAGAGGCTATTAAGATGCAGTATGTATTTGGTGAAAGATACTTGGTCATTGCACAATGAACGTGCTATTACTATTCTATGCTCCTCGTTTGAGGATAATTTAGCTATTTGGTTTTGCGTTATATCCTACTCTTGTGAATGATGTCACACCATTGTTAATGCCCACTTTACAACAGCTGCTCAATGAAATGTTCAAGCCTGCGTAAAGTGGCTTTGGTGTCAACTGCACTGACAACTGAGCTGTGTATTGAATTACTGAATGGCATTATTGTGAACATAATCAACAGAGTGGTGTAGTGGGTAAGAGGACTGACAATCGGAAGGTAAGGGAGTTCAATTTGCGATCAGGGCTCAATTGAACCCAATATGTATCTGCTGTCGATAACAATTCTAGAGTGGGCACATTATACTGTAGGTAAAAAAATGGACACTGACGCCAGCGCACCATGGCCTACTACTCTTGCAAAATGATGTGAAGGAATGTTTAACGTCCACTGTACAGCAAACGGAGTGTATTTTTATGGTTACTACATCCGCAGGAATGGCGGCTACTGGATTCGAACCGTGAACCTCTACAACAAGTGGTGAACCGGCTGCTGCCAGGCCACGACAACGCCCCGTGAGTTACAACTATTAAACTATGCAAAACTTTTTTTTATTTATTTTACCAGGCAAGGTCCACTGAGCTGTATAGCTCTTTTCAGAAGCGACCTGGCCACAAATGATAGCTCAACGAAGTGGCTTACCGCGTGGAATATTATAGCAGCCAAAAACATGAAAAACTGTTCATTAAAAATATATGTATTTTGTCACGTGGCAAAAAATCCCCACATATGCGGGTAGAACCCTTAAAATCGACAAATAGGTCAGAAACCTATTTGCTGTACTGCTTCCTACGAGTGCCTCACTGTTGTAAAGATGTTCAGTGACTCAAATTTCCTCTCCCTTCCCCTGTAGTGCTGGGAGACACGCGATGTGGCACGGCGGGGGCTGTGAGACAGAAACAGAAACCGATCAATAGGGATTTCCTGAACGCATGTCTGGGTCTCTTCCCTTTGTGGCATATGTAGCAGTAACCGGAATTCTGTCCTGTGTTACTGAATCACAGTGTTTGGCATATGACCTCATGCTCTCTCACCTCGGATTAATATGACCGAGATTTTCCATTCAGACTCGTTTACTGATGTAGATGTGTTCGTTGAATATACATACGGTATTTTCATGCACATTGACAACGTGCCTGTCATTGCATACAAAAGGTAATACAATTCTTGCATCTGAAACTATTGTATTCGAAGAAAAGAATTAGGATAAAATATGACTTTATATTTCAGTCAGTCTCAAATGCCCTGTTTATGAGAGTTTTGTTTGCAAATTCTTCTATGATTATTTTTGCGTGAGGTAGGACTTTGGAGGACTGTGCAAAAATGTTGACACTTAAAGTCATACAGAAAGATCAGAAAACTACCTGTTGTACTGACTTGCAGTGGCTACCTGAATTCCCAGCTTGGGAGACTTGAATAACATGGTGAGTCTGTATGAGCTTCCAACCCTGCCTTTAGAGTGATCGATTGTAGGTTACATTAAAATATGACGACATTTAAGGTGTGAAATGTATTTAACAAAAACATTTACTGCCATCACTTTTCACAAAACACTGTCTTACAACTGAAAAATATATATAATAGTGAAATCTATGACATTAGTGACAGAAATTAGCTGTCACTAATGAAAAGAAAATAGCTTTTATGGACAAGGGTGCTAAAATAAGTTTTGTTTCTGTATGTAAAAAGGACAACCGAGTTAAGTTCTTTAGGTCCCCTAACAAAAGTCCGAATGACCGCGTGAGGGTAATGATTATTTTTGTATATATAAAAAAAATCACACGTAATAGTTGCACCTGAAGTTACACGGTTGATGATCATGCAAAATATGCCTCCGTGTTTCCATGTCTTTCAGCAGCACATAAAGGGCACTGCCAATCACTGCAAGACTTATTTTCCATTTACCAAGAAAAAAAAGTCCACACATGGCTGTGATTTAGCAATCTTCATCCCTAGCCTCGAGCAGCCTGCTGGGTTATGCTGCACCATTAGATAACTGTGCCCACCAGAGGCTGAGTTAATTGGATGAATTTACATGTGATTATAATCACAAGGAATATGGCCTGTGCCTGTCTCGAATAGCTTTTTGGTGTGACAACAGCCATTGGGTCACAGTGGAGTCGTCCGGGCTGTGTAACATTTTGGCGAGCCCTGTTCAATACTATGTTTCCACTTGCCTGCGATCTGTCGAGCGTCACTTAAGCTAAACTTGTTTTTACTGTTAATGATCAACTTGCTTTGAGTTTTTAAAGAGTATTTGGCGGTGGAGATCCGCTGCTAGGATGCACACAGCGTCGCGAAAATAGGTGAATAGTTCTGATACCTCCGATCCAACAAGATGTTCAAGCGAAGGGTCAAGCTGGAGGAATCAGTTCACTGTGGGCCTCGCATCCACTGACCTCCACACCCTACACTCCCCTCCTGAGGGCCACATTACACCCTGGGGGCTGCATCAATCATCGCTGTCCTTAAACCCATAGCAACGCTCCGCAGAGCCAGGTCACACCCCAGCTGCTTTTGCCACGATCACAAGCATATCCACTTGCAGTTTAAAACCTGCTGCAATGAATTCCATGCACATGCGTTTACGTTCACTCGGAAGGCAGCGGGTGCATCTGTTGAAATTACGTTGTACAATAATAGTCTTTTATTTACCCAGAAAAGGTCTCAAGTGAGTCTCAGGACGTTTCTGAGGAGGATCCCGCATTACAATGTTTGGCCATTTCCTCACTGAATATTTTGCATGTGGCTTCTGGGAAAAAATGCCCAAAAGTAAAGTCTTGATCTGTAGTCATCCCTCCAGGGCTGATTCATTGTAAAACATTATGGGAATTCAAGAGTGGCTGACATATCGGCTGAGTGATCACAAGCATAGGAATGTGGAGTTTCCACCACTGGCTCATTCCTGGTATAGGGTATACGTGCTGATGTTTTCTTACTTGAAGAATGACACCCATGTTTGATTTTTTAAAAAATGTAATTAAAATATATTATTAAACATCATGTCATATTCCATTCTTGAAATTGTATTTATATATTAGATAAACATTCTCATGATTTGATCATTGGAGTGAAAATACTATTTAAAAAAAATCTTCTTTGCTGCAGGAACACAGTGTAGTAGTGATATCCAAAACACTTGTAGGAAAGCACGCATCTATAAATAACTGTGCGATGCAAAAAAGATGTGAAACTCGAATCGGAAATTTATGTAGGATGTGACACAAAAACCACAAAGGCGTGTTTTTCCCTTTTTTGGGACTCGTCTGATGGGAGACCGGCACATGTTTAAGCCATGCTGTAACGGATTCTGTTTTTTGGGCAGACACCACAAGGGTAGCGAGGAGCAACCACTTGCAATTATCTCAGTCCAATACGAGGCAGCGCAAACATTCAAAAGCCAAACGCGTCACAGTTTATCCATGCTCAACTGTGCATACAGCAGCGTTCATCTCGATTGGTGGCCCGAAGGCAACGATGGGAATAACACATTTCTATGGCAGGGGCCAGTGGCTACCCATATAACCGTTGTTGCTTTCACACAAACGGGTAGTTATTTTATGAACCACTAAACGATAATTGGCACTTTACTGAAATATTTCATTCTGGAGTACGTTCAAATAGTCTCAAATGCATCACTACTACTTATATTCTGGTGTACTTAAATGTCGATTATAGGTGTCACTGATACTATCTATATATATAAAATCGCAAATTTGTCTGTCTGTCTGTGTGTGTGTCTGTGTGTGTGTCTGTCTGTCTGTGTGTCGCCGGACCATACGCAGTTTCATTGGACGAAATGTGAGGGATTTGCGAGACACGATTGGTCCGTTTGGTTTTCCACGGCGGTTGCCCCGGCAACGGGTAGCGACGCATTCGCTGCGGGGTGGACGCCATTTTTAATTCCCGTAAAAAATATGCGCACGCATTAACACGCGACTCTCAGGTAAATTCATCAAAGTTTCAGGTCCTCTTCACTCCGCCCCACCACAATGTGTGCAATTACCATTATAGGCTCGGTAGATAATAAAATTATAGCGATTAGACAGTATTATTGTAGCGCGGGGGGGGGGGGGGTAACGGCCCCGGTACCCAGCCTCAGCCGAGTGGGCAATCTAGGCGAGGCCGGAGGCTCTGCACGGTACTAGGCCTCGACACCCAGCACGCGACACTGAGGTAAATTCATCAAAGTTTCACGTCCTCTTCACTCCCCCCCCCACCACAATGTGTGCAATTACTATTATAGGGTCGGTAGATAATAAAATTATAGCGATTAGACAGTATTATTGTAGCGCGGGGGGGGGGGGGGGGTAACGGCCCCTGTACCCAGCCTCAGCCGGGTGGGCAATTTAGGCGAGGCCGGAGGCTCTGCACGGTACTAGGCCTCGACACCCCACCACACTATAGGCCGTACATATTACTGCACAGCGGCCCAGGAGATCGTGGCTGGGGGGGGGGCAGGGGTAGCAGCCCATCTGTGTATATATGTAAGGTTATTAAGAAATATATTTTTCACCCGGGCAATGCCGGGTTCTTATGCTAGTTAATTATAATGAACGTTATCTTCAATTCAGATGCATTCTTGATGTTGAATTTGGTCTTATCAGGGATACTAAGTTGATTGATTTTTTTTTTACATTCATGGGGGACTGGGCATTGTGAAGAAAATCCATGAATATGAGGTGATTGGGAACCAAAGTTCTACATTCATATATCAGAAGCCGACTTGCTGCAATACCATCTATGGACACATTGCAGTTCACATACGTCACTGATCGCAGGTAGAAGACACACCACAACCAAACAAGCAAGCGTATTACAATGTAGCCATGATATTCTAAAATCTCTTTGCAATTAACCCAACACGTAACATTGTTACTAAATGTTCAAGGAGCAAACATTTTCAAGTTGGGGGGGACGAATAGTTCTTGGAGGTCGATGTTAAGTGACCAAGAGGCCTGTAATAACCATGGAGGAGGCAGAGCCTATGGCTTGCTTCCCCTGTCCAAAGTATGGGACGCGTGGGGGGGCAGGCAATTACTTTGAATGCCCTTCTTGTTCCAACACCCATGTTGAATTATTGTAAGTTTGTTGATTCTTTTAATTCCATTGTAATTGGCAAATACTTTCACAAGCTGTGTTTATCCACTAAACCACATGGAGAGCAACTCGGACAGAATGTGTCCAATGTGTTACACACTGCTCTGGAGTATATATAAATACATGCACACACCGTAAAATATAACATTTGGCATGAATATTCATCCATTAAAACCCCATCTTCTAGTTTTGTATTACACCATTGTACAACTAGCCATACGATAACAATCTGTGCCAATCCCGTAAAGTGTCTGCAAGCAGTTAACACAATTCCACAAATATAAACTGGACAGCGTGATTCAGTACATGAACAGCTGCGGGGTAGGCTACATCTGCCAACGTAAAATTGAGCCAAATCGAGCTGTGTACTAATCCTATAAATTCGAACGCAATGAGATGTAATTGTGGAGTGACAACGGTATCTTAGCACCTACGCCCACCCCCAATCGTGGTTATAACCTCGTGCTCATGCAGACCTTGATGGCAGTTCTTATGTACTCTTAGCAAAAACAGCTGTCACCGTGACATTCAAACGGTCATAAAGCTGCCAGGAATGCTAATTTATTCATAATAGAGGTTTTTTTTGGGTTATATCGCATAAATTGTAATGTGTCGTTAAACGCCACCACCCGATAAAGCCAATTAGTTAGGTTTGTCACGTAAACAAAACATGCCAATTAGTTACTGGTTCAGCACACAGGTGTGTTGGAGAGTAAACCCACAACATTTACAATTCGAGTATGACGTTTCGCCGTTAATTACAACCAGCCTCATCAGGCGACAGACAGAGTTGGAATGAAATAATGCGAGATTAAATAAGTGCTTTCATTTACGCTTCAAGTATGTGTGCGTGCAAAAAATGAAGGCTCGTTAAAAAAACGTAGCGGATGCACAGGCCTGTTTGGGAATGCCTCTGCAGTGCAAATTAGTTTGTAATGTTTGGACGAATTTTCTATTCAGAAAAAAAGCACACATATGAGATAACAGTAAAAAAAAATCCACAGTTAAGTCAACGACCTACTCGCTGTACTGCAATCTAATGGTCACCTCACATGTGCAGTTGGGAGTCGCATACACTATGATCTCTATAATCCAACACTCTTCCTCAAAAGCACATAATTACTGTCACGCCTCGGAGTATTTGGTATTTTCCACAAAGTCCTAAATATAGCTCAGTGTTCCAAGAAACTGACCGCCAGCACATTGGTAAAACCCTGAAGTCTATTAAATATATCAGCGAATGCATCCCATATATGTTTAGTTATTTTAAAAAAATGGTATACAACCAAGAATAAATATGATTATATTTATTTCTACTACCAAGGGTTGCCTAAAGTGATTATCATGACGAGCAAGAGACTTGCAGTTGTTGATGTAGACATGGCAATATAGCGACATCTACAGACCCATTTACCATCCAATCAGCAGAAGGGAGAGGTTGCCCTGGAAATGTGCTGTTCCCATCGATGGCTTGGTACAAGCCTACCCACTAATGTGAGCCCTATCCCCATGCTAAAGGACATCACTGCACCTATTCATATCAATGTCAAAGTCTCAGTATTTCTATTTTTAGAAATGAAAGCAAACTCAGAATCACTGGCCTCTATGATCAAATTGAAGAGACAGTACTTATGGACGGCACTATAACTCAATGAGGAAAGCTGGGTCTCTGCGGACAGCTCTATCCATTTTAGGAAAGAGTTTGGCTTCATGAGGCATGATGATTCTCGGTTGTTTCCAGACACCTGCAGAAGGAGTTTGACTGGGGCCTACTGGTGAGACAAAACATCCAGAACATAAGCTAATCTCTCCAACAGATTACATAACCCAGTTCATGTAGTGTGGATGTACAAAAAAGCCTCTTATTGTATGAAAAACACGAACCGCGAGAAAAAAATTGCATGAAAAAGTAATTTGTTAAAATGCTTTACAAGTCTATCTTTTGTGCAAGGAGACTCAATCTTAAATACTCGATGGCAGTGGAACGTATTATGTAACCGATCAAGGAGCTAAGCTGGGCAAAAAACTTTTTGTTACTCTGTGGATGCCTCCCCTCTATGTCCTTTATGATATACAGGACAGCAGGAGGCTTAGTAAAAGTTATTATTTGCCACACTCTTAAAATAATATATGGCCTTTTACATTTTCCGTTAATCCCGATTTTCCCTCAATAAGCGGATATACGATCCAGTGTTTGTGATATGGAAGAGCTAAGTAATTTGGTTCGTGCAAACTCGGGCTCATCTGAGAGTTGTTTTGTACTGTAACTGCTTAAGCAGAGTGCCCACATGTTCTGTCTCAGCTGGCTACAGGGTTGAATGAACATATGAGACGTAGCCTAAGCAATGTTCAGCAGAATGGAAGAGGTGATAGGTTAATGCATAATCTGCATCACCTGAGGCACTGCATCCCAATTTCTCATTGGTAATGCCAGCGTGTCAAGTGAGCTCAGAGCAGATACATAAACCACACCACCATAATTGAAACAGAATACAATGTCACTTTATCTGAGAAGGCACACAGGGTTGATACATGATTGAATAGGGTGTGCCAATAGGTCAAGTAATTGGAGTCAAGTCTGTCAACTCACAGAACAAAACCAAGACTGGTTGAGGCATCCATATGCGCCAAGCAAACCCCTTGACGTGTGCCCTTTGAGGACATTTGTGCCCAGCATGCAGATGGCAAGGCAAGGGTGTGGACTTTCCATTCTGACGCATATGTCAAGCCATTGAAATCATCACACGTTTACGTAACAACAAAAAAACTTGTGTCTTTAGATTTAGGGAACTCATAATGTATTTGTGAGAAGACAAATATGCCATAAAAATGTGGTTAAGCCATCACAAGTGATATCTGGTAAATTTTACAAGAGTAGGAAATAGTAAGTGAATTCTGCAATTAGCACCTGCGTTTGAGCAGTCTGTTATGTTCTTTATTTGCCCATTCTGCCAATAACTACGTTAAAACACGCTGAGTTGAACCGTGATTAACAGCAATGTGGTAGATTAGTATTAAAATAATCTTGTATTTGGTAATTAGCATTTCTTCCTGTGACGTTCATGGCTTTTCGGTTGGAATAAAAATGACAATTCATCGTTAAGGTGGCTGGGTGGTTCATGAGGTTCATAATACCCATCTCAGAGCAAAGAGCTGACTTTACTAACATCGTGGGTTTAAGTCCAAGTTTAAAAAGTAGTTGATGGTCTTAGCACAAATACAATTAACTATGCTGCAACGTTTTCTTCACGAAAACATGTTTACTCTGGAGACTAATACATTTAGAGTATAATGAACAACTTACAGCGCCAAGAAGAGCATGTTGAAGCGTCACTAAGAGTAGTCCTGGGCCCTCATTCCGAGCCCTTTCTATAATACGCCTCAATGCTCTGCAAGATTTCACGAGTTTCTAATGAACATTTCTGTAGCCTATGGTTGAATTTCAATATTTTTTTACCACACACTTGCATTTTTAATACAAGCTGTACTTTGCACGGTGTATAATTTCACATGTGCATACAGTAATACATCAAAGTGGTATATAACCAGCCCTTGATTAAAGCCTACTCACAAGAATTTGTGTCATGCACACGATACTGTTATATAACGTTTAAATGGCGTCAGACTTCTTCTATTTACCCGTATATATATCAATATACTGCACACATTTACGTATAACACTACATTTAAATATAGTGCTTACAAATTCACTGATGAATTAATTATTCATACAATATTGACCTGCGACTGCACTTAGTATTATTATGAAATGCAAGGACAAAATTATTGATGGAATGGCAGCTGAGAATGTGAACTATCATTATATAACAAGCGAAAAGAGATGTGAAGAAGCATGCTTCCTTTACTTTTCATTATGGTATATATATTATACCACATTATATACTGCAGTTTCCCTCAAGAAAATAAATAGAGTTGAACATCACGCACACATATAACAATAGGTTTTACTCATTCTGGCAATACAACAGGTATCAAGATGTGAAAACAGCAAACAGAATCATTATTCAAGGTATCCTGTCTGTATTAACCACACGTACTTGTGGTGAACATGCAAAAAAAAATCCTCTGATAATATATGCAATTGTCTTTGAACCTGATTGGTCCACACCAGAGATAGCTTTCTTTAGAGCCTAGTCTTATGGCGTCATCTGGTCCAACCCATGTGAGACTAGGCTCTAAGGAAAGCTGTCTCGGGTGTGGACCAATCAACTTCAAGGACAGTGCATACATTATCAGAGTTATGTGTTTTTTTGCATTATGACTGCAGGTATTGTGGTCTATGCAAACATGACTCCTCGTAAAAAAGGTGTCAGTTTTGTTGCCAGATAAAAGGGTAAAAAAGCAATTATCATATTTTTACTGGCAAATGAGATACCAATGGTGTAAATGCTTACCCCGAGCTCTCATACTCTGATGGTGCATTGTCTTTGAGTTGTGCGCCTTTCGGCGTCATCTGGTCCAACCCATGTGAGACTAGGCTCTAAGGAAAGCTGTCTCGGGTGTGGACCAATCAACTTCAAGGACAGTGCATACATTATCAGAGTTATGTTTTTTTTTTGCATTATGACTGCAGGTATTGTGGTCTTTGCAAACATGACTCCTCGTAAAAAAGGTGTCAGTTTTGTTGCCAGATAAAAGGGTAAAAAAAACAATTATCATAGTCTGAAAGTGTTAGACCAGAGAACGCCAAAAGGCGAACAGCACAAAGACAATGCCACTATCAGGGTGTTTATAGCTCGGGTGAGCAGCTACAATATGGAGCCTTTCTTGCCAGTATTAAAAAACTATAGGTTTTTACCCTTTCTGACAATATTATCAGAGCATGTTTAACTTTTTATTTTTTTTTATACTGGCAAGAAAGTACCATAGCATACACACACTATGCAAAAAATGTCCATATTAGTTATCAGCAGTGGACTTAACTTGCATTCTATCAGCTTTAAATTCACAATCCAAGAGAGCTTAATGACTTGTTTCACTGATCATGGCGATTGTATATTTTAAGTTTTAAGCACAATACTGTACCTAAAAAAGTTCATAACTGTAAGTGACTTCTGGGGTATAGTTCTATTATTTATATATATATTTATATATATATTTGTATCAGACATGACTATATTTCTGTCAAATATCAGATTTATAGCAATTATGAAAAGTAATTCGATTTTAAATGTCATTATTATCATATCAACATACTTGAAAGATCACAGTTCATTCCCATCCAAAACTCCAACTGCTCTTCCTACACTCTGTAAGGCCTCATCATAACCTCACTTAATCCCCCCCCCCCCCCCTAAAGACAACTTTCCCACAGTAACCTCAATGTCCAATCTATATCAGCCTAAAATCATTTGAAACACATTACATTCATAAATCCAAAAACTTATCACGGCTAAATTCCGATCACGAATTTTTGCACAGCTCATCGCTATTGAGTTCAGTATTTTGGGCATTGCCAACATAATGATTAAAAGCACACGTCACTTCAGTTAAGCCACTCAGCATAAACGGACAACCTGTGGGTTATTGTATCGATATGAGGTGAAACCGTCAGAGATCGGAAACAACAAAATAAATATGTATTACAGAATTAATGTTTTTGGCATTGATGCAAACTGACAGAGAAAACAATATTAAGAGCATAAAATGTACATTTCAAACCGTAGCAGCATGCAGTGGAGAAAGCATGCCTTTTAGTGTAGTAATTTATGGGAGATTAAGAGAGGTTTCTCGAGTGAATGGAGTGGGTGGGAATAGAGATGAGAAACCTGAGATTAAAAAAAAAACCACCTCTGCAGTACTAAACTCTACTGACCTGGTATCGACAATCAAGGGGATTGCCCTGTCCCCAGACGACCTGCTTGTCAGTTTTGATGTGGTTTCCTTATTCACCAAGGTTCCTGTACCTGACACCATCGCAATCATTGAAGACTTGGTTCATCAGGGACTGAATGCTGGGGTACCCCCCCTGGTGAGACACTGCTTAACCAATACATACTTCACCTGGAATAAAACTTTCTACAAGCAAATTGAAGGCACCCCAATGGGCTCCCCCCTATCTCCGGTTGTAGCTAACATCTTCATGGAGAAATTTGAGACGGACGCCATCCAGACTGCCACTCTACGCCCGACCTTATGGAAGAGGTACGTAGACGACACTTTTGTCATCTGGCCACATGGCCGGCCTGCTCTAGACCAATTTCTTGACCACATCAATTCCATACACCCAGCCATCAGATTCACCATGGAAGTCGAAAAAGATGGCAAGCTACCCTTTTTGGATGTCCTAATCAAAAGGAGACCTGATGGTTCAATGAGCCACTCTGTCTACAGGAAATCCACCCATACGGACGCTTATCTAAAACCGGATTCCCACCACCATCCATCCCAGAAGAATTCCCTCATCAAGACTCTATATCATAGAGCCCAATGCATATCCGACCATGAACACATTTCCAGTGAACTCAAACACATACGCCAAGCTCTTAAGGCTAATGGTTACTCCGACTACACAATCCGCAAAGCCATCTCTCCAACCATCAAGAAGGATCCTGTTGAGGAGCCTTTCAAGACCATCACCTTACCTTACATTGCTGGGGTCACAAAAAAGATCTCCAAAATCCTGATTAAACACAAGATCCAGGTCCGATTCAACACAGTACATACAATCCGTGATCTGGTACAGTCTGTAAAAGATGTGGTTCCAGACATACAGCACCCTGGTGTCTACAAACTAAGTTGCTTCTGTGGTAGCAGTTACATTGGACAAACCAAACGACATGTCTCGGACCGCATCCGTGAACATAAAGCTGACCTGAAACACGGTAGGACAAACACCTCAGCCGTGGCAGATCACTGTTACAACTCAGTGGGCTCACATGACATTGACTTCTCCAAGACAGAGGTTCTCTGCAAGCCACCTGGCTATCATGAGAGATTCGTTCATGAGGCGATCCACATATACAAACACAGAGACAATTTTAATCGAGAAGATGGATTCTGGCTTAGCAATCATTGGAAGGACGTAATAAACCATTTTGATACACATTAGGGTAGGTAGAATAATACATAGTGTTATGTTGAAATGTGGTTTATTGCAATACAGTATATAATTTAATGTTGGGTTTATCTATGGCAGTATATAGTACGGTATATGCTCGGTTGATGTAAGAGAATAAAGTTTAGATGGAAGCATATTATATAACTTTTACGACGTAGTATTGTAATGTATTACTTGCTGTTAATAACTCAGCTTATTGTAGAGTATAGTAAGTATACTGATGGTGCTATGCAGTTTATATTTTAGTCTTTGTATGTAGTTTATACCTTAGTTTTCTACGGTGTTGTTTAGTTACTGCAGCTACATATCATTGGCATTCCTTTCCTTTGTTAATGCTAATCCCTGCACCCCCCCTTCGTGCTCTTGATCCTGCATAGTGCGTGGGCATGGTATGACTTTGAAGCCCCCCCGCCCCCTGCGCATTTCCCATGTATATGCTAAACTCATCTTGATATGCACATTCTTTTTGTTAAGGCGCTCTTCTACCACCCCCAACCCAGCTTATATGTAAGTTCCTAGCTTGAAGTGTCTCATTCTTCACCTGATGACGGCTGCTTGCGTTGTGGCCGAAACGTCGTGAGAATTGTTTCATTTTATTATGTTTTATTTTTATTATTTTATTACTTCCCTTCTACGTGACTTTACCGAAAAAACCAAGAAGATTCAATATGCTGCTCAGTGGCAACCCTACAAGCAGCGCTTGTGTGAGAGGCACTGACCCGCAAGTATCAACATGGTGGTAAAATAAGCCACTGACTTGTCTGTATCTACTAGAGTACTATACAATATAACACCGTACAGCCAACTCGCTCAGGGCCAATATGTAGGCGGATATTTGAAAGTTTCGGGATATGTTAACATCTATACTCTGGTTCTTTGGGTAAAGTCACGTAGGTTAAACAAATTATACCTAAAACTTCAAATCTAGATTATGTTAGCATCGATACAAATTCACAGTTACGCAATGCACTAACAGGTTAGTGGACAAAATAACGCTCAAACGGTTTGAAACCACGGGGAAATGCTTTCATGTCTTTTTAGAAGGAAGCGAATGTACGGAGATTAAGACTACATTCCTGTGTTCGATTTGTGAACAGCTGTGGAAGGTCAGGTATACCATAAACAAACACTGCAGACCCTTAATATTTGCGGGTTGTGCGTTTCTAGAGGACGGGGCGAATATTACATCCGCGAATATTACTACTTAAAGCTTATGAGAATAATACGGTTTAATAGGGGGCATAAACATGAATTACGTGTTAACATTAACAAGCGCACGTCTATATTCATGAATACATGTATTTAATAGTATGTTCGTGTTATGCAACTGCACCACGTGGCTTTTAAGAATGATGACCATACACATTTGAAAGTTCAAATATCAATGAGTAAAGAAATTAATATATACGGTATTATTTAATCTTACTGTTAACGATGCCACTTCCTTTTCGCTTAGGGCCCTCGGTTAACGGTTACGCATGCCGTGATTCCAAAAAATATATAAAGCAGAGCACTCGTGTGCAGGCAGTGGAGCAGACAAAGGAGGACTTCTGCGCCTTCACGATCACCACCGCTCCCATGCCCCACGACTCCTTATCGGCAGTCGCGTGGCACGGCCGCGAATATTTAAAAGCACTGGAATTAATTTGAAACGAATAGGGAAAACGGCGGTTATATAGCCCTCGGAATATGTATGGTTTACAGTACTGCACTGGCTGCGGGCAGTTGATATGTGGGCACCAGTATATCGTCTTGCCCAGTATGACCATATCAGAATCTTTATTTATACTGGAGGAATCTGATGAGCTATAAAGCTCTTTTTCACAGATGTCCAGTAGGGGCTGGTCAGAAAGTTGAAACAACAAACAATACAACTTCCATGACAAGAAAGTACAGTTATTAAACTCAATAATTTATTTATCAATAATGATGGTTAATTCGCATTTCAAGCAACATTTACAATAATTCAATATAGCTTGGAGGCCGTCCATAAATGACGTCACGCACCTCCTGGGGGTGGGGGGGGGTCAGACATAAGTTGTAACGATGTGTGACAAGGGGGGGGGGGGGTTGAGAAATATGACGTCACATCAAAATGCGCAACTTTAAATAAATATAGACAACACGTTCTACTTAATTAAACAGACGTTTTAATAAATGTTTCCTCCTACAACATCAGAGTGCAGCGCCACATTAAATACGCACTACGATGACAATAGTTTAAAGCGATTTGAAGCATGTTATTATTTCATAATGGAAATATGGTTTTGGGGGGGGGGCAGAGCTTTGTGACGTCATATTTGAGGGGGGGTCAAAAATCGTCCGAAATCGCGTGGATGGCCCCTTGACACTTATGTCTAAGTAGTTCAAATTATGAAGCAATCCTATTTTTTGTTAAATGAAGTGTCAGTGCTCTTCCAAGCTGGTATTAGTTGGACACTGTAAAGAGTGAGCAAGCAGTGATCTTTAGCTAAAACATCCATTGATGTGACATCACCGCTCAGCACCATGCTCATGTTTCAACCACCACCAGATGGATTAAGGCCGTCACAGCCAAATGTCACGGACAACGGAGTGGCTTTAATGTTTTTTTATGAAAAAAATGTAGGAGTAAGGAAATTGGTTTCATTTGCTCCAATACCAAAACAAATATAATAATTATTCTTAAAACTCAAAGCAGGCCCCATACTCAAAATAGCATTGTACAATACTTACCTCCATTCGTGATCTTCAGCTAGTGGTAGAGATCATTGGTTTCAACCTGGGGCGCCTATGACTGCACAACAAAAATTATGAAATAAAATTTGGTTATTAATTAAATTTGGCATATTCCTGTCCTGAGAGCACAATGATTATTGGCATGTGACACTCTTTGCTGGTTGTGAGCATTCTAGAAGGGGAGTTTATTCATATCTTGGCATGACTCCAATAGCGCATTTGGGACACAATAATTTGTGGTTAAAAAAGAAAAACAGCTTTCAAGATTGTGTAAACGCTTTGTTCCCATCATCAATTCAGGATGTACGAGTCGGTTGGTCCGTGTGGGTGACTTAGTTCAGAGAAACATGTTGTGGAAAACTTACGCATGGCCTTGGGTGTCTCATGGTTCATAAAATGGATGTATATCATGCATCGCTAAATCACAATAAGATTCCATGGGGGCAGTGTATGGTAAACAACAAACTCATGAATGATAGGGATAGTATACCGACTAATATGCAGCATTGATGCATCTTGGTCAAACAAGTATTAAGCAATGTGTGGTCCTGTTTAGAGACTGTCACAACATTGGCATTCCAGAAATGGAAAGCGTAATAATATTGCACCTTATTAAGTAAACGTTGAGTGCTCGTATGAAATCTTGCATCCGTGGCCATCCACGGTGTAAACAGAGACATATTTTCGAAAGACGGTCGAATGAACGCTACTGTTGCACCTTAACAATAACAAAGCCAGCAAAATATTTAGTTTGCTTGATAAAATAAGTACGGAACATTTTTTTCTGAAGGTTCACATGGGAATCATTTATGCAACGGCTGGCAAACAACGATTAAGCAATGAAGAAACTGAATTTCTTATCATGACAACAATGCCTCACTGAAGGTGAGGTTCTCAATGTTATCTGAAAAAATACATCATATATATACTGATAATAAAATATATAACACAAACAAAAAAGTGTCCAAAATGTCAGCATCACCCTTATTGTCATCATCCTTTTCATTTTGTTTAATAATGGACAATAACAACACAGGTCACTATGTGTGACCTCTCTCTGACACAAATGTTATAGACGTGTGAGCTTTGAATCAGTCAAGTGTGTGAATCCCACTGGGAGTAAATTAAACCGCCATGAGACAAAGCATTAATGCATGAAACATCATACAAAGGTATACCTAAGGCATCAATAATATTAAACGGTTATATTTGATTTTGGGTTTTCCTGGATTTTCATTAACTCAGTACATTGACCTTTTTTCGCACCATACGTAGCCATCCGTGCCAATTGGAGGTGTAGCGTTGAGTCTATGGGCAGTGTTAGTCTATGGGTAGTGTTAGTCGATGAGGCAGTATGTATGTTGAACTTCTTTCGCACCGTACGTAACCAGCCGTGTTCCGTTATAATTTGTGTGAGTTGGTAAACTGTCCATTTTCAAAAGTGGTTTATTTGTCCTTAACAGCCCACTGCTCTCAGTGCATCGTAATGTATGAATTTATTTTATAGTTCTGTCCTGATTAGAGCTGCCTGCGTTTGGATGGAATGCGTTACATACAGCATATTTCTGGTTTCATTCACGTCACCATTAATTGCATTTATTCAAAATACATACTCGACGTATAAAGGAAATGTAACATTTTTATCCAGTTTGTGAGTAGGATACTTCTTTGGAGGGATACATTTGCTTCCATCTTACTGATTTACAAAACATGTGATTGTATAAACAGCAATTCACACAAAGTGATTGCTAATCTGATTATAGTGCACTCTAAAATATTGTTTCGACAAATATGAATAAAATGCAGTTATTTTTAACGTTGCGTCATTTGTTCATGGCATGAAGGCAAAGTATGCCCACGCGCCAGATATGTTTGTGTGCTGAGTGGACAAATTAAGTCACATGGCTTCCATGGCATTGCCAAGGTCAACAAAGCCATTCAAACATAAACGGTGGCTAAATCTTTTGTCACGGAGATTTATGTAAAGTACACAAATCTCTGCGTGTGTTTTTCAGCGTAGCAGTATTTTCTTCACCAAATGTGCCTTTTTTGTGTGTGCCCACTTTGAAAGACTCCTTTAGTCTAAGCTATCGAAGCAAAACAGGGAAGGAGGGAAGTCTTGAGCCTGTCCTAGTTCGCTGCAGGGGAGGTGGCGTCACGCTGAGGGGGTGGCGAGGGTGGTGTGACATTTCACGGCAACGCCTTGTGCTATTTAAATTTCACGCTCTTGGCCTATTAACCTCCAGTGAACGTTCATCTGGTGCAGCACTGCACGATGTGGCCTGAGGCGGTGGGGGGCCGGCACTGTCACGCTTTCTAGTAAAGGATTCGGGTGAGATTTTCTCAGGATAACCGTGCATAACATACGTCAAACGTGCTGTGTGGTCTAACAATGATCATTTCTAATTCACAGGTGCAATGCTTCTCCAGTGCCACACCTGAAAACTCTAAATAAAGGACCAGACAGCATTTACTCTCCCAAAATGCATCGTGGAGAAGCATTTAGCATCTTCCAATGTGTTGCTTTGATAGCCCTCAGGAAATAATCGTACGCGAAAAACAATGGCAAGGTCACACATATCAGACACTCAACCCATTTTTATAATGGGCAACAAATTTGTATGATCTTTAAAGTCATTATGCTCCAGTGCAAACCTAATCAAAGGCATGGATAGGGAATCACACATCATCATTTGAGATATCCACCTTACTAAGATACGAGGTGGCCAAGTGGTATATTTTAACCTAATCTTTGAAGATTTTTAGTGTCGCATAAAACTACTTCAGTGTGATGTTCCCTTAGTTGTGTGTCTAAATCAGCGTAAAGCGTTGATAGTTTTCACTTTAACAACACACCCATGGAGTAGTATCTCCTCTTCTCTGGGAACTTAAGTTCCCTCCAAAATCCAATACCATTCAGCAGGGAATTAATGAAACGTAAAGTATTGACCCAGTGAGGTATTCCTAGTTAAATACTGCACATGACCGATTGTTGATATTACATTGTTTTTAATAGAAAATTTACTTTTTACGTTACGCTGATTATTTGAGGGATTCTATTTTGATAAATACCTAGTGAATTTCATGAGCATTTTGTGCTATAATTCAGTGTAAATTTGCCCCTGTCTACTCTAAAGATAAGGGCCTAATAAGAGTAAGATTTCTAGTTAAAATTCCTTTCCTGCACAAGCATACCACTCCACCCCACTTACCCCACCAAACTTTTCTCTAATACAGTGTATAAGCTGAACATTTCACAGCCCTGCCATTTTGCGAACTGAGCATATAAACAAAACTCACATGACAAAATAATAACCATTAATCTCTAATTTTGACAAGAACACTTCATAAATCTTGTATTCTTTCTGCATGTTTGGCAGGGACAAGCCATTAGAATATAATGGCAAGTAAGTGCTGAAAGTCTGAGTATTCAAAGTGAAGGTGTTAAACACACAAACCAGAGCTGCTTACCTGTTTAGTATCACAATTTCTCATATTTGCCAAAGCTGTACGAAACCACATGCAATTTTTTTTTTATGGAACAGACCTCACTTAACGTTAAGACTAGTTTTTGTATTGCCAAAATTAGTCCCTGCTCAAGCAATGGGGCAATATTTATATTTGCTTGAAGTCCTAAGCCAGTGCTAAAAGCAACATATTTCTATGACTGGGCCAGTATAACTTCCAATAAAGTGGTACCTATTTTATTAACCCTAGAGGGATGATGGATTGGGTTCATCGCCAACTGAGATTTCAGTTTCCAACCTTATAATTTTGAGCCAAGTGTTCCAAGCACAACACCACACATCCATATTGTAACTACAGTCCTGTATAGTACTGAGCACCATCTAATGGACGTTGAAGCATTTGATTAGAAATTACAGTGCCCACATTGTTTAGTTTCAGCAAGTTACCTGATAGCAATCTACTCTCGGCACGCATTTTTTATTTCATACTTAATTGAAATTCAGTCTTAATATGAAGCCTGTATTCTTTACGACAGTCATGCCACTCATATGTTATAGCAATTTAAAAAGATAACATATACCGCAATTTGAAATACAAATACAATAATGCATATCCAAAGAAGTGTAGCCATTAATTTGAAGCATAATTATTCCTTACATTAATTGGAATATTTAATTTCCAGATTATTTTTCCACTGGTACAGTTAAATATAGCATAGCTGAAAGGTGAAGCAATGGTATTTGATTACGGTGGGGCATAATGCAAATCCTTTCACTATTGAGAAAAATGTAGTTTTGGGAATTCAAATGAGTTACGCTGGGGAGCCCACATTGAAAGCATTACACTGTGGCTCTCTGTGACTCGCCACAACAAACTGGCTGTTTTAAAGTAATTGCATGATGACGCTCTGAACGTCTTGAGCTGGGTGTGGTAACTGGGGCGAGCGGTTGGATGGATGGTGGGGTTGTGTGGTGTGAGCTCTGGGGAAAGGGACCGAACATGGGGGAGGGGGGCGATAGGGGGCATGGGGTGATTCGTATTCATTACAATTTGCAAGCACAGTGTGTGTGTTCAACCACATACATTGAACACATTGTCACTATCTCTAAAAGCATGAAGTACAAGGCATCGCGTCTCCATGGTGTCTTCAAGCACTGAACATTTGGCACCATGTGTGTTAAGTGCCCTTCCCTGAACTAACAGTGGAAACTCCACAATTTCATGGTTGGTGCCAGTCTCTCCATAGAACAATGGCCATTGAATTCCCACAATTACGCAAGTAGCTGTCCAGTCGTAATTTAATTGAAAGAATCTGTAAAAAAAACAATATGTACATTAATCATGTTTTTACTGTTTCAATCACATTGCAAATTATTTCCTGAAATTACTAGATGCAAACTAATCACCCAACTATCTTACAGTAATTATCGAGTGGGGGTTTGGACATTAGCGGTTCAGATGTGTTTTTCTAACTGTGTAGACCGTATCTGCTGTCAGCAAGAAATGCAGGCTAATTTAAAATGTGGAAAAATAACATGCTCAGGAACAAATTTGTAGTTTTAAGACGGTTTGCCAAACTAAAATGTTAAGTGATTATATTCTGCAATGTCGCACTTCATT
This sequence comes from Lampetra planeri, assembly GCF_965212315.1. Taxonomy (NCBI): domain Eukaryota; kingdom Metazoa; phylum Chordata; class Hyperoartia; order Petromyzontiformes; family Petromyzontidae; genus Lampetra; species Lampetra planeri. Next base: position 5,548,695 of record NC_136107.1, on the reverse strand, counting down.
GTATATCCAACTTCATCAGAGCAGATAACAAGATTTCAAAACATCTGTACAAGGAGAAATCATAATTGAACACTATAATGAATAATATGCTCGTTATCAAAATGTGGATGGACATGAAAGCACAAGTATTTTTAAACGGAAAAAACTGCGGTCTAAGTGTTTCACGTGGCTAGCTCGATGACACACATGGAAGTACACTGGGGAAACATTTCTACGATTATTTTCATTGTCCACACAGATACCACCGGTCAGCTGGCCTAGCAATGCGATGTCCACTGTAAAGGAATTAGAGTAGTTTTAATTAAAAAAAAACATGACGATATTTTACAAGCTGTTGCAGAACATAAACTGTAGGAATAAAAAAAAAACATTTAAGTTCAACTTCTTGGTTCTTTCGGTAAAGTCACGTAGAAGGGAAGTAATAAAATAATAAAAATAAAACATAATAAAACAATTCTCACGACGTTTCGGCCACAACGCAAGCAGCCGTCCTCAGGCGAAGAATGAGACATTATCAAGCTAGGAGCTTATATAGGTGTAGCGAGGAGGAGCGCCTTAACAAAAGAATGTGCATATGATGAGGAATTTTGCATACCAATGGGCAATGTGTAGGAGGTGGGCGGAGGGGTTTCAAAGTCCCATTATGCCCATGCATTATGCAGGATCAACAGCACCACGGGGGGGCGCAAGGAACAGCGTTAATAAAGGAAAGGAATGTTAATGATATGTAGCTGCATTTACCAAACAACCATGTAGAAAACCAAAGTAAAAAACTACATAAAAAACTAAAATATAAACTGATACTTACTATACTCTACAATAAGCTGAGTTACTAACAACAAATAATAAATTACAATTCTACGTCGTAAGAAGTATATAATATACTTCCATCTAAACTTTATTCTCTTAGCATATACAGTACTATATACTGCCATAGATAAACCCAACATTAAATTATATACTGTATTGCTGTAAACCACCCTATACTTTATACATTTTAATATAACACTATGTATTATTCAACTCACCCTAATGTGTATCGAAATGGTTTATTACGTCCTTCAAATGATTGCTAAGCCTGAATCCATCTTCTCGGTTAAAATTGTCTCTGTGTTTGTATATGTGGATCGCCTCATGAACGAATCTCTCATGATAGCCAGATGGCTTGCAGAGAACCTCCGTCTTGGAGAAGTCAATGTCATGTGAGCCCACTGAGTTGTAACAGTGGTCTGCCACGGCTGAGGTGTTTGTCCTACCGTGTTTTAGATCAGCTTTATGTTCACGAATGCGGTCTGAGACGTGTCGTTTGGTTTCCCCAATGTAACTGCTACCACAGAGGCAACTTAGTTTGTAGACGCGTCTACAAACTAAGTTGCCTCTGTGGTAGCAGTTTGTAGACGCGTCTACAAACTAAGTTGCCTCTGTGGTAGCAGTTACATTGGGGAAACCAAACGACACGTCTCAGACCGCATTCGTGAACATAAAGCTGATCTAAAACACGGTAGGACAAACACCTCAGCCGTGGCAGACCACTGTTACAACTCAGTGGGCTCACATGACATTGACTTCTCCAAGACGGAGGTTCTCTGCAAGCCATCTGGCTATCATGAGAGATTCGTTCATGAGGCGATCCACATATACAAACACAGAGACAATTTTAACCGAGAAGATGGATTCAGGCTTAGCAATCATTGGAAGGACGTAATAAACCATTTCGATACACATTAGGGTGAGTTGAATAATACATAGTGTTATATTAAAATGTATAAAGTATAGGGTGGTTTACAGCAATACAGTATATAATTTAATGTTGGGTTTATCTATGGCAGTATATAGTACTGTATATGCTAAGAGAATAAAGTTTAGATGGAAGTATATTATATACTTCTTACGACGTAGAATTGTAATTTATTATTTGTTGTTAGTAACTCAGCTTATTGTAGAGTATAGTAAGTATCAGTTTATATTTTAGTTTTTTATGTAGTTTTTTACTTTGGTTTTCTACATGGTTGTTTGGTAAATGCAGCTACATATCATTAACATTCCTTTCCTTTATTAACGCTGTTCCTTGCGCCCCCCCGTGGTGCTGTTGATCCTGCATAATGCATGGGCATAATGGGACTTTGAAACCCCTCCGCCCACCTCCTACACATTGCCCATTGGTATGCAAAATTCCTCATCATATGCACATTCTTTTGTTAAGGCGCTCCTCCTCGCTACACCTATATAAGCTCCTAGCTTGATAATGTCTCATTCTTCGCCTGAGGACGGCTGCTTGCGTTGTGGCCGAAACGTCGTGAGAATTGTTTTATTATGTTTTATTTTTATTATTTTATTACTTCCCTTCTACGTGACTTTACCGAAAGAACCAAGAAGATGAATCCCTGCAGTCACGAAAGCTTTAAATCGAAATTTAAGTTCAAGTCATCTGTTCACATTGAGAACAATTAATGAATAGTTCAACGCCACCAAGACTGCCATAGTTAAATAACTGTTTGCAGCCTTGTAGCAGGCAGTGATGCAACACCATCTAATTGTACGTTTCTCGAAGCATTTTGAATACATTTTTCTCAATATTAATCAATTTTCTCCAAATTTTCATAAACAATCTATTCTTTAAAACACATCCAAAATGTCGTGCAATTTTGTGATTATAAAGATCCTGAAACAAATAATAGGTCAAATGTACAAAATAGAACTCTTATATGAAAAAAAAACGAAGCTGTTTAACACGTAGGCTTTTACGACCAATATTATTAATAATAAACTTTTTGGGTTAGATCGCGTTATTTATAAATGTGTCGTAACCCTCCACCACCCGACACGGCCAATCAGTAAAAAAGTGTCACGTTGACAAAAGACAAATAGTTCACTACTTTAGCCCACCGGTGTGTTGAAGAGTGAATCCACAACATTTACAATTTTTGAGTACGACATTTCGCTGGTAATTACATCCAGCTGGATTTTTTAGTACGACGTTTCGTATTTATACTAAAGTAATACAAAAATGACTACAAAAGATTTAGAAGTGATAGTTTTGCGAGATTTACGATTTTCTGTAAATCACTTTCACGAATCAGCCACCAAATGTAGTCTCCCATCATGTTCTCGTTATACTGTCCTTGGTAGCGGCATTCAAAGTCCAATATATCCTGGTGGAAGCGCTCGCCTTGCTCCTCCAAGTATGCTCCCATGTTTTCCTTGAATTTATCAAGATGAGCATCAAGGATATGGACTTTGAGGGACATCCTACAGCCCATTGTGCCGTAGTTCTTCACCAGTCTCAACCAGCTCCACGTAGTTTTCGATCTTGTGATTGCCCAGGAAGCCACGAACCACTGTGACAAAGCTGTTCCAAGCCGCTTTCTCCTTACTTGGGGAATTGAGCATCTTGGGGAATTCATTGCATCTAGATTTGAAGCTTTCGTGACTGCAATGATTCATATTCTCAGGTTTTTTCGGTAAAGTCACGTAGGTAAAACATTAAAAGTAATGAAAGTAAAATAAAACAAAACAAAAATAAAAATAAAATTCACGACGTTTCGGAGGCAACACAAGTCTCCGTCATCAGGTGGGACCGTCACAGCCAGATTAGCTGCATCAAGTGAAGCAATGATTCAAGATGTAATCCCTTATAAGCAAGTTGAAGGGGGGAGGAGAGGGGGGGGGGGGAGTTCATCAGAATGTGGTAGCCAATGAATGGAACGTATCGGGAGGGAGGGGGGGTGGGAGGGGGAGGGAGCCAACAAAACATTTGGCGACGGCTTGGACGCGGCTGCTGCGCACGCCAACACAATGGGCAGAAAGGGGGGAGGGGAGGTCTGATACACATGATAGAACAAAGGAACGAAAATGCCCATGTTTATACCAATGCAGGCTGAAAAATGAAGAGAGTATTAACATCCCCAGTTATTTTTAACAGTACTCTCTTCATTTTTCAGCCTGCATTGGTATAAACATGGGCATTTTCGTTCCTTTGTTCTATCATGTGTATCAGACCTCCCCTCCCCCCTTTCTGCCCATTGTGTTGGCGTGCGCAGCAGCGCGTCCAAGCCGTCGCCAAATGTTTTGTTGGCTCCCTCCCCCTCCCACCCCCCTCCCTCCCGATACGTTCCATTCATTGGCTACCACATTCTGATGAACTCCCCCCCCCCCTCTCCTCCCCCCTTCAACTTGCTTATAAGGGATTACATCTTGAATCATTGCTTCACTTGATGCAGCTAATCTGGCTGTGACGGTCCCACCTGATGACGGAGACTTGTGTTGCCTCCGAAACGTCGTGAATTTTATTTTTATTTTTGTTTTGTTTCATTTTACTTTCATTACTTTTAATGTTTTACCTACGTGACTTTACCGAAAAAACCTGAGAATATGAATTCATTGCACTCCAGGATCTTCTTTATCTGTGGTCCGACGAAGACACCGGCTTTGACCTTTGCCTCAGACAGCTTAAGGAAGAAGTCTTGAAGATACTTGAAAGCTGCCGTCTCCTTATCTACAGCTCTGACAAATTGTTTCATAAGGCCCAATTTGATGTGCAGTGGTGGCATCAGCACCTTCCGGGGGTCCACTAGTGGCTCCCACTTGACGTTGTTCCTCCCCACAGAGTACTCGGTCCGCTGTGGCCAGTCCCGCCTGTGGTTGTACGCCTTGGAGACCCATCAGGAATGCCACCATTTTGAAGTCTCCGATGACCTTCCAGCTGTACTCATCATACTTCAAGGCGTCCAGCAAGGTCTTGACGCTGTTGTAATTTTCTTTGAGGTGCACCGAGTGAGCCAGGGGAAGAGACAGGTACTTGTTACCATTATGGAGCAGCACTGCTTTGAGACTCCTAGACGAGTTGTCAATGAAGAGGTGCCACTCATTCTGGTTACAGGTAATTCAAATTACCTCGAACAGACTGGTCACATTGTGGCAGTAGCAGAGCCCATCTTGACGGGTGAAGAAGCTGCAAAAAGGTTGGTGACGCTTCCTCTGATCTGCGACTTGCACACTTTCTTCCAACAAGTTCCATTGCTTGAGCCAAGACGTCAAAAGCTCGGCATTGGACTTGGTGAGACCAAGATCTCTGATCAAGTCGTTGAGGTATTTTTGGTTGCGGTAATATGGGTTTCTCTCCTCAGCTCCACCTCTGAAATTTTCATCTGGATCTACAACATCTTCCTCGCTCTCTGACTTGCTGCTCTCTTCTAAAAACGGCTGCTCTCTCTCCAGAGGAGTGGGTACGGGGAGCTCATGGCAGTGTGGCACCGGGGCGATGGATAAAGGAAGGTCCGGATATGTGATAGTAGGTGCATTCTTGCTAGTCCAACGTTTGGAAGGGTCCACCATGCAGAAGTAGCAGTTGCTTGAGTGGTAAGTGGGTTCCCGCCAAATTGTTGGGATAGCGAACTTCATGGCTCTCTTTTCCCCTCTGTACCATCCTACAAAAATACATTTATTTCACCCATGACTCATGTGTAAGAGATTCTCGAAACATTTTTTAAATATGATATTTTTTTTCAATAACATTGAAAATTGAAAAACATTTTAAAATTAAAAATGTTTACAATTTTAAAATTTTTAACAAATTTGAAAACATAAAATTCTGAGCAACAATTGTCCATATTACCTTCCAGAGTTTTTTTGCATTGCTCGCAGGTGAAATGAGGTGCCCAGGGTTTATCTTAGCAGATGCTTCCACAGAGTACTTTTTCGTTCTTGTCTTGATAAATTGGCCGCACACATAGAAAAATGCGTCTGCCGGATGCTCGCAGCCTCTTGATGCAATCTCAGAAAAATGCAGATATGTATCCACTTAGGCAGCTGGAACTAAACTGAACTGGTGGGCTTAAGGCCCCTGTATTAATACTATTATTTATATTACTGGAAACTTCGAGAATGTCCCAAAAGTCATTCCAAGTTTACTCAGCGCTCAATCTATCTGGAATGTTCTGGAAAATAGGTACATTTAAAAATATCACTGTCCTGGTCACAAAAGCAAAGTTTGTGGGGATTATTAGCCATTTTCTGTACTTTTGAGGCATAAGCAATTAGGAAATAACACTTATTGCCCAGGAACTAAAAAATAATAAATAAAAATTCGTACACAGTGTAATCCAGTCACGAGGAGGTATGGTTGGAGATTCTGACAGAGACGGATCCATGATATGCACAATATTTCCAAAATATGTCGGCTAAGTTTTTGAAGAAAGCATTACAGAATATTTTTCTGACTAATCTGTGTAAATATTGAGTCTTCTCCCCTTATTGTTCGTGTGAGTCACCTCCAGGTTGTTAACGCCTGTAAAACATACAGAATCGCCTCATTTTTCTTTGTAGGAACCGACTGAAAAAAGTGTCTTCACTCTTTTCACACTCTAATAACTACAACAATACTCTTTTATAAGTTTAGGTTTGGCAGTTCTGAGACACTATTTTAGGAGGCAACAACGTTTATTCTGTACTATATATCTTACACACTGTTCACACACGGGATAACTAATTACGAGTCAGAGCAGCCAACATGCTGTCTCACCCATGACGCTGGAGACAGAGACGTAGCACCTCGGGTTCCATTCCACCTGTGGACAGCCCTGATTCAGCCTCGGGGCTTCCCTTTTATGCCCCTCCATGTGGCCTGGCTCCGCCCTCGGCCACGCCCCCTTCTAGAACCTTCCAGGAGGTCCTGGACCGACCTCCACGTGCCACCTGCCCGGCACCGCCCTTAACCACGCCCCCCCTGGAATCTTCCAGAATGTCCTGGGCCATGCTCCCCGTGTCCCATTGGTCACCTTTGCCCTACATCCTTCACCCTGGCCCATCACGTGCTTTGCCAGCCGGCCGGGGTGACGTGTCACCACATGCCCCTCTCCGCCAGCAGCCAGTACCACGCCCCCTAGTGACCCACTACGTGGCATTACCTGCTGTGCTGGTGGGATAGTTGCTATACCATGCTCTGTCTGTATGACTCATATGTCCCTCTCTGTCAGCAGCCAGCACCACGCACGCGGGCAACCCACTGCTTGGTATTACATGCTGTGCTGGCTGCTACACCCATATTTCCTTATTCTATTGTACCCAGCGCTACGCGCCGTATTGATCCATTCTATGTCACTACAGAAGTATAAGAACATATTTTGGCCAATGAAAATCAATCAATGGTCTCTGTGATGGCCAATGAAAAACAATCAATGAAAAACAATCAATGGTCTCTGTGTGGTGTTTGGTCTGAGCAGTGATAATGCACACGGCTGTAGTGGATACTGAATCTATCATTTAATTTGTAATTAATTATAATTTTAAAAAGTTAAGTATGTCTCCATATCCAACTAAATTTTGGGTGAGGCTCGTCTCTCTTGGTGATCCAGAACCAATGGCATAAATTCTACATCTCTGTGGTAAGAATCAGTCTCTCCATAGCACAACCACTGCGTATGTATACTAATTATTTTACTGGCCTCACAGGGAAGATAATGAGCCAAGTCGACTCCACATAGGGATTTCAACTCAAGTGCTACCCAACCTGCGGCTATAGTTCTGGCATAGCACCACCTGGCTGGGATATGAGCAATTCTTTTGGAGGACACAGCAAAAAAATTATTGCTGAATGCGCTTTTCACCCTGTCATTGTGTTGCCAAGGCCACGGAGCAACTCCGCAAGCACCGCAACTCTCCCCTGGCCCCCACACTGAGCACACACCTGCAGCGCACACACGTAGTGTCCTGGTGGGGGATTGCCTGGCACAACGGGTTTTCATCCAAAGGGTCCCTGGGAGGAAAGTCCCGCGGTTTCCCGGTGCCAGGAGATTGGCCAACCCTCGCAGGACAAGTCACATTGCGGTGCCCCTGAGTTGGCTTAAAATTGTATGGATGCACAAAGGTTCACCGGGCCAGCCGCAATGAGCCATGCACGACATCGGGGAGGGGGCGGGGGTGGAATATTAAGTGAGCAGAGCAGACCACGAGGTCAGGGGATCGCAGCGCCACGGCCTCTCCCAGCCCCAGACCGAATACGCACTAGCAGGGTGTGCATTCGCCAGCCGGACGCCCTTCCAGATTAAACAGGATGAGTCAGAAATTAATGAGTACGGGTGGATAGACAATAGGTCGTAGAAGTAACCCGTACAACGCTCCGTGTAAGGGAAGGCAAACAAGCGAGAATCACAGGTAGGCGCACGATTGGCCGTGCGGGATAATGTAACCCTGGATTTTTTAAGTGAGGGGGCATAAAAAGGGGAGCCTGAAACCGTTCAGGAATACACTTGTCTTCAACCTCTGGGCTGCCAAGACCCACTCTCTGCCATCCTGCCTTCTCGAGCTACTCATAGCCTCCATGTGATGCCAGCGAGTGCTGCTCCGAGGCAGTGATAGGTAAAGTTCTCTTTCGTCTTCCTCCCTCCAACTCTCACAGCGTCCGTGCGACGTCGTAAGTACAGCCGCTAGGTATATGATAGGGCGTGTGAGTATTTGGGGACTTGGGTAGCAGTAGGCTAGGCTCTGCTCACAGAACATTCCCTCCGGGCAGTGCGGGGTTTGCGCCGCAAATAAAAGTTAGCACAGAGCATCGGTGTGGTGTCTGTGATTTATGTGTGAAGTGGCTGCGGGGGGAAGCGCGCTGCGAGGATAAATGTGAAGCCGCAGCACGAGCGCACTGAGGTAATTGCTCGCTGGTGTGGGCGCAAGTGTGCCGCTGTGTGCTGTGTTAGCGTTAGCTGTGGTGTGCGCACGCGTTAGGAGATAATCGCCCACAGGTGAGAGAGCGTTCGCGCCCCTGTGTTAACGATAGTGACGGGGTACACGGACGCTCGTTGAGGTAATCGCTCTTCGGTGTGGGCGCTAGCGTGCCGCTGTCCGCTGCGCTAGCGTTAGCTGTGGTGTGCGTGGGTGCGTGAGAGTTAACTCCGTGCGGCGGTGAGCCAGCAGTACAGCGATGTCCCTCAGAGAGGGCGCTAGCGCGGGTGGCCAGATCACTCGGTCGGCGGGTGCCCGACGGGAGCCAACCAATGCGGTGGAGGAGGGAGCGGAAGGGGCGGACGTCACGCCCCACCTGCCTATGACGTCGGCTCCCACATCATCTTTGTGTGGCTTTACACAGCCACCATATTTGTGCATGGATGATAATTCCATCAACAGCTTAACCCACCTCAATCATTATGCTTGATTTACAATCTACTGTAATGCAACTTAAATCCGTAGCAATGTTTATCTCTATTTTGATACAGTATTCATGTACTGCTCTGATAAGAATGATACATGATTTACAGCATTCGTCACAAACGAAGCAAAGCTACAGCCAGTCTGTCTTAATTGGCATTGCAGTATTTCACAAATGTGCTCTTTAAACACATGATGCACACTATTTAATTTGGATAATGCAATCTGTAATTTGACTCGCTAAAATAACGGCGCGTGAATACTTTCCAAATTTCAAAGGCTACGCTTGTGTCCTCGTAAAAGCAGTTATTCTCCTATTTCATTGCAGCATAAGCCACCGCTATTTGTTGCAGTGGGCTTTGTTGGCAAACATAAGAGGGGCTTTGTGTTGAACCTTTAGTTTGGTGGAAAATTATGTAACAGCCTTTGATATGCATGAGGTGACCATCAACAATCTGACTCTGCCAAGGACGTACGGGAGGGCAGTGATCATTGGCACTGCCAGGAATATGCTTGGTTTCTCTAAGAGAAGGCATTGATTTGCATTGTCAAACATGCAGTCACAGAAAGTACAGCCAATTGGTGTGAATTTGCCTCTATATTGTCAACATCACTGGTCATTATAACAAATCGCGCTTTTCATACAAGAAAGCCTCGTAAGGAGAGAGGTTCCTTTTCAAGAGGGTTCAGCTTGAAAAGTTTAACCAACTCCTTTATGAGTATCTTATTGCGCTTCCGTAATACACATTCAGCAGTGGATTGACAAAGGGCTAAACCATGCACAATACTCAGTTGTGCTATAAAAAACGAGCAAATTATTTGCTTATGATTACGTAAGTTTTTTCTATCTGATATAGAAATAAAAGGGAGAATGCTGATTTTAATTAATGTAACACACATCAAATTAAAGTATATTTAAAGTACCCCCGTGCTGAAATGAATAATGGGGCAGCACTTATCTCTGCTGGTGGCCCTGAGCCAATCGTGGACATTTTAAATGAGCATGAAATGGGCAAATACCTCCATGTGACAACCACAGCAGACCTCCACCAAAGGGGTACTCAGATTATCCCAGGAGGGATGTTTATCTCGGTCAACCCTTCGTTCTGTCCTGTTCAGAAAAAAGGGAGATCTTGCTTTGTTTTGGCTTAACTTTTCTTATGGTTTAAACCAAATGGAAATAACACCAAAGTTCGGTTAAGTGAAAAGATGGAAACGTCATAGTTTGATTTAACTCTCCTTTTCACGAATGCATTGATCTTTTTGTTGATTTGGAGGCGTGTATTATATTTTAAAAATAGTTTCACCTGTTATCATTCACATTCAAAATCCGTCATAATGAAGTATTTTGGGTTAGATTGTGTACATGTATATGTTGATTCACGAGTGCCAACGATATTATTTTTGTGTAAACAATGGCATTATATATATGTATAGCCTTTAGTTGTGACAAGTGAATAGATGAAAAGCGTCTCTAGCCATGCCCCAAGTGCTGCATATCGGCCCCAGTGTTACGGTTCACCAACACGAAAGCCAAGGCACTCGCGCGACGGCCCCTAGTGGCCCAATCTGTTATTAATACTGCAGCACTTTCTTGAAACTGATCAACTCAGGCCAATGTAGGTCACAATTGGATTTGCAGTGAATTTGCATCACAGGAATGAAACTGAGGTGTAATTTATAGTCATGGCAGTGGAGCAAAAACCACACCACAATGCATGACCTAACCGTGTCGACTTTAAGGCACAGCAGCAGGCCGTCAATTTCACGGTATATCTGCCATTTGTATGTGTCATAAATTATGCTACGTAACTTTGATTTCGTTTTCGCATTATCCAATAAAAAAAAATCCAGCTAACCATGCAATCAAATTACAGTGTTGTTGAATGCTGCATTTTAAATACAGTATACTTCAACAATATGACACCACAGAGAAATATATAGTTTTTAGTCCGAGCAGGGTGAAACCGATCTCCAGTTGTCTTTTTGTTGCATTTCTGCCTTTTCGGGTGGACACATTTTCAAACTATTTGAATTGGTAGTCAAAACCACAATATGGTCACATATTCATCTCTTGAGTTGGTGGTCTGAATCAAGCTGAGAACATCTTACATATGTAGTGGTGATACGCGCTGGGTGTATATGTCGTGTGCCAGCGCGTATGTACGTGTGTGTGTGCGGTGACGCGCGCTGACGGGGAGGAGCAGGCGTCAGTGCGCGGGTGGGGGTAGTGCTGCTGATTGGCTGTGTGCCGGTGAAGCGCCCAGAGGGAGTGATCGGGTAGCAGCGCGGTGTGATTGGTCGGGGAGTGGAAACACGCGCTGAGCGGAACCGGATCGTAGGGATAGCGCGTGGGGATTGGGTAACTGGGGAGCGGTGCCGACGTTGAGGTCCGCATCCGCTCCGTCTCCCGGGAAGAAGGGGTATATAAGGTGATGCACAGAGGAGCAGGGGGCAGAAGTGGAACCATCTAAGAATGAAGACGAAGGTGCAGAGATAGAGCCCGGAGAGGAGAGTAATGGAGAGTAGCGAGTGAGTAATGTGTAGTGTGTAGCCAGCGAGAGAGAAAGGTCTACACGAGCTGAGTAATGTGTAGTGTGTAGCCAGCGAGAGAGAAAGGTCTACACGAGCTGAGTAATGTATAGTGTGTAGCCAGCGAGGGAGAAAGGTCTACACGAGCTGAGTAATGTATAGTGTGTAGCCAGCGAGAGAGAAAGGTCTACACGAGCTGAGTAATGTATAGTGTGTAGCCAGCGAGAGAGAAAGGTCTACACGAGCTGAGTAATGTATAGTGTGTAGCCAGCGAGAGAGAAAGGTCTACACGAGCCGAGTATGCATACGGTGTAGCCAGCGAGAGAGGAAGGTCTACACGAGCCGAGTATGCATACGGTGTAGCCAGAGGGAGATGCAAAGTCTACACGAGGCGAGTGGAGAGTGTAGCAGAGGCGCAGAGTCTACACGAGGCGAGAGAGGAGTGTAGCCGAGGCGCGGAGTCTACACGAGGCACAGAGAGCCGGCAGCACAGAATCCAGAGTCAAGAGAAGCGCATTGTGAGAAGAGAGGCCACGCGTTGTATTGTTACGAGTCAAGATTTAATAAAAGAAGTGTGTTCCCGTCAAGGAGTTTCCTGCCGTCATTTTCCAATACTTCATCTGGCGTCAGAAGTGAAACGGGCTTCCAAGTATGGAGACGAGGAAGACCCGTAGGACCCACGGGATTGACCGCGAGGAAGACCTGGACGACTCGGGGCCGCTGGTGGCGGGGGGTGAGGAAGAGGACTTGCCCACGCTGCAGGGTCCGTCGACGGCGCCGGCCGAGCGACCGGGGACAGACGCCGGGCTTCGTGAGGCGCACTCCCGACTGGCGGAGCTGCTGCTCGCCGCCGCGTCCATCTTGGCGGAGATCAGCTCGTCGGGAGGAGCGGGGACGGTGGGGGACATTTTACAAGGTCGCCCCGCAGATTCCCGCCAAAACGAATGGGGGATTCCCGCCATTGCGCCTGGGCCTACTTTTGGCGGGAACGGCGAGCGCCACGTGGTGGTGGGTTCCCAAGCGCGCGCATCGACGTCATCAGCGCGAGAGGGGGTCCGCCATCTTACGTCTGCTGCTGGAGCCGCCATCTTAGACACCGACGGACAGGCGGAGAGGAACCACGAGGCGGATGACTTCATTTTTCAGCAGCGCCTGCCCACGTTGTCAGCCTTCAAGGCGGAAGGCGGAGACTGGGGCCAATTTCAGCGAAGGTTTTTGGCCCATCAAGAGATGTCAGCGTGGTCCGATGCTACGGCGCTGCGGGCATTGCCCGCCATGCTGGACGACGATGCGCTCGCGGCCTTCAGGGCTGCACGGAAGTCGGACCGCTCCACGCTGAAGGATGCGCTGGGGTTGTTGGCCAGGGTCTACGGGCCTCCCTCTACGTGCCGCCATCAGTTCTACGCAAGACGGAAAACGGCCACGGAGACCGCGCTGGCCTATCGCACGGCGTTGCTGGCTCTTGCTGATGCTGCGTTCCCTCGGATGGACGAGGAGGGCCAAGACGCGATGGTTTTGGAGCAGCTGCTCAAGTTGGCGCAGGACCTGGGGGTCCCTATCAACACAGCTGACGAGATTGATATTTCTTCTTTGAGAGTCGCCACGAGTATTCAAGCGCACGAGGCCCTACAATGGAAGCAAGGCGTTGGTGGCAACGCTGCTGTCGTCGCAGCCCCGGGTTTGGTGGTCGCCGAACCCCAAGTCGTCAGCCCACGAGAGGAGGCGTTCGCCACGGGACGACCAGGGGACTGGAGGCCGGGGGCCCGGTCGCCTCTGCGATCGGGCCGAAAGTCGGAGCAACCAAGATCTACTCCGACCCTCGTCACGTGCTATAACTGCGGCCTCCGGGGCCACGTGGCGTCCGGGTGCCGCGCTCCGCGGCAGCGCGCCATGGGAGCTCGGCTGGACGACGACCGAGAGCCCAAGTCATCTCTACAATCCCCGGCAAGTCGCGGCACCTCACACGCTCGGCCTGTTTATTCGGCACACATGGGACGCCGCGTTGCGGCGGAGGAGGGCCGGTTAAGGTTCGGGGATTCGGTTCGGCGAGGGGGGTTCGGCCGGGACCAGGGAGACATTGAATGGGCGCAATTGGGGCATAGAATTGTGGCTGCTTCGGCGGGTTCGTCCGTTGTTACGGGATCTATTGATGGGGTTGAGATTAGGGTGTTAGTGGACACGGGGGCATCGGCAACTATTATATCGGACCTCATTTATAATATTCTTCCGGTCCAATGTCGTCCGCTGCTTCCAGTGGATGTGCCATTTTACGCCGCTAACGGGGGATCGTTGGGCATTATCGGTCAGGTTAGGGCGTCCATTTGCATTGGAGATATCAAATTGTCGGGACCCGTTTTCGTTTCGTCTTCTTTGGCAGTTCCGTGTCTTTTGGGCACTGACTTTTTGGCTAAAATGCCCATTAAAATTCTTATCGATCAACGATGCATTGAACTGCCATCGGGTCGCCGGATTTCATTTTTGACGGGCCCTACTGACATTCGGACGGCGTGCGCTACGATACAAGCGGTGGCGACGCAGACAGTGCAAGTGCCCCCGGGTTCACAGATGTTGATTCCCCTCCGGTTGCGGAAACCATGGGTGAGGGAGGCTTCGGGACAGAGTATGCTTTTGGGTCCCTCTAACAAGGCTGTCGGGGGTCTTGATTTATCGGTGGCTCACACTTTGGTGCGGGCTGACAGGGATCCGTTTGTGATGGTTTTGAACGCGGGGTCGCGACCAGCTGTCATTCCGCAGGGCACCGTGCTGGCTCACGCGGCGCAGGTCCCTGGGGATGATGGTTTGGTTGCGCAGGTGGGCGCGAGCCCCGCGCGGAACGTTGAGCCAAAGGAAGACCTTGAGTGGGTCCATTCGTTATGTGCCGCCTCGGACGATTTGTCGGCGGCGCAGTTGGGTGCGCTGCGCGAGTTGCTCATTGAATTCTCGGATGTATTCAGTAAACATAAGTATGACATTGGGTGCACGGATTTGTTGCACCATCACATTGAAACGGGCGATGCGGCGCCGGTCAGGCTAAATCCCTTCCGACTGAGTCCCGTGGAGAAGGAACATGTTCAGTCGGCTGTTAACGATATGCTAGAAGCCGATATTATTTCGCCCTCCTCTAGCCCGTGGGGAGCGCCTATTGTGCTGGTTAAGAAGCAGGACGGGTCCCTGCGATTCTGCGTTGATTTCCGTCGCCTGAATAAGATCTCTGTGGCTGACGCGTATCCGCTCCCCAGGATGGATGAGTCCCTCGATGCATTGTCTGGTGCGCGATATTTTTCGACTCTTGATTTGTTATCGGGGTTTTGGCAGTTGCCGCTCGACGAAGAGTCGAAACCTAAGACAGCATTTCGGACTCCAGGGGGGCTGTTCCAGTTTAACCGGTTACCCATGGGACTTCACTCCTCTCCAGCGACGTTTCAGCGACTTATGGAGCTGGTTTTGTCGGGCTTGCAGTGGGATACATGCTTGATTTATATGGACGATGTCATTGTTTTCAGTAAAACGTTTGAGGAACACCTCCGGCGATTGAGAGGGGTGTTCTTGCGAATGCGATCGGCTAAGTTGAAATTTAAACCGGCCAAATGTCACCTCCTTCGTAGGTCCGTTAGATACTTGGGTCACATTGTCGATTCTTCAGGGATCTCCACCGATCCCGCGAAGACGGATTGTGTCGGTTCGTGGCCGACACCTACGTCCGTTTCCGACGTGCGTAGTTTCATCGGGTTTGCTTCTTATTATCGGCGGTTCGTTGAGCACTTCGCCACTATTGCAAAACCCTTGCACGCTCTAACGGCGAAGGGAGTGAAGTTCAAATGGGGACCGGAGGAGGAGGCCGCGTTTCGCTCCCTCCGGGACGCCTTGGTGGGTGCCCCACCCTTGTGTTATCCCGATTTTGCCAGTCCCTTTTTGCTGGACACGGATGCTAGCAACACGGGCATTGGGGGGGTGCTATCCCAAGTCGTTGGGGGTGTCGAAAGAGTTGTCGCCTACGGTAGTAGGGTGTTGTCTCCGGCGGAGCAGCGCTACTGTGTCACCCGTCGCGAGCTGCTTGCCATTGTTTTTTTTGTGCAGCAGTTTAGGCCATATCTTTATGGTCGTCACTTTACAGTCCGAACGGACCACGCGGCGCTACAGTATTCATTGAGGGTCGCCCAGCCCTCGGGCCAGTTGTCGCGTTGGTTGGAAGTCCTCCAGGACTATCAGTTTACGACTACGTACCGTAAGGGGTTGCGACACACGAATGCCGATTGCTTGTCGCGGTTGTTGCCTTGTGATGAATGCGCGTGTTTGTCGGGATCGGCGCGCTGTAAACCGACGCTTGCGGGGGAGATGGGGGCACTGGCTGCGACAGCGGGCGCACCGATCGGGGATGATTCCACTGCCTCTCAGGGTCGGGACTCGCTGCTCTCGCTGTCGCTCAGCGAGTGGGGCCGCCTCCAGATGGCGGACAGCTCGCTGCTAGCATTGCGCCGCAAGGTTGGGGGTCCCGAGGGGGACCAGGAGCGTACCGGCTCCTATGTACTTGAGCGGGGCGTGTTGTTGAAATGGGACAGTTTGTCCCGGCGGAACGCACTCGTGGTGCCTTCCGCTGTGAGGGGGAGGGTTGTCTTGGCGGCACACGAACGCCTCTTGCACTTGGGAGTTAACAAGACGCTTGCCCTGCTTCAGCGTGACTATTACTGGCCGGGAATGGGAAGTGATGTGGTGCATATCCTGAAGGGGTGCGTTGAATGCGCCAGGCGTAAACCACCGGCCGTGGCAGCTAATCCACCGCTGCAATCTATTCAGGTCTCGCGTACCAACGAGCTCGTTGCACTCGATATTTTGGGGCCCTTCCCAGTCACGCCGAGAGGGAATAAATATTTGTTAGTGGGGGTCGAATACTTTACCCGATGGCCTATGGCGTGGCCTCTCGCTAACCAGTCGGCAGCGGCTGTGACGGATGCCTTCGTCCAGGGCTATGTCCTGGACAAGGGGGCTCCCGAACGCCTGCTGACCGACCAAGGTAAAAATTTTTCGAGTAAATTGTTGCAAGAGGTGTACGATCTGTTGGATACCAAGAAGGTGCGTACCTCCCCGTACCACCCGCAGACTGACGGGATGGTGGAGAGACTCCACAAAACCTTGACTTCCATGCTGTGCCAGCAGGTGTGCGAGGCACATGTAGATTGGGACCTGCAGGTCCCGGGAGTCCTTGCTGCGTATAGAATGGCCCCCCATGCAGCTACGGGGTTTTCCCCATTCTATTTGATGTACGGTCGGGAAGCTGACCCGCCAATAGAAACGCAACTTGGCCTGTCCGCTCCACGAACTAATTCTAATTTGGCAGAACATATTAAGTTTAATATTCACAAGCTGACAGAGGCGAGGGAGGCCGCGCGGCTTAATTCGCGGGCTCGCCAAATTGCTAATGAACGGTTGCGGGCACGGAAGGTGTCCATGCACGAATGGAAACCAGGTGACAGGGCCTGGCTGCATTGCCCTCAGGCACCCTTGGCTACGTCGCCTAAATTGTTGAGGCCGTGGAGGGGACCCGTGGAGGTCGTGCGCGTTGCACGGCCCCAGTGCGTTCAGATAAAGTGGGGAAAGCGCCGGTGGTACGTTCACCCCTCCCGACTGAAACCGTTCTCGCCTCCATATGGCCTCCCCTTGTGTCGTGATGGCCGGGCGTGTGACGTGACCGGCGACCCAGGGGGGGAAATGTCTCTGCCTGATCCACACGTATTTTCGCCTGATCTGCTCCCAGGTGTCTCGGAACTGACAGCTGCCGATCACCGGCGGCCGGATCTCCGCGGCGGGGCCGGCCCTTTCAGGCCCGTTCCGCGCCGTCTGGAGCAGCCGGAACCGCCGGACGGTCGTCAGTGTCCCGCCCCATACGATGGACCAGCCAGACGGACTCGCGCCAGGTCGTGCTACTTTGCATGACCTGCCTCGTGAAGAGTCGGGGCAGTTGGAGCGCCTCGTCACTGCGTGTAGTCGCAGGGACGTGGGGCGCGTTCGTTTCGAATTTGCTCGTATCGTGTTATTGTTGACTTTTCGGGTTCATTGTCGATCTGTACATAGTTATTCTTGTTGTTGTTGTTGTTGTGTTATGTTACGGGGCACACTCGGGGGGTTACGGGGTTTTTTTTTGTTGGTTGTCGTTTTATCGTCGCGGTTGGTTGTTGTTAGCAGCCGGGCCGGCTGCGAGCTATGTGGGAGGGGGTGATGTAGTGGTGATACGCGCTGGGTGTATATGTCGTGTGCCAGCGCGTATGTACGTGTGTGTGTGCGGTGACGCGCGCTGACGGGGAGGAGCAGGCGTCAGTGCGCGGGTGGGGGTAGTGCTGCTGATTGGCTGTGTGCCGGTGACGCGCCCAGAGGGAGTGATCGGGTAGCAGCGCGGTGTGATTGGTCGGGGAGTGGAAACACGCGCTGAGCGGAACGGATCGTAGGGATAGCGCGTGGGGATTGGGTAACTGGGGAGCGGTGCCGACGTTGAGGTCCGCATCCGCTCCGTCTCCCGGGAAGAAGGGGTATATAAGGTGATGCACAGAGGAGCAGGGGGCAGAAGTGGAACCATCTAAGAATGAAGACGAAGGTGCAGAGATAGAGCCCGGAGAGGAGAGTAATGGAGAGTAGCGAGTGAGTAATGTGTAGTGTGTAGCCAGCGAGAGAGAAAGGTCTACACGAGCTGAGTAATGTGTAGTGTGTAGCCAGCGAGAGAGAAAGGTCTACACGAGCTGAGTAATGTATAGTGTGTAGCCAGCGAGGGAGAAAGGTCTACACGAGCTGAGTAATGTATAGTGTGTAGCCAGCGAGAGAGAAAGGTCTACACGAGCTGAGTAATGTATAGTGTGTAGCCAGCGAGAGAGAAAGGTCTACACGAGCTGAGTAATGTATAGTGTGTAGCCAGCGAGAGAGAAAGGTCTACACGAGCCGAGTATGCATACGGTGTAGCCAGCGAGAGAGGAAGGTCTACACGAGCCGAGTATGCATACGGTGTAGCCAGAGGGAGATGCAAAGTCTACACGAGGCGAGTGGAGAGTGTAGCAGAGGCGCAGAGTCTACACGAGGCGAGAGAGGAGTGTAGCCGAGGCGCGGAGTCTACACGAGGCACAGAGAGCCGGCAGCACAGAATCCAGAGTCAAGAGAAGCGCATTGTGAGAAGAGAGGCCACGCGTTGTATTGTTACGAGTCAAGATTTAATAAAAGAAGTGTGTTCCCGTCAAGGAGTTTCCTGCCGTCATTTTCCAATACTTCACATACAATGTGTCGATCACATGACATGCATGCAAAGCATGATGGAAGTTGTGCCATCCTCCTGTTTGTGAGCACACCTTTACATCTTGTAAAATCTGGCAATGGATGACAGTGTGCTTCTAATGAGAGAGACACATATGAAGAGAAGGAAAAAGAAAGGAAAATTACATTGACATTCAGGCAGTAATTAAAATAGATATGTAATTTTAAACAAAGCCTAAATCAATTTAAAAAATAACTTTGTTACCCCTCTAGACATTCATGAGCACTTTTGTAATTAGGATATTACAAACAGGGTCAGTGTGTCCTTTATAACTGTCAGGAAAAAGTTTGTATCATATTCAACCTTCAACCCAAGGTCTGAACACATGTTCTGAGAAGTGCAGGCTAATGTTCTGAATATAGGTCCCATTCAGAGGCTCAGTCAGCTCAAACAATATTATTTTTAGTGTACATTTCAAGAGCTCTGATTGGTATTAATTCAAGTACTTAAAATACTGCCATTAAAACAACAATAATCACTTTTAACTTTTGGGCTGTACATTTTCCATTTCAAGTTTGTAACTTAATTTCAATTCTGATTTCAACGACGTAAAGCATAAATGATGCCAAATATAATTGCCTATGCGTCTCTACTCATGAACCGGCTTTCACCTGGGGCAAAATTCAGAAGGTTGTGGAATGGCTTAGGCAAGCATGATTTAAGCGTAGCCTATCGTGTGATTTGTTTTATTAAATGCATTTGGTAGCACTATTCCAAAGTAAGTTGACTAGCCTCTGTTTAAAAGGTTCTATAATGATTGTGTTATATGATCGGTGTATGTTACCTGCTATGCAATGCTTAAATGCAGCCAGAACAATCCAGAACACTGATCCAGTGTAGTTATGCCATATCATCTCACCTTATGCTGCCCTTATGCTATTGTGGTGGTGTTCATAGAGATATATAAATATAGGGTAGAGTACAATAAGAAAGCATTATTATGGATAAGAATGCCTTATACTCTAGTGGTAGTCTCTTATGCCGATAACCTCTACTCCAATCCAGCCGAGCAGCCTTCCAGAAAATATAGGTGAGAAATTAAGCCCTGCTGTTATTACATTTGACCAGAGGTGGGACAAAGTCATTGTTATGCAAGTCCAAGTCGAGTCGCAAGTCATCAAATTCATGACTCGAGTCTGACTCGAGTCCAAGTCACATGACTCGAGTCCACATCTCATAGGTGGGACAAAGTCATTGTTATGCAAGTCCAAGTCGAGTCGCAAGTCATCAAATTCATGACTCGAGTCTGACTCGAGTCCAAGTCACATGACTCGAGTCCACACCTCTGCATTTGACACAATCATAATTTGTGTCGTTATAGACTATAAATAACACAATAGATAAGCAAACAATGTTTCCTTCGTAGATCTGTTTCTCCATATAAAAATAAAAATTATTCTTGAGACAACCCACGGCCCACCGGGACTGCTTAATTTCAGCAGAATTTATTCAGTACAAGCAACCTCTGGACTGGTTTCAATATAGTGTTTTATTAGCAGAGTCAGGCTTGCTTATCTGTTAGGTTATGTAAATCATACTTGTATATTATTGACGTGGATAAAAAGATATATGAAGGAGACTTAGTCTGCTCATCTATTTCGTAAATGCATATAGATCATAAACATGAACATTGATAAAGAAATTGGAACAAAAGCTGGTGTGTGCAAATGAGCATGGAAAGATGCTTGTTTGGAATTGCACTGAGAGAAAGGAAAGAAGGAAAACACGTGGATCATCAACAATATGTAAATTATGGACGTGATACTGCCTATTAAGCAAGTGGGATTGGGCAGTATGCATCGCTGGAAGGGATGATGGAAAGTGGTCGATACTCACGAACAGTGTGTATGCAGGAGTTAGATGGATTGTTGCATTGCGAAACTTTGAGAGATTGTGACAGCGTAAATACGCCTTTATCTATCAGTGGATAGATCATGGTTGCTGATTATTCTAAACCGATATATTTAATAACTATTCTTTAGTAAGGCATACATATACAGATATATGAGCTTTCGTGACTGCAAGAATTAATATTATTGGGTCTTTCGGTAAAGTCACGTAGATAAGTTCAAATAAAATAACTAAAATAACAAAAAACTACGACGTTTCGATCGCAACACAAGCGTTCATCATCTCTTTTTTCTCTATTTATCTCTTTTTTCTCCTGATGACGATCGCTTGTGTTGTGATCGAAACGTCGTAGTTTTTTGTTTTTTGATTTGAACCTATCTACGTGAATTTACCGAAAGACCCAAGAATATACTATTTATATTAAAACAAATGACCATGCAGAAAGGCTTTAATATCATTATGCAATTTCAAAGGATGTTTATACACATCACCATCATTTTAAATAAACAACAGCAATAAGTACAAGGAAACCACCAAAATGTATTGGTACTAGTTTATTTAACTATTAGCTATGTAAGTTGCTGTCAATAAGCATTGTGCATCCTAAATATCCACTAGCAACCATATCAGCATAAGGAGTAAAAGATTCATCGTTTTTTAGCATTAATTTCTAAAAAATACACATATCAATGAGATAACACTTCAGATCTACAAATCACGATTTTCAGACTATTTTACGTTACAGAATACAGAAAAACATTGTTGAAAGCATCAAGAATCAGAGCTAAAATACCAAGAAAATATGCATTTTCTTCTTTGAATATTTTTGTCCAGTTTTTTTTTTGCAGCAGCTGCTCGCCCACATGTGCGATATAATAACGCAGTATTCAAGTGCTGCAATAGTGGTGTGTTTGTGGCAGAGGATCAGGGTCACATAAACAGGACTTTGTTCAAATGAACAGTTTAATGTCAAATGGAATATCTTCATTGTGCCTTTGCCAAGCCCTATGGTGGCCTTCTATTCCTCTCTCTATTTGCTAATTCTGAACATTTTGAGTACCCTGAGGAATTAATTAACAGTTATTTTACACAATATATTTATTCAATACCCTAATTTCACAACACATTAATAAAATACATTAGCATATAGCAATTTTACAGACTGCAACGAATTGCCATTTTCCATGATTGGCAATCTACAAATATGACCTCTAATTCAAAACTGGCTACAATTGCGTGCGATAAATTGAGAACTTCTGCCGATTTCTATTATACCTGATGATTACTGTGAAGAACCTCAGCTAGTGGAAATAGAGCATTTCGGTTTTCCCACAGAGTTATGAAGAACACAGATAAAAGTTTTGTCCTTTTTATTTTGTTCCAAAGCACCAAATGGAAATTGAGATGTTTTGAAAATACACTGCTAGCTATACAAATCACACAACCAAATACATTTGTAATTTTCCTTGCACGTGCCTTCCTGACATTTTCCCACGGTAATTTTTAAGCTCAAAACACTAAATTACAAAAATAGGTACGAGAGCTTTTCGAACATCTGTCTTGTAAAACAACTACCAAATTTAAAATAAGACATTGCTTTTGGAAGTATTAAGTAACTACCATGGCGTATGTTTGTATGTGTTAATAGTTAATAATGAAAAGTGTACGAATTGAGCTTTCATCTTGAAACTTGTGGTTGAACAGAAACTGCAAGAGTGCTGGTCATACGTGATACATACAGATACTTTCAATTATCCATTGCGAATTATATTGGCTTATCTGTCAAATAGTGGACACTTTAATGCAAAATTAAGCCACCTGAGTGTCACATTTCTCATGAGACTCTTTGTGAAAAAGCATGCATATTGTGAATGTAAAATAAGTAGTAGTTGACATTTATTAATAATCAAATAAGATATATTTGAGGCAAGGGGTGTCTTTTTTAACAGATATGTGTAAAACAATATGTTAACAATGATTACGACAAAAATTATTAGTCGTTCAAGTTGGTTTATTGTCGCCCTCAGGCAGTGCCAAACTGTCCCACAGGGATCATGGAGGGCTTGTCCACATAATTCGCACCTCCGATTGGCGCAGTTGGCTACGTGCAGTGCGAAAGAAGTTATATATGCATAGCCATGAGACAGAAGGCAGCAGTAGGCAATCACTCCGGAAGAGGATGACACTGTTATACCGTTGTCTCATTGTCCCACTGGTGTCAAAAATAAAATAGCCACAAATTTAACCGTTTTCAATTGGAGGTTTAAAACAAGGTTGCATTCATTATGCACGCAGTTTGGTGATGACACACGATACGTGAGGGATGATATGAAGACCAATCCTTTAGTCACAAGTGATCGGGAAGACAGGCCTTGCAACTCCAGAAGTACCGTAGTTCTCTGACACCCTTCTAAGTGATTGTGAAAGTAGGACTTAACACAGGTCTGCCAGTACTTCTAACTTGATGGCATATTTATTGCAGCTGTGTCCGTTCATGTAATTTGCGTAAAATAAAGGCACGACTATATATTTTTGTAAAAAGAATAGCTTAATTGACTTTATTTCCCCCCTAACTTTTCTCATTTCACAATGTATTGCGTAACTAGTGATGGTGCACATAATCAGTTGTTTTTGACGTAACATTATTCCTAGGCTTCATGGTCCACAAATAGTTTCGATGTCAACATCATCAACACGTTCATGATAATGAATATAAACTATTGCATGTTTCGATAGTGCCCTTTACTTTCTAATTTTACACAAAGCCAGATTAGACAGCTTCAATGGTTTAAACCATGCAGATGCCCAGCAATTCCACGGACCACCTTTATAGCTTGTTGTCTGCTCCAATATAGATATGTGCTTTAAAACTTGTAAAATTGTTCATAAAAGTTGACGATTGCATCAATGCAGCGGCCCCGAACAACCACAGGCTGCAGCACCCCCCAACAACCACAGCGTGCGGCAGCCCCCAACAGACTGGTCAAATAAATCCTTACGATCCACTCGCACAGCGTGCGGTGGGCCTTCATCCAGCAGTGGATTTAAGCACCAAAAAAACTCGAGTACTAATGTAATGGAAAGAGCACGGCTCTCCCTCAGGGCAGCTGCAGAGCGAGCACGGCTCTGCCTCAGGGCAGCAGTGGAGAGCGTGCATCTGGCTCCCTGAGGGCAGCAGTGGAGAGAGCGCGGCTCTCCTTCAAGCCAGCAGTGGAGAGCACGGCTCTGCCTCACTCTGACTCACCCGTCTCCTCTGAGGTGCATGCGATTGTGTGTGTGTGAGTGAGCTGTGTGTATGAGTGAGCCATGTGTGAGTGGATCGACCGTCAGCTTTCCGTGGCGGGCCTCCCGAGGTGTGGAGCACAGATCTGGGCTATTGTATATGTGTATGCTCCATACATACACATACAAACCTGTGTTTTTATCTGCCATTAGATACCAATATCGGGTTTTCAAAGAGCATGTTGAAGTAGTGATTTTCCTGCTATGCACGGATGTTATTGATTTATTTCCTTCATTTAACCAAATATAAGCAGAGCTCCTGTGAGGGTCGCTAGCCCCCGAGATCCCTCCCTCGATAATGCTAACGGCCGGGCTAGCATCATCAATCGCCCCCCCGCTGCTAGGTTCCTCACCCGTGGCGTGGGAACCATTGCCCGAGGATTCCCCTCCCCCGCGGGTCCGCGTAGCCGGCATGGCTAATTACCGAGTAGTATTCTGCCCCTCCCTACTACGATACCTCCCTGTCCTAATCGCGCGCCTGCAACCCACACGGAGCGAACGTACGCACGCCCACACACACACACGCCGCTCCGCGCACTCCAACTCAACTCGCGTTATGATCGCGCACCTGTATCGCACACGGGGTGGTCGCACGCACACACACGCAGCTCCCCACGCGACACACTGCTCAACAAGATCACGCGAGACCACGCTTCGCTATTAATGATTTATTATATGCTACCTGCGAATTGATGTTGAATCAGTGAGTCGACGAGGCTGGCCTATTCCACCCAAACCTGTACCTATTCCCTATTTATCGGCTTACTCTACCCTACTTCACCTCCCCACTCACTGTTTGGTGCCCGCGGTGGTTCGCTGCTCCCGGTGCTAACAGCGCACCTCGACGCGTCGCACGGACGTCCGGGTCGCTGGCTGGAGCTGCTGCGGGTCCGCTGGCCTGGAGAGAACCGTCCGATTTCCCCTTTGCGCTTCCCATTTATCCTGATTCCCGGACCCCTACCCCCTTCCCACGCACCGTGCGCCTTCGCTATGCTAATTAATCCTTTGTCCGCGCGGCGTGAACTCCAAACAATGGCACGCGCCCCCCTCGCCCGGGCCAGGCAGCTCCGCGGTGCCTTTGTTCCGCTAATCAATGAGCGACCTGCACGGCGCAAATTCCAATCAATCCTTTTCTCACGCAGGCCCCCATCATCGAGGTTCATGCGGCGGTGTCCATCACAAAGGCCCGTCGTGGGAAGCTGTGCATGGCTCCTCGCGCGCCTCCCCTCTCCCAATTATTTATACTAATAGCCTTATCCTTTAACTCCCCTAACAATGGTGCCTGCGCGCTCAAGCGTAATTATCCCAACCCTCCATGACTATGCGCAACAGCTCCTGCGGTCCCGCTATTCGTGCTGTCCCGTCCCTCCCCTGCTTGCCCCGTCGACCCGTGGGGGTGTGTGTGGGGGGAAAATGCACCTCAACCGCGGTGGCCGAATGCCCCATGCCGCGACCACACCATATTACGGCTGGTCGCAGCGCCGCGGCGCAACGTAGCACGGGGGAGGTCGTCCAATTCCCTGATCGCCGGAAACCGTGAGAGTTAACCCCGATAAGGGTTTCTCGGATAAAAACCGGTCGGCCAGGTGACCTCCCCTCGGAGCTCTATGGGGGGGGGGGAATGCGTGCGGGTGTGTTCGTGTGAGGTGAGGGGGACGCGGGGTTGGCTCCGTTGCTTGGTGGTGGCGAAGTCGGGGGTTTGGGCGCCTGCCGAACGGCTTCGTGGCGGCGGCATCACATAGCCCCCCGAGGTGCCAGTCCCCGTCCCGGGTTGACTGGAGCACCTCGCATGGGCCGCGCCCACGAGGAAACGTTGCGGGGTCCGGGGGATCCGTCCGGACCTGGTGGCTGGCCTCGGGGCGGGTGGTTCCGTCCTCTGTAGCTCCTGCGGCGGTCTCCTCCTCCACTCCAGCGGCTCTCCCCGTCCTCCGGCACCTGTGGGCTGGGGCACAAACTCAGCAGCGGAAGGGTTTAGTGGCCGTCGTCCGCGTCTTCTCCGGACTGGATCGGGGCGTCTCGGGGGCCCGGCGGGGCCCATGTAGTGTGCGAGGCCCCCCAACACGAGGGGTGCGGGTACTCCGGGATTTCGGGGCCTTCTGGTGACGGGGTCCTCTCTCGCCGGGGCCGCTTTCCACGGTTTTAAGCGGCGGACGTTGACCACCGTCTCTCGATCCCTCTCCCCGCCATAGATTAGTACCGTCCAGGGGGATATCTGCCGCACCACGGTCCAGGGTCCCCGCCAGTAGGTCGTCAGTTTCCCCACCTGCCCGGCCCCGATGCGAGGGGTGTGTAGCCACACCTTAGCACCTGTCAGGAATAAGGGGGGTTCCATGCGGGGTCGGGTGCCCTGTTCCTGCCGCCGATGCGCGGCTTCCCCTTGCGGGTATGCTCGGCCTCGGGCTTCTCGCAGGGTCTCCAACAGGTGTTCCACGGGGCGGCTTCCCTCCTCCGGCTGGGGGGAAGGGACGCCGAATAGCAGATCTGCGGGTAAACGAGACTCACGGCCGAACATCATTAAAAACGGGGTTTGCCCCGTCGACGTGTGTACGGTGGTGGCGTAGGCGAAAAGGGCGTAGGGGAGGTGTTCGTCCCAATCCCGTTGATTTGCAGCCGCCATACGTTTGAGTTTCCCCGCTAGGGTCTGATTCATGCGTTCTACCATACCATTCGCCTGGGGGTGGTACGCTGTGGTTCGGTCCTTCTGGATTCCGAATTCTCGGCACAGTGCCTGGAACAGCTCGGCCTCGAACTCGCTACCCTGGTCGGTGAGGACTCGTTCTGGGATCCCGTGCTTGAGTACGTAATGTTCCACGAATGCCCGGGCCACCACCAAGGCCGTTTTATCAGGGATGGCCACTGCCACGGGGTAGCGGGTGAAATACTCTACTGCGACTAGAATATACCGGTTGCCTCGATGGGATCGTGGGAATGGCCCCTGTAGATCGATCCCGACCAGCTGATTCGTGCGGCTGACGCGGAACGGCCTTAGGGGTACCTGGTATCGTGCCGGATTCGGCCCGCACTGCTGACAGGCGCGGCAGCCCTGTATCCAGGCCGCCACGTCTTGTGCCAATTTGGGCCAGAGATACTGGCGACGCAGGGTCTCTCGCGTGCGTCGTTCCCCATCGTGGCCCCCGAGTGGGTGGTCATGCACCAGCCGTAGCAGCTGGGGTCGCACCTGGGCAGGAACACAGATGCACCCCGGCTGGCCGGCCTCGGTTAACTCCCGTACCACTCCGTTCTGCACACACAACCGGGCATACAAACCGCTCCAGGGTCCTGGTAGGGCGCTCTTTTCCCCCCGCAGGGCCGCCTCCACTGCCGCCAGATCGGGATCTCGCTGCTGGGTCTGTCTCAGCTGCTCGTCGTTCAGGCCCGGGAAGGCGCAGCCGACGTCCTCCTGGATCCGTCCGATCGGGTCCCGAGCCGCGGGTCCCGCGCTTGCCGGGCGGTCGACGGGATCCTCGGTGCCACCTGTGAGGGTCTCTGTGGCGCACACTGCACTCTCTCTCGCTGGGGGGGGGTCAGTGGCCGCGGCCGCTCGGGGGTCCGTTGCCTGCCGGCAGCGTCCCCCCGTGAAACACGGGCAGGCCTCCTCCGCCCTTGTCTCGGCGTACACCGTGGGTCGCCTCGACAAGGCGTCCGCGTTTGCATGCGTCCGGCCAGCCCGATACTCGATTTGCAGGTTGTACTCCTGCAACTGCGCCAACCACCGGGCCATCTGCCCCCGCGGCTCCTTGAATGTAAGAAGGAACTGCAAAGCATAATGGTCGGTGCGTACGCGACATCTCCTGCCGTACAAATACGGCCGGAACTGTTTGCATGCGAAAATCACGGCGTACAACTCCTGGCGGGTCACGCAATAGTTCAGCTCGGCCCCACTCAAGGTCCGGCTGGGTACGCGATGACACGTTCTGTCCCATCCTGTACCTGTGACAACACCGCGCCCAGCCCGCTGCTGCAGGCGTCGGTGTCCAAAATAAAATCGGTGGTAAAATCGGGGAAAGCGAGGGTGGGGGCGTGGGTGAGGTGGTCTTTGAGAGTGGTGAAGGCCGTCTGGCAGGCCCCCGTCCACTGATAGGGGTGCTTAGGGGAGGTGAGTTGGGTGAGGGGGCGTGCAATCTCGCTGAATCCCTTTACAAATCGACGATAATAGGTGGCGAGCCCCAAAAATGATCTGATCTCCGTCAGATTCCTTGGCCGTGGCCACTCCACTACGGCGCGTACCTTCTCCGGATCGGTACGCACGCCTGCCTCGCTGACGCGATGCCCGAGGTACCCCACCTCGCGTTGTGCGATGTAACACTTACGTGGCTTGAGCTTGAGCTGAGCCGCTCGCAGTCGCTGGAACACCTCTCGTAGCCTGGACCAATGCTCAGACAAAGATCTACTGAACACGATCACATCGTCCAAGTAAATCAGGCACTGTTCCCATTGCAAACCCCGCATCACCAACTCCATCAGCCGCTGGAACGTCGCGGGTGCATTGGTGAGTCCGAACGGGAGTACTCGAAACTCGAATAGTCCCATCGGGGTGGTGAATGCGGTTTTCGGCCGATCCTCCTCCGCCATCTCCACCTGCCAGTACCCGGACGCGAGATCGAGGGTGGAAAAATATCGCGCTCCGGCGAGGCTGTCAAAAGTGTCGTCGATGCGGGGTATGGGGAAGGCGTCGCCGAGCGTGACTGCGTTCAGTTTACGGTAATCGACGCAGAACCGGGTTGACCCATCCTTTTTCGTTACTAGTACCACTGGGGCTGACCAGGGGCTCGCCGAGGGCTGAATTATGTTATCGCGAAGCATGTCCCCAACCGCCTCTTTGATCTGGGTGCGTTCGGGTGTGCCCACTCGGTATGCAGGGAGTTTGATGGGTCGGGCTGCACCGGTGTCAATTTGGTGCTTAACAAGATCGGTCCGACCCACGTCCGAGTCGTGTTCACTGAATACGTCGGCATACTCCCGCAGTAACTCGCGCAGCCGATCGGCCTCTCCCTTAGGTAAATCCGCCCATGGTACATGTAACGCGTCGAGCAGGGGAACGACCTCGGCTCGGGGAGTCGGGCCGACTCGCCAGGCCAGGTCCTGGTCACCCTCAGGACGCCCGGGGTCCTCCTCCCAGAGTGCGAATACCGAGTCGTTAGAGTGGCGTGCGTGCAGGGGGTGTACGGTGGCTATCGGGGTGCGCCGTCGCAGTATCGCTGGGGTATTGTGGGGGTTAAACATCCGCATAAACAATCGGTCCCCATCTGCGTTTACCAACGTGGCGGATCCCACTATCCCATACCGTTTTGCCAACTCCGGGTGAGGAGTTAGCATTACCTCTCCTGATGGTCGGAGCGCGGGGTCGGTGGGGAATGTTGCCACCGGCACCAGCATCTCGGTGAGCGGGCCGATGGTGACTGCCGTCGCCAGGATAGCGGCCACAGGTGCGAAGCGGGGGCGCGTCGGTTCTCGTCCCAAGAACGGTATCCGCTCGCCGTTGCTCTCCATGGTGGCGCATCGCTGGCGGGGTTGCACGTTGAGTCCCAGCCGATCTAAGAGGTCGGTACCTGCGATACACTCGTGACACAACGCACTCGACACGTAGAACTCCTGGGTGCACACCTGACTGCCTATGCGGACCTCTAGGGTGGCTCTCCCCAGCAGCCCCATTCCGGCTCCGCTCGCCGTGTGCAGCGCGCGGTCCGGTGCCTGCAGGTGACGCACGTCGACCCCGATCGCGCTGCAGTGCGCTGCGCTCACGAGCGAGGCCACCGCCCCCGTGTCTAGCAGGATTCGGGTACGCACTCCGTTAACCTCCCCTTCCACCAGCGACGTGCCCCCGTGATCCCCGCCACCAGCTCCCGTAGCCAGTCGCCAGGAGTCACCGTTTCCGTGGGCGTTGTTGCTGGAACCTGTGTGGAGATCACTCGCTCGCCATTATTCTCATTATCGTCTATTTGTATCGGGACCGCGTCGATTGCACCCCTAGTTGGTCCGCTCACTAGGAGGCGTTGGAGTTTTAACCCCCGCGCCTGCCGAGCTCGGGTGATTTCAGGACAGTCTCTCACTAGATGCCCTCGGCGATCGCACATATAACATGCCCGGGGAGGGGGGGCGGTTCCGTAGCGGGTCCCCTGTCCGCTCCCTCTCCCTCCCCCAGTACGCAGTGGCCCCACATCGGACTCTAATTGGGACACCCTCCCGGCTAGTCCCCCTACTGTCGAGCGTAGTTCACCCATCTCAGACTGGAGGGTCTTCACATTTTTATTTGCTTCCTCGCGTACTTGGTGTACCTGGCTAGCAATATCTCCCATGCCGGTCTGTAACCCAGCTACCCACCCCGGAGTTGTTTCGCTGGGTCTCTGGGGCTCCCTTGCCCGTCCCCTTACCGCAATGGCGAGCTCTTCCTCCTCGTCGGAGAGTAGGCTCGCTACGGCGCACTCTCGTCCCCTCCCTCGAGGCTGCGCGCGCTCACCCGAGAGTTTCTCGCATTTGCGCGCGCGCTCGACGAGGGTGTTAAAGGAGAGTCGTGCACCGTCTACATTTGGCTGCCACCACGGGGTGTGTGCCAAATATCGCTGGATTTTACCGGCGGCGAGGCCCTCAATTATTTTTGCCTCGTACTCTGGGTACGCGAGCTGGGTCAACATGCGCACATCCTCGGCGTAATCTCGTAGATCTTCGCCGGGTTGGCGGCGGCGTGCCTCTAAGGCCGTCTGCGCATCCTCCTCGTCATAGGCGCCGAAGCGTCGTTCGAGTTCGCACATTAATTTTTCCCACTGATTTTGTGCGCTTGCGGGCAAAGCTTCCACAAAGTCAGCTGCCCGCCCATCTAAATGTAGCTCTAACTGCTGCAACGCCTCCTCATCTGACCACCCATTAACCTTTTTCGCCCCCCTGATGCTGCGGGCAAACGATTTCCATGTTGGAATTCCTTTGCCCGTAAATGTGCATTTGATTTTAATCTGGGTTGGGGGGCCTCTTTCCCTTGGGGGTGCGGGGGATCGTCCCACTTCTGGCACCAATATGTGAGGGTCGCTAGCCCCCGAGATCCCTCCCTCGATAATGCTAACGGCCGGGCTAGCATCATCAATCGCCCCCCCGCTGCTAGGTTCCTCACCCGTGGCGTGGGAACCATCGCCCGAGGATTCCCCTCCCCCGCGGGTCCGCGTAGCCGGCATGGCTAATTACCGAGTAGTATTCTGCCCCTCCCTACTACGATACCTCCCTGTCCTAATCGCGCGCCTGCAACCCACACGGAGCGAACGTACGCACGCCCACACACACACACGCCGCTCCGCGCACTCCAACTCAACTCGCGTTATGATCGTGCACCTGTATCGCACACGGGGTGGTCGCACGCACACACACGCAGCTCCCCACGCGACACACTGCTCAACAAGATCACGCGAGACCACGCTTCGCTATTAATGATTTATTATATGCTACCTGCGAATTGATGTTGAATCAGTGAGTCGACGAGGCTGGCCTATTCCACCCAAACCTGTACCTATTCCCTATTTATCGGCTTACGCTACCCTACTTCACCTCCCCACTCACTGTTTGGTGCCCGCGGTGGTTCGCTGCTCCCGGTGCTAACAGCGCACCTCGACACGTCGCACGGACGTCCGGGTCGCTGGCTGGAGCTGCTGCCGGTCCGCTGGCCTGGAGTGAACCGTCCGATTTCCCCTTTGCGCTTCCCATTTATCCTGATTCCCGGACCCCTACCCCCTTCCCACGCACCGTGCGCCTTCGCTATGCTAATTAATCCTTTGTCCGCGCGGCGTGAACTCCAAACAATGGCACGCGCCCCCCTCGCCCGGGCCAGGCAGCTCCGCGGTGCCTTTGTTCCGCTAATCAATGAGCGACCTGCACGGCGCAAATTCCAATCAATCCTTTTCTCACGCAGGCCCCCATCATCGAGGTTCATGCGGCGGTGTCCATCACAAAGGCCCGTCGTGGGAAGCTGTGCATGGCTCCTCGCGCGCCTCCCCTCTCCCATTTATTTATACTAATAGCCTTATCCTTTAACTCCCCTAACAATGGTGCCTGCGCGCTCAAGCGTAATTATCCCAACCCTCCATGACTATGCGCAACAGCTCCTGCGGTCCCGCTATTCGTGCTGTCCCGTCCCTCCCCTGCTTGCCCCGTCGACCCGTGGGGGTGTGTGTGGGGGGAAAATGCACCTCAACCGCGGTGGCCGAATGCCCCATGCCGC
Organism: Lampetra planeri; assembly: GCF_965212315.1. NCBI lineage: Eukaryota > Metazoa > Chordata > Hyperoartia > Petromyzontiformes > Petromyzontidae > Lampetra > Lampetra planeri. The sequence goes on along the minus strand of NC_136107.1, from coordinate 5,516,401 downwards.
GACCACACCATATTACGGCTGGTCGCAGCGCCGCGGCGCAACGTAGCACGGGGGAGGTCGTCCAATTCCCTGATCGCCGGAAACCGTGAGAGTTAACCCCGATAAGGGTTTCTCGGATAAAAACCGGTCGGCCAGGTGACCTCCCCTCGGAGCTCTATGGGGGGGGGGGGGAATGCGTGCGGGTGTGTTCGTGTGAGGTGAGGTGAGGGGGACGCGGGGTTGGCTCCGTTGCTTGGTGGTGGCGAAGTCGGGGGTTTGGGCGCCTGCCGAACGGCTTCGTGGCGGCGGCATCACACTCCATTCTGTCCCTCCACATATGACTAAAAACATGGTTGAGTCCATCTGCCTTTTGGCTTTTCAGACATTATCAAACAGCAAATTATTTAAGCAAGCAGTCAGGATAGTTTAACAAATGCTGCTGAATTAACATATGCTATTGGCAAAAGCACTCCCATATAAACAATGGGAGTCCATTCAACGAAAGAAGCAATACCGTACATACACCGATTAGGTGTTCCCGTGGAGCATCGTGGGTAAAATCAAATATAAGCAGAACTCCATCCTGTCTCTCTGCATATGAATACAAATGTGTGTTAGTCCATTAGCCTATTGGTTTAATAATATATACATATATAAAGGACACTGAAATGAACAAATCTTTAATTGTGTCCATTTGTGAAATTGTAAATTTGTGTTTCCTCAGAACAATTGTGATAATTAACTTTGGCTGTCAAGAGAGATTGATACAAAGAGACTAACATAATTGTAGCTATTGAAGAGTGTTTGAAAATATTCCAACACAAATCTATTTACTCAAATTAAGATGGCAAATAATGACAAAAATAACATCAAGTAAATAAGCACATTAATGCTCGAAGCCATGTAAAAATGACAATAATAGTTTCTACTTAACATTTTAAAACTAACAAGTATTAAGCTGGAAACCATTCGCAGCTGTGTTTCACAGTCCAAACATCTGCAATAATATATTTCCAAGCACTGTACATTCATCAGATAGCCTATCCACTGGGGGCTTTAGTGTGGAATGGGTTTAATACTGAGCACAGTTGCGGCGCACAGTTTTATAGGATATTGTGAGAATAATTATACCAACGTTGATGCTGGAAGCACAGTGATGCAATTTTTCTCCTTGAATGCAGCCTGCAGTTCTGCTAAATCAAAATCACAACTTTGACGTTTTTCCTTGGAGACATATTTCCTAGAAACCCGTTTCCAAAAAAGAGCGAGAGAGGGAAAAAAGCACACCGCCCATTCTATTTCAGAATGATTACGTTCCAGGGTTGAAGGCAGAGCTGATCGTGTTTGAGGGCAGCATCTTAACACGTGCTCTTGTGCTACTTTTGTGTGCAAGCTAGGTGACGTGTGCACCTTCTGTTCAACAGGGAGGAGATGAAAACACGAAACTGTTTAAAAAACGAAACTGGGTCAAACCCAGTGGTAATACATATCCGTGGAAGTGCTTTGGGGTTCATTTATTTATTGCATTCCATTTAATCTTTTCATTCTCTCTAACACCATTTGTGGTTCACAGTTTTGGTTTCAGAGCTTTCAAAAAGTGGTTTTTGGCTGCTAATTATTGAATACAGTCTGCATCAGCAGTAGGCCATGCTTTCCCACCTGATGACGGACGCTTGTGTTGCACCCGAAAAGTCGTGATTTAATTTAGTTGTTTTCATTTATTTAATTTTATTTTTTACCTACGTGACTTTACCGAAAAAACCAAAGAGTATGATCCTTGCAGTCACGAAAGCTTCAAATCTAGAATTATTTAATAACTTATCTAAATATTATGCAAGCACTGTATTGCAAAATGATTGGCACACGTGATAAATGCAAGATGAGTTAAGTTGCAGAGTCTTGACAATCAGCATGATCAAAAACATCCAAGATACATTAATGGATAAAGGCCTTTTCATGTAATCATTTTCACCCTTGCAACGCCAACAAAATCCATCTTGCTCCAGCACAGCAGCTAATCTCATAGCTGCATCTCCATCGTGATCCTCTTTTTGGCATCTTTCCCCTTTTTTGTTGCCATTCGATCATCAGTCTTGTTTTGTCGGCCATCATGCTTCCTCGGGATGTTTCCTGCTCAAACCCACTTATTTTTCTTAAGTCATAATTCTTATAATGTGCGTTTGTTCTATGATCAATGTGTTCCTCGTTTAGTCTCCCAGTGTAATTCCCAGCAGGAATCATCTCGAAGAGAGCAATGAATGATAATTAATCACTCCTTTTTCAAGAAGATCCGATTTAATACGTTTGGCCAATTCTCTATCGGACGTTTGCATGTGTGGGAGGAAAACAAAAACACCTGGTGAAAGGCTGTGTATTTCAGGAGATAATAAAAAATTGATAGATCAGACATGTGTTTCTGTACCTTCATCTTAACAAACATAACCCAGTCTCCAAAGCACCAGAATACGAGCATATGCTACAATGCCTAACATTAAACATAGGGGAGATGCATCTGCAGTGGAACATCTGCATTACTACATGATTTAGGGTTTAAGGATGCTCATTTAGACATTTGCCATATGGTGACTAATGCAAATTGTGCATGCCTTATCAAATCACAACACGCATTGTTGTGTTTGGACATTGGTTCAATTGCACAAGGACATTAATTCTTATCAGGTTTGTTTCAGTCTGAACTGACCTGGTCATAATAATAATTTCCTCGTGCGCTCTCCCAAAAGCACATACTTAACGCAGCTGTCATGTATTAAAATGCATCCCCCTCCCCCAATCACCATTCGAGAAACTTGATGATGTAGTAAAAGTCAAGTCAATGCGTTTCTTTGCTCTAATGAGGAATGGAATACTGCTCATCTCTATCAGCGGCTCTGAGCTAGTGGTGCATATTCTACATTGTCGTGGCAGAGGCCAGAGTCTCCCTCCTCAGGACTGACCACTGTTGACTTCCTACAATGGCATGTTACCTACCCTGGGAGAACGAGGATGAGTTAATCCTAGCCTGTGCTTTGAACTCACAACCTTCCAAGTGTGAGTCCAGTACTATAGCTATGGCACCACTCAACCAACTTTGGTCTGGAGGGTGTGGTGCAATCAGTCACTACAGCACAGTATTTGCATTTTCCTCTTCAAATTATTCGGGTCTTTCAGTAAAGTCAAGTAGACGGGTTAAAAAAAAAACTACGACGTATTTGCATTTTATCAAATTAACTTGTCTATGTATTCTCCCACCACAAATATTGCCAATAGTTCCCATTGTATTAAATTAAAGAAGTGTTCAGTAGTCAAACAAACTTCACGCTTTTGTCATTTTAGATAAGCTTGGTGTAATGTATTTGCTTTGTTACAGTCACATTACATCTGTTTGATTTGTGGAAGAAATTAATATGGGTTGATAACTCACGGTATGACATAATTGACTAGATTGGCCACTCGTGACTGAAAATAAGGCTTAAAAAACTGCATGGCAATTTTCCCCATTACTGGTGATAGGGAAATCTCAGATGAAAACGCACAATTGCAATCACGTGGCTCAGGCTTCGTGTATACTTTTCACGTGCTTTTACACTACAACTCCTCACACAGAGATCAGGATAATGCGTGTCTTCAATGTGAATGCGCATGCATTGCAGTAGTTGGTGGGAGGCAGACTTGACATATTGGTTAGTGGTATGCAGCTATTAGAATTATGATCTAAATCAAGGCATTGCCTATTGCAATATCAGTGACTTCAGTTTGTGGGATGTGTATACCAGTATGATGTTATAATTTAAGCAGGGGGAAGACGAGATGACTTAGGTGCGGTGTTTTGCTGTTCCACCCCTTTGTGTGCTGTGTGACAGCCTCATTAGACAACTCGTTAACAGTCCAACTGCCTGACAGCCTATGAGGATAAATGGAGAATGTTTTTGGGTGCTTGTGCGGTCATTTACGTGGTTAAAATGAGAACACGCAAGTGGCATGGTCAATGCATGCATGCATGACTGAACGATGTGCATGCATGATGTGACACGTTTTGACAGCACTTGGAAGTGAGGATGAGAGCCAAGGAGGACTAGCATCCACGGAACAAATCGTTAAGTTTGGAACACTTCTAAAAGCACACGTTATTAAGGGAGCTAAACCAGTACCCCGAAGTATTGCATCATGTTTAACAGTCGTTGATATTACGAATGCTGATTTTCTAGAAGATCGAGATGTAAAGCTTCGTTTTTACATTGTTATCTGTTCAGTGTGCTAAACGCCTCGTTTGCAAGCTTTAACAAATAATGAGGATTTGTGTAAAAGACCGTCTCATGATCTTCCTGGGGTTTTTGTTCTCTCCAAAGAATGCCAGGTGAAAGGTTGCATTTACAGTGCCTCAATGTCGCAAACCAACTTCGATAATAATTAATTTGACACTGTCAATTTCTTTAAAGACATGTTTTGTAAGGGTATGTCGATACGCATTTAATTTTGATGAATTGCTGTGCTTGTAAAAAAAAGCATTCCTGGAATTTTAAATCAGCAGAGATAGGGTATTGGATTAAAGCAAAGCAAAAAAAGCCCCGACTGCACATCACAGTGTGAAGCACAGCATTAGAAACAAGCGACAGTGCACGCTACACTCGAGCTGAATTGCCAACGTGAAATGTGCGACGGTGGAGTCATGCATGCCAGCTGGAGTGTTATTGAACAGAACAGCTCTGTTAGTGATTTGACAAGAAACCTCAGAGCAGTGCCACAATGAATACGGTCAAATAACACACATCGCCGGCATTAGAACAGCGCCTGTGTGCGCTATGCACCACTCCCAAAGACCGTTTCAATCTCGGTTTGAAGCTGTTTTATTAAAATGAAAAAACCTACAGGCACTTACAAAATGGGTTCTTTGTTTATGAAATAAAATAAATAAACTTAAACAACCATTGCCATAATTGACTGAAGTTCAGTTCAGAAAAAAACTCGAATTTGCAAATAATAAGAGTTTAAACGTAGCATCGTTGCACAATGAAACTGTGGAAACATTTAACAGCAGTTACATTGCATTAATGTCGCTGCAGACAAAAAAGTGCATTGGCAATTGTTGTAACATTTCCAAGAAAGGCCCATCAAACATCTTTTCTTAGCATACCCCACCCCTTCCACTCTCCCACCCCATTCAACAACCCCCCTCATTCCACTTCCCCACACTTTAATTTTCTTAGAAAAATATGCACTTTGCCGTGTATGCATTTTGAATGAGAATAATGTAGTCTGGCTGCACTTGTGTGAATAGCCGAGCTCGCTACAAGGATGCGAATCTTAAGGCTATGCTGCCCTCTTTGGAAACTGGAGGCTGCTCAAGTTCATGCAATTTAGCTCATGCCACTACATTTTCTCAACCACAGCAGCTCTCAGCATACAACTGTGCTCACGTCAGGGATCAATGATTCAATTCCAGCAAAATCATCACATTTGCTTTCTTTCAGTTTCAAATGACACCGACCCAAATCGTTGAAATATGTTTTACCTGATAACCTTAACTTCAGTGTCTCATTTGATGCCTACTGCCATCAACTTGGACACTAACCAAACTTGTCTTCAGGAAGTCCATGGCTGTACGGTTGACAGATGAGGTAAAACAGTCTGGCAAGATCAATGGTTTTAGGTCTAGATCTGAAGGATCAGGTAAATATAGCATATCAAAATATGCAGTGGTTTGTAAAGGCAAATGTTTAAAAAGTTGTCTAAACAAATGGAATACAATTAAACAATAATAGTTCCATGTGATAGGTGCATGTCTTTAAAGTATTTTTTACAGATATCTAGAAGGGTTTGTTCCAGTCCTTTTTTTAAAATGGAAATCAAAAAGGAAATCCGTCCATTTTTCGAGGGGCTTTTAGTCTCCAGATCTGGCAACACTGGAGAGAAATGTGATAAAAGGCCCAGCTTCTGATTTGGCAATACGTTTATATGTATGGGACAATGTTATCACGTGGTCTGAATTGATTCCTTGTGTGGCTAATCGATAGGCAGGCCAGCTGACACCAGTATGGTTCATTGTTACATGATACAACAACATTATACTTACCTCCATATACAATATCTTAGCACAGTCCTTAATAAACAAGGTTCTATTTCACTGTGTTTAGGCTTTCTCAAGCTGAAGCCTATACCAAATCTTGACGACTGCAACTCTCTTCTTCTCAGCCTTGCTGCATACGCATTTTCTCTCCAACTACAGATACATAATGCCGAATTCCGGAAAAATGTTTACCTCCCCCAAAATTCCCACACTTCTGCTCTACTTCCCAACTCCACTGGCTCCCCGCCTACTATCGTTGTCTATTTAAATGTATCACTCGAGTCTAGAAATCCCTTCATGGTCTTGCCCCCACCTTATCTTGCTTCTCTCATCTCTTACTGTGTCCCATCCCATCCTCTACTCTCTAAATCTCTACTGTACCCCTTGCGCCAAGCCACGCTTTTGTTCATTTTCCCTTCTTGCTCCACTGGCACAAACTCCCACTGCAGATAAAACAATCACCTTCACCATAACCTGATTCTGTTCCTCCCTTAAAACCCATTCCCCCCTTAAAACCCATTCCCTTCTCCATCGCCCATCCTGCAACTGCTAACTCCATGCCCCCGACCCTCCAGCTACGATCAGGCCGACCCCAAACCCTTACCCCAACCACTACCACCTGTCCTGTCACCAAAACTACACCACCACTTTTAATAAACCCCACTCTTTTTCTCAACCACTGTCATCTTATGTACAATTTAATAATTTCTGTAAAGCACCTTGGAAACACTCTTTCATAGGGTTGTTGCGGTTCTGCCATATAGTTCTCCAATGTGTTTTTGGGTTCTACCAAGTGTTGAATGGCATGTCTGACGTTTCAATCCACGTACTTTGAGCTTCTTCAGGGAACTGCCACTTCAGGCAAATTCGTCCTATTATCCGTGGGTGTTATCCGCGATATTCTAAACATAGAGCCGAAATGTATAACTTTTTTGGCTAGTAAACACCCGAAGGGGAAATGTGGCCAGGAAGCGATGACTAAAGATATCATTCATGTTCAGACTCACGAACGGGGAGAAGAGACATCAACAGTGTGCGCACGTGTTAGTGTGTGTGCACGTGCTAGTCAGTGTGTGTGCACGTGTTAGTCAGTGTGTGTGCACGTGTTAGTCAGTGCGCGTGCACGTGTTAGTCAGTGTGTGTGCACGTGTTGGTCAGTGTGTGTGCACGTGTTAGTCAGTGTGTGTGCACGTGTTGGTCAGTGTGCGTGCACGTGTTAGTCAGTGTGCGTGCACGTGTTAGTCAGTGTGTGTGCACGTGTTAGTCAGTGTGCGTGCACGTGTTGGTCAGTGTGCGTGCACGTGTTAGTCAGTGTGTGTGCACGTGTTGGTCAGTGTGTGCGCACGTGTTAGTCAGTGTATGTGCACGTGTTAGTCAGTGTGTGTGCACGTGTTAGTGAGTGTGTGTGCACGTGTTGGTCAGTGTGTGTGCACGTGTTGGTCAGTGTGTGTGCACGTGTTAGTGTGTGTGCACGTGTTAGTCAGTGTGCGTGCACGTGTTGGTCAGTGTGCACGTGTTGGTCAGTGTGTGTGCACGTGTTAGTCAGTGCGCGTGCACATGTTGGTCAGTGTGTGTGCACGTGTTGGTCAGTGTGTGTGCACGTGTTAGTCAGTGTGTGTGCACGTGTTGGTCAGTGTGCGTGCACGTGTTAGTCAGTGTGTGTGCACGTGTTGGTCAGTGTGTGCGCACGTGCTAGTCAGTGTGTGTGCACGTGTTAGTCAGTGTGTGTGCACGTGTTGGTCAGTGTGTGTGCACGTGTTGGTCAGTGTGTGCGCACGTGTTAGTCAGTGTATGTGCACGTGTTAGTCAGTGTGTGTGCACGTGTTAGTGAGTGTGTGTGCACGTGTTGGTCAGTGTGTGTGCACGTGTTGGTCAGTGTGTGTGCACGTGTTAGTGTGTGTGCACGTGTTAGTCAGTGTGCGTGCACGTGTTGGTCAGTGTGCACGTGTTGGTCAGTGTGTGTGCACGTGTTAGTCAGTGCGCGTGCACGTGTTGGTCAGTGTGTGTGCACGTGTTGGTCAGTGTGTGTGCACGTGTTAGTCAGTGTGTGTGCACGTGTTGGTCAGTGTGCGTGCACGTGTTAGTCAGTGTGTGTGCACGTGTTGGTCAGTGTGTGCGCACGTGCTAGTCAGTGTGTGTGCACGTGTTAGTCAGTGTGTGTGCACGTGTTGGTCAGTGTGTGCGCACGTGTTAGTCAGTGTGTGTGCACGTGTTAGTCAGTGTGTGTGCACGTGTTGGTTAGTGTGTGTGCACGTGTTAGTCAGTGTGTGTGCACGTATTGGTCAGTGTGTGTGCACGTGGTAGTCAGTGTGTGTGCACGTATTGGTCAGTGTGTGTGCACGTCTTAGTCAGCGTGTGTGCACGTGTTGGTCAGTGTGTGTGCACGTGTTAGTCAATGTTCGTGCATGTGTTGGTCAGTGTGTGTGCACGTGTTAGTCAGTGTGTGTGCACGTGTTAGTCAGTGTGTGTGCACGTGTTGGTCAGTGTGTGTGCACGTGTTAGTCAGTGTGTGTGCACGTGCTAGTTAGTGTGCGTGCACGTGTTAGTCAATGTTCGTGCATGTGTTGGTCAGTGTGTGTGCGCACATCAGAGAGACGAATCAGTTACTTTTTTTGGTTCGTTTTGGTTTAACCTTAAATCAATTGGGCCGATTATAGTTCAGTCGGTCCAAGAGAGACTTTTACATAAGTTCGGTTCCAGTTAACTGATTGAAAATACATTTTCACTGGTTACATTTACATAATGCAGTTAATTCCCGTCCCAGTTCGTGAAGAATGCAAGCAATACAGTGATATAATACAGTGATACCCCGGTTTACGGCGGGGGATGCATTCCTGAAAGGTTTCGACGAACATCGAAACGACATCAATCAAGCAAGTTGTATGTATGTGCGTTGAATATCTGTCGCACCGGGTAGGTGTAGGGCGAAGGCCGAGGCGACGGAGACGAGAAAGGAAGGGTAATGCTGTCAGCAACGTATGGGGCTTGAGGCGACGCAACTCAGCGTAGTGGTGTTAATGAACTGACGACGTATTTGCGAAACGACATAAAAGGGCGAGACGCATATCGGGGCATTGCTGTACCCAGTCAATGCAGCATAATACAGTTCATGTATACCCCCTAAGCTGCGTGTATGTGCAGGTGTATATGTATGTGCGCGTGCTCATTTGTTTTGTGTCTGTGTATTTGTGTTGTCATTTTTACGTGTGAATGTCCATCTGTGCATTCAGGCGTATGTGCGTGTTCCTGTGTGAATGTTAGTACGCGTTATGATACCTCTGCACAACCAATTGATTTAATTTATGTCAGACCAATTGGTTAATTTAATTTTCGATGGCACTTCTCATCATGGGAAGGATGCACATTTAGATATATTTACAAACTTACAAAAACAATGTGTACTATAGATGCTTCAAACATTTAAACAAACCATCCAGGGAAGGAACTTTAATTCCGTTGCAGCTGTGCAGTGTGGGATCGCGTTGGTGACGAAAGGTCAAAGCAACATCACTGAATCCCACACCTGTGCACAATTATCCGCTTTAAAAAAATAGACATTTCAGTATGTTTTACATTCTGCAGATAGTCCCATCCTGTTTGGTATTTTTGCTTCCAATTTCTCCCCTCCTTATTTTCCCTCTGCGGGCACTTTGAAGTTGGACCGACGCTCCCTCCTGTAATTATCTGATATGCAGCATAGCTCTGCACATGCCTGTTTGACCGGGTTACAGGAAGAGACCCAAAAATGTTATCCACGTCATTTAAATGGAGAAAAAAAACCTCTAAATTATTCCAGCATGTGCATATATGATAATAATGAACACTATTTAAATTGTAAAATGCATTGAGAAAACTACTTAAAAAGTAATTGACCACATCTCCCCAGACAATAAACACAAGTTGGATTCGTAAAGTGTCTAAATATTAACAAATATGATTATAATTAATAGTACAAAGGAGCAGGGAATGTGCAATAAAGCAGATTTCTATTGAAACAATCCTCTTAAGGCTTGGTGAGGCTGTTCTAGTAAAACAAATTTAATTTAATTGAAACCAAATAATGAGTGTTGATAGTATGGTGCAATGTGAAGTTTTAAGATGATACACATTGATAAAAAGGATGTTTATTTAAAAAAAACAATGTTTACGTTTTTTGTGAGTTTTCAAATGCTTGTGATGGTATGCTGTGTTGATTAAGTTGAATGGTGAACTTCTCTTTTGTTCTAAAGAACTTCAAATGAATAACATATGTGATTGGTTTATTTGTGTTACACTGGTGGCCCGCCATTGAGATGATCACCAACTCTCAAAGAAAACAGGTAATGCCCTCCCACGTAAGACCTGGAAAATTCAGCACCTGCAGTTGGGTATAAATACCATTGCTTGAACGTAGTGCACAAAGTTTGGATACTTTGTCAACTCTGGGGTTGGATCTCCCTGTTCCTACTTGACTTTGCTTGATGGAAGCCAACCTAAAACAGTTCAGTGCTTGATGCTCCAAGACTCACTGATTCAATCTATTCACTGTGTTTCAATGGTGAGTACACTAGGCCGGCCTGGTCCCAATGGTCCTTCCTTCTTGCCCGAATGTAATGCGGCGCTGTGCACAGCCCAGCCATGACTCCCAAATTTATTGAATGTTTAAATTAAATATGAAGTAACTCAATTCATCATGCTGAATGGTGTAACATTTTAGGTAATATTCATATCAACATGCCTATAATGACACAAAAACATGAGAAATCATTAACTCAGCCATTTTAATTATTGAATAAATATAATGTGTAGAAATGCATGATTAAACAACTTTATATTATTATGGCTGTAGGCCAACGAATACAATGTAATGACGAAAGAGAGTCATAAAATCAAGTAATGTATGTTTAATCACGTGCCTTTACACCTGAGGTAATATGCTATATTTGCTTGCATTAATGCAAATAACTGTGTTTATCATTGGCAAACTAATGTTTAACCTGTCAAATTTTGATAGGAACAAGAGAAAATACGTGAGCTGAACGTGCAATATAATTCCATGAAAATGCAACATTGTATCAAAATGGTGTACATATATTTTGGATTAGTTTTAGACAAAGTGTGATTCACATCTCAAATTTTAAAGGGCTTGCTGCCAGATTTATAATCAACACACTCTCACCTAACGACATACACCAATCTCGTTGTCAGTCCACCCAAGACAGTTCCTTAAGCATACAGCACTGTGATCAGTGTCAATATTTAATCAAACTACTCGAAAAGAAAATCCTTCAAACTTGTTCTTTCAGATTTCCCGTGTCAGATTCCAGACTGTTTTGTCTGTTTCTGGGGCCAACAATCACAGTGAGCATTGTAAGAGATGGCTATGGTAAGAGCGTTGTCTCTTGTGCAACCTTAAAGCTGGACGCTGAACATAAAGCACAACATTTGCTTTGTGCTGCACCTCACAAAACATGCTTTTGATAAATGAGCTTCTTTACAAACGTGTGCATAGAATGTTTTTACAAGGAATGTATGTAGGTCGCCCTTATTGTCGACAATACCCGTTATTTTTTTTGAGTGGGGGGGCTACGAATAATATCATCAAGTTCCGTATGAAATCTCTAAAGTCAATAATGTCAAATGTACAGGTAATGCAGGGTGTGGTAGCGCACGTCAGCACAATACAGAGCTTTGGGGGCAGTTTGTGGATCGAGTGAGACACCCACAGGGATACAAAATAGTTCCACTTGCAGCAAATGCATGAAACAAACTTCTAACCTATCTGTGCAGAGTTTTAAAGTTCCTTTCATCGAATACATGAGTTTTCTCTAGGCACTGACATTTACAACCACGTGCAAATATATAGTGATAAAAAAAGGAATTACCCAACATTCCTAGGAATAACACTCCAGTAAAAAAACATCTTGAAAACCAGTGCAAACTTTCTTAGGTGAACAAAAGACTTCCATTACTATTAATTGGATGTCATTTAGTTAACATCAATTATGTAACTTCATACTATCCCAGGACCCCTTGCTTCAGCAGATTAAGATTCAGTGATACATTCTTTATGACCAAAGCTAAGGATGAGGCTTATATCATTGAGGTCCACTTTGTTGACTTTAACCCACGGGTGAGGCCATAATAACTATGCCTAAGGGTGACCTGCAAATAACAGGAATGAACCAAGCAATCATGTAACATTTGATACGTCTCATTATTTAAAATCATTGTTGATCCACCCCCACTGAAGGATTCCTAAAATTGCAGTCCATTACATAACATTTCATAGGCATGTTTTATTAAAAGCTCGTATTATTGGTATAGCACTAATAGAGTGTGCTCCATTAAAAACAGTATTATTAGCACACGAAACATACACCAATTAAGCATCGATGTGAGCACACAAAGCAGACATTTCATATTTTTTGACATAATTTATAGAACACTATTGGATACAGATGTCACATTGCAGAGACGATTTGTGGACAAAGTCATGTGATCAATTGATTAGGTCTCACAAGGAGGCCCAAGGACTGCTGACATCAGCAGCG